>NC_040879.1:30029323-31229323 GCF_003676215.2 Rhopalosiphum maidis
ATTTACGGTATTCATAAAACAGTCATATTATGTTAGTGTCATGAAACTCTGTCAATTAGATTAAGAATATGATTCTAATTTACCATTGTTAACTTTCATTTATTTCATTACCCTGATATTTTTAAAAACCCTATAAAACATGATTTTATATGATAATTTTGACGATATTGTAAATTCCAATTTTTTACTGCATATAAAACACTCAGTTATCACAGGTTAGTGTGTTGAAACCTGTCGTTTAGATTAAGAAGAAAATGGTTCCATTATACCATTATTAACTTTCTTATGTTCATTAACACGATGTTTTAAAAACACTGAAAAATATGTTTCGTATGGTAAACTTGACTGAAATTACAAATTTATATTTTTTCCATATAAAATGCAGCATTTCTAAGTTATTCAAACAGCGCATTCCTTAGTTGAATTTATTTTACATTCAAATTCAACAAAAATCGGAGTATTTTTCTACTATCTCTTTGTCGCTTATCATGATTATTATTTCTTATCATCTGTTATAAGTTTATCTTTCGTATTATTATCTTCTTTCAGTTACTTTCGTATTTGCATTTGAGTTTGAATTGTAATTTTCTTGCGAATATTTTTCTAACTAGAACGAAGTTTTGTCAGTTAGCTTTAGTTTGATTGTTTCCAATCTGTTCTATTCATTGTGTGTCCACGTACTAGTGTGTAGTATAAATATTTTCGTTCTCCTTAAAGTGTGGTGTGTAGTAGTGACATTTTGTCTTCCAACAATTATACATATTTAATGACTAAATTTTTTTAGATGGCGCAGTACGGCAGATCATACAAGGAATGCTGAGACATGAAATCACATTCATACCACTTGGGGAATATATCGTCATCCTATGTTGAAAATAAACTACAAGATAGATTATATTAGTTATAATGGATTTATGCAATGTACGGGTAATGGGTATTGAATGTCATTGATAGTAAATCAATAGTAGTGAAACAATTGAAACTTGGTAAACGCCTTTAGGTTTTAAATTTCGTTATTAAAATGTCCACAGCTGTAATAATCTTTTTATCATTATCACTGCTATATGACCATTGGCATATTTGCAAATTCATGTTTTTAACTGCCTTTAAACACTGATATCTCAAGCTACGTCATGAGAGGTCGACCATTTGATAAGCAAACGATTGTGTTTACCACCATTAACTTTCAAGTTTCATTTACCTGATTTATTATAAACATTATAAAAACATGACTTCATATGATTACTTTGATGAACATTAAAAATTCATATTATTAACTGCTTTTAAAACACTGAATTCTCAAGTTATACTCCATTCATATATTACAATATATATTTAATTTACTACATTTTTTAGATGGCAGTATAGCAGATCTGTCATGGCATGCTGAGTTAATGAATTGGCTTTCAGAACACTTGGGAAAGTATCCACACAGCATGTTGAAATGGACGAGGAGATACTGATAATAATAATGGATATATGCAATGTACGGTTAATGGTTATTGAATGTCATTGATAGTAAATCAATAGTAGTGAAACAATTGAACTTGTTAACACCTTTAAGTTGTATTATCGTTCTTCAAATTGCCATTACTATAAAACTCTTTCTGATTTTACCACGTTTATATAATAATTTTCACGAATGTTACAAATTGATATTTTTAACTGCTTATAAAAAACTCAATTCTAAAGTTAATGTGTTGAAACGTTGACCACTAGATTAAGAAATGAATCTAATTTACCATGTTAACATTCATATATTTCATTAACCTGAGGTTTCATAAACACTATAACACATGTTTTTATACGATAATTTTGATGGATATTACAAATTCATGTTTTAACTGCATATAAAAAACTCAATTCTAAGTTAATGTGTTGAAACGTTGACCACTAGATTAAGAAAATGAATCTAATTTACCATTGTTAACATTCATTTATTTCATTAACCCTGAGGTTTCATAAACACTATAAAACATGCTTTTATATGATCATTTTGTCAAATATTACAAATTCATATTTTTAACTGCTTATAAAACACTAAATTTACGAATTGTACTCCGATCCTATGTTTGACATTCATTTTAAACCGACCCGCATTTTTTTAGATGGCAGCAGAGCAGATTACACAGGGAATGCTGAGAGAAGAATTCACTTTCATTCCACTTGGCGAAAATATCAACATCCTATGTAGAAAATGAACTTCAAGATACTGAAATAATAATAATACAAGATTTGTGCAATGGACGTGTAATGGTTATTGAATGTAATTTATAGTAAATGAATAGTTGTGAAACAATTGAAATTTGTTAAAAATCTAATAAAATATTGGTAAACACCTTCAGCTTGGAATTTTCGTTCTTAAAATTTGCCATAGCTATAAAAATGGTTTTATTATTACTTCACGTCTACATGATCATTTTGAAGAAAATCACCAATTTCATATTTTACGGTATTCATAAAACAGTCAATATTATGTTAGTGTCATGAAACTCTGTCAATTAGATTAAGAATATGATTCTAATTTACCATTGTTAACTTTCATTTATTTCATTAACCCTGATATTTTAAAAACCCTATAAAACATGATTTTATATGATAATTTTGACGAATATTGTAAATTCCAATTTTTTACTGCATATAAAACACTCAGTTATCACAGGTTAGTGTGTTGAAACCTTGTCGTTTAGATTAAGAAGAAATGGTTCCATTATACCATTATTAACTTTCTTATGTTTCATTTAACACGATGTTTTAAAAACACTGAAAAATATGTTTTCGTATGGTAACTTTGACTGAAATTACAAATTTATATTTTTTCCATATTAAAATGCAGCATTTCTAAGTTATTCAAACAGCGCATTCCTTAGTTGAATTTATTTTACATTCAAATTCAACAAAACATCGGAGTATTTTTCTACTATCTTTTGTCGCTTATCATGATTATTATTTCTTATCATCTGTTATAAGTTTATCTTTCGTATTATTATCTTCTTTCAGTTTTACTTTCGTATTTGCATTTGAGTTTGAATTGTAATTTTTCTTGCGAATATTTTCTAACTAGAACGAAGTTTGTCAGTTAGCTTTAGTTTGATTGTTTCCAATTCTGTTCTATTCATTGTTGTCCACGTACTAGTGGTAGTATAAATATTTTCGTTCTCCTTAAAGTGTGGTGTGTAGTAGTGACATTTTGTCTTCCAACAATTATACATATTTAACTGACTAAATTTTTTTAGATGGCAGTACGGCAGATCATACAAGGAATGCTGAGACATGAAATCACATTCATACCACTTGGGGAATATATCGTCATCCTATGTTGAAAATAAACTACAAGATACTGATTATATTAGTTATAATGGATTTATGCAATGTACGGGTAATGGTTATTGAATGTCATTGATAGTAAATCAATAGTAGTGAAACAATTGAAACTTGGTAAACGCCTTTAGGTTTTAAATTTCGTTATTAAAATTGTCCACAGCTGTAAAAATCTTTTTATCATTATCACTCCTATATGAACCATTTTGGCATATTTTGCAAATTCATGTTTTTAACTGCTATTAAACACTGATATCTCAAGCTAACGTCATGAGAGGTCGACCATTTGATTAAGCAAACGATTCTTGTTTACCACCATTAACTTTCAAATGTTTCATTTAACCTGATTTATTATAAACATTATAAAACATGACTTCATATGATTACTTTGATGAACATTAAAAATTCATATTATTAACTGCTTTTAAAACACTGAATTCTCAAGTTATACTCCATTCATATATTACTATATATATTTAATTTACTACATTTTTTAGATGGCAGTATAGCAGATCTGTCATGGCATGCTGAGTAATGAATTGGCTTTCAGAACACTTGGGGAAAGTATCCACACAGCATGTTGAAAATGGACGAGGAGATACTGATAATAATAATGGATATATGCAATGTACGGTTAATGGTTATTGAATGTCATTGATAGTAAATCAATAGTAGTGAAACAATTGAAACTTGTTAAACACCTTTAGGTTGTAATTATCGTTCTTCAAATTTGCCATTACTATAAAACTCTTTCTGATTTTACCACGTTTATATAATAATTTTCACGAATGTTACAAATTGATATTTTTAACTGCTTATAAAAAACTCAATTCTAAAGTTAATGTGTTGAAACGTTGACCACTAGATTAAGAAAATGAATCTAATTTACCATTGTTAACATTCATATATTTCATTAACCCTGAGGTTTCATAAACACTATAACACATGTTTTTATACGATAATTTTGATGGATATTACAAATTCATGTTTTTAACTGCATATATAAAACTCAATTCTAAAGTTAATGTGTTGAATTGTTGACCACTAGATTAAGAAAATGAATCTAATTTACCATTGTTAACATTCATTTATTTCATTAACCCTGAGGTTTCATAAACACTATTAAACATGCTTTTATATGATCATTTTGTCAAATATTACAAATTCATATTTTTAACTGCTTATAAAACACTAAATTTTACGAATTGTACTCCGATCCTATGTTTGACATTCATTTTAAACCGACCGGATTTTTTTAGATGGCAGCAGAGCAGATTACACAGGGAATGCTGAGAGAAGAATTCACTTTCATTCCACTTGGCGAGAATATCAACATCCTATGTAGAAAATGAACTTCAAGATACTGAAATAATAATAATACAAGATTTGTGCAATAGACGTGTAATGGTTATTGAATGTAATTTATAGTAAATGAATAGTTGTGAAACAATTGAAATTTGTTAAAAATCTTAATAAAATATTGGTAAACACCTTCAGCTTGGAATTTTCGTTCTTAAAATTTGCCATAGCTATAAAAATGGTTTTATTATTACTTCACGTCTACATGATCATTTTGAAGAAAATCACCAATTTCATATTTTACGGTATTCATAAAACAGTCAATATTATGTTAGTGTCATGAAACTCTGTCAATTAGATTAAGAATATGATTCTAATTTACCATTGTTAACTTTCATTTATTTCATTAACCCTGATATTTTAAAAACCCTATAAAACATGATTTTATATGATAATTTTGACGAATATTGTAAATTCCAATTTTTTACTGCATATAAAACACTCAGTTATCACAGGTTAGTGTGTTGAAACCTTGTCGTTTAGATCAAGAAGAAAATGGTTCCATTATACCATTATTAACTTTCTTATGTTTCATTTAACACGATGTTTTAAAAACACTGAAAAATATGTTTTCGTATGGTAACTTTGACTGAAATTACAAATTTATATTTTTTCCATATTAAAATGCAGCATTTCTAAGTTATTCAAACAGCGCATTCCTTAGTTGAATTTATTTTACATTCAAATTCAACAAAACATCGGAGTATTTTTCTACTATCTTTTGTCGCTTATCATGATTATTATTTCTTATCATCTGTTATAAGTTTATCTTTCGTATTATTATCTTCTTTCAGTTTTACTTTCGTATTTGCATTTGAGTTTGAATTGTAATTTTTCTTGCGAATATTTTCTAACTAGAACGAAGTTTGTCAGTTAGCTTTAGTTTGATTGTTTCCAATTCTGTTCTATTCATTGTTGTCCACGTACTAGTGGTAGTATAAATATTTTCGTTCTCCTTAAAGTGTGGTGTGTAGTAGTGACATTTTGTCTTCCAACAATTATACATATTTAACTGACTAAATTTTTTTAGATGGCAGTACGGCAGATCATACAAGGAATGCTGAGACATGAAATCACATTCATACCACTTGGGGAATATATCGTCATCCTATGTTGAAAATAAACTACAAGATACTGATTATATTAGTTATAATGGATTTATGCAATGTACGGGTAATGGTTATTGAATGTCATTGATAGTAAATCAATAGTAGTGAAACAATTGAAACTTGGTAAACACCTTTAGGTTTTAAATTTCGTTATTAAAATTGTCCACAGCTGTAAAAATCTTTTTATCATTATCACTCCTATATGAACATTTTGGCATATTTTGCAAATTCATGTTTTTAACTGCTTATTAAACACTGATATCTCAAGCTAACGTCATGAGAGGTCGACCATTTGATTAAGCAAACGATTCTTGTTTACCACCATTAACTTTCAAATGTTTCATTTAACCTGATTTATTATAAACATTATAAAACATGACTTCATATGATTACTTTGATGAACATTAAAAATTCATATTATTAACTGCTTTTAAAACACTGAATTCTCAAGTTATACTCCATTCATATATTACTATATATATTTAATTTACTACATTTTTTTAGATGGCAGTATAGCAGATCTGTCATGGCATGCTGAGTAATGAATTGGCTTTCAGAACACTTGGGGAAAGTATCCACACAGCATGTTGAAAATGGACGAGGAGATACTGATAATAATAATGGATATATGCAATGTACGGTTAATGGTTATTGAATGTCATTGATAGTAAATCAATAGTAGTGAAACAATTGAAACTTGTTAAACACCTTTAGGTTGTAATTATCGTTCTTCAAATTTGCCATTACTATAAAACTCTTTCTGATTTTACCACGTTTATATAATAATTTTCACGAATGTTACAAATTGATATTTTTAACTGCTTATAAAAAACTCAATTCTAAAGTTAATGTGTTGAAACGTTGACCACTAGATTAAGAAAATGAATCTAATTTACCATTGTTAACATTCATATATTTCATTAACCCTGAGGTTTCATAAACACTATAACACATGTTTTTATACGATAATTTTGATGGATATTACAAATTCATGTTTTTAACTGCATATAAAAAACTCAATTCTAAAGTTAATGTGTTGAAACGTTGACCACTAGATTAAGAAAATGAATCTAATTTACCATTGTTAACATTCATTTATTTCATTAACCCTGAGGTTTCATAAACACTATAAAACATGCTTTTATATGATCATTTTGTCAAATATTACAAATTCATATTTTTAACTGCTTATAAAACACTAAATTTTACGAATTGTACTCCGATCCTATGTTTGACATTCATTTTAAACCGACCGCATTTTTTTAGATGGCAGCAGAGCAGATTACACAGGGAATGCTGAGAGAAGAATTCACTTTCATTCCACTTGGCGAAAATATCAACATCCTATGTAGAAAATGAACTTCAAGATACTGAAATAATAATAATACAAGATTTGTGCAATGGACGTGTAATGGTTATTGAATGTAATTTATAGTAAATGAATAGTTGTGAAACAATTGAAATTTGTTAAAAATCTTAATAAAATATTGGTAAACACCTTCAGCTTGGAATTTTCGTTCTTAAAATTTGCCATAGCTATAAAAATGGTTTTATTATTACTTCACGTCTACATGATCATTTTGAAGAAAATCACCAATTTCATATTTTACGGTATTCATAAAACAGTCAATATTATGTTAGTGTCATGAAACTCTGTCAATTAGATTAAGAATATGATTCTAATTTACCATTGTTAACTTTCATTTATTTCATTAACCCTGATATTTTAAAAACCCTATAAAACATGATTTTATATGATAATTTTGACGAATATTGTAAATTCCAATTTTTTACTGCATATAAAACACTCAGTTATCACAGGTTAGTGTGTTGAAACCTTGTCGTTTAGATTAAGAAGAAAATGGTTCCATTATACCATTATTAACTTTCTTATGTTTCATTTAACACGATGTTTTAAAAACACTGAAAAATATGTTTTCGTATGGTAACTTTGACTGAAATTACAAATTTATATTTTTTCCATATTAAAATGCAGCATTTCTAAGTTATTCAAACAGCGCATTCCTTAGTTGAATTTATTTTACATTCAAATTCAACAAAACATCGGAGTATTTTTCTACTATCTTTTGTCGCTTATCATGATTATTATTTCTTATCATCTGTTATAAGTTTATCTTTCGTATTATTATCTTCTTTCAGTTTTACTTTCGTATTTGCATTTGAGTTTGAATTGTAATTTTTCTTGCGAATATTTTCTAACTAGAACGAAGTTTGTCAGTTAGCTTTAGTTTGATTGTTTCCAATTCTGTTCTATTCATTGTTGTCCACGTACTAGTGGTAGTATAAATATTTTCGTTCTCCTTAAAGTGTGGTGTGTAGTAGTGACATTTTGTCTTCCAACAATTATACATATTTAACTGACTAAATTTTTTTAGATGGCAGTACGGCAGATCATACAAGGAATGCTGAGACATGAAATCACATTCATACCACTTGGGGAATATATCGTCATCCTATGTTGAAAATAAACTACAAGATACTGATTATATTAGTTATAATGGATTTATGCAATGTACGGGTAATGGTTATTGAATGTCATTGATAGTAAATCAATAGTAGTGAAACAATTGAAACTTGGTAAACACCTTTAGGTTTTAAATTTCGTTATTAAAATTGTCCACAGCTGTAAAAATCTTTTTATCATTATCACTCCTATATGAACATTTTGGCATATTTTGCAAATTCATGTTTTTAACTGCTTATTAAACACTGATATCTCAAGCTAACGTCATGAGAGGTCGACCATTTGATTAAGCAAACGATTCTTGTTTACCACCATTAACTTTCAAATGTTTCATTTAACCTGATTTATTATAAACATTATAAAACATGACTTCATATGATTACTTTGATGAACATTAAAAATTCATATTATTAACTGCTTTTAAAACACTGAATTCTCAAGTTATACTCCATTCATATATTACAATATATATTTAATTTACTACATTTTTTTAGATGGCAGTATAGCAGATCTGTCATGGCATGCTGAGTAATGAATTGGCTTTCAGAACACTTGGGGAAAGTATCCACACAGCATGTTGAAAATGGACGAGGAGATACTGATAATAATAATGGATATATGCAATGTACGGTTTATGGTTATTGAATGTCATTGATAGTAAATCAATAGTAGTGAAACAATTGAAACTTGTTAAACACCTTTAGGTTGTAATTATCGTTCTTCAAATTTGCCATTACTATAAAACTCTTTCTGAATTTACCACGTTTATATAATAATTTTCACGAATGTTACAAATTGATATTTTTACTGCTTATAAAAACTCAATTCTAAAGTTAATGTGTTGAAACGTTGACCACTAGATTAAGAAAATGAATCTAATTTACCATTGTTAACATTCATTTATTTCATTAACCCTGAGGTTTCATAAACACTATAAAACATGCTTTTATATGATCATTTTGTCAAATATTACAAATTCATATTTTTAACTGCTTATAAAACACTAAATTTTACGAATCGTACTCCGATCCTATGTTTGACATTCATTTTAAACCGACCGCATTTTTTTAGATGGCAGCAGAGCAGATTACACAGGGAATGCTGAGAGAAGAATTCACTTTCATTCCACTTGGCGAAAATATCAACATCCTATGTAGAAAATGAACTTCAAGATACTGAAATAATAATAATACAAGATTTGTGCAATGGACGTGTAATGGTTATTGAATGTAATTTATAGTAAATGAATAGTTGTGAAACAATTGAAATTTGTTAAAAATCTTAATAAAATATTGGTAAACACCTTCAGCTTGGAATTTTCGTTCTTAAAATTTGCCATAGCTATAAAAATGGTTTTATTATTACTTCACGTCTACATGATCATTTTGAAGAAAATCACCAATTTCATATTTTACGGTATTCATAAAACAGTCAATATTATGTTAGTGTCATGAAACTCTGTCAATTAGATTAAGAATATGATTCTAATTTACCATTGTTAACTTTCATTTATTTCATTAACCCTGATATTTTAAAAACCCTATAAAACATGATTTTATATGATAATTTTGACGAATATTGTAAATTCCAATTTTTTACTGCATATAAAACACTCAGTTATCACAGGTTAGTGTGTTGAAACCTTGTCGTTTAGATTAAGAAGAAAATGGTTCCATTATACCATTATTAACTTTCTTATGTTTCATTTAACACGATGTTTTAAAAACACTGAAAAATATGTTTTCGTATGGTAACTTTGACTGAAATTACAAATTTATATTTTTTCCATATTAAAATGCAGCATTTCTAAGTTATTCAAACAGCGCATTCCTTAGTTGAATTTATTTTACATTCAAATTCAACAAAACATCGGAGTATTTTTCTACTATCTTTTGTCGCTTATCATGATTATTATTTCTTATCATCTGTTATAAGTTTATCTTTCGTATTATTATCTTCTTTCAGTTTTACTTTCGTATTTGCATTTGAGTTTGAATTGTAATTTTTCTTGCGAATATTTTCTAACTAGAACGAAGTTTGTCAGTTAGCTTTAGTTTGATTGTTTCCAATTCTGTTCTATTCATTGTTGTTCACGTACTAGTGGTAGTATAAATATTTTCGTTCTCTTAAAGTGTGGTGTGTAGTAGTGACATTTTGTCTTCCAACAATTATACATATTTAACTGACTAAATTTTTTTAGATGGCAGTACGGCAGATCATACAAGGAATGCTGAGACACGAAATCACATTCATACCACTTGGGGAATATATCGTCATCCTATGTTGAAAATAAACTACAAGATACTGATTATATTAGTTATAATGGATTTATGCAATGTACGGGTAATGGTTATTGAATGTCATTGATAGTAAATCAATAGTAGTGAAACAATTGAAACTTGGTAAACGCCTTTAGGTTTTAAATTTCGTTATTAAAATTGTCCACAGCTGTAATAATCTTTTTATCATTATCACTGCTATATGACCATTTTGGCATATTTTGCAAATTCATGTTTTTAACTGCCTATTAAACACTGATATCTCAAGCTATCGTCATGAGAGGTCGACCATTTGATTAAGCAAACGATTGTTGTTTACCACCATTAACTTTCAAATGTTTCATTTAACCTGATTTATTATAAACATTATAAAACATGACTTCATATGATTACTTTGATGAACATTAAAAATTCATATTATTAACTGCTTTTAAAACACTGAATTCTCAAGTTATACTCCATTCATATATTACAATATATATTTAATTTACTACATTTTTTTAGATGGCAGTATAGCAGATCTGTCATGGCATGCTGAGTAATGAATTGGCTTTCAGAACACTTGGGGAAAGTATCCACACAGCATGTTGAAAATGGACGAGGAGATACTGATAATAATAATGGATATATGCAATGTACGGTTAATGGTTATTGAATGTCATTGATAGTAAATCAATAGTAGTGAAACAATTGAAACTTGTTAAACACCTTTAGGTTGTAATTATCGTTCTTCAAATTTGCCATTACTATAAAACTCTTTCTGATTTTACCACGTTTATATAATAATTTTCACGAATGTTACAAATTGATATTTTTAACTGCTTATTAAACACTGATATCTCAGGCTAACGTCATGAGAGGTTGACCATTTGATTAAGCAAACGATTCTTGTTTACCACCATTAACTTTCAAATGTTTCATTTAACCTGATTTATTATAAACATTATAAAACATGCCTTCATATGATTACTTTGATGAACATTAAAAATTCATATTATTAACTGCTTTTAAAACACTGAATTCTCAAGTTATACTCAATTCATATATTACTATATATATTTAATTTACTACATTTTTTTAGATGGCAGTATAGCAGATCTGTCATGGCATGCTGAGTAATGAATTGGCTTTCAGAACACTTGGGGAAAGTATCCACACAGCATGTTGAAAATGGACGAGGAGATACTGATAATAATAATGGATATATGCAATGTACGGTTAATGGTTATTGAATGTCATTGATAGTAAATCAATAGTAGTGAAACAATTGAAACTTGTTAAACACCTTTAGGTTGTAATTATCGTTCTTCAAATTTGCCATTACTATAAAACTCTTTCTGATTTTACCACGTTTATATAATAATTTTCATGAATGTTACAAATTGATATTTTTAACTGCTTATAAAAAACTCAATTCTAAAGTTAATGTGTTGAAACGTTGACCACTAGATTAAGAAAATGAATCTAATTTACCATTGTTAACATTCATTTATTTCCTTAACCCTGAGGTTTCATAAACACTATAAAACATGCTTTTATATGATCATTTTGTCAAATATTACAAATTCATATTTTTAACTGCTTATAAAACACTAAATTTTACGAATTGTACTCCGATCCTATGTTTGACATTCATTTTAAACCGACCGCATTTTTTTAGATGGCAGCTGAGCAGATTACACAGGGAATGCTGAGAGAAGAATTCACTTTCATTCCACTTGGCGAAAATATCAACATCCTATGTAGAAAATGAACTTCAAGATACTGAAATAATAATAATACAAGATTTGTGCAATGGACGTGTAATGGTTATTGAATGTAATTTATAGTAAATGAATAGTTGTGAAACAATTGAAATTTGTTAAAAATCTTAATAAAATATTGGTAAACACCTTCAGCTTGGAATTTTCGTTCCTAAAATTTGCCATAGCTATAAAAATGGTTTTATTATTACTTCACGTCTACATGATCATTTTGAAGAAAATCACCAATTTCATATTTTACGGTATTCATAAAACAGTCAATATTATGTTAGTGTCATGAAACTCTGTCAATTAGATTAAGAATATGATTCTAATTTACCATTGTTAACTTTCATTTATTTCATTAACCCTGATATTTTAAAAACCCTATAAAACATGATTTTATATGATAATTTTGACGAATATTGTAAATTCCAATTTTTTACTGCATATAAAACACTCAGTTATCACAGGTTAGTGTGTTGAAACCTTGTCGTTTAGATTAAGAAGAAAATGGTTCCATTATACCATTATTAACTTTCTTATGTTTCATTAACACGATGTTTTAAAAACACTGAAAAATATGTTTTCGTATGGTAACTTTGACTGAAATTACAAATTTATATTTTTTCCATATTAAAATGCAGCATTTCTAAGTTATTCAAACAGCGCATTCCTTAGTTGAATTTATTTTACATTCAAATTCAACAAAACATCGGAGTATTTTTCTACTATCTTTTGTCGCTTATCATGATTATTATTTCTTATCATCTGTTATAAGTTTATCTTTCGTATTATTATCTTCTTTCAGTTTTACTTTCGTATCTGCATTTGAGTTTGAATTGTAATTTTTCTTGTGAATATTTTCTAACTAGAACGAAGTTTGTCAGTTAGCTTTAGTTTGATTGTTTCCAATTCTGTTCTATTCATTGTTGTTCACGTACTAGTGGTAGTATAAATATTTTCGTTCTGCTTAAAGTGTGGTGTGTAGTAGTGACATTTTGTCTTCCAACAATTATACATATTTAACTGACTAAATTTTTTTAGATGGCAGTACGGCAGATCATACAAGGAATGCTGAGACAGAAATCACATTCATACCACTTGGGGAATATATCGTCATCCTATGTTGAAAATAAACTACAAGATACTGATTATATTAGTTATAATGGATTTATGCAATGTACGGGTAATGGTTATTGAATGTCATTGATAGTAAATCAATAGTAGTGAAACAATTGAAACTTGGTAAACGCCTTTAGGTTTTAAATTTCGTTATTAAAATTGTCCACAGCTGTAATAATCTTTTTATCATTATCACTGCTATATGACCATTTTGGCATATTTTGCAAATTCATGTTTTTAACTGCCTATTAAACACTGATATCTCAAGCTATCGTCATGAGAGGTCGACCATTTGAATAAGCAAACGATTCTTGTTTACCACCATTAACTTTCAAATGTTTCATTTAACCTGATTTATTATAAACATTATAAAAAATGCCTTCATATGATTACTTTGATGAACATTAAAAATTCATATTATTAACTGCTTTTAAAACACTGAATTCTCAAGTTATACTCCATTCATATATTACTATATATATTTAATTTACTACATTTTTTTAGATGGCTGTATAGCAGATCTGTCATGGCATGCTGAGTAATGAATTGGCTTTCAGAACACTTGGGGAAAGTATCCACACAGCATGTTGAAAATGGACGAGGAGATACTGATAATAATAATGGATATATGCAATGTACGGTTAATGGTTATTGAATGTCATTGATAGTAAATCAATAGTAGTGAAACAATTGAAACTTGTTAAACACCTTTAGGTTGTAATTATCGTTCTTCAAATTTGCCATTACTATAAAACTCTTTCTGATTTACCACGTTTATATAATAATTTTCACGAATGTTACAAATTGATATTTTTAACTGCTTATAAAAAACTCAATTCTAAAGTTAATGTGTTGAAACGTTGACCACTAGATTAAGAAAATGAATCTAATTTACCATTGTTAACATTCATATATTTCATTAACCCTGAGGTTTCATAAACACTATAACACATGTTTTTATACGATAATTTTGATGGATATTACAAATTCATGTTTTTAACTGCATATAAAAAACTCAATTCTAAAGTTAATGTGTTGAAACGTTGACCACTTGATTAAGAAAATGAATCTAATTTACCATTGTTAACATTCATTTATTTCATTAACCCTGAGGTTTCATAAACACTATAAAACATGCTTTTATATGATCATTTTGTCAAATATTACAAATTCATATTTTTAACTGCTTATAAAACACTAAATTTTCGAATTATACTCCGATCCTATGTTTGACATTCATTTTAAACCGACCGCATTTTTTTAGATGGCAGCAGAGCAGATTACACAGGGAATGCTGAAAGAAGAATTCACTTTCATTCCACTTGGCGAAAATATCAACATCCTATGTAGAAAATGAACTTCAAGATACTGAAATAATAATAATACAAAATTTGTGCAATGGACGTGTAATGGTTATTGAATGTAATTTATAGTAAATGAATAGTTGTGAAACAATTGAAATTTGTTAAAAATCTTAATAAAATATTGGTAAACACCTTCAGCTTGGAATTTTCGTTCTTAAAATTTGCCATAGCTATAAAAATGGTTTTATTATTAATTCACGTCTACATGATCATTTTGAAGAAAATCACCAATTTCATATTTTACGGTATTCATAAAACAGTCAATATTATGTTAGTGTCATGAAACTCTGTCAATTAGATTAAGAATATGATTCTAATTTACCATTGTTAACTTTCATTTATTTCATTAACCCTGATATTTTAAAAACCCTATAAAACATGATTTTATATGATAATTTTGACGAATATTGTAAATTCCAATTTTTTACTGCATATAAAACACTCAGTTATCACAGGTTAGTGTGTTGAAACCTTGTCGTTTAGATTAAGAAGAAAATGGTTCCATTATACCATTATTAACTTTCTTATGTTTCATTTAACACGATGTTTTAAAAACACTGAAAAATATGTTTTCGTATGGTAACTTTGACTGAAATTACAAATTTATATTTTTTCCATATTAAAATGCAGCATTTCTAAGTTATTCAAACAGCGCATTCCTTAGTTGAATTTATTTTACATTCAAATTCAACAAAACATCAGAGTATTTTTCTACTATCTTTTGTCGCTTATCATGATTATTATTTCTTATCATCTGTTATAAGTTTATCTTTCGTATTATTATCTTCTTTCAGTTTTACTTTCGTATCTGCATTTGAGTTTGAATTGTAATTTTTCTTGCGAATATTTTCTAATTAGAACGAAGTTTGTCAGTTAGCTTTAGTTTGATTGTTTCCAATTCTGTTCTATTCATTGTTGTCCACGTACTAGTGGTAGTATAAATATTTTCGTTCTGCTTAAAGTGTGGTGTGTAGTAGTGACATTTTGTCTTCCAACAATTATACATATTTAACTGACTAAATTTTTTTAGATGGCAGTACGGCAGATCATACAAGGAATGCTGAGACACGAAATCACATTCATACCACTTGGGGAATATATCGTCATCCTATGTTGAAAATAAACTACAAGATACTGATTATATTAGTTATAATGGATTTATGCAATGTACGGGTAATGGTTATTGAATGTCATTGATAGTAAATCAATAGTAGTGAAACAATTGAAACTTGGTAAACACCTTTAGGTTTTAAATTTCGTTATTAAAATTGTCCACAGCTGTAAAAATCTTTTTATCATTATCACTCTTATATGAACATTTTGGCATATTTTGCAAATTCATGTTTTTAACTGCTTTTAAAACACTGAATTCTCAAGTTATACTCCATTCATATATTACTATATATATTTAATTTACTACATTTTTTTAGATGGCAGTATAGCAGATCTGTCATGGCATGCTGAGTAATGAATTGGCTTTCAGAACACTTGGGGAAAGTATCCACACAGCATGTTGAAAATGGACGAGGAGATACTGATAATAATAATGGATATATGCATTGTACGGTTAATGGTTATTGAATGTCATTGATTGTAAATCAATAGTAGTGAAACAATTGAAACTTGTTAAATACCTTTAGGTTGAAATTATCGTTCTTCAAATTTGCCATTACTATAAAACTCTTTCTGATTTTACCACGTTTATATAATAATTTTCACGAATGTTACAAATTGATATTTTTAACTGCTTATTAAACACTGATATCTCAAGCTAACGACATGAGAGGTTGACCATTGGATTAAGCAAACGAATCTAATTTACCATTGTTAATTTTCATATATTTCATTAACCCTGAGGTTTCATAAACACTATAACACATGTTTTTATACGATAATATTGATGGATATTACAAATTCATGTTTTTAACTGCCTATAAAAAACTACACTAATTCGGTAATATGCTTTTATTTATTAATAAGACAGATAATTTTTGTATCTAATACAAACTACATACGAATACTAACGGCGATTATTTGCAGTGAATAATTCTCAGCCTAACACATAGCGTTTAAATTTGCAAACCTCTACCAAGCTATCTCTTAATGAGAAATTACTTTTTTCTAATAAGCAACTAACACAAATCAACCAATCTAATTCCACCACTACAACTCAAGCCAACTCTCATCTCACTTCAAATTCTTCAATAATTCACTTCCAAGGTAAAAGCTTCGCAGAAACAACTGCAAACTACTTTACACCAAAAATGGATCAGGCCATAGTAATGTATTCAGTTGACGGAATTAAACAAATCCAATGTATAATTTGCGTTCAATAAAATTACCGCTGCCACCAACATTATATCTGTGTCACGTATATCAAATAACCGGTTCTGTATATTTCTTAAAAGTCAACAAATAGGTTATGACATAATAAACAAACATTCGGCCATATATATCGACAATATTTAAATACTGATACGGAAACTAATTTACCCATCTAAGCGTATTATCTTATTAAATGTTTATTCCGCCATTCCTAATAATATTATCATTGAAGCACTTGTGAACTTCGACATAAAAATAATATCTCTGATCACCACGCTCAAGGCAGGCTTTCAATTAGATAAATTCGCACATATCACAAGTTTCCGACGACAACTCTACATAAATCCCGAAGACTTTTCTAAACTCCCCGGATCGATCGCGATTACCTTAGATAATACCACTTATCGTATATTTATTACTGACAGCACAGTTAAATTGCTTCCTATGTTAAAGAACAGGCCACGTATCATCATCATGTAAAACGACAAATACCATCTCAATTATACCCGTGAATACGGGCACCTCAAATGAATCAACAGCCACAGATAACACAGATAATCATACTTCTGGAAAACCTCTGGATATTAACGAGAAGCCAAATGAAAGTCAGACGACATGTACTAATTCATTTCTTCCTGAAAATATGGACACCATAAAAGATGATTCAACCATATTCTCCACATACCACCCAACTACTGAGAAAACCTCTAATACCAAGGATACACCTAACCAAGATAACGACATAACTATGCCAAACATAAATTATACAAATATATCGGAATCATAAGATCATCAAGTCATTAAAAAAAGACTACCGCCCAAATCCACATGTCCCTCATCCCCACTATAATCCATACCATCTTTTTTTAATATGGTAACACTTGATACCCCACAAGAAAAAAACGATAAAGCTACGAAAGAAAAAGAAATAACAAAAAAAAAACCCAAAATCCGATCCAGATCTTCTTCATCCACGCGTAGCAATGCAGATAAAATAGACGAACAACTCGAATAAATTAGCATCTGAAATTATTCTTCAAAATGAAGATTTATCTATCAACAAAAACATAAATATTCACAATTTATGCAACAGTCGGATCAAATGCAACCAATATATATAACTTAATTGAACAAATGAGACCCATATTAACAGACCGCAGCACAAAAACTAAAATAACGAAACTATAGAACCTCCTTTTTCAAAGTATTCTACCTTCCGAAAAAAAAAAAAAGAATTACCCCATTCTCTATGACTTTATTTATACAATGGAATATTAACGGTCTCGGCATCAACTGCACTATATACGACCTCCAACATTTAATACTATGTTTCCAGGAAACCAATCTTAAGAATAATCACTCAGCAAGTATCAAAATTTACACCGATTACTTTAAAAACAGAAACGATACTCTCAGGGCAAGCGGTGGGGTAGCCACTTTCATCAAAGACACCATCGATTCTGAAAATATTCCAATTATCTCTGATCTCGAAGCCATCGGTACTTAAGTTAAATTACAAAAACCTTTATGTATATGTAACATATACATTCCCGATAGCAAAATTTTTACTAAGCAACACTTAAAGAATATTATTAAACAACTCCCTAATCCATTCATCCTATTGGGTCACTTCAATAGCCGTAATACCTCATGGGGATGCAATTACACAGACCTCAGAAGCTAAATGGTTGAAGAATTTTTGAAAGAAGAAATACTCATTCTACTGGACGTAGCCCATTCGAGTTACGTTTTAAAGTTAAAAAAATGTAAAAAAGGATATTATATTATTGTGTTATTGTGAATTAAATAAATATATAAAAAAAAAATCAAAAATTTAAATTATTGGTACATTTTTTTATTAACTCAATGCGTGTTATTTTGTTTAATGAAAACTCGTCGATTATTTGCGCAATGGGCTCCTGTTTTTTTTTTCATAAAATTCGTTTACTTAAACCAGAGACTTAGAAAAGCTCAAATTAGTATACCGGAATTATCGTTAGCAGTTTGGGAATTTTCCTGTTTGTAAATTTTTTTTCGACGGGTGCCGTTTTGGAATAAGCAAACAATGGGCGGGAGCCGTTTGGGATGCCCCGATTCTACTAAACAACAATGAACCTACTAGACACAATGTTTCAAATGGAAACTTCTCAGCAATAGATCTGACAATTACTAATATCAACTCTACTAAACTATTTGACTGGCAAGTACTTCCAGCCTACAGCGATAGTGACCATTGGCCCATTAGAATTCAGTATCAAAACCACCTTATTGGAAAAAAATGCTTTACAAAATGGAACCTTAAAACCCAAACTGGGACCTCTTCTTAGAAAATATTGAATTCGAACTAAATCAAAACCTATTAGACTTAAACTCATACGACAATCAACTAGAAACGGACAGAATAGTTAGAAAATTCATTGATATTAATATAGAAGCAGCTAACCTATCAATTGGACTAAAAACATATAAAAATATCAAAAAATCTGTCCCATAGTGGAATAAAAAATGCCAAGATGCTATTAAAAACTATAAAAAAATCTTAACCGATAAAAAAATCAAATCCATCACAGATCATATTCAGCTTAAAAAAACCAGAGCTATAGCGCGCTTTATCACTAAAAAAGTAAAACATTATTTTGGCAAAATTTTACGTCATCTATAAAGCACATAATTCCCTCAAATATCATATAGAATAAAATTAACTCCACCAGAGGCAATAAATTCAGCACCATCCCTGATATCCTCCTCTACAATCAAGAAAAAATAACATCTTCACAAAATGCCTCTGAAGCTTTTGCAAATTATTTTCATAAAAATAATAGCGACGTGAATTACAATTCTGACTTCATAACCATCAGAAACTCCTCTCTAGATGATGTGGGGATACATCATTAATGGACAAAAATAATGAACACTTCAATAAACCCATAGATATCTCAGAACTACTTGCTGCACTTCAAAGCTGTAAAAGCAAAAGCCCCGGCCCTGACAATATCCCATACTAATTTATAAAAAATCTTTCATTAATAGGAATTAAAACCATCCTTCAAATATATAATAGCATATGGTCCCAGGGGATTTTCCCAAACCAATGGCACCAAGCATATGTAGTTCCCATTCTAAAATCCAACAAAAGTAATTCGACATCGAAATTTATAGATCTATATCACTGATTAACACACTAAGTAAACTATTAGAAAAAATAATAAATAAACGACTAATCTGGACCTAAGAATCATCCAAACTCCTCACCAAAAAACAACGTGGTTTCAGAAAAAACCACTCAACATTAGATGCATTAACACATTACACATTTACACACTGACATTTGCTCAGCGTTCAGGCGTAATCAACACCTCATCACAATAGCCTTGGATATAACAAAAGCATACGATACAGTGTGGAAAAAAGAGTATTGACAATTGTCCATTCATGGAAAATAAATAGCAACCTCCTCAACTTCATAAAAAATTTCTTAACAGACCGAACATTTAGCGCCAAAGTCTACGACAAGATCTCATCACCACAAACCTTGGAAAATGAATTTCCACAAGGGTCTTTACTCAGTGTCACTCTCTTCCTGGTAGCAATAAACGACATATGCGATAACCTACCAAAACCAGCCAAATTTATTCTCTTTGCTGATGACTGCGGCATTTATTGCTGTGGATCACAAATTATAACTACTACTTTTTTCCTCCAACAAGCACTCAATTCTCTTGCCAGATGGTCTGGTTTCAGTTTCTCTTCCAACCAAAACACAGCGTATCATTTTCAATAAAATGAAGAAGGACTCCCCACCAATATTAAACTTCATGAATACACAATTTCCTTTAGCAAATAGTATCCAAATTTTGGGCCTCACCTTTGACTATAAACTCACCTAAAGACCTCACTTGAAAAAATTAAAAATGGAATGCCAATCAAGAATTAAGACCTTAAAAATACTTGGAAATAAATGGGGTACTGACACAAATAGCCTAATCACAGTCGACAAAGCTCTCATTCTATCAGCGATAGACCATGGAGATATAATTTACAATTCTGCAAAAAAAAGTACTAAGTATCAGGGAACATATACACAATCAAGGCATACGTTTAGCCATAGGAGCCTTTAGGACGAGTCCAGTTGACAGTATACTCTACTATGCAGGAGAAGCTTCCCTCCATCTTAGACGCCTAAACCATATCATAAAATATGTAACTAAAATTAGAAATCTGTCTGATCACATCACCAACTATATTCTTCACAACCCATTACCCCCTAATCCATTACCTTCTAGAAGAACATTACTTGAAAACTTTAAAACTATTAGTGAAAACCTATCCTTCCAAGCACAAACACTAAATAAAATTCAACCAGCTCACCCTCCTTGACTCTGGTCACCAATTATCAACACCAAGCTGACTGAATACTGCATACAAAACATTGACAATTTAATTATACTAATTCAGTTTTTGGAAATAATACACCAACAATTTCCGGAACACACCCAAATTTACACCGATGCCTCCAAAAATACAAATGGTGTGAGTTTCTTTGTTCAACTGTAGGTTGTTGGCTCCACCATAATCAAGTAGAATAGAAATTTATAGAAATATTAACTATAAAAAATAATTAATACTGTTATACATACCTCATTTCTTTAAAGGCCGTCTGGTAAAATATGAAAAAAAGCATTTTTATATTTAACAAATTCAAACGAATTTGCTTCAAAAGGATTGCGCATGTTATTTGCCCTACCTCTATTACCATATAGTGATATACAAAGAGCGTTTGATTTGGTCAGGACATATGCTATTAATTATAACGTGCCAATGATTGGTCAACAAAAGTTATACATTAAAAAATGTTTAAATTTGTATTATTTCTAAGAGCTTTAAGACAAATTATTTTATTACATTCATTTCCACATTGGTATTTATTTATTTTAATTATCATTATTGTTACTTATTACTTAAAACCTTATTTTTAGCTTTTGGTTTAGGCAAGTTGAAGTCGATATATTATCTGTCAATGGCCTCACAAATAATTGAGTGGAAAGGATTTACAATCAATTAAGGATAGGTAAGTATTATATAGTTTTGTGATAATTTATAGGATACAGATACTATCAGGATTATCATTAAAATTTTTTTTTTGATCACCTTTGTCATCCTAGCAAAAATAATTACATAACTAAAACTCAACTTTCAAATAATTTGCGGCAAACTTAAAATCAAAGATCTGGTGTATTCATGAATTTAAATAGAATAAAAAATTTAAGCCTGAATATTCATTGAAGCTAATAACCATGTGGCAATTTCAATGCGGAACTGCATATGTCAAGATGCATATGATCGACGGCAACAGAATTGGATGCTGAATGTGGCATCGGAGTTCCAGTAACACTACCATCACCGTACCACTCCACTCCATGCAACAAAACTTTAAATACTTATAAGTTATAACTCATAAACTACTCGTTCTAAATTCGATATTTATGTATCAAAATTCTCAGAAAATTATTCTGCTTTAAATGAAATAAAAACTCTGTGTCATTCAAAAAAGTAAAAAACTTAAAAAATATAAGGATAAAAAATATTTAAAAATATATTTTTTCAATAAAAACGTTTTTTAGCAATTTTAAACTATGTAAAAAAATATTTTCAAAAACATGAATATTTTTTGAAATAATGAGTGTTTTATGATAAAAGAATCACCCTCTATATCATCTCCATTTTGAGTTAAAGCTAACATAAGCTTTTAAAACCAAATTTGCAAAATGCAATTAGTGGATTGAAATCCTGTGGAATAAAACGTTTTAATCCATAAATATTTCATGAATATGATTTCGCTGCATCTGCTACTACTGATAGATTATTAGTTATTGATAAATACATAAATGATGATTCAAACCTTACGCCAAATATAATAGATTACGCTACCATCTACCAACCAGGTCATAATACTGGCAGTACTGCAGATGGCTTAGAAGTAAATAGTGTAATTTCGCCTTCTATGACGAATAAAAATATACTTTCAAAACTCCAACAGCCAATAGAAAACTAACAAAAAAAAAAAAACAATTTAAATTTGAAATATACAACTAATTTTAATATGTTTCTTATGAATATCTATTAAGTGATAATGGTTGAAAATTGAACTTTATTCTAATATCATAATATGTTAAAGAATTTAAATTTGTTATAATTAAAAGAACATTTTAGTAAAATTTAGATCCATGATGCGTTATGTACTTATTGAGATAAAAAATATTACAAAAAATATTATATTTTAAAAGATTTATTTGAGATTTATACAATTTTATTCAACTCAACAAAAATGATAGCCAACTTGCTTTATGATAATTTCATCTTTCCCCAGTCATTGAAAAAGTAAACGAAACTAACAAACTTACATAAATTATCTTTAAAACCTAGGTACTCAATATTAAAAACCAAAATGTGACCATATGCTTTTGGTATCATATGCTTGAATTATTTGAATAATAATCGAATAATCAAGATAATCAAACCATTAATTGTAGCAGCATAATTATTCAAACTTTAAAATATACAACAAACTCCGTTTCTCCAAGTGAGAAATAACTTTGTTTTATTAAATGCACATTAAAAGTTGTTTAATTATATACGTGTTTATAATCCTTTATGCAATTTGTTAATGATTCATCAATTCATTTTTTATTTGTATTCTTATTTTGTATGCCTTCAATAAATTTAAATTTGATTTTATTTTTATGCAAATATCTTTTTATAATTGTTACCAGTCTGATTATTTTTTTTTTTTTATTGATCTAAATGAATATTAGGCAACTAATGGTTACAGCTTAGTATTGACAAAATATACAAATTAATACAAAACATTTTAAATACGTTCATATCTTTTTAACCTAAACCTCCTGCAAAGTGACACGGTACGCAACCATTTTCTGTGTTTTTCTGTTTTTCTGTTGATACTCAACGGTAGTAGTGCAGTACCTCGACAATCCTTTAAACTGCCCTACAGCAGTCACGCATCCCGTCATAGCCACATTAATTGGTTTCCCGAAGAGGAATCGTTCCCTTACGACAGCGCTAAGGTAAGAGTTTTTCTTGCTGACACATATCTTGGATTATTTGCTTCTATTACTTAGTAGTAAGAGATACTAGGAATGTGTTTTCCGGTGATCCAGGATTCCTAGGTTAGGATTACATAATAAGTATTCTGGTACGTAGAGGGGGATTTCCGCGGAATTGAGAATAACCGTGATTCGTTAAGAGTAATTACATAACTTAAGTCTTAACACCAACCGTCAAACACTTCCCTTTCATCACTAATCGAAATTACCGCTGATAACACTGCGCGCAGGTGAAAACCTTGAACCGGTATCGCTGCTGAGAACGTTGTCCTAATTACGATATATTTAGAATACGCTATAAGTCACCGTTATCAACTGACTATTATTTACGCGAGCGTAAACAGAATAAATACTCTCGTAAAAATCACGCGAAACAATAAGCACAAGCAACTGTCCGCACAACAGTTTAACGACCAAATTTGTAAATTTATTATCCATAATATAATTAAACGATAACAGGTTAAACGTTATAACAGTTGACGACGGCAGAGCTACGTAGCGAGTGTACGGTTCAGGTATCACTATCAGCATATCCGGATCGAAGTCAAACGTGTTCATTATGGCCATTCATTATGCTAGAGGAAAACATTCAGGAGAACGGACAGGACCCCGAAAACGAACGCTACGTTGATGCTGGTACACAAGGCAGCCGTCCTAAGGAAATTCTTCTAGACCTACAGTAATGTAAACACTTACGGACGGCGAGCCGGTACTGCGTAGGCTTCAGCCGACTATACCCAAGGGGTAGTTCCCGTACGCACTAAGCGCCGATATTTTTAAAACCATTGTGAATAAGTTGGAAGATGGGTAAATGGTACACCTCTATCAAAGTACACGATATATCCTGGGAGGAATTTAGGGTGGAATTTTTCGAAAATTTCAATAATTCCGAAATACAATCTCAATTTTGCGCCGACATATTGTCAACATTACAAGCACCCACACCATCGCTAACGGAATTTGTGCGAAATTTGTATCATCAAATATGTATCATTACAATGCAACATTTCTGGAGTTGAGTTTCCTGGTGCCAAATTTTTAATTTTTCTTTTTTTAGAACCGGAACTTTCGGCAAATAGTTTTTTTGGACGAACCCTACTTGAACTAGCTGATGGTTGTAGTATGTTTTCAATTTCTCTAAATATATTAAAACTTAATACTAGCCAATTGTTGTTTTTATTTTAGATCTCGCAAAACTCCTACCTGCACTACTCAACTTTTTATGAGGGGTGGTAACAAAACCTTTTATCTTATTTTTTAATGATATATCAAACTCGTCAACCATCAATACCCTCTTATTATCAATAATTTCACAGACATACGAAAAAAATGTTTCAAAACACTCAATCGAATTTGAAATAACCATTGATTTACTTCAACATTAACATTTCAAAAAAGTTTCAATTTTTGAGTAATATAGTATTTTCTAAAATATATAATAATACAATAAACTTATTATGTTTGAATTAAAGTATATTTTGTGTCGTTTGGTTTTATTGTAAATTATATGATTTTTGTTTAATTTGAAATTACATACAAATATAATATTTTTGAAATGTGAATGTTTAATGTTAAATAGTAATGTTATGTATTGTGCTGCAACTTGTCGCAACCAAATTGTATAATATCTTTAAGAGGACAAATTAAGCTAATAGAAAATAAGTTCAAACCTCTACTAGCCACTACTTTTTTTCAATATACATTAATAATTCAAAATAATATATTTTAATATTTCTATGTATGTATATTACTTCAATTTTACCCAGAAAACTTAATAAAAATAAAATTTATATATATATATATACATACCTTCTAGTAGTGTATCCATGATATTAAAGTAAAATAAACTATATAACTTCATCGAACAACGCTAGTCATAAAATAACTAGGTAAACGTTCAAAAAATTTAGCTTATTATTAAAAACCTTATCTCAGACAATAAGTATAATCAGTACACTAATGTAACTGTTAGTAACAGAGTATCGACTTAAAAACCTATATTATATAATCAGTCACTGATTATCAACAAATTAAATTCAGTTTTATGTTCAATTACTGATTATTCAAAGTCTAATGTTGTCCCCTTAAATCAACTTTCTAGAACACTGCGGGTTCGTGCAAATATTGTGGGGAACTCAATTGGCACAGCAAGTGCCCAAATAGACCAGTCTAGGTTGGGAAATAGAGGGAGTCGACGAGGACAATTCACCCATATCGACTCATCACCACCCTCCCAACGGCCATCATCATCCACATTTGGTAGTATATGTGAAAACCAAAATGTTTTCCGTCACAGCACTAATTGACACCCGTTCATAGGACCCCACCACAGACACACCCACCTCATCGATGATCGATGTGTTCAACACCAACCGGCTTACGGGGTAATCAGAGGTACAGGGACAAAGGCAACAAAAATACGGGTTTTCACCTACACAGGTTGCAGGCGCGTTAGCACACAACACCGAGCAATCCCACGCATTAGGTCAGTTGCAAATTCACTAAAATCATGAGATACAGCAATTGATCAACTTAAAAAATTTGCATAAATACGATTTTTTAAATTTCAAGGTAATCAATTTGTCCATATTCACAATGACAAAAATATAATTTGCTCCACAACTTTATCAAATATTAATTTATTAACGGAGAACATAGAATTCTTTACAGATGGGATATTTGATTATGCACCAAACTTGTTTGTACAATTATACATTATTCACTGTTACAACAATGTATTTTACGTACCAATAATTTATTTATTTTTACCTGATAAACAAAAAAAAAAACATACAAATATAAGTCTTATCATCGTTGGGCCGGTATACTGCGTCGTATAACTTGGTAACGTTTCACTAATTTCGTCCAAAATTGTGTCATTTTTTGGGTACGAAAAAATATCTTTTATCATATAGTGATCGTCCGCAATCATGTTGCGAAAAAGATAAAGCATCTCCAACCGTGTTTCACTCTGTGTATCGGGGTTACCTCCACGCGTGTCTCAATGATAACACATTAAAACGCTGAGAATCGGAGGGTTGGTAAATTCTGATTTAAAATCCGAAAGCCTACCCAGTCGAACACCGTAAACGGGATTTAAAAAAAATTCTATGGGAGAAATGAGTTTTAGGGAAAAAATAGCGGTAAAACAGAGCAAGAACAACGAACACCGATGAAGTTCGGCATGACCGACATAGTTAACTACAAAACATACTATTTATCTAAGGTATACAAAGATTTTTATGCCGGGTTCATACTAAAATGGTGGGGCCAGGTAATACTAGTGAAGCCGGTCGGAAGTTTTCCTCGCCGACCAGTTATAAAATAATAAAATTGTATTGTATTAATCATCCTTTACAGATAATATGAGCGGCAGGGACGATGCCGAAAAGTGGAGAATGGTGGTGGACCTCATCTCCCAGCTGAAACTGGTGGCCGGAGACCAGGAGCAGCCATAGATGTGTCTCGGATGACCACCTGCCAACTTTTACAGGATCCAGTGTCAGCGGCCATATACCGCCAGAGCCGGACATTCAGTGGACGCTTCAACAACCATATGCCAGGGTTCCACAACGGTCACAACCATTTGCCAGTGTTCCACAATGGTCACAACCACTTCCATTTCAACCACCGACGCCCAAGAAGCCCGTATCGGTACCGAAGGAATCAGGGGCACCTCCCATAACAGCGGTGAAGTTGAGGACTAGAGCGCAGAAAGCGCGGATTCGTGGAAACTTACTAAAATCTAAGATGAAGAAAAAGGCCAAGGAGCAATTAGGAAAACAATATTTGTTAGCCATGCAACTTCCGTCGACCTTGAATCCGGGGGCCGCTAGCCAACCATTTTCCGAATTAATACCAGTAATAGGAATGGAGGTAGACTTATTGGCGTCAAAGGTTGAAATATCCAATGAAGCAGCACTGGCTACCACCCAGGAGCAGCTTAGTACAACCACAGACCCGGAGACATTTTCTCTGAGGACGCTCAGGACCATCGTTAGACTATGACGTTTGGGTCCCCAAATCGGCTATGAGGGGAACGAGGGACGCAAGCCTATTCCAATTATACAGTCGAACATTGAGGATTCTCCAATTTATATTTTGCTTACTTCTAAAGAATCTTGGTTTAACTTTGATGTCAAAACATAACAAAAACCATATTTTTCTAATAAATAATCTACTAAATCGATATTTGACTGTAACGTTATCCGCAAAGATTCAGAAGTGTTTTTAGTTAGAAATTCTTTTTCTTGAATAATACCTTTTTCTAAATTTGCTTCCCATTCGTCCAGTCAATGTAGACTTTAATTCAAGACCTGAAGTACTACATTTTAAGTAAAAGTATATATTTTAAGTAGTATATAAAATAATCAATAAGTTACTCAGTATAGCAGTACCACATCATCACAAACATGCAACATACATTATATACTATACTACCATTAACCATTAACAGTTTACTTCAAACCTTAACCAAAAATATATAGCTACAAATAATTAACACAATAAAACGAATAGTGACTTAGCAAGGAATTATTCAATGGACCCTCATCCAAGTAATCCTTTAAAATCTGGCTATGCCATACACACAACATACACATGCAACACAAATTAAACCTCTAAGTCTTTGCATTTTTTCCTAATTCCTTCAGCAGGAAACTTTCTATTCATAGCATCAAACATATCATTCATTTTCAATGTTAATGCTTGTGTTCCAAACGAATCGTTAAGACCTGTACATTCTTGTGCCTTATAAAACTATATTCCTACTACCATAGATTTGCTAAATACCTATATTTACAATTTTTACAAAATAATTTAATTAAATTCATAAAATCATAGAATTATAAAATATAAATTACCTGTGTGGCGTATTAAACTTTCATTTTGGTATGGTTGTTAAGCTCCATGTGATGCCTTGAGATTTTTGGACATATATTTTGAGTCATTGTTAAAAACTTGACAGTTATGATCTCACTTAATACAGTCCCGGCAAAGATGAATATTTGGAAAAATAGCAAACATTTAAATTTCATTATTTCAATTCAAAGATGAATATTTACAAAAAAATTAAATATTGAAATTAAAAATTCTAATATTGTTTACTTTAAAATATTTATTTTGATATAATCGGGTCCTTATATTTTTGTAGTATGTGGAGCATCACACAGAACAAAAACTTTAAGAGTTTCATTATATGGGTTTTCAAACAAATTTTTTAAATCTGCTTTTTTACTACTTACACCTTACATTTTATATATAGTTTTGTTTGTTGAAGCTCCATCACTGGTAAGTGCTACAACTTGCAATCCAGAATCTTCTTATATCATAATAGTTTTGACAACCAATTTAGCAAGATCGACACTAGTAATTTTTGAAATGAGTAGGTAGGTACTGATATAAGTTAGATATATTATAAAAATAGATTTTTTAAAATACAAGAATGACTGACCTTTAACTGGATCTTTTGATGCGAATACAGCTATAGGTTGAAAAAGGTATAAACACCAGGCCATGGTCTGCTTGTTCAGAACTTGATATGTTATGTTCTATTCTTGACCAAAATCTTCCAAACCACTATATGTTAATGTTTTGCTATTTACATTTATGCTGAACGTAAAAAAATTTCATCCAATAATAAAACACCTTTTTTTGGTTTTGTGTTTTATTTAAGAATTTTTTTTTTAATTAACTGAAAAATGTACTATCGAATCCACATTCACTATTAATAGCTAATAAATGTTTTCAAATAGTTGTGACACATGGCAGAGGTAATAAACCTTGGTCACGCAAGAACTTATATCCCGATGGAGATCTATAAAATTGGAATAATTTTTAATTAACCAAAAGAAAATTTAAACACAAACATATGTATATATATATATAATATGAACACTATAATAAAAATATATAATTATATAAATCTTATTTGAAATAGAAGACAAAGAATCATCCAATTGTCAGAATAATGTCTACTTTTAGGATTTTTAAACTTTGCAGCATCGAATATTTCATGAAGTAAAATTGATTGACATTTTGAAATTCCAGAGTCTTCGATTAATTTTATTAAGGTGCTATTTGAGACTTCTTTCATTTGATTTTTTATTGATATCAAATGTGATTTTAATTGAGAATTTTTATTGATTGTCCTGGATATTTGAAGTCTTACTTTATTTGTTATACATCTGAATCTAATTAAATGATGTCTTTTACCAGGGGATAAATATACTCTAAATTGTTTACCCTTTTAAATTGAATAAGACTTTTTTCTGATTGAGTATAGTAACCTCATACACCATAAACAGCTAGGTCTTCATCATAGTTAAAAAGTAAAAACATTAATTAATTAATTAGTTACTTCCACAAAATGTATAGGTAAACATTATTCAATTTAGAGAATACAATTTATTTAACATCTAATGTTATCTAAAGATGAATTATTTATTAAAACTAATAAGAAGATTCAATACCTGTTATCCTTTATAAAACTGGAACAGTTCAAGTGTTTCCAATACCCATTAACCTTTTCATATTGAGAACCAATTGATACTTTTACATTAAAAAATTTACTTGTTAAAACAGCACCGTAACATATTTTTAAGAATCTGTTAAAAATTATATTAAAATATAGCCAGATGACAGATAATTGTTGACAAAATATAATATGAAATAATTATTAAAAATATATTAAATTATATCTTGAGATTGAAATTCTTTTAAAAAGACTTAATGTAAAAATGTGATAAGTTTATTCAACACATTAATTTATAAAGTATATAATAATAAAAATTCACTTAAAATAATGGGTAGGTCATACTTACCTTGAGTTACTATCAGTTTTTCGAAATGATACGTTGGTAATCCTAATTGAATTCGGTTAATTTGAAAAATGACTTTGTTAATTCCTTTTCAAAACTTATTAATGAAACATCAGTATACCATTTCTGAGGTAATTTAATAGGCACAGGCTTATTTATTAAATCAAAAAAGATTCCTGCATTATATTATGCTACAAAAGTATTTAATTATAAGTTTAATGATATTGAATAGAATTTTCTATAATTATACATACATGTTGCGTTTCACAGATATAATTCATTGAAGACATTTCAGTACATTCTGTGACTTCATTATAAACAGTGGTTGGTTCCTACAAAATATTTGTATTTGTAAGAGATAATAAGTAAACCTATTAATTCAATTTAAAACCATACTTTAATAATGCTCACAATTGAATTATCTTGGTCGGTATATACAACATTTGGTAAAGATGTTTTTGATAATAATTATTCAGCTTCATTTTGACATATATTCATATCCTCCTTTGTATTATTATAAATAAAGATTAATATTGGTGCATGATATATTGTATTTTACTATTTATACTGTATAATATATAACTATACTTACACATAATGTATTTTTATTTGAATTACCATTGCCTAAAAATAAAGTTAGTATGCTTCTCTTAATCAAGGTTTTTTTAAACTTATCCAAGGTAAAATAAATGTTGGTGCTGAGTAAACAAGAAAGAAGGTTGATGAAGAAAAAAACAATCAATATTATAAAATATCCTTACTGAATAAGCACTTGTTCCTTGTCCAGACACCCAAGTATCTATTATGCTTTCTTTCGAAAAATGGTCTCCACACACTCTTGATCTTTTATCCACAGTTATTCCCACTGCTTTTTCCCATTCTTCATATGTATTTTTGGTATTGAAAACTTTGATTTACTAAACCAGAACATTGTCTTACACAACATTTGTCTATCCGGGACATGGTGATTTACAAAATCAAAAATGCAGTTGTTGTGTAAATTGTAATCAAAATTTAGAATAATAGATTAATATCTGTATTGTTAATTCGTTATATATTAATATTAATTCATTACATCAAGTTTTTGAAAAAGGCGCGAGAAATACTGATTAGTTATCACGGCTTGTTCACAATAATGTACACGAGATCGCGCTAGCAGTCTTGCCGTAACGTAAGAAGTTATTGCGTTGAAATATGAGTTAATAAAGCACTGCGTTCCGTATCCAGTATACTTTAAATAGTGGTACTACAGGAATTTTTTTTTTGTCAGCAGAAATTTAGGACATGTATGTGTATTGCTAATATTATGCCAAGTGTTGTAATACATGAATTATATTTCATAAAATTACATTATACTGATTTAAAATACAATGCTATAATGCACGTAAAAGTATTATAATTTATAATATTTGCCGTGTTTGAATCATTTAAAAAACTTATTTTACTGATTCAGTATTATACTAGATACACTCTTTAATAATTATACAACTATGGGGTTTTTATTAACTCAATAAAATCAGTAAGGTGTGTAGGAGGGGCTAGGTAAATGGTCCACGATAATTTGTGTACATTTTGAAAGCGGTAAGTTGAGTCATTCAGTATAAAATATATATTATTTTTTTTTTTTATGATTTTCAGTGACTAGATTACGTACGTGACCATGTTGCAGTTGTTTATCTAAATCCTCACTTTTACTTCTTGCTCTTTGTTCGGATGGTTGACGGTTATCCCTGTCCTCTGAAATTCCATATTATACAACCGGTGGTGGGAACGACTATTATCTTTGTTCTATGGTGGGAACGACTACCACCACTACCCCGCACTGTCAACGCTTACCTACGCATACCAGTGCCGAGCGCGGCTCATATAACTAACTCATAAAGAGTGGAGCGTTGTTAGTCGTAGTGTGCATTCTGTTTCCTGTCTTGTTCCAGTTCATCAGTTGCAGTGCTTCAGTCTTCCAAAATCCAAATACACTTTTTTTCACATATCCGGTTACATTAGTTTCATTCTCATAATTTGTTTGACTTGCATTTACTTAGTTTTCTCGGCCCAAATTTACAAAAAGGCAACACCATGATGTCGATAGTTGTACTGATAATAACTATCATCAGTAGTATTGGTACCAGAGCCGACTTGCAAACAAATATGTTTGGAGGCAAGTACATATTTTATTAAATTTATCATTTCATATTTTGTTAGAATTTAACTACTATATTTATTCATATTATTACTGTTATTATATTTTAAAATATTTTTATAAATTTGCAAGGTTTGGCAAGTTTTTTTTTTAAAATTAAGTTAATAGACATAAACACATGAATTAAGTTTAAGATGAAATCAACAAATACCATTAACTTAACTTAATTAATAAGTTAAATTATTATATATATATATAAAAAAATGCGTTTAAGAGGAATTAAAGTAAGTGGTAACCGAAAAGTAAACTCTGACAGTAATTTAATATTAATGCTACCTAGATAAATATTTGATAGATTTATTATATATGTATTTTAAGACTTGTAGAGCTATAGCATTTATAAAAACTTTATTCATTGTTTGTTGTTCAGATCGTTAAAATTTAAATTTAAATGTAAATGTGCTAATACACCAGCTCTTAAAAGCTATTTAATATGCACTGACAAAAGAACAGAATTAAATCATTTTAAAAGTCACTATTATGACATTCTAAGAACATATTGGATGTAGATAGAACATTGTGTTCTTAAGAATTCGATATTGTTGTATACAATTAATATTAGTGATCTATAATTGTAAGCACATGTGTTCATGTATCAATATTGTATTTTACTATAAACTTTCTAGTTATATTATTACATATTAGGACATAACTTTTGATTACTATACGGTTATGAGTATGAAGTCAATGATGTATATAAATATGGTTTTTTGATTTACGCAGAGACATTCATTAACCTAATGTCATACTGTGTATACAGTTTCTGATGCAGTTCAATTGTAGGTGTCTGGTTCGGTATATTAAATAAAAACAATATGTTACGACAAATATATATTATTATAACGTAAGGTTAATATATATGACAAAAGTAGCGTACGTATATATGGTAACCATGAATCTTTTAAGACTGACCCGCACCTTGACTGGTCGCAGGTCGCGCTCTCGCAAACTTAGAAAAGCAGTCACGGTCATTGCGAAAACGACCGCGACACAATTATGTGTTACATTTATATTATAGTTACATTACAGTGTTAAATTAATCATAAAGTCATATTATTTGCGTAGGTAAATACCTAATTCCTAAGTTTACTTAAACTTTCATTTCAACAGATATGATTAATGAATAATCTTGGAATTAAACAGGCATCCTCTTGACACATCTTTAATCCCATATCTTGATATCTTGAACATCAACTTAAACAATTAAATTCATTGTATGGGTTGCACACTATTGGTGATAGGGTTATAAGGTACTTAAGTTTCAACATTACATGGTATACCTTCAAGAGTATTAGTGATTTTAACAGATACTCCATTTTCTTTGTTTTGATCTATTACTTAATTTAGAACAGAATCATATCTATACTGTTTACTCTATAAAACCAAAAACTTAAAATAATTACTTTTAATTTATAATTATTAATCACTAAAAAGTTAATACATTTCTATATTTCTATATAGATAGTTGTTATTATATAAAATATTTCATAATTAAGGTGATGTACCTATCAATTAATTTGTGACAGAAGTATCTTAACATTTTTAACCCTTAAGCTATTAGTCCAATGGCATACTTGGGATTTCTTTGCGGGGGAGATTGACTAAAGTTGTAGATGTCGAGTGTCCTTATATTTTTTTACTTATAAAATGACAAATTGAAAAAACACAACTATAATCATATAAATACAAGTAATAAAAGGGATCAAAATAGTGGATAATATTTCTCTAATCTCTCCTCGTAAATATACCACTGCATTAACTATTAGCATTTATTAACTAATTTATATAAATTATATAAATGTATAAAATAAATATGTAAATTAATTAAATAAAACGAATAAATACCTAAAACTTCTAAAGTTGTTTTGGACATATTTTCTACGTTTGAGAGTTTGTGTAGTGGATAATAAATTATATGTATCATCTAAAACAATATAAAAATTATAAATCTAGATAATTCAAATTAAGAAGTTAATACAATTTAATAAATCTTAATAATAATATGAAATAGAAAAGCTTAATAGAAAAAAATGTTCAAAATATTAAAATTAATATATCTGTGAAATATGCTCTAGCAATTTGCTTTAATACATACATATTTAATTTGATTTAATTCACTGACCATTTAATTTATCATTTTGTATTTTTTATGTAACTTCGCATTATTTATAGTATAAATACTGGAAGCTTAATGAATGAATGAAGTAATCGAGTAACAATTATAAGGTTTAAATTAATTTTATCAAACTCGTTTGATTTAATTTTTTTTTCATTGATTAAACTTTATCAATCTTGCTTAATTTAAGTTATATTTTTATGTAGAATCTGTTGGTTTATTTTGTACACAATTGTTGAATTCTGTCATATCATTTGGATGCTTTACTTGAAAAAGTGATAAACATAATATTTTGGTCAATAAATAATAATATACTAAACTTGATAAATAAAAAAAAAATATATATATCTAAAAATATTTACATTAAAATATAATATTAATTATTGTTAAATAACATTTTCAAAATTGTTTTAAGATACATAGATCTTAAAGCTTTTGTAAGTATAAGACACAATGTAGGAACAAATAAAAATATGATAATTTATGTTTTGAAATAGTTTTAAAATTATGCTAGAAAACTTGAGTAACTATTTTTATTTAAGTTTATATATGAACAAACTTAAAAAAATCAGTAACCTATACAATTAAATTATAAATCAATTAATACATAAATTACAAGTATAGATACTTTAATATATGTTCTAAGATTTTAATTTAAAAACTTAGAGGTTGAAATTTGTTGTTTTAAATCATACAAAATTCATTTAAATCAGTCATTCTCAAAGTGGGCAATAGCGCCCCCCTGTGGGCGTTGATAGTCTTCAGGGGAGGTGGTATAAGACCCTAAGAAATGTTGGTGACGTTGAAATAGAATAGAGGGGAATACGGATTAAAAAGTATTATGTACTTTTTAAACTTGTTAAATTTCAAACTAAAATTAAGCTCCTACTATATGTCCTCGTAATTGATTTTACGACTGTCATAGCCGGCATGACTACTGTTTTTAAAATGCGTTACAGATGGTAAGCTTAAAAATTTTTATGGGGCGCTGGATAATTTTTGATTCTCAAAGTGGGCGATGCATGAAAAAAGTTTGAGAATCTATGATTTAAATCATTAGAGCTATTATTTTCTTGATACTCTCTGTTCATACCAAGAATTTAGGAAAAATTAAATTGCAACTTTAAATTATAATAATATTAAAAATATGTACAGTTAAAGAACATTATAATCACAAATTAGAGATACCTATTACCTATAAAATAAGGGTTTAAGACAAAAACTTGTAAAATAGCCTATTCTGAATAGTTACTCAAAAAAAAGTTTGAACTAATAAGATAATGATTTAAGTTATTTGATATTGTATCACTTGGAATTTCATTCTAATTTCAATAATTAAAAAAAAAAAAAAGAACAATTTATTAATTATACAATATAACTGTATGTGCAAGTATATTTTACTATTTATTTAATTACTTAAGCAAAAGATATTGGTTTATTTGTTTTGATAAGTGATCATAAATAATTTATCAATTTACTAAGTACTTACTATTTTTTTTGAATATATAATTGTTAATAAGGTACCTAAATGGGATCCACAGTAATTACTGATCGATATGTGAATATGATTTTGATAACTGTTTGATTTGTTTTTTGTTCTACCACATACAGGTAATATAGGAAATGACACCTACATGTATTATTTACTCAATGAGATAATCGTAGACTTAAAAATGAGAATAAATAGATAATAATCTACTACATACAAACACAATTTTGCATTTTACAATAATTGTAAAGAGGCCTTCAGTGCAATAACGGATTAACCTTATATTAATGATATTAAAATCTATGCAAAAAATAATAAATGATATTTTTATGAATATTTTTTTTCAACTGCCAAAGATGTATTTATTTTTATTTTTATCATATTAGTTTTGATCAAAGAAGTACTTATGGTTGCTGCATTAATTTTTTTGAAAATCACACCCACTTGACTTTATGTGGGTTAGTCCATTTTAAAATTATCATTTTTTTTTATAAATGTGGGTTAGTTCATTTGTTCATTAACTTTATCTTGTACATGAATCACAACATAAGTATATTGTATAGTATTTAATGATAAAAGAAAAAGCATAAATATTTAAAAATTTTCAAAACTTTATAATTTAACAAAACATTTTAGTATAAAAAATTATAAGTTTTTTTTTAACATTTTATTAACAAAACAAGATACCTATAAACTTTCTTAACATACCTAATAATATTATTAATACTTTTATAAAACTATAAAATAAAAAAAAACAAAATTTAACATTTCTTAACACATGAACTACTTAATTTAAGAAAAATAAAAATTTTTTTTTTTCATTCATCATTCATCATCACTAAAGTTGTCATCTACTAAAGGTAGTTCATTAACATCGATGTTTTGAATATTGATTTTAAGACTATTATAAAACTCATGATGAATTGGAGGAACAAAATAAAGTAAACATAACAGATCTTTCTTTTTCAGTGGATGTATACAGTTTCCATTAGGGTAAAGTAAATTTAAATTAACGATCAGTGTGGTATTTCGTTTTTCTAAATTAAATTCACTAAAAAGAGTTATTTCATTGTTTGAATACTTAAAAAATATTTTAAAAGGCATTTTGAAAGAAAATTTCAACCATTGAATTTTTAACCACTCCACTTTAGACTTATCAACATCAATTTTTCTGTGTGATATTACATTCTAATTTTTTTGTTGAAAAAAAATCGCTCTTTTCCATATAAATAATTATAAAGGGGTTACGTTTGCGTGCCGCCAAAATAACATTATTCCAATGTTCTGAAATAAAAATGTTAGAAAATAATTTTTTTGTTTTTCAACCAGACCAAAGTCTAAATCACATGGCAAGTATGAATGCCCACTAACCAAAAATGTAAGATCTATATTTTAAAAGTGTATTCAGGTGTAATGATGTGCGCTTAGCCATCATATATCTTAAATTTTAAATGTATAATAAATAATATTCAATAAAATACTATAATATACATAATAATTGTAATAATAACATATGTATAATAATTATAATAATTGATAGCTTTAAATATAAGATAAAACTCACACATATGCACATATACACTCCCGCACACTCTAATCTGTATAAGAATTAGATATATAAGAAGACTAGTAGTCGCCGACAGGGCCCTGTGTGCTGTTGCCGTCTTTTTGTATAAGGATTTATATGCGAGTGTAAAAGACTACGCAGATCGTTATACAAAAGGCGTATACAATTATTTAATTGTGAAACTTTTGTTAAAATATAATTCATGTGTTTATAAAATAAAGTTAAATATAAATAAATAGTTAATTTAAAAAAAAAAGGGTGTAATTATTTTAATATATAAATCAATCACATCACGTTATATTTTGAATACGAACTGCGATTGCAACAAGCAAATTGACACAGGAATCAGAGAGGTAATATCATCAGGTTATAATTATTTAACAAATAATGATTTAAAAGTATATAATAGTCCCCAATTAACTTACCAGCATTTTCTTTATCATTACACAGGACTAGATACAATATACTGACACAAAAGAGATAACTTAATATTTCGATTTTGATTACCACACTGATCGGAATACATAATTAAATGCTGTGTTGTAATAAATTTGTTTAAAAAATGCAAAATACAAGTTTGACACAGGATTTGTAGCTTGTTCAGTGTAGAGTGAATATAATTTTATGATGTTTAAATCAGGTGACATGTATTTACGATTAATCGATTTGTGAAGGGCGTAGTGGCTTTGATATGTAGGAAATTTCTCTTTAAAATCTTTTACCTCAGCAATTTTTCCCGAAGACGTCTTATTTACCGATGGACCCTTTCCTCTACAGTCACTGGGAGGGGTACTTTTTTGTGCTTTATTTTTTAAAACCCTACTAAAAGTGTATTTTGAAAAAAAAATTTTGCAAGCCTTGACTTCAATTCCACTAGAATCTAACAAAACATATACACGAGATTTTTGTCTTCTAGAGTTAGGATTTTGAGTATACGAGCGTTGTTTATCGCATACTTTAATTATAGTAAATAAATACGATGTTTGCATGTTTTTTCATTTTTAACCCGTTTTCTTCCCTTTAGTTTGACTTGTATACTCTCACCTTGTTCTTGCTCTGAAGGCGAAGAATCTAAGTCGCTTTTTTCAGAGGAATTGTATTCTGAACCCGAATTAGCAAGTTCTGATAAATCATCATAATTGTCAAATAAATCTAAAAATTAATTGATCACGTATACTAACCTAAGTTAACATATTAACAGTAATATTGGTACTTACTTTCCAATTCCTTTTCAATATCCATGCTACTGAACTACTTATTGAATCGTAAATAAGTAGTTAAAAAAGTTTGTTAAAAAATATAGCAATAAAAAAAAATATTATGAACAGTATTAATAATACTAATGATGGTCATACCAATATGGCTAATTAATTACAAACAATTATTTAAGCCATGGATATTAATTTACCAAAAAATTATAATATTCTCTTTGGAATTAGTCTTCAAAAATGCAATACTTCATATTCGCATATTACATGTTTTATTTAAATCACTCGTGTTTTCATTTGTGATGAGACGTAACAAATGGACTAACTCATATTTAATAAAAAACCAAGTACATATAAATGGACTAACCCACTATAGTCCATTCTTGCACTTAAAATTATTTATAATATTAAAATGCATTAACGAATTAGGCGTCTCTATCTGGTGAATATTAAGTAAAGGTGGTTTAGACCATTTTTGCATTGAATTTTATGAGTTGAGGTTGCCATTAATGTCATTATCTCAAAATAACATTTTTTTGGGTTAGTCTGTTATTGCACTGAAGACAAAAAAATCATACCTAATGAGAGGTACGCCTATATTTACAACTCAATAACTTAATGCAATTTTGTTTGAGTAACTTACTATTTTTCCGAATGCCATTTATCCAGTTTGATTTTTCTCGTAACACGCATAACTTACCCATTATAAAAACTAAACCAACTAATTACCTTTTATTTACTATTTATTACAGTTCTTCCAGGAAGACTATCTAGATGTCCACCGCTTGAATCCGCAGAATATGAAGTAACCACGATGATATCGCTTTCGTTGAAAATCGGTGGTTGTGCCTACATCAACTACAATTCTAGTGACATAATAAAACAATCATTCAACTTATGGTTTAACGGTGTGCAAAATTACGTGCAAAGTTGTCGTGACCAGGGTACATATAAAAACTATTATTTTGTTAAAAGTACGGGTTTTAGCCTCAGGCAGTATTAAATTTCCCAATATACCACATTATCTGCAAAACATTTTAATACATGTTACTTTCAGCTGAAACATTTATTATGATACTTAATTGCGTTGCTTTTTATTAGTTTTTTACTTATCAAAAAAAAAATAGGAAATAATAATCACATAGATAAAAATATTATTATAAACTTATTTGATTAAAAATAAAATAATAAATACAATTGAAATAGGTATAAATATATTTATTTTTTTATGAATTTGTTTTCTTATGATTTGTGAAGCATAAGAAAGTATTAAAACGATAAAATGACATCAAAATGAACATTTTGATATTAAGGTAGATGCTCCGTAAATTTAATTAATTTGTATACCATATCTATTTTTTTTACCAAACTTAAAAGACATTTAATAGTTTAGGTATTATATTTTCATTGGTGGCCTACAAATCAACTCTCATAATGCTTGATGGTTGTATCCCTCATTGAATAAGGAATAAATATAATCTAATATTTTAATACATTCACATTTTATCAGTAACCGAGCTCTTGTATATTTTTTGTTATTCATGGGCACATTATTAAAGGTATGGAACATTTTAATTTGTACTGCCTGACAAAATCACTCTGGCTGCCAGATGACGCCAATAAGGGACCTACGTACATTAAACTGTACGATGAAGCTTTTTACAAGGGAGGAAGACTTGATTATAGATGTGCTGTAAGTATATCTAGTTTAAATTAGTATTTAAATCAGATTTATCATTCCGTTTTTCAATTCCTTATAATTGATTTATTTTTTATTTATTAATATTAAGAGGTATATTGTTATCAGAAAAATAATATATTCACAAATAATAAATTATATGTTAGTAATTTAGTATTTTTAATTTTATAATTCATACTAGCATACCCGTCACGGCTCCGCTCAAGCGTGAGTGTGAGTAATCCCAGGTTAGGAGTAATTTGCAAATAAATCTAGAATACGCAGAAATTATTCGGAAAATTGTTATTAATGTACCTGTATCCTAAGCAAAAAAAAAGTTCACCTTATTAAAAAAAAATGAAATTTACAAAATTTCTGTATACACAATATTTTTTGTTTTATCCGTCATCAGCAGTAAAATTAATTGATTCAAAGGATTTCCGGTTCTGAAGAGCTACGTATGGCTGATCATGCAAAAAACAATCTTCGCGCAGAACAGTTCGCACTCGTGTAAATGTCTGCCCTTGCGACTTATTGATGGTGACTGCGAAAGAAACTGTAACTGGAAACTGTACTCTTTTGAACTTTATTGTCAAGTCTGAAGGAATCAAAAGAATTCTTGTAATAAAAGCAAGCTCCCCGGCGGTGGGACCCATAAGAATAATAGCTTCGATCACATTATTACGCTAATCTGTAACTTTCAACCGCGTTCTGTTGCAAAATCTGGAAGGGTTAAGATTTTGAAGCAGCATAGTTGGAGTTTCTATTTTCAATCGCAACTTGTACAGTGAAAATCCAGGGGATCTAATGAATTAAGAAATTCGTTGATTGAGCAGCTGGCACCGAGTCTAAAGCAAGATATTCTCTCAGTGTGCCCATAAACATTTCTAAAATGGAGTCATTTAATTCATCAGCCGAATTGTTTAGTGGTGTGAGAATAGCTCTTTCGCAGAGCCGAGTATTTATACGACTTTTGCAGTAAGCTTAGGATGTCAGGATATACGCTTGATATTAGTCTTAATCGATCTCACAATTTAGTGGATTTACCGTTGTATCATAATTGTTATACCATAGTTATTTATTCAACTAATAATAGATAAACGATTCTAATTTTCTTCATTTCTAGTAAATTAGTTAAAGTTTTGAAAGTATAGATTATTTTTCTTAGTTTTATCGCTAATATGGTTTAGTCATTTAAGGTTATGTCACATTTCAATGCCAAGATATTTACCAGGTTTTACTAACTTTCATGTAGTTTGAAATGTACATGATTTTAAATTTAAACATTAATATTCATGAATACACAAGTTGGTAATAGTCGATTGGTCTTACTTAGATATATAATGTGGTTATATATTAATATGTAAGTTTTATTTAAATCAAGGAATAGGTTATTTGCACATAGTAAGTTATTAATTTTTCTCATATCATCTTGTATTCTTGTATGTATGTAAATACTTCATCCCAGAAGGTACCTTCAATACAAAGAACAGTGTCATAAATGTAACATACTAATTTGCCATGTTTCTTAAGTTGCTTATTTGATTAATTTGTGTATTAAATAGTGTGGGAAAAAAGTGGTTGGTACCTTTAGGTGTTTCACTTAGGGTTTATGTTTCTATACTTAAGGAATATTGGATACTATTAGACTTTGTTTCCTATTTTTTAAGTACGAGCTTAATAAGTCGTAAGCTGGTCCTTTGATACCAAAATTATGTAGTAATATTAAATGGTTTATAGTTTAGAATGCTTTTAATTATATACAGAACTAACTATATTTGTCAATATGACAATATTTACATTTTTATTTTTTTTACAATAATACTTTAAATATTATTTATTTATTTGTAAAAACTAAAAACATATGCATGACAACTTGATATAATTTGTATTTAATCCTATAATTATTCCATTTTTACTTGAAATCGTAGTTTCCTATAATCTGAGTTGGCTTACATAATATTAATTAATTTTGGTTTTTATTATCTCGTCCTTACCACAGTTATACGAGACAGTTGACGGAAATGCCTCAGCAGTCAGGTTGGCGGTTAGCGGAAACACTTCGTGTCATGGCTTGTTACATATGCTTTCCCACTCATCCTTGATCCCTAAAAATATTCCTGAGTTTAATGAAGGGTCCATGTTGCTGATATTTAACAAGACTAAACTTGGTGGGCCAATAACATCACAACCGATAGATAAGCAGTACGAGAAGCCAGCAGTTCAAGTCAGCGACAAGAGGTAAGTCTCATTAAGAAACGCCTCACTTCTTATTATTATAATTATAATTTATAATGTTGTAGTATAGATTAGTACGTATATAGCAGTGTTGTGTGTAGTAATCATGTTATGAGTTGATCATTGAATTGGGCTTAAAATTTTTGTTTCCATTTCCCTGTCCTGACCAAAGCGTGAAATACATTAAATAGTCATTTTTTTTTCATAATTCAATTTTTATGCAATTTTTTAGTAACAGCATAATGTTTTATTTTCATTTTTACTACTTCATTTTTTTTTTAATCCTGGGACTTTCAGATCCCGTTGGTGATCTACAGTTTGGACTCAAAAGTCCTGTTGGTCATGTAGTCCTTTTTTTTTACATATATACAATGCAAAAATTAAGGACATAATTAAGGACTTTTTTTAAATAATTAATGAAAAATACTATAACATAGAAATTAATAATTCTTTATGATGATAATGAATTTTGAGAACATTGTTTAATATATTGTGATATTTTGAGACACAATTTTTTTTTTCATTGTAACACAAAAATATGCAACTTTTAGGAGTGATGCTTCGATTTTATTGCCTTTGAACTGCGAACCTCGCATCTTCAAGGTGTTGGACGAAAAATTGCCAGTGTACTCCATGTCTGTCAAGTTGGCACCGGCACAATATGCTACGACCATAATTCATACATCAAAAAATTGCTAGTAATTTGCTAGGTTTTGTTAGGTAATTTTCAGAATTTGCTAGTATTTCGTTTAAGTGAAAATCAAAATTCAAGCATGCCGGTGCCAACTTGATACAGCACTGGCACATTGTCTGATCGGTTCGAAAGTAGTGTCAAAAAATTGCTAGGTAGTTTTCAGAATTTGCTATACTAAGGTTTTTCCGGAAACCCGGAAAATGGAAAATAGCCCAGCACTGACACATTGTTAATTGTTTTTAAGAATTAAATAGTATATTTGTTACAAATAATATTTTTTTGAAATATTGCAAAATAACCTATAATATACTTAGATATAATTGTTTTCATCAAGAATTTTTTTTTTTTAAAAAAATCTAACCTTTTCTATTCAAAGCCCTCTTATTATGCCCCCGGAAAATTGATAAAGCTTGTTTTTCGAATTTGATAGAATCATATTTTTTTTATTGATGCGTCATAATAAATAATTAATACTTCTGTTTAATACACATTAAGTTAAGTTAGTATTTCATAATTTTAGGTACCAAATTATGTTTAAAAATACACATTTGTCTTCAATATTTTTTGAGAACGAATTTTGTTTTACAGTTCCTCGTATAAAAGTTGTTATATAAAATAATATTTAAAATATAAAGTTATAAATAAATAAAAAAAAATATTTAGCTTTAATTATTCTAGAATCTGGATATTTACTTTTTATTCGTTAAAAAATTCAAACGGTACTGTTAAAGAAATTATTAAACACAAAATTATGAATTGGTTCTTACATTTTGAAAAATGTGGTAACAAAATAATTATAATAGTAATATAATATATTATTTTATTGTCATTCACTGAGTTATCAGGTCAAGACATTATTAGCAACCTGTGTTATTAGAGAGTTCGGATAACCAACGCATTTTTATTTTCGTTCTTATTATCGTATTATTTTCGATTTTAATTTGTATACAATATGTTTACTGTAATACACATTGACTGATAATCGTTTTTGTGTCTGTAAAGTATAATTGTATTATAACCAGGGCTAGGATTTGTATGCAATAAAAAATTGTAAAATATGCATTTTATTTACCAAAATATGCAAAAATATGCATTTAAATTTTTATAAGATAAAAACAAAAATATAGTTATCAAAAAACTATTTATTTTTTGAAATACATCAGTGATTGGCTGTTTGTCTTAGTATAGTATAATCGAGAAATAAAATAAAATTTATAATTTACATTGAATAGTGGAAATACGTGTTACATGCTACGACCACATACTTTTTTAAATTTTCGATTATAAATGATCGGCGATTGGATCGTAGTATTGATTTATATCGACTGAAGATTTTATCGCATACCTATTGTACCACAAAATTGTATTTATAAAAATAAAATTTATGTTTGACAAAAAAACAAAGTTTTATACTTTAATCAGCGCAAGGCTATAATTAAATAAATAAGAAATATTAATATTAAATTATAAATATTAATCACGAAATATACTATAAAACATGCATTTTTGTATTCTTACAATCGAAATATGCATTAATATTCGTTTTATTCAATATATATAATAATATGCATTTTATCCAAAATATGCAAAAACATGCAAAATAAAAACACCACAATTTATCTCATCTTAAGGTGATTCGTGGACATTACTGACAAAATCAATAATCAGAAGATGCAAAAAAACATGTTATTGCATATAAATCTTAGCCCTGATTATAACTATTTATAACCAATATATTATTAAATTTAATATTAAATGTTTCCAATGTTTTATTTATACACTATATCGAGCAATTGTTTTTAATTTTTATTATACTATCTATTATTTTATTATTCGTCTCTCGATTCTCGTATACCGTAGTCGTACTCACTGCTCAGTCTTGCCAAGTCATATTATAGCATATAGACTGAAAAACAAACGTACAACATACAACTAGTCATAAATAACCTAATTTATAATACTATTCAGACTGCGGTTCTATACTATTTATTACATTACATTTTTTTATTTGTGGCTTATTAAATATAAGTGGTGGAACAGCATTATTTGACATATCATTTATGCAATAACGTCAATAACTTTTGTTCTATTCAATGCATTACATTTTGATGAATTATAGACTAAACAATTTTAGCACTGTTTTTATTTAAATATTTATTTTTTTTATGAACGGTACAAGGTTTGTAAAGGGCAGCATATCCGTTAACCCGGCACTGGCTGTTTGATTGTAACGTTATAAGCTATAATAGACAGTGGCTCAACACTTGACGAGGCGGTAGCCGTCGCGCCGTCGTCCAAGTCGTTGTAATATGCGAGATGCGCACATACGCGTAAACACGTAAAATTGTGTGAATGGTGCATATTATGCAAAACAACATCCGAGGCGGCCACAATTAAACGTCTCTAAACGTTGTAACGTCGGGTGCAAACTGCATTATATACAGCCACGCTACCCTAGTATAGTGATTCAAGTTCTTAATTTTTGCAAATTCTCCATTCTCCCGTGATTTTGTTCAAACGTGGCCTGAAAATTCTTCTTTTAAAAATAAAAATTTTATTTTGCTCAGCTTTTCGTAATGTCCACGTTTCATTACCATCACTGGACGGATGAGAGTGCGATATAGCAATATTTATTATCGGACTGAAGTCTTGCTTTAAATTCGGCGAGTTAATTGTTTTTTTGTGTCAAGTTCGATATCAGATATTTAAACTCTTATACTCTCTTAAATTTTTACGGTCAAATCTCTAGATACGGGTGTACATGATCCGACAACTTTCCTCTCTGCACAATCATATATTCAGTTTTTTCAGCATTTATTTCTAAATCTAATCTTTTGGCAGTATTTAATATTTTTTTAGCTTACTCAATAAGATTTTCCTCACACTTCGCTAATAGTACTAAGTCGTCTGCATATGCCAGAATTCATATTTTGCAACTACCCAATTACTAGCAAATTCTGAAAATTACCTAGCAAAGTCTAGCAAATTACTAGCAATTTTTTGATGTATGAATGATGGTCGTAGCATATTGTGCTGGTGCCAACTTGACGGACATGTGTACTCCCGTATTTTCAATTCTTACATCCCTTGAGACGGAAAATCTAGTTTTTCTTCTTTTATTGATTTTTTTTTGTTTCTGAGCGAGAGAGTTTTTGTATATGGTGATTGATTTGTCAGTAATCCTCGCACCACTAAAATTGATCTCCTATACTCCAATTTAATTTTATATGATTTTTTTCTCTGGACTTAAAAGTCCCGTCAGTCAGACAGACAGACACGAAATTGCTGCCTTTTACTCAATGGTCTAAATATCGTTTTAAATGTAAATACTTTTTATTTATATTTATGATTCTATTTTTATTATAAACTTAAAAAAAATCCTTTTTTAATCTATGGGATTCGTATTAGGAAAATAATGGTTTTCACCTGACTATATAAGTGATAAACTGATTGTAACTAATAATATAAAACACATTTTAATTTAAGGTTACCTATTGAGAAATTATTTAAAAAAAAAAAGTAACTCGTTATGTAACATAGTTAAGAGTAATTTAACTTTTTAAATCGTAAATATTGAGCTTTGAGTAAAAGTTAAAGTAATAAGCATTGTAGTTTGTTGGGGTGTTATGGACAAATTTGACGAATGATGACATATTATTAAACTATACTAAATAGTAGGTATTAATAGGTATAATTAATATTAGGTAAATAATTGAGAGTAATTTAATAATTATTACTGAATGCGTTGTCATTTCAATTAACTATTTAATTAATATTTTTTTGTTTCCTCGAAAAGAGATGGAGATGGTAAACGTGGTTCAGTTATGTCCATTGATAGTACTAACACGTCTGAAACCCAAGACAAAAATACATCACGACAACCACTATCAATCGAGGTCATGCAGCAGCTTTTGAAATTCCAGTTCAGACGTAGGCGTTCAGCAACATCAAATTCATTCTCAGATATTACAGGTTATAGTTGGATTCAAGGTTTTGGACGTAAATAATGATTATAAAAATATAATAAGTAATACTATTTGTTCCAAATTCTATTGTAACATTTTTTTTTTGTTACATCTATCAAATAACCTTTGTGTTTTTTTTCTATTAAACGTACAATTATAAATTTTTTATTGTGTACTTGGATACTATTTAAAAATTTACAAATTAAAACAAATCAATGGTATAGAGTAAATGCTACAAAAATACTACAATCAGGAGTACTTGGCCACAGAACAGGTCTGAAAAACAATAAGATTATTTCATGTTCGTATTTATTTGTAAATCCACTAGTTATTTTTATAATTTTTGTAGCAGTTTTAACTTACTTTTCGTTGCCTGTACTTGACAATGGTGATGCGACGGTGCAGTGACGGAAACCGAACAAAATTTGGAGGTTTTGTTTTTGGTTTTTAAAATCGTTTTTTTTATACTAACGTTTTTGCTCAACAATTTTAATTATCAAAATAAAAGTCTTTGTTTTTAAACCGGTTTTCTACTACTAAGGTTTTTGGACTGGTTAATCACTCATATACAAGATTTTTATTAAAAAAAAAAATTGAAGTATTTTTAATACAACACTTTCTTATTTGTGTTAATGACTACAAATTTTCTCCTAGAGATAAAAAATTAAAAATATCAAGAAAAAACTTAAGCCTATTATTTACTAATCAATAACAACTGGTAGACTTGAAATTACATCAAGATATTAGACAAATGTAATATTTTGTAACTTAAACCTTTTTAGTCTTATTACTTTTATTAAAATACAATTATAAAACAATAACCTTTATAAACTCTAAGCAATAAGTTGAATGTTAAATATGTACTTAAATAGTTAAATTTATCAAAATTATTTATGGATTATAACAACAAAAAAACAAAATTCTAATTTTCATAACTTATATTTTTATAATACATAAATACATTTCACTTTTATTTTTATTTTTAGTATTTTACTAAATGTCTATATTTGACCGTAAATTATTCAAAATAAACTTAATGACGAAAACAACTTTTCTACAGTCACCTATAACAAGAAACAAATTTATTAAGTTAATACAGTTTAAAATTTATACAAAGTAATATTACATTACCTGTATGGATGGTACTGTTATAAATATTTTTTGAAGCTGATATAGCTCTGACATTTTACTATTTTTATTTTTCCAAAAAGTAATTCTGTGTTTTGGTGCAAGAAGGGTCAATGTCAAAAATGCCCATTGTTGGGAAACTATTATTAAAATTGCCCATTTTTAAAAATGTCTCTTAAATTTTAATATAATATAATTGTTATGGTTCAATTTCTTTTTCTTTTTTCCATAGTTATTTTAATAAACTAACAATAAAGTTACTAAAATAAAGAATAGAAATTGACATTGGCTCATCAATCAAAAATATATTTTAATATTTTCTGACATTGGCCATAATAGTAATATACAACTGCACAAATAAAAATATCTTTTATAGACAAAACTGTATCGAAAATGAGTAGTAGAAATTAAAACATGACACAATATTTTAAAATATAATAATTGTAAATAACAAAATAAAAGATTAGAAACAACTGTTTAACAATAAAATTCATATTTTATAAAATTGTTTAAAGAAAATCAATAACAGTTTTTAGTCTTTAAGTTCCTTAGTTAAAGATAAAATGGTAAATTAATTCAATGTTATAGTCTTTTGTTTTACCTATAAAATAAACATCTTTATAATTGTATACATTTTCACTAAATTTTAATGCGACCATTTTCAACACTGTAAGAATTCCAAAAAATAGCTATTTATAACCTATTTATATTTATTTTAATTATTGTCGATTAATAATTTTTCACTTCATTAAAAATTTTAAAAATTGAATAGAATATTTCTCATAAATTGTTCTAATTTTAACAAAAAATTAATTATCCTTTAATGTATAATTTATATTTTTCTAGATGGTTTATAAATATGTCCGTAAGACAAAACAAGGTAATTGGACTGAAAATGATCTACAAATAGCTAAGTTTAAATGTCAAAATAGTACCAAAATATTGACTGCATCCGTTATGTACAACATTCCGTTTTCAACATTGTATAGGCATATTTAATCAGGTCGTATTGAGAAATATCTTGGCAGGTTTAGATCTACTTTTTCCCCAAGAACAAGAACTAGTTAGCTATTTAAAAATAATGGATTCGGTTTTTTATGGTCTTTCTAAGTCTGACTAAAAATTTGGTAGCTGTATATTCTCAAAAATTGTTGATTATTGATCACCTAAAAAGTTGAGACATATCAGGGTTAGCTGGTGATGATTGGTTAGCTCATTTAAAATGATTATCTAAAATGTAGTCCTAATATTGTTCTAAGAACTCCAAAGTCAACTTCTGTGGCTCGAGTTAGAGGATTTAATTGGCCACAAGTTAACGATTTTTTAAATTATTGGAAGAGCATTTGTGATTCGGATGTCACTAGAGTTTACAACATGGATAAGACTGGTATTTCAACAATAATTAATAAACCCCCTTAAGTGTTTTCAATTACTGGAAAAAAAAACAAGTTGGAGTTATTTTTAGTGCTGAGCGAGGATAGCTAACAACAGTTATTAGTTACTGTAATACAACTAGCTCTTTTATCCCACTTTTTTTATTTTTGCAAGACAAAAGATGCAACCAAGGTTGATGGATGGGGCTCCTTCTGGCTCCAAAGGGCATTGTTCTACTAGTGGTTGGACAAACGGTGATTTATTTTTGATGTGGCTTCAATTTTTTGTAAAAATAGTGCGACACACACCAGATAAAAAAGTAATTTTAGTCTTAGATTACCATGAGTCGCATAAGTATTACCATGCTTTAAAATTTGCTGTTGAAAAGCACATTACATTTGCTTCCTTTGTATCTCACACAACGCATAAAATGCAACCATTGGATAAATCTGATTTTGGTCCCATCAAAAAGTTTTTTGAACGAGAGATTAATGTTTTCCAAAAATCGTATAGTGGTCGTATAATTAATCAATATGATATTGTTAAAATCATCAGTCCAGCTTATTTAAAAGGAGCTACTCTTCTAAACGCAGTAAACGGATTCAATGCAACGGGACTGTGGCCTTTTAATCCTTTTATTTTTGGAGATGACTATGCTCCAGTATCTGTTACTGATAGATCAATAATGAACTTGCCTGTTTCAGACTCACATTTATATACCTAGTACACCTTCATGCATAGATTAAAGACTATCGACAGGCCAGCGACTGACTGAAAAACAGACAATTACATTTGACGCCTTAGATTTTTTAAATATTTTACATCGGTTGTTTTTTCTTTTTTATTATAAATAGAAAGTGATTACAGTTAAATGGTACATAGTTTTTAAAAAAACAACAGAAACAATTATAAAAATTTTGATGATTAATATTGAAGTGACTTTAACGCAATGTTATAAAAACTACTCCCACAGACTATGTAACATGGCTTAATACGGTGCCGCATTGTACTTATAGGTACAATAATTAGGTCCATAATAGAGAATTTGTGTCTAGCTTTTATAGTATTAACGCTGATACCTTGAAAATTTGTTGACTTAAAGTTCACGAGATTATACACAAGTCTGCCAAGTTTTACAGTGATCGGTGTTAGATTTTATGCTCTGCGATTTTTTAAAGTTAGTAGTGTAGTGACGTGACGTACAAAAATGTGTGACGTGAAAAATGGAGCAACGAATCGTCATCAAGTTTCTGCTGAAAAACCGGACGAAATTTTTCGTAAATTGCAACGAGTGCTCGGTAATGATTGCTTATAAAAACCATGTGTTTATGAATGGCCATCACGTTTCGTATCAGGTCAGGAATCAACACATGACGATGCAAGGTCAGGTGGCCCTAAAACCGTGCACACTGGGCTAAACGTCGAACGTTTAAGTGTGTTGGTGCGGACAGATCAACGTCTTACAATCCGAATGATGTCTAATGAACGTTCTTAAACGATTTTGTGTCATAGAATGTCTCGTGTGAGGTCGGAATTAGCCAAAAGTAGTTGGGTCCTTCACCATGACAATGTGCTTGCACACACATCATTAAAATTTCAAGTTTTTGACCAGTAGGAACATAACAACGCTCCCCCACCCCCCGTACAGCCCTGATCTGGCTTCAATGGACTTCTGGCTATTTCCAAAGTTAAAGGGTTCCTTGTTTGGTTCAATGAAATGACACCGCTATGAGAATTTGGAGGACATTCAACGTGCTGTAACGGCGGTGTTGAAGAGTTTAACTTCTGAAGACTTCTAGGAGTGCTTTCAGAAATGGAAAAAATGCTGGACCAAGTATATTAGACTTGGAGGAGAGTATTGTGAAGGCATGGGTGCATAAATCATTGTAAATACTAAATAAATGTTTTAAAATTAAAAATTCTCGTTATTTAATTGCTACACCTCATATCATATGTCTATATATTTTAAGACATAGTAAAAGTAAATGTCAAGTAGGATGAATACCCAAACTCCACTTCTCGCATAGCTTGTTAACTATTGGCCTAATGGTCTATTAGGTAAACGGTACATTGTCTGACCGGATGCAATATCGCAAATCGTGATAACGGAAGTCGATTTTTGTTGTAGTCAGTTACAATCGGAACGATTTCTATTAGCCAATAGCAAAGATTTCTGTCCAGTGGGCGATGCAGCGGTGCAGCGGTAAATCATATACTGATGTTCATGAACACATATTAGTCGTTCAGCTATCTTCAGACATACATGTTCCTACTCGTACCATTATAATTGTGTAGGGCAGGTAGAGCGATTTTTTTTCATTGTTATCGTTTATACATACATACTAGCTGAATTACCCGGAGTTGCCCGGAAACACTCCTTTTAAGTGTAAAACGCCGTGGAAGCGTTGTCGAAAAGAAGAATGTTTTTAAGTGTAAATTATATAATATTTAAATTTGTAGTCACATGTGTAATTATATGGGTAACATTGTTGTGTGTAAAATATTTTTTTTATGCAAAGTCGTTTTTGCATTTTTCATAATACCTTCTTGTATACAATATTTTTGGTTCTTCCTTCGGGAAGCAGTATTACCAGACTATTAGGAGAACTTACACGTGAACAGGCTACGCATAATTGGCCATAGGAGAAACAGTCCACTCCTGCCACTTTCAAAGACTCCTTGCGCTTTGTTAATTGTGGAAAAACGTACCTTTACGGGAAACTGTTAGCCGGTTGAATTGAAAGTAGTAGTCAGATTGAATTAAAGGTAATCTTGGTAGAAAAACTGTTTCTCCTATACCACAGTATGTAAAGATAGTTGCTCTAATTACATTTTTATGTAAGGTCTTAACCTGAAGTCGTGTGCCATTACTAAGTTTTAGAGGTATGAGATTACGGAATAGCATTATTGAAGCTAAGGTTAATAAAGGTAGATAATGAACTATGTCTTCCAACTCCACAACAGAGTCCACAGATGGATATTTCCCCATTTCAGTAGGGAGTTGGTCCAATAAGGAATCGTTGATGCTTGCTGCAGTGTCATTCTTTTGTGTAAGAATGGCTCTTTCGTTAAGCCAAGTAAGGTTTTCTGAATGTTAAGTATTTAAATTCGGATAAATTTGCTCAATCAAACTTCTTAAATTTTTAATGGCTGCACAAAAATTGTTTGGTATATTCATTTTTCTATCATTATCTTCATGTAAATTTCCATTTTCTTTTTGAAGGAGTAAGTTGGAAAATCCTCTGCCTCAGGATCGCCTTTAAGAAGGTACACTCTCATATTGACTCGTAAGGATTTTACTTGGATCTTAAGCCATAAATAGGATGATTTAAGGCAGCCCCCTAACTCATCAAAACGAGTTCCTCGAGGAACAACATGCAGTGTTTGCCTGAAGTCCCCAGCAAGTAAGACTGTCATCCTACCCATTAGGTGCCTATTACTCCTGATGTCCTGGAGAGTTATATCCAATGCTTTTCTATTCCTTCCTTGTGAGCCATGGTGGCTTCTTCCCAAACAATTAACTCGCGTTCCTTACGTACATGTGCTGCTTCACTTTGTTTTGAAATGTTGCATAAAGGAGTTTCGGAAAAAATGTAAGTTGATAGGAAGTTTAAAAGCAGAGTGAGCAGTCTTTCCACCATCCAACAAAGTAGCTGCTATTCCGGAGGAAGCGACAGAAATCTCTTTATTTTTTTTGTGCATTCTTATGCTAGCAAACAACAGATTCATCAAAAACTTTTTCCTGTTCCACCAGGAGCATCCAAGAAAAAAATTCATCCAGAATCTGAATCAACGCTTCTTATTACTTCGTAATAAACTTGACTTTGTTCAGGATTAAGCTTTGTTATATTGTAATGAACTAATTTAGAAAGCTGTTCTACGTTATAAGACAGTTCTCTCAGATAATCACGATAATTAATTCACTCGTATAATAAGATAGCGAAGGAAGTCCAAACTGATGAAGTGAATGGTTACCCCTCGAAAACACGACCTGTTCTAGCAGCACTAAGCATTTGTAGTGAATAACGTCCATAACAGTTTCAATATCAGTTGGCAATCATTTACCAGTTGTCTTTTCACACCTTCTGCCATACTGTCCTTATGTTTTTCCCAAAGTTTCAACGGGTTAGCTAACTGACAAGACACTAACAAAACAGAAAATTGTTGACGGGCTTTTTGAAGGGAATCAAAAATAGTGGCTTCTTCTAGAATTCGGTCCACATGAGCGTCATCTTTTAACAACCTCAGAGCTTGGCAGGAAGATTGATAAGATGGATGAACTACTCCTGACACTATTTTGAGAACATTAAAGCAAGTCGGTCCACGTATTTCATAAAGTATAGTCGCAAATTATAGCATTCGTCATTGTTAGGGTGTACAGTATAGACTCTATTAATCACATGATCTTGTTTAACTCCTGGATGACCAGGACACCCTTTCCTTGCTTTCTTCGGCTAAACTTGTTATTTTTCCAAATAAAATAAGCTGGAACTTTACTATACAAAAGCGTTCTTGCAAAAAAATCATTTTTATATACCTCAAAAAATCCTAAAAGTGTAGTATTATTAGGGTTCTGAACTTTTCCGAGGCATTATCAGTTGTGAAGTAAATATTTTGACCATTCTCGAGATGAACAGAAAGATGCATAACAGGAGAGAATCTCTCATGGATGGGGATACGTAAAATTCACCAAGCAGCTTCAGAATTGCTAATATAGCGCCCTGCTTCATACTTGGATATTTCATCACGCTCATTTTCTAAACAAAACGCTGCTTGGTCACCTCCTTTATTTACGTACTTGTATATGTACTTTATGGAGTTCACAGAGTTGCACAGTTCAACGTTAATGTGAGTCATAAATATACGAACAAAACAGGATTATACGGCACCACCCATTGGTTATCAATTTTTACTTCCCTAAGATTATTTTTATCGATAAACTTGTCGGAACAATTATTCTTATTTACGGCCGCCATGCCGCACAATACATATTGGCGGTGAATAATTATAATTATTAATTACTCTACTAAAACGCAGCATTTTTGAAAATCTTTTTTTATTGCACGGTGAAAATATGACCTCTATTCCAAATTTAAAGTCCGTACGTTGCGTAGTTTTTGAGATACAGCGATCAGTGAGTGAGTGATATTTGGATTTTATTATTTGTGTAGATTAAATACTCGTGTTATTGATTTTAGTATTTGGATTTCACTCTGAAGATGGATAATGATCGTGCAGACAACAATCGTGAATGGAAAACCGTTCGGTTCGACCGGGAACTGTAAGTGGTGTTCGCCGAAGTGGAAAACTGAGTACCAGTCAAATTTGGCCTAGGCCATCCGCACTGGCACCCAAGAACTATACTGGTGTATTGGCCCTCATCAACAATATCCTCGAGCAACCGTTGGAGCCATCGCCTCTTTTGTCTCCGTCGGCGGTGACACCGTCCTCATCGCCGCCGATGCTACCCAAGCCACAGCTGCAGCTGCGCGCAAAGAATTCGCTGTCAGTCACCAGTCGAGGTATGTAGCGCTTTAGACGCGTTCTCGCGATCGTGGACGGACTGTCCGGTTCCGCCAGACGCAGAAAATCCGCACAGCCATCGCGATTCTTACAACCACTAAGCATGTACCCGCACGTGCCACCGATGATGACTGCGCAGCAGCAGCCACAGCCGTCCACATTAAACGCTGCAGCAGTGGTAGTTGATCCAACCGTGATTGATCCTGGACAGGACACCCACGACAAAACCATGACCCCTGGGTGTCAAAGCGAAAAATCCGTCGAAGATGAAAGTGAAAAAGGTGGCGACGGTAGCGACAAGAACATAAAGATGACTGCAAGAAGTGCGACTGCGTGGCCAATCAGCCACAAGATAACGGCAACAACGGCGGAGGGACAATGATCACGGATGCAGGATGGAATGTTTGCGATTAACTAGTTTTTTTGTTGAAAAAGTATGATAGTGTTATGTCCAACCATTTAGAAAAAGGTCCCAGAAATACTTCATACACCAGTAATAGAACACAAAATAATATAATACAGTCAATACATAATGTAATGCATCGAAAGATTTCATCTATACTCAAAAATAAATATATTTCGATTATTGCTGATGAAACCAGTGACTGTGGTCATCACGAGCAGATGTCTATAGTAGTTCGTTTTTTTGATACAAGTTTGAATAAACCAGTTGAATACTTCATGGGTTTGCTACGTCTTTTAAAAGTTGACTCACAGTCTATTTTTGAAGTTTTAAATAATTTTTAGAAAATATTGGTATATCTTGGGAAAACATTATTTCTGTATGTTTTGATGGAGCTGCTAACATGTCTGGTTATCATAATGGTGTTCAAATGAAGTGTAAGGAAAAAAATGAAAATATATTTTATGCACATTGCCCGAATTTAGTCTTAGTAGACTCAATCGGAAGAAAAAATGTAGTATTATTTGATTTTTTTGGTACAGTACAACTAATTTATTCTTTCTTAGAAGGGTCTTGTACAAGGCATGCTGTATTAGAAAAATTTGCAACCAAAATGAATGTAAAACTATGCTCACTAAATCCTTGTCGACAACTAGATGGGCATGCAGATATGAAGCTGTATCAGCTTTTAAGTCCAATTATTCTGCTTTAATATTTGCTCTCGAAGAAATATATAAAGAGACAACTGTATCAGAAGCTAGAGCTAAAGCTCGTGGTATTTTAATGCAAATGAAATCATTTGATTTTTTCATTAAATATGATGCACTCAATTCTTATGATAATTGTGAAAGTAAGTAGTAGCCTTCAGTCAAAAAGTATTAACCTTTTAACAGAGGTATCTTAGTAACATCACTAAAAGCAAACATTCAAAAGTTCAGATATAAAGATGAATTATTTAATAATATATATCAAGATACAGTTCAACTTTGCTACGAAATAATATAATAATTCCTGATGTGAGAAAACGAAAAATATCTTGTTTTTTGGATGATTATAAAACTCAAAAATTTTATTAGACAAAAGAACATGAAATTAAGATAAATTGTTATTATGTAGCATCAGATGACATGATAAATGGGCTAAATACTCGATTTTCTCAGGAAACATTAGGTATTATTTCAGCAGTAGGTAATACTCTTCAACTGATTCCTACAGAGAATAATATACAATTATTTCAAGAAAAACTTAAAGTAAATTCTGATTGTTTTAAAATAGAAATCAAATTACTTAAAGAACTTCCAGATACTCCTGAAAAGACTTCTTCTGAATCAATAGAAAATTGGATAGAATGGTTACTTAAGTTAGATAGACTAAATATATTTACTAATTTTTTTGATATTTTAAAAACATTTTTAGTTATTCCAGTCACTAGCTGTTCTAGTAAGAGATCATTCTCAAAACTTTCGTTAGTGAAGTCAAAGTTGCGGAATACAATGAAACAGGATAGACTTGATTCTTTACTGTTATTATTTGTAGAGCAAGACCTATTGACTCAAATTGACTACAATGATGTGATTGAAGAATTTAAAATAATAGTTCCCGGGGAAAGACGTCTAGCATTGTAATAATAATAATAATAATATGTATTGACGTACTATATAAAATAAATGACAGTTTTGTATTAATCAAATAAATAATGTGTATTGACTTATTAAATACCTATAATTTTCAGCAACACCTACCACTAAGTCCTGTGCACGCCTATGATAATTAGCAATCTATGTACCAAATTAATTAATTAATATGTATGAAAAATTATATCGTTAACACTAACAAATCAAAATCACCATACAATCCCTATCAAATTTGTCAAATAAAAACGATTAATTCATTTTCATATCAAAATTCCAACAACAATAGACAGCCCTCACTAAATACCGGTCTGTGCGATATGCACAAACATCACAGCCTTCCTACGCATATAAAAGCTAGAGACACGGTAAGGTCAACTATTCGAGTAATCGACAACAAATAAAACCCGTTGCAATACGGTAAAAATAGATCTTAAAGTGTATCCAGCTTAATCTTTAGTTTAATAATTTTAATAACATTTCTTTCTGTTTACGGAAACGACTCATATAGCGTTGCAATATGTAACAGTAACTTAAAACTGCGAATCCTACGTTTATTTTACATTATGCCTATATTATCTGCATATTCCGGCAACAACCAGTGTGTTGCAATACAGTCGTGTCGTAGATATAGTTGACGGTGTCAGCCACATCCTGTCTAAATCTGCGAGGTATTCAAAGTACTAGAGAATCCATAATTAACAGTAATAAAAACAGGTTTATATCATTTAATTATTATCATATATTATTTGTAAAAACTGACTCCTTTTATGTTTTATTCGTACACCGATGTCGGTCTAATTTTATATAACAAAAGAAAAAATATAGATATTATTATATTTATATTAATAAAAGTACAAGAAAACTACTTACAATCAGCAAATTTAACTATTAAATTAAATCATATACTTGTTACTATCGTTGTAACATACTACCACCCAAACATAAAATTACACTATATAATACGAACACTTTTTTAACTCATTGGATCACTATTTCATAATAGGAGGAGACTTTAATGCCATTAACCAATTCTGGGGCTACCATACTGCCACATAACTCATCCTAAAGGATGCACCCTACTTCAGATACTAATTTAAAAAAATATTCTACACTAGCTCCCCCGGATCCAACTATTGGCTAATGTCAATAAGTAAGCGCCCTGATATGTTAGACATACTTATAGCTTTTATTCCCAGCAGTTCCCATATTATTAAAAATTTACTTGAACCATGCTCTAGACTTATGTACTCAAATTACATAGAAGATGCTATCCAAAGTTTTACAGAAACAACCGAATCAGCTGCTGGGGCTTAGCTATTAAAACCTCTCCTAGAAGCCGAAATTCTTTTCAATTTCCATTCACATCTGAGAGCTAATGGCAAAAAATAAGACGTGCTAGAGCTGTCTGGCAACGCACTAGATTTCTATTCAATAAAAATATATTTAATAATCTTACATCTTCTCTTCTCTAAAATGAATTCTAAAACAACTCAGAAACAATTTTAGTTTTTGAGTTTCCTCACTTACGTCCATAAATGGTTCTCTTTGGAAAGCAACTAGGATTTGCTTAAAACAAAAATCTATAAATTAAAAAAGAAGATAATACTTGGTGCAAATAGAATGAAGAAAAGTCAGAACTTTTTCGTACTAAACTAATCAAAGTTTTTCAACCGCATCATGATATTGTAAATAACGCTTTTGAAGAATAAGTTGAAAATTCTTTAATCTCCCACCTTCTTATCTACCTAGTCCCATTACCGTTTACGCCTGAAAAATTTCTAAATCATTTAAAACTGTATCCTCCCAAAAAATCTCGTGGTCTAGAACTTATTTCAGCTAAAATAGCTCGTTAACTACAAAAAAAAAGTAATTACACTACCGCCCGTGTTTATTACAAAACAAAATTACATACGTAATACGTGTATTAATTTTACTATTATAAATTAGTATAATATTTTGTCTATTTACGTATTATGACAACACACTTCCCTATTTATTCGCTAAACTCTTAACTTAAAAATTCCATATTCCATTATGTTATAATACATGACATATCACTTAACTATTTAATTTTCACAAAAGAGTATCAATCTAATTATTTATCTACCACCATTATCATTTTAAGGGAGTAGTTCCTTAAAACACAATCAATAAACGACTGCTATCATTTATACAATTATTTCAATAAAATTAATTACCTGGTAACGTTAAAATATACACGATTCAATAACAACGGAAATAGTTCCATGGAGTTGGAGTTAGTAGTTTATTCTATCCGTTACTAATATATTATATTTTAGTAAGTTCTATTACAAAATTTTTAATTAGTTAAATTTTTTATAAGATTTTACAAACATAACGAAAAATGCAAAATAAACTCATAAGAAAAGCGACATGGGAAGATATGTTTCGACAGCATAGAAATAAGGTAAAATTAATGTTGTATCAACATAAAGAAAAAAAATACACCATGCCACCAAAATAATAAATGTTTGAGTAAATAACTTGCACGAGTACATTATTAATATGAAGGAACGTGTATAACGTATTGTGTATCTGTATTATAAAGTTAACTTTCTTTCGTGAGACTGACTATAGTTATAGGAATTTGCTGTTTCCAATGGGCGATGACTTATTTTTTTAAATCTAAACATGTTTTGATTTAAGATAATTTTGATTATTTTTAACCAGTTAAAATTTATTCAAAAATATAAATATTAAAAATCTATCAGATTAATGCACAGGAAATATTCTCTTTATAAAATATAAAATAGGTGCCTTTGCCCTAAATTGAACCAGAGTCGTATCACTAATCTTAGAAATACAAAATATCTTTGCTCCTATATTATGTGGGAGATAGATAGGAAAACACATGTTGGTATAGTGGTTCCTTAAGAAAAACACTATATGAGTACCAAAATAATTAATGATAATATAATTTATTCTTATATATATTAATTAGTAATTTTAAATTCAATTCCCATCTGATTATCATCTATATTTTTACATTTAAGCACTGTTGTTTCCATTAAAACAACCTGCTGTACCTATATGATATTTTCATATTAAATATTTTATGATTGTGATCCTAAATTGACTTACTGTTCTTGTTTCTAGATAAGAAGTGCCAAGCCAAAAGTGGATAACAAAGCACCCTCGCTTAAAGTAACAGCGTATTATAAGCCTGGAACTATTGAGAGAAATACGGCAAGGCTAGCGCAAATAGAAGAGGACAATTTTAAATTAATACAAAATATTAATATCATTTATCGTACGAAGGTAAAAAAAAGTTTTTAAATTCCATATCATATACATGTATAATAAAATACCATGACTACATCTAAAATAAATTAGGTTTATTAGTTTTTTGTAAACTATGTAATAATTCCCAATAAATTATTTTAATATGTTTTTCATACTTACTTATCTTTTAACAATTGTTTAGCTTATTGTGGACAATACATTTAAGACAATACCTTTATGAATTAAGAAATTAAAAACTAGTTTTTATAAGCACTTTGTAATGCATTTTAATTTTTGTATTTTTCAATGTGAATGATTTAAACCAGTGGTTTCCAACCTCTTCTATTCTACGCCCCCTTTGTAGATTTTCAAAAACCTCTCGTCCCCTCCATAAATTGAAAAAAAAATCGATAAACTTTTTTGTATACTTTAATAACAAACTATACAATATTCGGAATGACCACTTTTTTATTGATGATAATAATTATAAAATATAAATAATAAAAAATAATAAAATTAAAGTGAGATATTATAATAATGAATTAGTATAAAATATTAATAATAGTAAATAAATAAACAAATAAAAATACATAATGATATTAATAATTATTGTTAATGCTGAGAACACTTTTCTTTGGACAGTTTTTTTATGTTTGGCTCAATATTTGATAGAGAACACCCCAAGTCAGATGCGACATCCAAACGATTTCTATGTTTGTTTTTTATAATTGCCATGCTGGAGAATCCAGATTCGCATAAATAAGTAGATGAAAATTGTACAAGGACTTTTAAAGCTTCATTTGAAATATCAAGGTAAATGGGTTGGTATTTTACCCAAAACTCTTCCAAAGAGCTACTGTTAAAATCAATTTTCGCTAGTGAATCGTTCTTCAGCTTGATTGCCTGTTCTTGAATTATATCCGGCAATATGTCTACGTTAGTACTGAATGGAGAACTTGTTAACATATATTGCAAACTTTCGTTCGAAAAATTTTGAAAACATCGAGTGAATTCATCAGTCAAACTGTCGAGATATTTAATCACTATATCTTTCAACCCAGCAAGACAAAATGGTTTTTCTTCGTCGGAAATAAGTTCGTTCAGTCGACAGAAAGACGAAAAATTTGGAGTCTCTTTATTTACTCTGCGTTTCCAAAGCTGTATCTTTTCTAGAAATGCGTTGATTGGATCGTTGGCGATTATGACGTTGATATTTCTCCCTTGTAATTTGAGATTTAGGTTATTAATAAACTCAAAAAAATCTGCTAGGTACGCGAAGTAGAATATGACATTTTCATCAGTAAAATTTTCTCGAATATCATCTATTCCTTATTATAAAAGCATTATTTCCACTTCAGATTCTAATTCGTACAAACTCTGAGCATATTCCCTTTGGATAACCAACGAACCTCGGTATGAAATAATAAAACAGAATGTTGGGCGGATAGATCAGAACAAAAAATCTTAAAAAGACGTGAATTAAGAGCACAGCTTTTGATGGTGTTAACAACTTTTATACATATTTCTAGTACTTTTTTAATTTCAGACGGTAGCGTTTTTGCAGCTAAGGCTTGTCGGTGTATACACAATGAGAGCCAATTATTGATGGATTTTAATCTTTTGCAAACTTTACAAAACCTGATCATGATCCTAGCATTGCAGGGGCACCGTCTGTACATACACCTACAACATTTTTCCAAGAGAGGCCTTCTGATCAAAAAATATATCGAAAGCAGACAAAACGTCACTGCTTTGAAGTGGAACTTAAAGCCTAAGAAAACATAAGCTCTTCTGCAATACTCTTTTCATTTATAAAACGGCAGTAGACTCATAGCTGACAACAATTGACCACATCAGTTAATTCATCACATTGAATTACAAAGAACGAAATTTTTTAATTTGTGAATCAACTGATTTTGTATGTCCAAAGCTAACTCATATATGCGTCGTTTTATTGTATTGTTTGAAAGAGATAATTGAGAAATTTTCCTTTTACTTTCTCACCAAGTACTATTTCAACGGCTTAAGTATATGTTAGGGCTTAATTAATGTTTCACCCAATGTGTATGTGAGTTCTTTTGCTGAGCCACACCAAAAAGGTGATGTAATATGAAGCTTCAATAATTTTTCATTATTCTGTTGAAATTCTCCGGTTTTCTCAAGTTTTATTTTATTTAAAGAATTTTTTTTAGCAACAAAAAACTCTTTAGATTTTTCTTTTAGCATCGGATGAGTTGTGGTTAAATTTCGTTCTAGTCGATTTGATTGGAGGGCATCGTTATTTAACATAACGTGACAATAACACGCCGTGGCATTTTGATACCATCCTTTTCAATGAACGTGAAACCAAACTTTATATAAACTTATTTTCTATGGAGCCAATATTTTTACGTACACTATGCAACTGAAAAACGAAACTAAATCGAGTTTAAACTAATCAAATAGGTTTTTGTCCTGACCTCCTTTTATTGTACAGATTAATTTACAGATAACGTGGCATAAAACGATTAACTTGACACTGCGGCCAAACACTTATAGCCTTTATCGGTTATCCGTTATTGATACCCGATAACTTGTGCATTAATTTCTTAAAAACTTAATTCAAATAAGGAGCATAAATGTTCCTTTTTGTGAAAATATTAACATATTTTCACCTTCCTGTTGGTACGACGCGCAACGCAATATTCCTTTCCATCTATCATCAACTGAGACTTTGATAACGAATGTCCGTTCCGTTAAAACTAAATTTCAAAATCGACCCAACTTACAATATTATGTGATAAAAACCAATTTCAGGCAGGTTCTATGCGCACTGATGGTAATTTAAGATTCTCTGGTCACCGATTTAAATTAGCTATACTATTAATAGTATTTATCCAATCAAGCGCTTGAAATCTGAAGTTTTGTCCATAAAATACAGATATAAATTTGTTGAAATCCGGTTTGAACGTTATTTAATGTATCGATTTCGTCCGTTACATTTTTAGTACCTAACTCCATCAACGTTTCCAACATTTATTTCGTTTCTACCGTAGATTCTACATTCAAAAATGCACTGTTTTCATTTACGTCAATAGTATTTGCAGACATATTTACATTCATCTTCGATCTTATAATTCCTTTTATCCAGACGAATTCATATATCTTACAAGTTGAATGATCGATTGCTGATCAGCTTATTGCAACTAACGTATGCGATAACATAATTACTCCTTCATTTTCGTTCATCGTGTATCAAAAGATACTTACTGTCCGAAATAAATTCAAACTATATACCAATACAACTAATCACGGGAATTATAAAAAACGAGCCCCAACCTAAATGGAAAACGACGTATTAATGTTTTAGGAAAAAAACCAAATAAATAACAAAATGTACGAAATTGAAATTAATGTCAACACAGAAAAGGTGTCTTTCAAAAAAAAGAACAAGAACGTCGCATGGTCCACTGAGTATTGATAATAACTACTATACTGGTTTACAGCCTATGCGTTTTCTAAAACGTTTGTAAGCATCGACAACCTCGATATCTTGTGCGCTAAAGCGTTTAGTATGTGTTATAGTTGACTGGTACAAATGTCTACCACTAGTGTTAATGGTCACTTTATTTTATTTTTCAAAATTAAAATATAACATGCGACTCTTGCCTCTTAAACAGGACTGGAACTTCTAATGGACAACCAGAGAAATAAACCGAGGCCCCTCACTTAGTAGGTCCCAGAGAAGTAGGGAATAGAATAAATGTTTAACGAGTATTTTTGACCGAGCGAAGCGAGGACTATATTTTAATTCGACCGTTCGGCATTTTGTTTTCGGATCTGTCTGTCATGGCATACGGAATTTTCCATCCTGGTATTCATTGCAAAATTATCAACACGACAATAAGGTTTCAGTTGGTACAAATAGTTAATAACCGTTCAGAAAGTTCTATTTTAGCGTAATATATTACTCTTTTAAAAAAGAAATTACATATTTTTTGTCTACCTAGTTGAAAATTTCCTCAAAAGTGATTGTTTGAAAATCTGTGGAACATCCCCAAACTTAAAAAAGTTGGTAACACCTATCAGAATGCATTAAATCTTATGAAATATCTGTATATATGTGGCTTCTTGCACAATCTATGTGATGTAGTGGAGAAACTAAACAAAGAACATACGTTTTGGCGTAATCTAGAACGGATCCTTAATGTTCCAATAATTACCAATTTTTATATTTATTCTTTTTGAATTTAATAAAGCACTGGACAAGCATTGGAACAAACTTTTACACCAAATAATTATTCTAGACTCACTAACATGGAAATCGACTTTATCATATTTTTTAGTGACTGGTTTCCCAATAACCATTGCCAAGTCAGGTATCGATTTGCACCAGCTGATGACATTTTTTGTGGACTTACGTCTGTTTCTTTTATAATAGTTACATTTTTGGAGATACATCCCATTCTATTTTTTGGACTTACACCTGTTTCTACTAAAATGTCTGTTTTTATAGTTAAGACTAATTTTATTTTATTGTTTTCAAAAATAATTTTGAGAACAATATAAGTTAATTTATTTCTAAAAGATTATAAATTATATTATTACTTGATTTATTTTGACTTTGTATTTATTAGAAGTTTTACAACTTAACCTAAATAACAACAAATTATAAAGAATATTAATCAATATTGATGAGCAGTATTATTATTAATCATCACAGTATAAAATATTAAAGTGTAATATAAAATAAATGTTGTAAATAGCATAATAAGTTCAACAATAGAAAGGTACCAAATAATGTTTGGTATATTGAGATATAAAATAATATACAAATATACAAATACTATACAAATTAAATAAAAGAAACTAAAAATGTCTAAGTAACATTATAACAAATTAAAAATGATAATAATAATAATCGTTGTGCTAAAATATCTTTACTCTTTAGGTAAATTATCAAAAAACGCATGATAGTCTTTTTCCATAGTTAATTTTAGTTGTTGAAGATGCTCATATTTTTTTTTTTCAGTCTATCATTGTGTAATTGAGGTAGATCATCAAATTTAACTGTAATGTGTTTGCTATTTCTAATTTTAAGATTACTCCAATCTTCTTCAGTAAATCTCTATTTATATTTGATTTGTCTGTCAGGTTCATATTTGATAGCTTTTAAATTTGTCACAACAGGATCTCCTTTCTTATTTCCAGGTCGAATAGATTTACAGAAATTTATGGAAGATAATGACTTAAAAAAATCATGAGTTAAATATTCTACTGTATAAGGACTTTTTATACAAGCTGATTTGCAAATTGAAATATAGTCTGCGGGTAGATTTATTTTTCTGTTTCTTACTTTTCTTTCAATAATAGAATGCATGCTATCAACTTCCATTTGTGTATGGCCACGTTGAAGGAACATTTGTATTATAGTCACATTTGAGTTAATTGATAAGTTAAGTAATGCATTAGATAAAGTAGTATTTCTATTTTGATAAGTACAACCATCACTATATAGTATAATAGAATTCAAATTTTCAGTATTTGAGTTTATAACATATTTTTCTAAAAAATATAATATAACTAAACTCATTGGAAGATAACCCGCCTTCAGTTTCTTTCCATAGAAAACAGAATCCATTTTTTTTTTTAAAGTCATAAACTGTAAAATTATGCACTATAAGTTTTGTTTTATAATAAAGTGAAGAAACATTTGATTTTGGACATAAGAGGACAGATTGCAGATTCATAGTAAAGATTCTATTTTCTGACATTTTGTCCTTTTATTTTTCCATTTTTGCCTCTTTTTTCATACTGTCATGTTTTTCTTTTTCTTCTTGAGATAAATTACCTGTATCAAAGGCTGTACAAATATCACAGGCATCTTTTTTAGGTTGAAACAATCCAATATTTTGTTCTTCTATAACTTTATCAAATACATAGCTGTTCATTAGTATGGTTTTATGAGTGGTGCAATAATAATTATACAATTCAGTTTTTGAAGTCCAATTTGGTTCTAAGTATAATTTGGATGTACTTGCTCTACAATAACGGTTTTCTAATTTGAGCAAAGTGTTTAAAAATTTGTAAAGAAAACTTTTTTTCTCTAATACAATGGTTTCAGTACTTTGTTAATTATTTGTAATGTTTAAAGCATCTTTTGTAATGTTAAAATTATCATCAATATCATGATCAGAAGTTGAATTATTGCTGTCTTTATGACTGAGAATTTTTAAACAAACTTTTTCACTAATTCCGATTGTATTTAAAAATAGTACTTAAAAAACTCTTACTCTATCATCAATTGTTTGTAAATAGTATTGGATAGATGAACTTCTCCTTGAAGGAGTAATATTATACCTCTAAGCCTTAAAGTTGGAATTTTTTTTGTATAGTTATTAATGTATAGTTGTTTTTCAATTTTTGACAATTCCCAGAATTCTTCAAATATTTTCAACCATTCCTTTTCTTTAACTTCTTTACATTTCAATTTATTATTTTTTGAGCTTAGTTTACAGTTGCATACACATTTCAAAACTTTTGCAGGTTTATGTATATTGTATGACCATACACCATTTGTTTTTTTCTTACCATAATATTTTTTGCCATTCAATTTATTTTTTTTGTTTATGTTATAACTCCAATTGTACAAGATACCTAAACAGCTATGTTATCAATGTAAGCATATTTTCAGATAAATTTATTTCGTGATTGTCGATAAATAAAATCAAGTAAAAATCTCAAAAAATGTATAAATAAGTAAAATAATAATATTATATGCTGTTAAAAAAAAGGTCCTTTGTATACCATCGCCAGAATTTATAAGGAAGATTCAACCTAGCTCAGACCTATGACCAGATAATATAGTGATTAAAATTGAAAACATTTACGTTAAAAAAAATTTTTAACTTAAAACCATAATATAAGAAATTCTACTTCCTAAGCGGATCGACTAATGTGCAAGTATAAAAAAAGGTATAAATAGTATTTATTTTGTTTAGAGGCAGTAAAAACGATTCAATTTTTGATTTCAGTGGAGGCCTTAGATAGAAAATTAAATCTATAATTATTAGAACTTTTATTGGAACTAATTATTAACTAGATAAATTTTTTTATTATATTTTAATTCAAATACGAATAACCATAGTCCATAAATAATTATATTTTGACTAAAATTATCGTGGCCATAGGCGCCAGGTTATCGAAAATCTATTGGGTGCTCATACCAATGTCAAGTAATCATGAGGGGTTTTTCCCCTCTCACTGCCTATACCTACTAAATTGTCTATAAACTGGCAACAAAAAATATATATTTTATAATATAATACTAGACTTTTTTTAATGAATAACGAATATTTAATAAAATAATAGTTTTCAATAGGTAACATATATACTAAAAGTTAAAACAATTAAAAATAAAAATGTTTTACAATGCAAACGTGTTTTGACGAACTTTAGCTTTAATTAAAAAAGTATTAGCGACTTTTTCAATATCCACATCTTCGTTTCGATGGACATGAAGAATAGCAATATTATTGAGACGATTCTGTCATAGTTGAACTCAAAATTGTCTTCAACCATCTTAATGCTGAGAAAGACTTTTCTACAATGCAAGAAGAAACTGGATAATTAAGATAATTTGTAATAGTTTGGAAAATTCTGATAGCATATCACACAAATTATCAGATTTTATGAAATTCAAGGAGTCTTGTAAACTTTTTATTGATACATCCCTAGATTTTGCAATATCTAAGAACATATCTCTATATAATATTAATTTATCTCGGTTAAAATCACTTCCATAAAATTCAATAACATCATTGATATGTCTGTCTTCGCCGATTACAAATTTTTCTAGTGAACATAAATGATCGATTACATTTTGTTGAAATCTACCATTCAGTGCTGATACAGTAACATCCTATTATTTCATAATATATACATTTAAATTTATTTTTAACTGATACAGCTGATGAAGGTGAATATTGTTCACTGTTTTTAAATAAATCTTTTTGGTTTTTTGTTAGGTCTTTGATCATTTGGCTCCTTAATATTCAGTTCCCTTGCCTTGGTTGAAATTTCCAGCCATAAATCATCAAAACCACTTTCTTTTTGCTGTTCAATTGATGAAATTACGTTTAATTTTAATTTTTACTTCTCGGAAGTTAATGATATTTTTTGGAGTTTTGTATTGAGAAGCTCAACTCTTTCAAAAATATTAATTATTATTTTGGTATAAAATAAAAATTCATATTTGAGCAACTGTTTGAGAAAACCACTTGCTTTGGTACCATTTTCTGACCTCTCTTTTGATATATTATCTAAAACCTTTATTAAAACTGCATGGTTATAATATTATGTTTTTAAAGACTTTACTCGCATACACCATCAAGTTGGACAGAATGGACGAAGTGATTGAGAATTTACTATTGTTCACTCTGTAAGGCATTGAAAATTGCCTGTCTTTTGGGATAACAGCGCACAAACACTATAATAGATCTTATCATTGCAAAAAAATCTCGAGATCTATCTACACTCATCATACCATCTTGGACCACAAGGTTTAAAGTATGTGCTACGCAGAGAACATTATAGCACGTTTTTCAATATCTAAAATTATTTTTTTGGAGACCAGTGATATGACCGCTTACGTTTGCAGCACCATCATAACACTGACCACGACAGTCCGATAATGATAGATTGAATTTTGTTTAAATATTAGATACTAAGGTAAATAAAGTTAGAGCATCGGTTGATTCAGTTTTGAAAAAACCCAAAAACAGTTTGGATACATTTAAATTGTGATCTACTATTCGAAAACAAACCGATACTTGCTCTTAACAAGTATTGTCCATTGTTTCATCCATAATTATTGAAAAATACTTTGAAATTTTTATTTGATGGATTGAATTAGATTGTACATACTGTGACAGTAAACTTACTATTTTGTTCTGTATTTCATGTGATGTCCATTTATATGTTGTATGTGAAAGTCAAGAATCCAACTCCAATGAATCACTTGATCTTAATTTTAATAATTGATTAATATTTGAGTTATTATCTGTATGGCCTAGAATGGCAAGTCCTTGCCTAGTAAGATATAATATTGAACTTATTCAGAGGCGGATCTAAGATTTTTTACGCCCGGGGAAAATATTAAAATTACCAAGAACGAGGATTGTCAAATAAAATTTCAGGATAATGTGTGGCTTTAAAATGTTCATACTTATTTTGACCTTCTAAAGATACCTCAAAAGTATTCTCATTATTAACTTGATGACAATTCTCACTTATATTAAATGTTATGAGTTCTAAGTCATTGACAGTTATATTTTTTTCATTTATCTTAACATCCAAAGAATCGTCATTAGTAATTTTTTCATTTAAATTGCTATTACAACTTATCAATGGTAATGGTTCTTTTATAATCGTGTTTTCATTTTTATGTTGTTCATTATTTACTTCATTGACATCAACATCCAAAGAATCTTCAGACTTATCCACATTTTCACACTTTAACCAGTTTTTCCGCGTTTTTTCCCACTGTTTTGCTAATTGTATCTTTTCAGCTTCTATCTTCTGCTTTCTATTGCGAAAAAATGAACCTGGAGGCCGCTTTGACATTTTCGTCCTTAAATGTATTAACATTTTTTTTTGAAATTTTAAAAATTTAATAAAATCAGTCTTAAGTTCTGAGTGAAGCAAAAAATGTATTGATATCATTAAGAATTATAATTATTGAATTACTTAAATTAATATTATATTGCTTACTGTAATATAATTAAAATTATAAAATATTGAATAATTAACTACATTTACGAATTAAGGTAATATGTAGATATATTGTTACACTCTTTATTACAATTTACAATACATTTTAAATTGAGGCTCATAGCACCAATAGAAATCTACAAAAAATAATCTCTCGTTTTATATTTTTTCCTTTTTTTAAGTTATCCAAAATTGGATGGAAAAATACTATTTTATAAAACAAATACGCCAATAACTTAAAGTTGCTGCTTTTTTTAAAATAATATAATATAATATAATTTAATATTATAACATATTAACATAAATCATAATATAATTTTACTAATTAAAACCACTGAAGCGATGAATGCAACTAGATATCTTTATTTAGTTTATGGAATTAAAATTTTTTTACAACATTAAAAACTTAAAGTGGTTACATATTTTTTTTTCGAAATAGGGTATTTAAATAGAAACTGTTTATTTTTGTTTGTATTCAGTCTGCAATAGTAAACATTAAACAATTATATAGGTATTATATTTTTATATATTTACTATTTACATAATAAACCTTAATTTAAAAAATAATTAAACATAATTTTATTTTTTCATCAATTTCAGTTTAAGGCATTAATATAAACAATAATAATATATATTATAATTAATCTATTATGTGGACTGTGGTGTAACCAAATTTAGACTATATCAAAAAGATTCAGTTTAAAGTGATTAACAAATTTTCAATGAATCGGACTAAATAGCATAGCATTGGTATGCCTAAATATTTTTAAAAATTTGAGTGGCCTAACCCACATTAAAACTTAATCAACGTTAATTGAGTTAATGCTTGATAGTTAGTTTAAAAAGCAAGAAATTATATATAAAACGTGACTTTATTATTTTCCTTAGAGTGGATTTTATAAGAAAAAAAAATGTTGCAAAATAATCAAAACTTGAATAGGCACCTGTCCTATATAAAAACACTTTTGCTGTTTTGGTTCTGTGTGCCTCAATTATAATAGACCTTTATAGTGAAATATAAATTCGTTTATTCTGATAAAGATACAAAAATTTAGATTTTAGGCCAATAAAAAATGTAATCAAATTATAAAAATAAAATCTTTTTTTTTAAACATAAACAAATGTATAACCATCTTGGTAAATATTATAATATATAATATTATAAAATATTAACATAATTTTCAATAAACAGATATAATATTATATCGTACGTTGATTGATAATCTTATAAAAGTTATTGTGTAGGTATCAGACCAGACATTTTAACGAAAACACAGCATTAATAAATACCTAGTTTGACACTATCACTCAGAATCTTAATAATTATAGACTATAGTAGGTATATACTTATTACTTATACTTATACGAATCTATTTATAATCTTACCTTTAACTAAAATGATGTCTATTGTCTATAACTAACTGGCTATTCCGTGCGCAGAGAGGTTCAGCCGCGCTTTCAAATGGCAAATGGCAGAATTTGTCACTGTGGTCTGTGGTAATTAATTTTGTACTAAACGTAAATCTCGTACATATTAATTATTATATTTATATTTATTATTGATAATATATGTTTATATTTAATTTGTATTATTAGTCTGTCTCTATAATCTATATGTACTGTCGACCGTCGACGTACGCCGCCGATCGCGCAGCTACGCGATCTAATAATAGAATGATTAATTATTTTACGCCATGAATGATTTATTTTTATTTTTCATTATTAAGTGAAATAAAAATAATGTACCTAATAATACCTATTGTTTGTGTATAGATTGTAATTATATTTTAATAAAAAATTAGAAAAAAACTTCTAAAACCAAACATTAATTTTAATACCTACAAAAAAATTACGCCTATTAAAATTTTACGCCCGGGGATCAATCCCCGGCTTCCCCCCCCTAGTTCCGCCTCTGAACTTATTATCTTTAATAGAGCCGCCACAGATTCTTTCATGTCTTTAGATTTAGCCGTATTCAAAGTATTGTAAATATTTTCTGATCGTTTTTGAGCTAAATTGGCATATACTGCTGCACTATGAAATGGAGGACTACCTATGATTACACACACGCATTATAATTTATTAAATAAATATAATGAAATATTTTATCAAAACATATAAATTGCTAACTACAATATAAACATGCAACATAGATTTGAATGAGTTAATAATAAAAAATATTTTTGGTTATATTTTCATATTTGAATGATGAATAAGTACCATAAGATATATTGGCTATTGAATACTTGAGCTGAAGCCTTAACTCCTATATACAAATGAAATAGAACATGTAGGACATAAACACATAGTGAATGATAAAGATTAAAAAATTTGTTTTTTTTACCTAAATTAATTTAAACACTATTTTTACAAACTATTATTTAATAAGTTCAAATAAAATTAATGATATCCACACAAAACAACACAACACAAGCACATATAAATAACAATTACTACATTTTTAATTTAAATACATCTAAAAAGTAAAAACTACAAATAGGTATTGTGATATAATCTTATTTAGCATAAAAAAGGTTATTTAAAATAAACAAATTATAATTAATTTAAATTAAAAATGAATTACTATTTTAAATATTTTACCTTCATGTACTTTAAATCTTTCTAATGCTTTGCCCCAGCTGTTAAAACCGTTGACAACAAATGCATTTTTGGTATTTTTATCTACAATTGTAGTTTGTGGTAAAAAAACATTGTTTTTCACAGCAGTTCAGAACAGAATGCTTTATTTATAAGACTATCATGTTCATATAATCCAAGGGTACGATTTTTTCCATTTATCTTGAAAAGTTCTTCCTTTTTCTGGTGGTAATTGAACCTTTTATCAATAAATAATATTTAATATAAAATACACAATAGTCTTTACTTAATAGTTATTTATCTCTTACCTCAATTTCAGTTTCCTTTTTGGATTTTCTTGATTGATTATTACTACATATATCTTTATTTGTTTTTGTTAAAAATGACAATAATGTATTTTGACGCTTCATAATTAATATTTATTTAAACGTATAATACAATTATAATTTAAAACGTTGACGGTAAGAATTTCACAGCAACAAATTTAATTATAACATATAAATTACAATAAACGTAGTGATAACGTGCAATAACGAGAAGAAAGAGCGGGTATTCAGTCGACAATATTTGTAGTTTTATACCATGACCCACAAATCATAATTAATGATATTAGTCCATGGCCCATGATAACCACGAATAACCACCACAAACCACAGCTGATTATTTTTATCATTGTGTCAATATCAATACCATTATAATTGTGATATTAATAATGCTTCCTTTGGAATATGAACATTTTATCAAATATCATTATTAACAAATAAATAGCAGTTGGTACACATTACGATCATAGAAATAATCAATGTATTATTTTTCAAATATATTGCAATTTTATATATTTATTTATTTTTATATTATATTTACGAATTTACGATTACGATTATAATTTTTACATTCAATACCTACAGTTATTTTTTTGTCTACTATAATTATATTGAATATTTTCAATGGGTGCTCAAACACCCGAGCACGCATGTACTTGGCGCCTATGATCGTGGCCAAAATCAATTAGCAGAATAATTTAGTCATTAGCAGATGATAAAAACTACACTTATTGAATACTCTACCTTCTAACTTTTAATTTATAATATTATATCTAATTAATACAAGTTCGGGTCAGGGTAAAACTGATTGTTTTAGATCAAAATCATTCTACAAAATGAAAGTTAAAAGTAACGATGTCAACATGATCAAATTAAATAAGAAAATATTTAAAGAAAACGTTGAGTTTCTAGAAAGACTTAATCGCGTGGTAAGTACCTATCAAAAATTGTACAAATAAAATTATAAATGCTGCTGTAATTATTAATACTCTAGAAGCCTCTAGTCGATTTCAATAAAATGGAAGAACACTACAAAAATCACCTTAAATTAATAATGTTTATGACAAATTTTCCGGAAAGTTATAAGAAGAAAGAATTGTATGATCCGCTTATTGTCACTACGGAATTACCAAAAATCATTCAAATTAAAAAATCCAAGTAAAAGTGACATTTCATTTACGACGCATTTTTGGACGTTTGACGATGCATGTGATATGAATATAATTATTATCACAGGTGTTATTTGGACGTTGATAATTTAACAGAGAATAGGTCGCTAGGTCGTATGACAATCGAAGTGTACGACAGCATTGTTCCCAAAACAGCTGAAAATTTCAAAATGTTGTGCAAGCAGCGGCCAGGTGAACTCGATTACAATGGAACGCAGATCTTCCGCATCGTACCGGGGCTATTTTGTTTGGCAGGAGACGTCGAGTACTCGATCGGACTCGGTGGTGTATCAGCTATAAATGGTGAACAATATTTCGATGACGAAAACTACGCACTCAGTCACAATGCAGCCGGTACAGTTGTTACAGTTTTCTATCAAAAATGACCTTTTTATTATCAACTAAAATTAAAAAAAAATCATTCCCTTTTCTGCCAGTTATAAATTTAAGATTTATGTACTGGGAAATTTTACTTTAACATTTAATAATATTGATTTTGTACAATAATTATTGAAAACCTATTAATTGTTTGCAGGGTTATAATAATTTTGCTTAACATGGCTTATACATTTACCTCCAACGTCATTAATTAACTCCTTCACACACTTCACAATATTTTAAGTTATTAATCATTATTTATTTATCGTTGCCTTTATTACTAAATGTTTTTATTGACAATGTTTTAATTAATCGCACACCACACATTGACTGGTGATCACTGTGCCATCAGATTAGATAGTTATAGTTATATAGGTATTTTAAGTACATGCGTAGGTATACAAAACCCATTATTAAGGCAGGGGTCGTCAACCTTTTCAAACGAGTGAGCTACTTTTGAAATTTTAAGACCCTGGTGATCGACCTAGAAAGAGATTTATTTGATGAGCAAAAAAAAAAAAATGTTGCTTCTTTAAATAATAATAATACAAGAGAAAAAGTAAAAAAAAAATTAAATTTATTAATGTGATAACTGGCATTGGTTTTCTTCTGCAAGTTTTGAAAATTCTGGTGTATAGTTAGTAATAGCTGCTTGTATACTTGAATCCAAATTATTGTTTGTAATTTTTGACTGATATGAATAGCAATTCACATTATCTGATTATTTATTACGCGACCGACCGATAATGGTAAAATTAATTTTTATAACGATCGACCATGTATTCCTAGAAAGATCGACTGGTTGGCGACCCCTGAATTAAGGTGAGGTAAATGCCAAATTGTTAATAAATTAGAACATATTAATATGAGAATGTCAATAAATGTGAAGGATATGAGAGAGATTGTAGAGTGTAGGTATGTAGTTATTTCTTAGTTTAAAGTTGATACCTATTCATTTTTCAACTAGTGTGTAATCATTGCCCGGTTATAAGGTCTGGGGATCCGGACTTTTAATACAATCAGTAATATTAGGATCCGTAAGTATACATATATTCTAAATCGGCTATATCGATACACCGACAAGACTAAAGACATAAGTGATGGCTATTAAAAAGAGCCGAATCATAAGTTGGTTTTTATGGTACATTTGCAGTTAAAACCGCTGACAATGGTTTAACTCATGATCTTGTTCGTTTACAGCGATTTCTAGGGATCGTTACACGGTCAAAGTATGTTTGGCAACAACACGTAATAAAATAATGAATTAAAAATATTATATTAAGTATAATAAAGGATATATTAAAGCGACATCGTTTGTTTAATACAGAACTTATAATTAGTTGTAATTTATAATATCCATACGTCTATTGGTACAGGTACTTTATCCATGTACAATTTAGAGAAAAACGAAAACGCTTCACAATTTATGATCACGTTCAAACCACTGACGGTACTAAACGGTAGACATGTCGTTTTTGGTAGAGTCGTTGGCGGAATGAAAACGTTGAGACTCGTATGTATCTATTTCGCCAAACTGGACATAAAAATACATGGAATTCTTAATAGTACTATTTTTTTTTTTAGATAGAGGATTCGGGGTACGCGTCTGGTAAACCAAAACACAAAATCGTGATTAGTAAATGTGGAATATTTAACAACTGTTAAAAATTTACGTTAAATCAGAATCCCGACATAGTTCAATGGTATTCAAACTTATGCCAATATTATGCAACTACGTATTCATAAAAAAATTATTAACATTATTAAATAGATAGTTTGATTGTGATAATTTGTTTCTTTAAAAGAGATAAATTCCAAAATATTTTTTAAAATATGATTGTGAATTTGTGAGTTGGGTTAGTTATATCACTCTTTAATGATTTAATATTGAAATCAGTAAATATGTAATTACTCGTAAAAATGGCCATTAATGTATTATTAAGTTTAAAGAATTTTTTTTCATTTTTTGTTAAAATATAGTTTTACTAACAAGTACAAATTTTTCAAAATGCACCACTAATCTCACTACACAATGAAATGTTAATAAATATATATACAAATATGATTTAAGTATATTCACTAATTTGTCTCGGTTCTTTAATCCGTGAATCTCATTTGAAGAAAGATAATATATTAAAATAAAATATAATCTTTACGACGAATTTCACTGGTAATAAATTAATGATTGCAGTGGGTAATGTAGGGATAGGTAGAGCAAAAGCTTTTTTTCTACCTATAGAATCAGACTTTCATGAAATTATTACTTTTTGATCTAAGTTTTTCACGGCATTCACTATTTTAGTGTTAGAGGTATTTGATATATTATGTATTTTTATCATGTTCTGTTTATAAATAGATTTAGTTGATTTTTCATTTTTTTCTATTAATGTTTTAATGGCCATCCGATTATTGCAACAATAGTTTTCTAGAAAAAATATTCTCAATATTATTTGTTCAACTACAATTTACTTTAAGATAGTACAAACCATTCATGTTTACATATTCAGTCAAACTATAATTAGTTTAATTTTCAATGATTTTCAATGCAGACTTTAATATAAAAATACATAATCTCCAACAATCAGGTATAATGGTTTTTTTTGGTTTTATCCAGTCTTTTTTTCTATCTATTGACACCAATCTCATCGGATGTCCTCATATGCATCTTTTTTCATTTGACAATATACCAAATTATTGTAATCTAATAATCAAACCTAAACCATCGTTCAAGTTTGCTATCCTATTATATCGAACAAATTGATATGCTTCTTCGTAGTATAGAACTTTAATGTTTTCGCACAAGTTAAGAAAAACATAATGATAATATAATATACTTGTGGTTAGGTTTTATCTCATCGAAAATATGTAATATGTCTGCATCAATTATTGTAATAAAATATTTACTTATATACTTTTTTCATGGTAACTTGATAGTATTAAATTTAAAAAAAATGCATTTTTGATGACATTAATTATAACCCACCCAGTCTCTAATGCATTTTTTTTACCTGTGGTGGTAACAGTTACCATACCAAGTTGAAGGATATTTTCGTTTTTAATTGTCCGGGCGAGCGTAGCGAGTGAGTGACCACGTTGGCAGTAAGTGTATTTACAAATCAATATTGATGAAATCCGAGGTGTACCTGAAGTGGTCATGTAATATTTAATAATCAATTTTATAATTTGCAATAAGTGATTATTAAGAGGTAATTGTGTGTAAATATTTATTGATTTAAAATAGTTATGGATGTCTATGTCATTGAACTATATGATAGCTGGAATGCTCACAGCCCATATGACTAACGTAAAATAGTTTACAGTAGTTTGAAAGTAAATGACTGTATACTTGGCAATGGAATTGTTTGAAGTAGATACGAATATGCTGATGTAGAAATACTTCCGAGTGTTATCGCTGATATAATATCCTCATTCTCCCATTTTTTAATTTTTTTTTTTTATCATTCGAGAAGTAATCAATTTTTATCTTAGTAAATACTAACGAAAAAAATTTATGTACACTCAAATTAAATTCTACTTTATTTTTAATATGAAGTTATTCGTTTTCTTTTTGAACTTCCAAAAATTTTTGATTTAAGTAATTCTAACTTTTTATGTAATAATTCCTCGTCCAACTTACATCGCACAGATTTTTTACGAATATGAGGTTGTTTGTTACTCTCCTTTTATTGATGATATGCCTACATGGTAATCTCATAGACTTGTAAAAACTACACGAACATGAATCAAGTGCTATATCTTTCGCCTAATCTAACCTAGTTCGTGGATATTGTGCCAATTTTTATTGAAATAGGTTACTACTTGATGAGGAGTTAATTCAGAGTTAATAAAATCTGTATATATTTGCATGTACTCTGTTTCATTTTTAGAGTAGTATAGTTTTTCAAAAATGTGCTTAGACATATCTTGTTGATTGGATGTGATTCCCAATTTGTCACACGTTATTTCCCTGTTGAATGTCCGTAGTATATGAAACAAATATATTACCATTTACGATTCAGGAAACAGACTTTTTAGGACAGTCCGCTCCTTCATGTCCTTGTCTGTTATAAACACTCTAGTGTTTATACTGGCAGGATTAAGTTCTTTGATTTTTTTGAAAAACCATGCTAGCGTCTCCTTTTTTTTCATTTATTAAAAGGCCATGGGCTGCCACTTCACTCTGGCCGTTACCATCTTCAACTAGCAGGACATACAACAGGATTTTCAAATTAATTAATTTATATGTTGCATCAGCACAAACCATCTAGATATAAGAAGTATAAAAATTAATTATATTAATTGTAAATTTACCTCAGAAAAATTTTCAAATTCTATTTTCATTATAGAATCTTGAAGGAACATTCCCATTAAAGTCCCATCATTATGCACTAGCAATTCAATCGTACATTTATACTCATTTTTAATCTCTTCTATTGTTTCCTCAAAATTTTTTGGTCTGTGCTTTAGTTTTTCTATGAAATAATAAATGTAAGCATTGTAAACAAAAACAAAAACAAAAACTTAAATTTTTTTTAAAACTATCTGTACTATTTATATTTGATAAATCCTTAATAGTAACTTTTATTACAGTTTCGGCATAGATTTTTGATTGAATTAACTTCTTATTAGCTTTCATATCCATCAATTAAATTACTTCAAATTTGGTCTGAGGAGCTAATCAGTGGTGTTTGGGTAGATTAGAAAACAACATTGAAGATATAGCATGGTTATGGCTTTTATCCATACGTGCAATTTCTAATTTTAAACCATTACTGGTTACTCTAACATATATGAACTCTGGACAATTTTGCAACCTGACGTAAGTATTTCTGAACAATTTTCATTTTATGTTCGGTATTTTGATTCGAACACATGCTCAATACGGGAACATTTTCTTGGATTCACAAAAGTTGAACCAGGCGCGGCTCCCAGGGGGGGGCACCGGGGTCATGCCTGCCATGCCTTTCAAAAACGTTTAATTTCTTAATACATATTTGATATTTGAATTATTTTTCTTTGTGAACATTAAGCCCCGATTATTAAACTAGATATCTAACAATTTTAATTTACCTGAAAAAACATATTATCATATTAAAATATGTGGTGTGTATCATAATATAGAAATGTATCGCTCCCTTGTTGGACCTTAGACCGCGTGACGGTGACGATGGCGTAACCTAATTTGTAGTAAAGACTATTGTAACATGTTATAAGCCTTATAAATATTATTTTTTCGACTAACAATTCACGTATATCGTATGTTATACATATGTATAAACATATAGACGTATCATGACGATTTCATATCGCGTAACAACACTGCGACTAAAAATCCGAGTATTCTAAAAATAATATTTTTTGATCATCAGTGTATATTTCAATCGCGTCGAACATACGAAAATGTTATCGATTGTAACTAATCGGATTTCAAAAAAAAATTAACCAAATTGTCTAATGTCATTTGTAATCAGTACATTTATATTGAGACATAAGATCGTGAATTAGTGAAATAGTGACTGTAGTAGTATAACATTGCAATGGATCGTGTATGCATTGGACGATTTTAATTGTTTTATATTACTTACTTTTTTTCATATTAAACATTATTTGTTACCTACGGGTTACTTTAACGGTATAATGAATACAAAAAAAAAAATTAAGTCAATTTTTATTTGTCTCTAATCGTAGTCAAGTAAGTATCTAATCTGTTCAGACTTTAAAGTTTAAAATAACTATAGTTTACAAAGTATATTTATTATTGGTATGTTTTAGTATATTAATGACAATAATCCAAGTGTTAAACACAAATTGGATGAAGGTGATTTGGAACGAGATGATAATCAAGTTCAATTAAAAAAATCAAAAAGTAATGATAACCTCAGCGTTAGCACCCAAGTAAGTAACCAATAATGTTATAAATTAATACTTATTACTAGATTACCTGGTACTTCTTATTAATTGAGCTAATTTTTAAATTTTTTTTTTTTTTTTTGAGGTGTTTATTGAAAATTTTACATATTATTAATAGGTGGTTATTAAAACAATTAGAACAAATAATTTTCGTTTTAATAATAATTAATGTTGATGTCTTATTTTATGATGTATCAATAATCAATATTTTAAAATACCTATATCATATATTTTAAGTTTATAATTTTTTATTTTTTAAATTTTGTATACAAATAATTTTCAATAATAGGATATGATATTAATTTTAAATATGATACTTGACCCGTCGTTGGTATCGCCATGCAGCGTCCCACCATTGGTATTGAGTGAACGCCGCGCTCACCTCGTTGTTTTTCAACATAACTCATTATATAATAAACATAGAATATTGAAACCAACACCAAATTGTTTATATTTTAATCTTTTACTAAAAATGTTCTTACAACTTTTCTTAATCATAACTATTTTGAACAATAAAAATTAATTTATAATTTTATATATATAATATTATTATTATCATTCATCTTGGCCCGAGTGGTCTGATATGGTTTGCTGATTGTTACATAGTACGCATGTAAACGTTGTGTGCTCCTTACAAATCGGTCAGCTACATACTGCACACTGAGTCTATGAAATTTATTCACATTTTAAAATTGAAAATGGTATAGAATTATATATTATTACAGAATACCAAATTATTTACTTACCATAGTTTTGCGATATTTTTTTTCGGACAAATCGTACACTTAGGCCGACTACCGCTGCTTGAGCTTTGATCGACATTAATAGCAGTCTTGTATCCAGACAATTTTATAATTTGTTGACGAAGTAATATGGAAAAATTTGGTTGTTGAAGGCGATTTATCATAAACGGTTTTGTCAACTCATTTCCTAGGTTTTTCAAAAATTCACGACGACTTAAAATTTCTTTAATTTCCACTTTCCACTTCTTTAAACCTACCTCCATTAACAGGTAAATCCTATAGAATAATAACAAAAAATATCTTGTTACACAAACATAAATATAAAAAGTTCTAATTCTTTTTAAAATGAAATATTATTAGGTTTATTTACCTACCAGTATTATGTATAATATTTTTATTATAAAATTAAATAAATACAGTCAAAGAATTAAGATGGGTTTATGTACCTATCAGTGATTGAATTGGAAATAAATTAGAAGTGTAAAAGCGCAAATGTGTAAAACAAAATATGCATACCCGAAGATACCTTATTATATTATAATACTCATTGATTTAGATATTATTAGAAGGGAAACGAAAAAATATTTTAAAAAAAATAAAAGATACTCTGTATCTAATGCCCTCCCTTATTAATTTGAACACTACTTATTATTTATGTAGAGATATATACATGTTCTTGTTGTTTTCTTTTTAAATATCGGCGCAATGTTGACTTTGGTATATTAATTTTTTTTTTTTTTGCAATACTAGAACATGATATCTTGTTGTAGATACATAGGTATAATGCTTTTAGCATATCTTCTTTAGATCATAAAGTTTCAGTTTTTCGTTTGTAATTGCGTACCATACTTACCGACAATTAGTTACAATTACAATTAAATGAACTTGATTAACTTAAGTATAAATATTTTGTAGCAAAGTACAAGATTATGGCAAGTTGACAAGTTCGTCATCTTACCCCAGCATATACTTTTAAGAACATTATGATTTATACCCATATTAAAATAAAATTGCACATAACTACAAATATAATATAGTTGCTAACAGATACTACTATCCATATATGCAAATATAAATAGAATTATTTATTTACTAATATTCCAAAAAGCTTAATGATTGTGGACGAAAATTTTTTATTATAGTAATTTTTTTATATTGGAATAGAACTGATTTTTCTGTATAATCTCGAAAATTATATTTTTATGATTTTGTGATCTTGATTAAACATGATTAAATGGTGTGTGATATTAAACAATATAATGTTATTTTACACGTTATTAATATATATTAATGTGTGCGGTATTGAACGGTTTGATTTTGGGAAAATATGCGGGATTATTGGATTAAGGTATAAAAGTATGTGGTTTCGAACGACGACCTTTTTTTGAAAGTTTGCGGTTATGAAAGACGCCCAACTAAATAATAACAATTAACAATATGAAATATTAAAATTAATAACAAATACTCATTTCGCTATACATATTAATCTTTATTTTTCAAAATTATATAACTGTACAACCATATTTTTTATGTGTATAATTATTAAGTTATTTAAAAAAGACGAGAAAAAACCAAATTTTATTTCAAAAAAAAAAAAAATAAATTTTGTTGAATAAAAAAGTATCTCATGTTTTTGATTTTATATTCCATTTATTTATACAAATTAGAAAATATTTAACATAAATCTAAATGTACAATGTAATATTATTGTGTGTTGCGTGTACATTTCATATACATATAATTTATTGTTAATTGTATTTTTTTTACAAAAGTGATTCTTAATTAGGTAATGTATTTTAACTAAACATTTAATCTTTTCTCCATTTTAAACATGTAATGTTTAAAGTTTTTATACTGGATAATATGGATAAAGGTACTAAATAGTACATAAATTACAATTAATAATTAAAAAAAAAATAATAAAATCTTGACTATTTCATTATAAAACTTTTTTTAAAGAAAGTTTCATTGTCACCCGAAATAATCCTAACCTAACCTAATCAAACCAATGCGGGTAAGCTATTATCGTTAAAATAGCCTTCTTAAAACGCTCTGTATAATATTTTTTTTGAGCATCAGAATTGTGTAATATATTGTGAAAAACACAATATTTGTTCACTATGCCATGTATGGACTGCAATGCTAGAAAATTAATTTGGATTAGATTAGTAGAAAGTTTACCAACATAATACATTAAGAATCATTTATATACAAATAATATGAAGATAAGGCTTTACCTCAAACCCTGTATCATTTTATTCAATACTTCATTCAAGCAATGATTCTGGGATCACAGGTAACGTAAATCACTACATTTATCCGAGGCTTATACTGATTCAAATTATTTGTATATATTTAATTAATACTTGATAAATATAAACGAAAATTATAAAAGAACCCAGTGATTATTTTGCAATAATTCATTACAATATATACTACATAATATAATATAGCCAAATAGGTAATATTTACTTTGATGATTTATTAGGTCATTGATAGATGTTTGGTAATGTTGTGCTATTTCTGTTAAAAATAAACAAAATTACAATAATTATCTAATCTTTAATGGTATAAAATATATTGTATATAATATATATGTATTTATATATTGTATATATAACAACAACAAATCAATATCTAGATAAAAACGAGGTGATGATATAATTGGAGTTCATCCATATAAAAATAACAACGTCATTACACTTTTTACAATTAATTATGTCAATACTACTATTTAAAACTATAACCTAGTTGATTGCGTTTTTAGATTTTTTTAATATCATTTATAATATTATTGTCCACAATTACACTGTTACACACCTAATTTATTATACGTACATAGAAAAACTCATACATTTTAAGACATATATTAATTATAGCATATCATAGAGAAAAATGTAATCTTCAACATAAATCATGCCTATGTATGTAATTGCAGTCAATTACAATATGCCAATTACCAATGATGATCTTAATATTAATTCTAAATATTTAAAAGACATAAAAAATTTGAAATTTTCATAAAATAATTTTACTAACGATTTGTTTATATAGCATAGTTTTTAATATTTTAACTCTTATTAAGATTAGCAGTTTACAATTTATTCCTATAAATATCAATAAAAATCATTCTCGTAGTCAAAAAAGCTTAAATATGTAATTCATATCTACCAAAATTTTGTATTATAATAATTCAAAAATATTATTTGTGGAACATCATATACTTTTACGTTTATTATAAGTTTTATTATACGCAATGACATTTTAAAAATATGGATATCTAATGTAAATTGTATACCAAACAGTTTTGCGGCGAGGTAGTATTGACTACAGAGTTGATCATCATTCGAATATTTTTCAACTATGATCATTCTAATCATTTTCAGTGATTTTATCTTAGTTCATATAGTTGGTATTTTGGTAATTAAACATTTACGTAATAAAAAACAATAGTTATCATTGTATTTTAAGTTCACGATTGTAAATCGTATTTTATTGAAAATAAATAGAAAAATACTATAAATGAAACAAACATCTATAGCATTATCCAAAGAAAAACCTAGAGAGTAAATAATTCGAATATTATATCTGTATTACCTAACCTTAGCATCATATTTGAAAATTATTCAATTACAACTTTATTTGAATAATCATATTATTTGAAAATTATTTGAATAATACTGTTTTTGAATTATTTTGCCCAACTATGATTGACTAATAAGTTAAAAACAATAATACAAGGAATAATATCATATTCATTATACAATTGTACGTAACACAATAAAAATGCAACCTACCTACTGTAAAACTCTATTATTCAATAATTTATAAATTCACCTAAACGATCGGTTAAATTCTCACCCAAATGATATATGCTCTACTTAGGTAAATTTTGGGTTATTCGCTCAAATGAATGATGCTCCAGACCACAATAGATTTTTGTACGTATGTCATGATATATCATTGATTTTATATTTAACACTATATACCATTATTTTGACTCACTCGACATAGAATATATATATTATATATCGTTAATCAATTAAAATGTATACATTAGTGTTTGTAAGATGATTTATTTATCCAAAACAAAATATTCCACTATTTAATCGTTTTAAATTTATATTTTATATTAGATAGTTTTAAATAAATAAAAACTGTTTAAATGCATATTACCTACCTATTTATTTGATTTTTTAAAGCGGAAAACGCACTTCAAAGGTTTAAAATATATTCTATACAAAATTAATAAGTTAAAAATGTACGTACCCCTTACTACGGCCTCTAAAATGAACATTAATTAACTGTTGTTATAATGTAATATAATGTGTACCTAAATGATTCTAACGCAAATTAAGTATAGAATATGAACAAAATATACACACACGATTTTAAAATTGTCTGTTATAATGCTACTTATTGAGTAGCACTAACGCTTTTTGTTAATGGGAATATGTCTACCGGGTTAATGATAACAATACTCCTACGTAATTATGTTTGTTAATAGCTTATTGGAGGGATTTATACCCGTGGTTATCAGTAAGTAATTGTACATTTAAAAATATGGTAATCATTATAATAGTAACAAGAAACAAATTTCACAAATTGAGTTACAAAGTTCCATATTATATTAAATTTATTATATAAATATAATGCACTTACTCGTAAATTCTAGAAATAAAATAATAAATGTGTTTATTAATATATTATTATTTGTTATACTCTATGATACAATCTCACAATATTATAAGTAGAGCGAATACTTAATATTATTTTTATACAAATATATCGATATTTCGATATTTACAAAAAATTTTAACCAATGGGAATGAACGTTTGTGAAAATATGATAATTATCAACTTTTAAATTCTGAGTAAAAGTATTTATTCATTCAATAACTTGCACTAAAATTATACTATTAAATATTTTATGTTATACTCGTTTATTGAAACTTAAAATGAATAATTATCATGAGAAGAAAAATAAGGAAGTTTGAAATTGATACATCAAAGGAGAGTCTGCTTTACTCGAAAAAAATGATGTACTAAGAAAAACTAAATTTGCGTTTGAACAACAAAGAAACTAACATTTTAACAAATTATTTTACTCAAAAGATTTAACGGCGTTTCGATTAAAAATAGTATCACTTATATTGACTGATAGGTTTTTGTACAATCACATCCATAAGATTAAGATTAAAGTTCAAATCTTAATTTTGATTGTTTATTAGAAAATAAAACTAAATACGTACTTATTCCTGTAATAACATATAAAAAGTAATAAAGAATTGTAACAAAATATTCATAATTTACCTTCTATAAGGTAAAATATTATTGTGTTTAATAATAATGTATACAAATTGAGGTCATCAGTATTAATACAATTTATGAATTATCAGAATTTCATAATGTTCAGTAATTCCGTGGAAAAGCTACTTCAATTTTAAACTTTATAATATCTTCTTTAAGATTAAATAGACAAATATCAATTAGTAATCAAAAAGTTCTGCAGTAGAAACATTTGGTTGTTAAATAAATTATTTTTTTCAAACAGTTGGACCATTTTTAACCAGCATTAAATGTATATTTCCAGAGAAACGTGCAAATTTTTTATTGCAATAATTAATAATATTAAACCGTCAAATAAATATTTAAATATTACACAATAAATATAAAAAAATATTTTTTGGTCATCTCTGATTTATCTAATCATGTACATAGAACCTATTGGACTTAATATTGTAATTTAAAACCAAACCATTCTAGTTAGATCACAATTAAAAAATAACGGTATTTATAAACCATAATTTAGTGAACTGATTAAATATTGATTTAAAAATATAATAATTACTCTTGTCGCTATTTCCTAAAAAAAAGATATTATAATATTTAATAATAAATTTATATTAAACATATACAATAAATTAAGGTGAATTATAAATTATTGTAATTTAAAAATATAATAATTACTCTTGTCGTTATTTCCTAAAAAAAAGATATTATAATATTTAATAATAAATTTATATTAAACATATACAATAAATTAAGGTGAATTATAAATTATTGTAATTTAAAAATATTTAGCATGAGATAATTTTTAAAATTTAGCAACTTATTGGTTTTGATTAAACTGTACATTTTAATTTATAAATTATAGCCACTTTTATCGGTTTCAGTGCTGAACGATAAAAGAGTATAAGTGACTTTTTTAAAACTGATGATTCGGTGTATTATAGTTTTCAGAATATTGAGTAAAAAGCATTTTTACTATTACAATCAATAAAGTAAATACGCAAAATACCATAAATAAATACAAAAAATAACACATACCTGGGATATCTGTAGGCAATAATTTTTTAGTTAATTTTGAATATGAACGAAATATATACTTTTTACAGAATGATTATTATGTTGAAAAAATATATATATTTAAAATGCATTAAAGTCTTTGAAAATATTTTTTCACATAATTTTCTGTTGAAATAAAATATTATTTGAATAACGGCATACATTTTATATTCTTATATTCTAAAACAGAATATTTTTCAGAGTATTTTAATGCATTAAAATTGATAATCTGACTAGTATTAGTAGAATGAAATGGAACGGGATAACCCGTAAAATGTTGGTCCACTATACTCAGCAAAATTAAACTTAAAATACAAATTATTATCACAGCTCAAAACCTAATGCATTTACTTCTTTCTTTGGAAAATAGGATTCAATACGTCATATTTATTTATTGATTAAAACATTTTAATTAAAAATTGTTATCTTTTTTTTATGTTTTATGTTCTTCACCACCTACATATTATAAAGGTTTACTGGTTTTAATCGCATATTTTATGATTGTTAAATTAAATTAATAAGAAAAATAAAATTGTATATCATGGAATAATTTATAATTTACTCCTCCGAATTTCGATTTTAACTTATCGAAATACTCGAATATTTTAATCAGAAGTAAACTTAAAAATATACACTATCATTCAAAAAAGTAAAAATCATAGAAATATCGACTAATAAACATTATTGGAAAATATAATTTATTAAAAGACATGTTGTTTAATTCACTGGAAATTACGTAAAAAAAATAATTTTTTTAATTAAATTAGAAAACAATAAAAATATTTACGTACTAGAAAAATCAACTAAAAAAGAGTAATTAAAATTTGTTAAAAACAAGTAATTAATAATAATTATTGAGCTTGATTAAGAATTATGAATTATGGTAATTTCAAAATATTTAGTATGTGTTCATCATTAAAATTTACAAACATATTGATATAGTTTTAATTTCTATTTCTAAATTATAGGTAACATTTACGAATTTAATATATAAAGATAAATCAGTTCCTTATAAAAAATATATTATCACACATAATAAGTGCTCATTTAATCGGTTTCAGTGCTGAAAGATAAAAGAGTAAAGCCGATAATTTGGTGTACTATATTATAGATTTCAGAATATTGAAAACAAGCATTTGTATTATTGCAATAAATGAAATAAAAAAACACAGATTTTTGAAAATTCTCATATCAAATAAAAAATTGTGGGTTTTATGTCACACAAAATACCATAAATAAACACGAAAAAAAAAGTAACACGTACTTTGGGCACCTGTAGGCAATAATTTTTTAGTTAATCTTAAATATAAACAAAATATATCCTTTGTACTGGATGATTATTTTATTAAAAAACAATTATTATTTAAAATAAATTTAAGTTTTCGAATATGCTTTTTTTTACATAATTTTCTGTTGAAACGACATATTATCGAAAACTTATTAAAAATATGTTATTTATTTACTGAAAATTATAAAAAAAATATATTGTTTAAAATGAAATACATACAAATATAACAAATTAAATAAGAAAATACTAATAATATCTACGTACTAAACAAATCAACTAAAAAAAAGTAATTACAATTTTGTGAAAATAAGTGATAAATCATAATTACTGAGATTAATTAAGAATTATGAATTAACGTAATTTCAAAATATTAAATTACATGTTAATTTTTAAAATTTAGCGACATATTGGTTTTGATTAAATTATCAGATTTAATTTATACTTATAAATTATAGATACATTTACGAGTTTAATATACTGGGATAAATACGTTATATTTACAAATATATTATTACACATAATAAGTGCTAAATTTATCGGTTTTAGTGCTGAATGATAAAAGAGTAAAACCGATGATTCAGTGTACTTTATTATAGTTTTCAGAATATTGAGAAATATTCATTTTTATTATTGCAATAATTGTTGTAAAAAAAAAGATTTAAAAAAATTATCATATCTAATAAAAAAAACTGTAAGCCATATGTCACGCAAAGTACCATAAATGAATAAAAAAATAAAAAAGTAACACGTACCTTGGGCACCTGTACACAATAATTTTATAGTTAGTTTTAAATATGTACAAAATGTATACTTTATAATAGATGATTATTTTATTGAAAAATAATTATTATTTAAAATGTAAGTTTTCAAAAAAAATTTTTTTGCATAATTTTCTGTTGAGACAGCTTATAAATATATTATAAAAACTTATTAAAAAAATATGTTTTTTAGTTACTGAAAATTAAGTAAAAAAATATTGTTTAAAATGAAGTTATAGATATAAATATTACAAATTAAATTTCAAAATAACCTAAGAATATCTACAAAATGAACAATTCTGTGAAATGACATATTATGGAAACACTTTTTAAATAATGTGTTGTTATATTATAATTTCGATTTTAATTTATCGAAATACTCCAATGAATATTTTGATCAGAAGTAAACTTAAGAATATACACTATCATTCATAAAAGTAAAAATCATAGAAATATCTACTAATAAAAATTATTGGAAAATATAATTTATCAAAAGACATGTTGTTTAATTCACTGGAAATTATGTAAAAAAATAATTTTTTTAATTAAATTAGAAAATAATAATAATATTTACGTACTAGACAAATAAACTAAAAAAAAATGATTATAATTTTGTAAAAATAAGTTATTAATAATAATTATTAAGATTTATTAAGAATTATGTATTAACATAATTTCAAAATATTTAGTACGTTTTCTCTTTTAAAATTTAGTGACATTTTGGTATTGATTAAATTGTCAGTATTAATTTATTTAATGACACAGATTTTTGAAATTCTCATATCAAATAAAAAATTGTAGGCTATATATCACTCAAAATACCATAAATAAATACAAAAAATAAAAAAGTAACACGTACTTTGGGCACCTGCCGGCAACAATTTTTTGGTTAATTTTAAATATGTACAAAATATATACATAATGTTGGATGATTATTTTATTGAAAAACAATTATAATTTAAAATGTATTTAAGTATTCCAAAATAATGTTTTTCCAAAATTTTCTGTTGGAACGACATATTAATATATTATGAAAAACTTAATAAAAAATATATTTTTTAATAACTGAAAATTAATTAAAAAAATATTGTTTAAAATGAAGTTATAGATATAAATATTACAAATTAAATTTCAAAATATTAATAATATCTACATAATAAACAATTCAACTAAAAAAAGTAATTACACTTTTGTGCAAATATGTTATAAATAATAATTATTGAGATTTTTTAAGAATTATGAATAATTGTAATTTAATAATATTAAGTAAGTGTGTATTTTTAAAATTTAATGACATATTGGTTTTGATTAAATTGCTTATTTAATTATATTTACATTTACATAGATACATTTACAAGTTTAATATACTGGGATAAATCAGTTGTTTTTAAATAAATATTATCACATATATAAGAGCTAAACTTATTGGTTTCATTGCTGAACGAGAAAAGAGTAAAATCGATGTTTCGGTGTACTATATTATAGATTTCAGAATATTGAAAACAAGCATTTGTACTATTGCAATAAATTAAATAAAAACACAGATTTTTGAAAATTTCAATATCAAATAATCAATTATAGGCTTTATGTTACGCAAAATAGCATAAATGTATAAAAAAAAAAAAAAAAAATAACACAGACCTTGGGAACCTGCAATCAATCATTTTTTTAGTTAATTAATGTACAAAATATATACATTATACTGGGTGATTATTTAATTGAAAAACAATTATTTTTTTAAATGTATTTAAGTTTTCGAAAATAATTTTTTTTGCATAATTTTCCGTTGAAATAAAATATCTAAATATTATATTATTTGAATAACGGCATACATTTTTTAATCTTATATTCAACAGCAGAATATTTCAATTGTCAATGCATCAAAATTGATAATCTAACTAGTATTTGTTGATTAGATTGAAGCTTACGGGATACCCCGTTAAATGTTTGTCCACTACACTGCAAACTTTACTTAAAATATTTATTATTATCTTAGTTAAAAACCTAATGTAGTATTAACTTCCTTATTGTATAATAAGACTCAATACGTGATATTTATTTTTATTAAAAAGATTTTACTTATAAATTTTTTATCGTTTTTTTTTTTATATTTTATTTTCTACACATCGTACATAGGTAATGGTTTACTCATTTTGATTGCATATTTTATCATTTTTAAATTTAATTAATATGAAAATGGAAATTGTTTGTAATTTATAATTTACTTGTCCAAATTTCGAATTTAATTTATCGAAAAATTCCAAAAATATTTTGGTCAGAATATAAACTAAAGTACTAATTTCTTTGGTTTCATTGCTGATTGATAAAAGAATGAAACCGATCATTCGGTGTACTATATTATAGTTTTCAGAATATTTAAAACAAGCATTTTTACTATTGCAATTAATGATATAAAAACACAGATTTTTAAAAATTCACTTGTCAAATAAAGAATTGTTGGCTATATATCACACAAAATAGCATAAACTTGTATACAAAAAATAAAAAAATAACATATTCATTTGCACCTGCAGGCAATAATTATTTAGTTAATTTTAAAAAAAAGTACTAACTATATACTTAAAGTGGGTGATTATTTTATTAAAAAACAACCATATTTAGAATATATTTAAGTTATATACTTTATACTGGATGAATATTTAATTGAAAAACAATTAATATTTAAGATATATTTAAGTTTTCAAAATTCTTTTTTTTTTCATAAATTTCTGTTGAAATAACATAACATTTAATAACTTATTAAAAAATATGTTGTTTTATTCAATGGAAATTATGTAAAAAATATTTTTTAATTAAATTAGAAAAAACTAAATATTTTTACGTACTAGTCAAATCAACTAAAAAGAAGTAATTACAATTTTGTAAAATAAGTTATAATGATATATTGGTTTTGGTTGAATTATAAGTTTTTATTTATACATTTTATAAATTATATATTTAAGAGTTTAATATACAATGATTAATCAATTGTTTTTACAAATATATCACCACATATAATATGTGCTCAATTTATTGGTTTCACTGCAGAACGATAAATGAGTAAAACCAATGATTCGGTATACTATCGATTGATAACTAATGATTCGGTTTTAAGTATATTGAGAAAAAAGCATTTTTACTATTGCAATAAAAAAAATAAAATACAGATTTTTAAAAAGTATTGTATCAAATAAAAAATTGTAGGCTATATGTCATGCAAAATAGCATAAATAAATACATGAAATAAAAAAGTTACACGTACCTTGGGGACCTGCAAGCAATAACTTTTTAGTGAATTTTAAATATAAACAAAACATATACTTTATACTGGATGATTATTTCATTGAAAAACAATTATTATTTCAAATGTATTTATGTTTTCAAAAATAATTTTCTGTTGAAATGACATAACATTTAATAAAAAATATGTTGTTTTATTCAATGGGAATTATGTAAAATAAATATTGTTTAAAATGAAATTGTACATAAGAAAATTAACAGTAAAATCAGAAAATATGAATCTTTTTTACATACCAGCAGTTTGAGCTAAAAAAAAAGTATTTGCAATCGTAATAAGTATGTTATTAATAAAATTATTGAAACTTATTAAGAATTATGAATTAACATAATTTCAAAATATTTAGTGGGTGTTCATTTTTAAAATTTGATGACATATTGGTTTTTATTGAACTGTAAGTTTTTATATATAAATGTTATAAATTATAGATACATTTACGAGTTTAATATACTGGTACAAATCAGTTGTTTTTATCACATATAACAAGTACTAATTTTATCGGTTTCAGTGCTGAACGATAAAATAGTAAAACCGATCATTCGGTGTACACTTTTACAGTTTTCAGAATATTGAGAAAGATGCATTTTAACAATTGCAATAAATAAAATTAATAAAACAGATTTTTGAAAATAAGAATATCAAAAAAAAATTATAAGCTATATATCATGCGAAATAGCATAAATAAAGACATGAAATAAAAATAAATAACACGTACCTTGGAGGAGACCTGTAGGAAATAATTTTTTAGTTAATTTATGTACAAAATACTTTATACTGGATCATTATTTTATTGAAAAACAATTATTATTTCAAATGTATTTATGTTTTTAAAAATAATTTTCTGTTGAAATGACATTACATTTAATAAAAAACTTTTTAATAAATATGTTGTTTTATTCAATTGGAATTATGTAAAATAATTATTGTTCAATATGAAATTGTACATACAAATATTACCAAAAAAAGAAGAAATTATTAATCATTTTTACGTACGAGCAGATTGAGCTAAAAAATAAATAAATGCAATTGTAACAAATAAGTCGTTCATAAAAATTTTGAGATTTATACAAAACATATACTTTATACTGGATGATTATTTTATTGAAAAACAATTATTATTTCAAATGTATTTATGTTCTCTAAAATAATGTTTTTTAAATAATTTTCTGTTGAAATGACATAACATTTAATAAAAAATATGTTGTTTTATTTAATGGGAATTATGTAAAATAAATATTGTTTAAAATGAAATTGTACATAAGAAAATTAACAGTAAAATCAGAAAATATGAATCTTTTTTACATACCAGCAGTTTGAGCTAAACAAAAAGTTTTTGCAATCGTAATTAGTATGTTATTAATAAAATTATTGAAACTTATTAAGAATTATGAATTAACATAATTTCAAAATATTTAGTGGGTGTTCATTTTTAAAATTTGATGACATATTGGTTTTTATTGAACTGTAAGTTTTTATATATAAATGTTATAAATTATAGATACATTTACGAGTTTAATATACTGGTACAAATCAGTTGTTTTTATCACATATAACAAGTACTAATTTTATCGGTTTCAGTGCTGAACGATAAAATAGTAAAACCGATCATTCGGTGTACACTTTTACAGTTTTCAGAATATTGAGAAAGATGCATTTTAACAATTGCAATAAATAAAATTAATAAAACAGATTTTTGAAAATAAGAATATTAAAAAAAAATTATAAGCTATATGTCATGCGAAATAGCATAAATAAATACATGAAATAAAAAAGTTACACGTACCTTGGATACCTGCAAGCAATAATTTTTTAGTGAATTTTAAATATAAACAAAACATACCGGATGATTATTTTATTAAAAAACAATTATTATTTCAAATATATTTAAGTTTTCAAAAATAATTTTTTTTTAAATAATTTTCTGTTGAAATGACATAACATTTAATAAAAAACTTTTTAATAAATATGTTGTTTTATTCAATGGGAATTATGTAAAATAAATATTGTTCAATATGAAATTGTACATACAAATATTACCAAGAAAAGAAGAAATTATTAATCTTTTTTACGTACGAGCAGATTGAGCTAAAAAATAAATAAATGCAATTGTAACAAATAAGTCATTCATAATAATTTTGAGATGTATTAAGAATTATGAACTATTGTACTTTCAACATTTTTAATATGTGTTCATTTTGAAAATTTAACGACATATTGGTCATAATTAAACTTAAAGTTATAATTTATATTTATAAATTATAGACTCATTTAAGAGTTTAATAGGTATACTGCTATACTGGAATAAATCAGTTGCTTTTACAAATACATTATCACAAATAATAAGTGGTAACTTTATCGGATTCAGTGCTGAAAGATAAAAGAGTAAAACCGATGATTCAGTGTACTTTAGAAAGAATCATTTTTACTATTGCAAGGTATAAAATAAAAACACAGATTTATGAAAATAATCAAATAAAATAAAAAATTGTAAGCTAAGTGTCACGCAAAATCCCATAATAAAACAAAAAAAAAAAAAAAATAACACGTACCTTGGAGACCTGCGGGCAATAATTTTTTAATTAATTTATGTACAAAATATAATCACTTTTTACTGGATAATTATTTTATTGAATAACAATTATTATTTTAAATGTATTTTAGTGTTCGATTATAATTTTTTTTACAAAATTTTCTGTTGGAACGACATATTATCTAAAAGCTTATTTCAAATATGTTGTTTAATTCACTGGGAATTATGTAAAAAAAAATGTTTTTATTAAATTAGAAAATATTAAAAATATTTACGTACTAGCCGAATAAACTAAAAAAAAGTAATTTTGTGAAAGTAAGAAATTAATTATAATTATAGAGATTAATAAGGAATTATGAATTAACATAATTTCAAAATATTTAGTTCTTTTTCTTTTTTAAAATTTAGCAACATTTTGTTATTGATTAAATAGTTAGTTTTAATTTATATTTATAAATTATAGATACATTTGCGAGTTTATTATACTGTGATAAATTAGTCGTTTTTCCAAATATATTAAGGAAATTTTATATTAATAAGTGCAAATTTTTTCGATTTCAGTGCTTAACGATAAAAGAGTAAAACCTATGATTCAGTAAACTATATTGAAGTTAAACTTCTTTACGCAGGGTAGTGAGGAAAAAAAAGCGAACGGGCGGCCGTACGAACGCAAACACGGACATGTCGTTGTGCGCAGCCGCGGATTGTCGTAGCTGTATTTTGTAAACATGGGTTGTGTCATTAAGCGACAGTATTTTTGGTTGGGTTATTAAACAAAGAATACTCAACAATAATAATAATGAGATAAATATTTAGATAAAAACGGAATGATCGTCCGAGATGATTTCATACGGTCGTCGGGGCGGCGGTGCGAAGCGTATCAGTACGTCATATACATAATATCACATAATGATAATAATATTACGTATTATAATTTCTTTTCTTTCTTTATTATCCTCATTACCCCATTCTATCCATGCCTTACTTTCTTTTTCACTCACTCAGTGAGTATCGTTCAAAAGAAGTTTAACTTCCCGCGCGCGTACTGGTAACACACACACGAGTTTTTTATAGTTTTCAGAATATTGAGAAAGAACCATTTTTACTATTGCAATATATGAAATAAAAACACAGATTTATGAAAATAATCAAATAAAATAAAAAATTGTAAGCTATATGTCATGCAAAATAGCATAAATAAAAAAAAAAAAATTAACAACACGTACCTTGGGCATCTGCGGGCAATAATTGTTTAGTTAATTTTAAATATGTACAAAGTATATACTCTATACTGGATGATTTTTTTAATGAAATACAATAATTATTTTAAATGTATTTAAGTTTTCGAAAATATTTTTTTTTACATAATTTTCTGTTGAAGTAACGTTAATTAAAGTATTTGAATAACAATATACATTTTTGAATTGTTTTTTCTAGTATAGAATATATAAATACAAATTATTACCATGGCTCAAAACTAATTGTAATTTACTTGTTTCATTAGAAAATAGGATTTAATGAAACGCTATATATATAGCGTAAGCGTAATATACGCTATAAGCGTATTAAACGCTATATTTATTTTTTGATAAAAATATTTTAATTTAAAACTTTTATCGTTTCCTTTACGTTTAATTTTCTTAAAATCTTACATATTATAAAGGATTACTTATTTTAATTACATATTTTATGATTGTTAAATTAAATTAATAAGAAAAATTAAATTACATATGGTTTAATTTTTAATTTACTTGTCCGAATTTCGATATTAATTTATGGAAATACTTCAACAAATATTTTGATCAGAAGTGAACTTAAAAAAATACCCTATCATTCATAAAAGTAAAAACCATATAAATATCTACTAATCAAAATTATTCGAAAATATAATTTTTTTTAAAAAAAAGTTGTTTATTTTACTGGAAATTATGTAAAAAAAAAACATTTCTTTAATCAAATAAGAAAATAATAATATTTACGTACTAGCCAAATCAACTAAAAAAGAGTAATAAAAATTTTTTGAAAATAAGTTATTAATAATAATTATTGAGATTTATTAAGATTTATGAATTATGGTAATTTCAAAATATTAAGTACGTGTTAATTTCTTAAATTTAACAACATATTAAGTTTTTTATAGAGTTTAATATATTATAATATATCAGTTACTTTTATAAATATATTATGATAATTAATAAGTGCTAATTTTTTCGCTATCAGTGCTTAACAATAAGAGAGTAAAACCGATGATTCAGTGTACTATATTATAGTTTACAGAATATTGAGAAAGAAACATTTTTACTATTGCAATAAATGAAACAATAATGAAATAACATTTTCCTTGGACACCTTCAGGCAACAATTCTTTAGTAAATTTTAAATATGTACAAAATATGTACTTTATACTGGATGATTATTTTATTGAAAGAAGCTTATTATTTAAAATGTATTTAAGTTTTCAAAAATACTTTTTTTTACATATTTTTTTTTTGAAAAGACATATTATATAAAAGCTTTTTAAAAAATATGTTGTTTTATTCACTGGAAATTATGTAAAATCAATATTGTTTATTATGAAATTGTACATACAAATATTACCAATAAACTAAGAAAATACTAATCATATTTACATACCAGTAGATGGAACTAAAAAAAAAATAATGCAATTATAACAAATAAGTTATTAATAATAATAATTATTATTTATTAAGAATTGTGAATTATTGTAATTTCAAAATATTTAGTATGTGTTCATTTGTAAAATTTAGCGACATATTGATTTTGGTTGAACTGTAAGTTTTTATTTATATATTTTAAAAATTATAAACAGATATATGAGTTTAATATACTGGGATAAATCAGTTGTTTTTAAAAATATATTTTTCACATATAATAAATGCTAATTTTATCAGTTTCAGATTTTTGTAAATTATATCCTATTTATTATTATTTAATAAATAATTATAGGCTATATGTTATGTAAAATACAATAAACATAATATACAAAAAATAAAAAAATTTCACGTACCTTGGCCTTCTACATGCAATAATTGTTTAGTTAATTTTTAAATATGTACAAAATATATAGTTATAATGTATGATTATATTATTGAAAAACACTTATTATGTAAAATTTAACTATTTATATTTTCAAAAATACTTTTTTTTTACATAATTTTTTGTTGAAACAACATATTATCTAAAAATGTATTAAATAACATGTTGTTTTATTCACTTAAAATTATGTGAAAAATTTTTGTTAAAAATGAAATTGTACAAAAAAATATCACGATTCAAATAAGAAAATACTAATCATATTTACGCACCAAAAGTTGGAACTATAAAAAAGGTATTTGTAATTGTAACAAATAAGTTATGAATAATAATTATTGTGATTTATTAAGAATTAGGAATTGTCATAATTATAAAATATTTAGTATGACGTAATAATTTTTAAAATTTAACGACATATTGATTATGGTTTAATTATAAGTTTTTATGTATCACATTTTCTAAATTATCGATACATTTATGAGTTTAATAGGTATACTGCCATACTGAGGTTAATCAGTTGTCTTTAAGAATATATTATCGCAAATAATAAGTGCTAATTTTATTGGTTTCGGTGCTGAACGATAAAAAATAAAACTGAATGATCGCATTCAGTGCACTAGACTTTAGTTTTCAGAAGATTGAGAAATAAGCATTTTTACTATTGCAATAAAAGAAATAAAAACACATATTTTAGGAATTTATCATATCAATTATTATTTAATAAAAATGTGTTGGCTATATGCCATGCAAACTACCATAAATATATACAATAAAAAAAAAGAAAATAACACGAACCTTGGGCACCTGCAGGCAATAATTGATTAGTTAATTTTAAACATGTACAAAATATATACTTATACTGGATGATTATTTTATTGAAAATCAATATGTATTTATAACGTATTTAAGTTTTCGAAAATACTTTTTTTATAAATTTTTTTGTTGAAACGACATATTACTTAAAAACTTATTTAAAATATGTTGTTTTAAAATAAAATTGTATGTACAAATATTACAAATAAAATAAGAAAATAGTAATCATATTTACGTACGATAAGGACGAGCTAAAAATAAATTAAATTGTGATTGTGACAAATAACATATTTATATGTATGTAAATTTGATACGATAAGAACGACCTAAAAAAAATTAAATGCAAGTGTGACAAATAAGATATTTATAATTATTATTCATATTTATTAAGAATTATGAATTATCATGATTTCAAAATAAATAATATGTGCTCATTTTTAAAATTAAGCCACATATTGGTTTTTGTTTAACTGTAAGTTTTAATTTATATATTTGATAACTTATAGATACATTTAAAAGTTTAATATATTGGGTCAAATCAGTCGTTTTAAAAATATGTTATGACAAATAATAAGTGGTTATTTTATCGGTTTCAGTAAAGAACGATAAAATAGTAGAACAAGTGATTCATAGTACTATATGAATGTTTTCAGAATATTGAAAACAAGCATTTCTACTATTGCAGTAAATAATAAAACAACACAGATTATTGAAAATTCTCATATCAAATAAAAAATTGTAGGTTTTATGTCACACAAAATACCATAAATAAACACAAAAAAAAAGTAACACGTACCTTGGGCACCTGTAGACAATATTTTTTTAGTTAATTTTAAATATGTCCAAAACTATGTACTTATACTGAATAAAAATTATGTTGATAAACCATCAAATGTTTAAAATGAAATTATACATTCAAATCTTACAAATAAAATAAGAAAATAGTAATCATATTTACGTACGATAAGGACGAGCTAAAAATAAATTAAATTGTGATTGTGACAAATAACATATTAATTATAGTTTTTGGGATTTATTAAAAATAATGAATTATCGTAATTTTAAAATATTGAATACGTGTTAATTTTTAAAATTTAACGAAGTATTGGTTATTGTTTAACTGGAAGTTTTAATTTATATATTTTATGAATTACAGATACTTGACAAATTTAATATAATGTATAATGGGATAAATCAGTTGTTTCCACAAATATATTATCACAAATAATTAAAGCTAATTTTATTGGTTTCAGTGCTGAACGATAAATGAGTATAGCGAGTAATTCGGTGTAGTATATTCTAGTTTTCAAAATATTGAGAAAGAATAATTTTTAATATTACAATAAATGAAATAAAAACACAAATTATTGAAAATTCTCATATCAAACAAAAAATAGTAGGCTATATGTCACGCAAAATAACATAAATTAATACAAAAAATAAAAAAGTAACACGTACCTTGGACACCTACAGGCAATAATTGTTTAGTTAATTTTAAATATGTACAAAATATATAGTTATAATATATGATTATAGTATTGAAAATCACTTATAATGTAAAATGTACCTATTTAAGTATTAAAAATAATTTTTTTTACATAAATTTTTGTTGAAACAACATATTATCTAAAAACATATTTAGAAATATGTTGTTTTATTCACTTAAAATGTATGTAAAAAAAAATATTGTTTAAAATGAAACTTTACATACAAATATTACCAAGAAAACAACAAAATACTAATCATATTTACGTACCAGATGATTGACCTAAAAAAAAGTAATTTTAATTTTTACAAATAAGTTATTAATAATAATTATTGAGATTTATTAAGAATTATGAACTATTGTAATATCAAATTACTTAGTATGTGTTCATTTTTACAATTTAGCGTCATATTGGTTTTGATTTAACTGTTTTATTTCTATGTTTTATAAATTATAGATACGTATACGAGTTGAATATACTGGGATAAATCAGTTGTTTCTACAGATATTTTATCACAAATAAAAAGTGCTAATTTTATCGGATTCAGTGCTAAACGTTAAAAAAGTAAAATCGATCATTCTGTTTATTAAATTATAGTTTTCAGAATATTGAGAATGAATAATTTTTACTATTCCAATAAATGAAATAAAAACATAGATTTTTGTAAATTCTCATATCAAATAAAAAATTGTAAGCTATATATCATGCAAAGTACCATAAATAAATACAAAAAAAATTAAATAACACGTACCTTGGCTACCTACAGGCAATAATTGTTTAGTTAATTTGAAATATGTACAAAATATATAGTTATAGTATATGATTATATTATTTAAAAACACTTATAATGTAAAATGTACATATTTAAGTATTCAAAAATACTTTTTTTTACATAAATTTTTGTTGAAACAACATATTATCTACAAATTTATTTAGAAATAAGTTGTTTTATTCACTTAAAATTTATGTAAAAAAATATTGTTTAAAATGAAACTTTACATACAAATATTACCAAGAAAACAACAAAATATTAATCATATTTACGTACCAGATGATTGACCTAAAAAAAAGTAATTTTAATTTTTACAAATAAGTTATTAATAATAATTATTGAGATTTATGAAAGTTTACAAATTATCTTAGTTTTAAAATATTTAGAATTTTCCCAGTCACTTTTTTTAAATTTTAATCTTAGTATATACAATAAATTATGCTTTGTTTTATTAATTATTGTGTTTTTAAAAAATTTGGTATAAGAAAATTTTAAAAATTTAGTGACATTGATTTTAAATTAACTTACATTTTTCATTTATAAATTAAAAATTTACGAGTTTTTTATGCTGGGAATAATCAGTTGGTTTTACAAGTGTATTATCACAAATGATAAAAACATACTTGTATCGGTTTTCAGCGATTGAATAGTAATCGATTAATAACAATGATTATGTTTATTATATTATAGTATTCAGATTATAGAGAAAGAAGCATTCTTACTATTGCAATAAATGAAATAAAAACATAAATTTTTGAAAATTCCCATATCAAATAATATGCTATATCTCATGCAAACTACCATAAATAAATAAAAAAAAAATTAAAAAAAAAAAGTAACACGTACCTTGGGCACCTTCATCCAACAATTTTTTAGATAATTTTAAATATGTACGAAATATATACTTATACTGGGTGATTGTTTTATTGAAAAATAAATATTATTTAAAATGTATTGAAGTTTTCGAGAATACTTTTTTTACATAATTTTTTTTTTTTGATAAGACATATTCTCTAAAAATTTTTTAAAAAATATGTTGTTTTATTCACTAAAGATTATGTAAAAAAAATATTGTTCAAAATGAAATTCCACATTCAAATCTTACAAATAAAATAAGAAAATAGTAATCATATTTACGTACGATAAGGATGAGCTAAAAATAAATTAAATTGTGATTTTGACAAATAACATATTAATTATAGTTTTTGAGATTTATTAAGAATTATGAATTATCGTAATTTTAAAATATTGAATATGTGTTAATTTTTAAAATTTAACGAAGTATTGGTTATTGTTTAACTGGAAGTTTTAATTTATATATTTTATAAATTATAGATACTTGACAAATTTAATATAATGTATAATGGGATAAATCAGTTGTTTCTACGGATATTTTATCACAAATAAAAAGTGTTAATTTTATTGGATTCAGTGCTAAACGATAAAAAAGTAAAATCGATCATTCTGGGTATTAAATTATAGTTCTCATAATATTGAGAAAGAATAATTTTTACTATTGCAATAAATGATATAAAAACACAGATTATTGAAAATTCTCATATCAAATAAAAAATAGTAGGCTATATGTCACGCAAAATAACATAAATCAATACAAAAAATAAAAAAGTAACACGTACCTCGGGCACCTTCAACCAATAATTTGTTAGTTAATTTTAAATATGTAAAAAATATATACTTATACAGAGTGATTATTTAATTTAATTACAATTATTATTTAAAATATATTTAAGTTTTCAAAAATACTTTTTTTTTTACATAATTTGCTGTTGAAACAACATATTATCTACAAATTTATTTAGAAATAAGTTGTTTTATTCACTTAAAATTTATGTAAAAAAATATTGTTTAAAATGAAACTTTACATACAAATATAACCAAGAAAACAACAAAATATTAATCATATTTACGTACTAGAAGATTGACCTAAAAAAAAGTAATTTTAATTTTTACAAATAAGTTATCAATAATAATTATTGAGATTTATGAAAATTTACAAATTATCTTAGTTTTAAAATATTTAGAATTTTCCCAGTCACTTTTTTTAAATTTTAATCTTAGTATATACAATAAATTATGCTTTGTTTTATTAATTATTGTGTTTTTAAAAAATTTGGCATAAGAAAATTTTAAAAATTTAGTGACATTGATTTTAAATTAACTTACATTTTTCATTTATAAATTAAAAATTTACGAGTTTTTTAAGCTGGGAATAATCAGTTGGTTTTACAAGTGTATTATCAAAAATGATAAAAACCTACTTGTATCGGTTTTCAGCGATTGAATAGTAATCGATTAATAACAATGATTATGTTTATTATATTATAGTATTCAGATTATAGAGAAAGAAGCATTCTTACTATTGCAATAAATGAAATAAAAACATAAATTTTTGAAAATTCCCATATCAAATAATATGCTATATCTCATGCAAACTACCATAAATAAATAAAAAAAAAAATTAAAAAAAAAAAAAGTAACACGTACCTTGGGCACCTTCATCCAACAATTTTTTAGATAATTTTAAATATGTACGAAATATATATTTATACTGGGTGATTGTTTTATTGAAAAAAAAATATTATTTAAAATGTATTGAAGTTTTCGAGAATACTTTTTTTACATAATTTTTTTTTTGATAAGACATATTATTTAAATTTTTTTTAAAAAATATGTTGTTTTATTCACTAAAGATTATGTAAAAAAAATATTGTTCAAAATGAAATTCTACATTCAAATATTACAAATAAAATAAGAAAATAGTAATCATATTTACGTACGATAAGGACGAGCTAAAAATAAATTAAATTGTGATTGTGACAAATAACATATTAATTATAGTTTTTGAGATTTATTAAGAATTATGAATTATCGTAATTTTAAAATATTGAATATGTGTTAATTTTTAAAATTTAACGAAGTATTGGTTATTGTTTAACTGGAAGTTTTAATTTATATATTTTATAAATTATAGATACTTGACAAATTTAATATAATGTATAATGGGATAAATCAGTTGTTTCTACGGATATTTTATCACAAATAAAAAGTGTTAATTTTATTGGATTCAGTGCTAAACGATAAAAAAGTAAAATCGATCATTCTGGGTATTAAATTATAGTTCTCATAATATTGAGAAAGAATAATTTTTACTATTGCAATAAATGATATAAAAACACAGAGTATTGAAAATTCTCATATCAAATAAAAAATAGTAGGCTATATGTCACACAAAATAACATAAATCAATACAAAAAATAAAAAAGTAACACGTACCTCGGGCACCTTCAACCAATAATTGTTTAGTTAATTTTAAATTGTACAAACAAATATCACAAATCAAATAAATAAATGTTTATCACATTTACGTACCAGAAGATTGACCTAAAAAAAAGTAATTTTTATTTTTACAAATTAGTTATTAATAATAATTATTGAGATTTATGAAAATTTACATAGTATCTTAATTTTAAAATATTGAATATGTGTTAATTTTTAAAATTTAACGAAGTATTGGTTATTCTTTAACTGGAAGTTTTAATTTATATATTTTATAAATTATAGATACTTGACGAATTTAATATAATGTATAATGGGATAAATCAGTTGTTTCCACAAATATATTATCACAAATAATTAAAGCTAATTTTATTGGTTTCAGTGTTGAACGATAAATGAGTATGGCGGGTGATTCGGTGTAGTATATTCTAGTTTTCAAAATATTGAGAAAGAATAATTTTTAATATTATAATAAATGAAATAAAAACACAGATTTTTGAAAATTCTCATATCAAAAAAAAATAGTAGGCTTATGGCACGCAAAATAACATAAATTAATACAAAAAATAAAAAAGTAACACGTACCTTGGACACCTACAGGCAATAATTGTTTAGTTAATTTTAAATATGTACAAAATATATAGTTATAATATATGATTATAGTATTGAAAATCACTTATAATGTGAAATGTACCTATTTAAGTATTAAAAATAATTTTTTTTACATAAATTTTTGTTGAAACAACATATTATCTAAAAACATATTTAGAAATATGTTGTTTTATTCACTTAAAATGTATGTAAAAAAAAATATTGTTTAAAATGAAACTTTACATACAAATATTACAAAGAAAACAACAAAATATTAATCATATTTATGTACGAGAAATTTGAGCTAAAAAAAAATAATTGCAATCGTGACAAATAACTTATTTTAAACAGTTATTGAGATTTATTAAGAATTATGAACTATTGTAATATCAAATTACTTAGTATGTGTTCATTTTTACAATTTAGCGTCATATTGGTTTTGATTTAAATGTTTTATTTCTATGTTTTATAAATTATAGATACGTATACGAGTTGAATATACTGGGATAAATCAGTTGTTTCTACAGATATTTTACCACAAATAAAAAGTGCTAATTTTATCGGATTCAGTGCTAAACGATAAAAACGTAAAATCAATCATTCTGTGTACTAAATTATAGTTCTCAGAATATTGAGAATGAATAATTTTTACTATTGTAATAAAAGAAATAAAAACACATATTTTAGGAATTTATCATATTAATTATTATTTAATAAAAATGGTTGTCTATATGCCATGCAGCATACAATAAATTAATACAAAAAATAAAAAAGTAACACGTACCTTGGGCACCTACAGGCAATAATTGTTTTGTTAATTTTAAATATGTACAAAATATATAGTTATAATATATGATTATAGTATTGAAAAACACTTATAATGTAAAATGTACATATTTAAGTTTGCAAAAATACTAGTAATTTAGCGTTATATTGGTTTTGATTTAACTGTTTTATTTCTAGGTTTTATAAATTATGAATACATATACAAGGTAAATATACTGGTATATAAATCAGTTGTTTATATACCAGTATATTATTAGTATAATTAGTATAATTATAATATTTTATAATTTAAAATAAAAAAAAAATTTTTGTTTTATTCACTAAAAATTATGTAAAAAAAAATTGTTTATAATGAAACTATACATACAAATATAACCAGGAAAAGAAGAAAATACTAATCATATTTACGTACGAGCATATCGAGCTAAAAAAAAATTTTATTAGTTCTTAATATAAATTATTGAGATTTATTAAGAATTATGAATTATGGTAATTTCAAAGTACTTAATATTTGTTAATTTTTAATATTTAGCAACATAGTGGTTTTGAGTAAACTGTAAGTTTTAATTTATATATTTTATAAATTATAAATAAATTTACAAGTTTAATATGCTGGTGTAGATCAGTTGGTTTTACAAATATATTATCACAAATAATAAGTGCTAATTTTATTGTTTTCAATGCTGAACAATGAAAGAATAAAAACGATTATTAGATGATTTATATTATAGTTTTCAGAATATGAATGAGATAGAAGCATTTTTACTATTCCGAAAAATTCCACAGATTTTTCAAAATTTGTATATCAAAAAATCAATTGTAAGCTATATGTTATGCAAAATAGCATAAAATATACAAAATGTAAAAAAAAAAACACATACCTTGAGTACCTGTAGTCAATAATTTTTTAGTTAATTTTTGTACAAAATATATATAATAACCTAATAGATGTTTATTTTATTTAAAAACAATTATCATCTAAAATATATTTAATTTTTTCGAAAATAAAATTTCACATTATTTTCTTTTGTAACGACATATTATCTAAAAACTTATTAAAAACCATGTTGTTTAATTCTATGGAAATATTATTTTAAATTAAATTAGAAAATATTAATAACTTTTTACGTACTATTCAATAAGACTAGAAAAATGTAATTACAATTTTGTGAAAATAAATTATTAATAATAATTGTTGCTATTTATTAAGATTTATGAATTATGGTCATTTCAAAATATTTATTACGTGATCATTTTTAAAATAGCAACATATTAGTATTGATTAAATTGTCAGACTTAATTTACACTTATAAATTATAGATACATTTAAGATTTTAATTTAAATCAGTTGTTTTTACAAATATATTATCGCAAATAATAAGTGTTAATTTTATCGGTTTCAGTGCTGAATGATAAAATAGTAAAACCGATCATTCGGTGTAGTTTATTATAGTTTTCAGATTATTGAGTAATAATCATTTTAGATTCTGAACGGAGTGATAAATGTATTCATTTTACAATGATATGTTTTTTTTTTTTTTTGTGTGTCTGTCATCACGTTTTGGTGTAGTAATTATGCTTCGATTTTTTACTTCAGCCCCACTTTGAATAGGAAAATTCATGTAGTTAATACTTTGGGGGTCGAAAGTAAAAAATTCTAGTAGTTTTCAAAAGCGTCGGGAAAACCCTAAAAATTTTTTAAGCATAACCACTTTTTGACAAAATCGATTTTTTGATTTTGCTGTAACTAAAAAATGAATCATTTTAAATACTTGAAATTGCCACCAAATGTTTATATTATGGTTATCTTATTACGATTAAATTTTAAAAATATTTTGACCTTTTTTAAGCTACATATAGACTATTGAAGTTTTCGACTTTTCTTAGTTTTTTTTCTTAAAATGCCGATAAAAAAAATTTGGCTATCCAAAAAATCATTAAAATTTAGTACAAGGTTTATTATAAGTTGTACATATCGTATTAAAAAAAAAAATCTAAAATCGTAAGCCACAATTTTTGTTTATATGCATTTAAAGTTCAAATGTTTACGAAATATATCAAAATCACGAAAATTTGCAAGGAATTTTGTAGTTGAAAATTCATAAAAATTTTTTGATTTATACTTAAGGTTCTAAAATCTAATACAAAGTTATTCATAAGTTGTCATTGACTGACAAATCATCTCCATTCAGAATCGTTTTACGTATACAATGATACCTGTTATTTTATTAAAATTTAACACATCCATTAAAGTGACCAATGATCTACTCTCCATCTCTACTATACAGCAGAGCGATACCCACTTTTTACTAATGCAATAAATTAAATAAAAACACAGATTTATGCAAATTATTAAATCAAATAAAAAATCGTAAGTTAAATGTCACGCAAAATAGCATAAATAAGTATATATATAAAAAAAATTTTATAACACGTACCTTGGGCATCTGTAGATAATAATTTTTTAGTTAATTTTAAATATGTAAAATATATATACTTAATGCTGGATGATTATTTTATTGAAAAACAATTATTATTTAAAATGTATCTATTTAAGTTTTCAAAAATACTTTTTTTTACATAATTTTCTGTTGAAAGAACATATCTAAAAATTATATTATTTTAATAACGGCATACATTTTTTAATTTAATTTTCTAAAGCAGAATATTTTTAAGTGTATTTCAATGCATCAAAATAGATAATCTGGCTAGTATTTGGTGAGTAGCATGATATATTATAGGATAGATACCCCGTTAAATGTTGATCTACTACTATGCAAACTTTAACTTAAAATACATATTATTAATACAGCTCAAAAATTAATGCATTTACTTCTTTGTTTGGTAAATAGGATTCAATACGTCTTATTTATTTTTTGATAAAAATATTTTAATAATCAAATTTTTTTCATTGTTTTTTTTTATGTTTTATTTCCATTACATCATACATATTATAAAGGATTACTTGTTTTAATTAAATATTTTATAATTTTTAAATTTAATTAATAAGAAAAATGAAATTACATATGGTATAATTTATAATTTGCTCATCCGAATTTCCATTTTAATTTATCGAAATACTTCTACGAATATTTTGGTCAGAATGTAAACTTAAAAATATACGCTGTCATTCAAAAAAGTAAAAATCATATAAATATCTAATAATAAAAATTATTTGAAAATATAATTTTTATAAAAAATATGTAGTTTAATTTACTGGAAACAATGTAAAAAAAATATATTAAATTAGGAAATACTAAAAATATTTACGTACTAGCCAAATCAACTAAAATAAAGTAATTATAGTTTTTTGAAAATAATTTATTAATAATAATTATTAAGTTTTATTAAGATTTATGAATTATAGTAATTTCAATATATTTAGTACATGTTAATTTTTAAAATTTAGCGACGTATTGGTTTTAATTAAACTGTAAGTTTTAATTTATATATATAAATCATAGATACATTTACGAGATTAATATACTGGGATAAATCAGTTGCTTTTACAAATATATTATGACACTTAATAAGTGCTAATTTTTTCGGTTTCAGCGTTTAACGATAAAAGAGTAAAACCGATGATTCAGTGTACTATAATGCAAGGCTAGGCAAGTTAATGTTTTTTTTTAACTCATCTAAGTTAAGTTAATATGCATCAATAAGAAAAAGTTAAAAGTTAATAAAATTTTTGGTTAACTCAGTTAAGTTAAAAGTTAATACACATTTTTTTAAAACTTATTTTGAAGTTAAAAAACAGTTATTTTTTTATTTGTTAGCGTACTTTAAATCTTATCAACACATAACTAAATTATTGACTATAATGCTTATACTTCATACAACATACAGTATTTCTATATTGTATGTGTTTTATTTAATTTTTTTCGTTCAGTTTTCTAAATAAATTCACAATAAAATATTTTTTGACATGAAAACGACTTAAATAGTGATTGTAAAAAAAAAAAAAAAAATTTAGTTAGCTAATAGTTAAAATAATGTAAATCCAAGCGTAACTAGTTAAGTTAATAAGATAAAATTAACTTAAATTTTAACTTATTAACTCGTTAATGCCCAGCCCTGACTATATAATAGTTTTTAGAATATTGAGAAAGAAGCATTTTTACTATTGATATAAATAAAATAATGATGAAATAACATGTTCCTTAGACACCTTCAGGCAACAATTCTTTAGTAAATTTTAAATATGTACAATTTATGTACTTTATACTGGATTATTATTTTATTGAAAAAAGCTAAGTATTTAAAATATATTTAAGTTTTCAAAAATACTTTTTTTTATATAATTTTCTGTTGAAACAATATATTATCTAAAAACTTTTTAAAAAATATATTGTTTTATTCACTGGAAATTATGTAAAAAAAAATTATTATAAATTGAAATTGTACATATAAATATTACAAATAAAATAAGAAAATAGGCACTAATCATATTTACGTACTAGCAGATGGACCTAAACAAAATTGAATGCAATTGTAACAAATAAGTTAGTAATAATAATTATTAAGATTTATTAATCATTGTAAATTATCGTAATTTCAAGATATTTAGTATGTGTTAATTTTTAAAATTTAGTGACGTTATTGGTATTGGTTGGCCTGTAAGTTTTTATTTATATATTTTTTAAATTATAGACACATTTACGAGTTCAATATACTGGGATAAATCAGTTGGTTTTAAAAATATATTATCACATATAATAACTGCTAATTTTTTAGGTTTCAGTGCTGAACGATGAAAGAGTAATACCGATGATTTAGTTATATTATAGTATTCAGAATATAGAAAAAGAATAATTTTTACTATTGCAATAAATGAAATAAAAACACAGATTTTTGAAAATTCTCATATCAAATAAAAAATAGTAGGCTATATGGCACACAAATTAACATAAATCAATACAAAAAATAAAAAAGTTACACGTACCTTGGGCACCTTCATCCAATAATTTGTTAGTTAATTTTAAATATGTACAAAATATATAGTTATAATGTATGATTATAGTATTGAAAAACACTTATAATGTAAAATGTACCTATTTAAGTTTTCAAAAATACTTTTTTTTTACATAATTTGCTGTTGAAACGACATATTATCTAAAAACTTTTTAAAAAATATGTTGTTTTATTCATTGGAAATTATGTAAAAAAAATTTAGTATAAATTGAAACTGTTCATACAAATATTACAAATAAAATAAGAAAATACTAATCATATTTACGTACTAAAATTTTTAGCTAAAAATAAAGTAATTCCATTTTTGTGAAAATAAGTTACTAATAATTATTATTGAGATTTATTAAGATTTATGAATTATGGTAATTTCAAAATATTAAATTACATGTTAATTTTTAAAATTTAACAACATATTGGTTTTAATTAAACTGTAAGTTATAATTTATATTTATAAATGATAGATACATTCACGAGTTTAATATATTGGGATAAATCAGTTGTTTCTAAAATATATTATCACATATAATAACTGCTAATTTTTTCGGTTTCATTGCTTAACAATAAAAGAGTAAAATCGATGATTCAGTGTACTATATTATAGTTTTTAGAATAATGAAGCATTTTTACTATGCAATAAATGGAAAAAATCACAGATTTTTGAAAATTCTCATATCAAATAAAGAATTGTAGGCTATATGTCACACAAAATAACATAAATCAATACAAAAAATAAAAAAGTAACACGTACCTCGGGCACCTTCAACCAATAATTTGTTAGTTAATTTTAAATATGTAAAAATATATACTTTATACTGGATGATTATTTTATTGAAAAAAGCATATTATTTAAAATGTATTTAAGTTTTCAAAAATACTTTTTTTTACATAATTTTCTGTTGAAACGACATATTATCTAAAAACTTTTTAAAAAATATGTTGTTTTATTCATTGGAAGTTATGTAAAAAAAATATTGTTTAAAATGAAATTGTACATAAGAAAATTAACAGTAAAATCAGAAAATATGAATCTTTTTTACATACCAGCAGTTTGAGCTAAACAAAAAGTTTTTGCAATCGTAATAAGTATGTTATTAATAAAATTATTGAAACTTATTAAGAATTATGAATTAACATAATTTCAAAATATTTAGTAGGTTTTCATTTTTAAAATTTGATGACATATTGGTGTTGGGTGAACTGTAAGTTTTATTTATATATTTTATAAAATATAGACACATTTACGAGTTTAATAGACTGGGATTAATTAGTTAGTTTTACAAATATATTGGCACAAATAATAAAAAGTTACCTTTATCGGTTTTAAGCGTTTGATTTATGATAGAGTAAAATCAACGATTCGGTATACTGTATTATATTTTTAGAGTATAAAGAAAGAACTGTTTTTACTATTGCAATAAATGAAATAAAAACACAGATTTTTGAAAATTATCATATCAAATAAAAATTTCTAAGCTATATATTATGCAAAATACCATAATTATAAACAAAAATTAAAAAAACAAAACGGACCTAGGGCAGCTGCAGGTAGTAATTTTTAGTTAATTTATGTACAAAATATATACTTTTTACTGTACGTTTATTTTATTGAAAAACAATTATTATTTAAAATTTATAAGTTTTCGAAAACAATTTTTTTTACATAATTTTCTGTTGTAATAACATCGATATATGCTTTATCCGTCTTACAACATATCTAATTTTAATTCATGATAACTGACTTTGTATTGTTAACTTTCATCTCAAAATGAATTTACCTATAAACAAATTTAAAGGTAGGAATGTTATCTATTCTGTTATCTTTTGTCGATTTTTACGAACCTTTTTTTTTTTTTAAGTAAGATATTAGTATTAATTTATTTTAATATTTTAAATATTATTATTACTCAATTACAAATTTAAATATTGTAAAAAACCTATTAGAGATATGATATGAAGATGTAACCTTAAATTTTAACCATTGGTCAATTCCGTCTTATATTAACCAAACAACTCAAAATCAGTTCTTCTAAAAATTGGGACCGCACCTAGTTCGGATATTGAAAATTATAAATTTTTTTTTTTTTAAAACAGTTAAATATTTTATAATATGTACATACATATTTATTATTATTAATATTTTATTAGAATTACATACATTAAATTATTTGAAATACATTATATATATATGGGATAATGTTTTTTATATTTTTTTGACAAAATTATCGATATTTATTTGACGATGAGCTGCAACGCGCTTTTCTGCAGCCAAGTTGCAAATACGAGTTTTAATGTTCGGATACGCTAATTGCAGTTCGGATAATAGAGTGTTCGTATAACGCTCCGTTTGGATAATCGAGGTTCTACTGTATTAGGTATTATTATTTTAATACTATATTATTATTATTTATTTATTATTACAATATTACATATTTACTGAAATCATGTTATATTTTGAATTATTTGAATAAATATTTTGTATAATATATGTATTATAACTCCATTCAAAATTGAAAATGGCAACGTTGCAGAAATTTTTATGCTCAATCGTGTAGGTTTTCTTTTGTATTTTATTTTTCTTTGATACGCCGATAATTTTGTTCAATCGTGTCGCAAAAAAGGTGTTTTATGCTTAATTGTGAATCAGTCAAAGGTTTCTAGTATCCTCAAATGTTTTATCCCCGAGGGTAAAATTATCCTAGGATAACTTTACCGGGGGTAAAATAAACCTAGTATATTTGTACCCCCTCCCCACCAGTAAAATTATACTAGGTAATTTATAAATATACTATGTACTTTTATCTATTATTAAAATTAATAATCATAATATTTATATCTAATGCTTCTTCAGTGTAGCTGTGATCTTTTTTATCAACATTTTTTCAAATACAGAGACCGATCGTTCGACGTCAACTGAAGTGGTTGGGGCATTTAATAAGCCGCATATTTGAAGAAACTATATAATATATATAGTTAAATAGTAATAGTATTAGCATGAATTTGTTTTCGTTTATTTCATAAATTATCATGTCATATTTTGAGTTAGGTAACTTAACCTAACCTAACCTTTTTTTTTAAATTTCGCAATATATTTTTAACTTTATATAAATATGCAGAAATATACAAAACTATGCAAATGCAAACAGAAATTTGGAAAAAATTATGTTTCGTAATGATTATTGACAAAAAACTAAAAATGTGAAAATTAAATAAATTTGTAATTGCGTAATAATCCGCGCTCTTTTTATAATTTATTTAATTAAATCAATCTACAATTTTTTCATAATTACAACTTCAAACATTGATAAAAAAATTTGCTCATTAGTTTTGTACATTTTTAAATAACTTTATGGAGTACCTTGTACCTACTTCTAGTACTTATATGAAATCTTATATTAAATCGTTAAATTTTTTAACTGATCATAAAAAATTATTTGCTAGGATATTTTTACCGTTCTTCATAACACATTTTGGAACAGGTGATTTTTACCCTCCGTAAAAGAAGCCTAGGTTATTAATACCTCTTCTCCGGTAAAAATATCCTAGGACACCGATTTTAATACTATGTAGTAACCCCTACATAGTATTAGCTACGGGGAGTCAGTATTTTTCATATATTTATAAAAGCGCCCGTTTACGAATAGCGTCCGAGGCAAGGATACCCACTTGCTCCCTCCTCTAGATCCGGCATTGGGTGTCCCCCATAAGAAATAAATAATGGATCTAAGACTTATCAAATTATATTAAATAATTTCATAATTCAATATTCTTTTCGTAATTAAAATTATAAATTATAAACATTGAAGATGCTGTACGTTTGTGATGACGATCGGCTCACGTAAAAAGAAACAATACTCATGGAGAAGATGATGTAGGTCAATGGTTATGAAGCCACGAAGGGCGCATAATAGACCACTTACAAAAATTACAATCAGCTACAGCAAAAAAATATGAATAATATACATTATATACCATGGTTTAAAAATCTTAGATACAACAAATATGCAATGTCCGACAAGTACAATTTAGCAATACGTGATAACTTAAAACGCTCAAAAACGAAAACATTGTTGCCAGAAACAATATTGTTTCACGCAACAAACCGATATCTCAATTACAATAACATTTACAACAAGACTATCAAATAGTTAAATTAAAAATTTATAAATTGGTTCTGGGTTTAACATGTAAAAAAAAAAAAAAAAATTCACAATAATTTTTCTTCGAGCACAAATATTTTGTCAATGCAAATTTAAAATTACATAGAAATAAAATTAAAAAATACTTATAATATTTACGCACCATTTTTTACCACATCTAAAAACATTTAATTATAATCGTTAATCGTTATTAGTTAGTTATAATAACCAAAATCTATTGAAATGTATTAAGAATTATGATTTATCAGTATTTTAAAATATTCTGTAATTCTGTATAGCAAAGCTGCTTAAACTTCAAACTATAATATATTTTTTTAAATAAAAAAAAAAATGTCAGTTTGTCAATAAATTCTACGGTAGTCATTTGGTTGTTAAATTATTGTTTTTTGTCTAGTTAGAGTTTTTTTATTGTATATTTCTAGAGAAATAAAATTTGGTATTACAATAATTAATAATATTGAACTCTATATTAATTAAATAATTAATAAATTATTAATTTAAATAATGTAATAAGCAGATACTTACTTATTCCAACTACAAAAAAAGTTATTATAATTGTTAGTGGTAAATAAATAAATGAAAAAAAAACAATATTATAACTTAAAATGTACATAATAGCTAAGATACGATGTATTATAAATTATCTACCGAACCTTAATTGTGCATATCGTTTTAATAATAGATGTTTTGTTTGCGCTGGAATAGTTCATGTGAATTTTGTAGTCGACTACTTCGACTCGCCTATCTAGTTTCGGGAGGGTGACCAGTAGTATATTTGGTTTATAATAATAAAATTATTAATGTGCGTTGCGCAAAATGCGTATAATAATATGTCTATAGAATAACATAATAAATACAGAGAAAAATAATAAATATACGGGCGCCCGAATAAAAGAATAATAATATATAAGGAATAATATTGTGATCAATAATTGATCAATACGCATATACTATAATATGATAAATTGTTATTACAAAAATTATAATATATAATATCGTAATTGCACAGATATAATAAAAATACTAGATAGGCGACTTGGAAATAATTTTGAAGCCGGCAAAATGGCCGAAATTCTCTTATCTAAGACGTGAATGATTACATAGAGGTGATATGAGACGACGGGCTTCAAATTGAGAATTTTCGCGCTGACGAAGTACGATTACTGTCAGTAAATACAATATAGTACGGCACACGGTGGTTGAAACAATATACTAGAATATGGGCATTCACGCCTCACGACCGACATGCAATGCACTGGAAAATGGCACCGTAGGTCACACAGTCGACAAGGACACTGAAAGCAGCGGCGTGCTCACGGGAAGGGGTGATCAGGATGTTGTAATTAACACAACGCTACCGCCAACAGCGTATAACCCACAGCACTACGATCATCTTACGCTAAGATTTAACAATAGAGCGCACGTATTGGCAATGTGTTTTGGACGGTAGACGACTAATTAATTCGTTGCCATCAATTAATATGTTTTGATTGCCCAAAACAGTGGATAAAAGGTGTTAGACTATATACTGTCCATCTTAATGTCACCTTCCGCCCTGATATATATATAAAACAAACATTCTTCAAAATGCTTCACTTATAATCTTAAATTGAAGGTTCTGTTTCACACGAAATACTTTAATTATATACAAAATAAAGAAATAATACGTACATTTCTCATCTGCGGACAATAACATTTTAGTTAAATTTAATTATGCACAAATTATAGTATACAATATATATTCTACAGACCTGCCCAGACTATGACCCATTACTTATACATAATATTATAATACTGTGGGGGCTAGAAAATGTGGGGCCACTGATTACCAGTTTTGTTGTCACGATAGACAGATTAGTTATTTATTCTAGAATATAGAGACATCTTCACTGATTCTCATTTATATTTCATTAATTCAATGATATCATTTAAAGCAGTTACAATTATAATTTATTAATTTGTATTTGTATGCATTATATTCTAAGTAATACATCTCTTATTATAATTATAATTTAAAAGCTTTTCTGTGTTTTAATTCTTATAAATATATCTTATTCTAAAAACCACACATCGATATACACCAGGATAAACAAAAAATATAAAAACAATAAATAAATATTTACCAATTGCTTCTAAAAAAATAAAGCATATAATATCGTAGTATTAATAAAATTGTTATATTACACAAAATTAAATTTACAATAGTGTTCAAAATGAAGACCTAAATTTTGAACGGTAAAAACAAATATACATACCAAATATCACTGAAAAAAAAAAACGATAATGCATATATAAAATTTAAAAATGATTTAACTAATTCGAAATAGTTAAGTTAATATTTTGACAATTATTTTTAATTTGAACTTAAAAAAATAATAATGACACCAGAGCAGCATAATATTTGGTTTTTTTTCATTAATGTAGTTACTATTTTTTTGTTAAGTGATAAAAAAGTTTAAAATATATTACGAGAAACGTATCATAAAAAATTATAAAATAAAATTTTATAATGTACAATACAATAATTAAACACACAAATTGCGTACCATATAGTTGAGCTAAATAAAATAAAAACATATGATTTATTAATTTGTATGATTAATTTGAATGAACCTTATAAAACAATATTAAACTTACGCGTTAACTCTATTAAAAAAATAGCATAAAAAAAATATATATTAATATATTATATCCACTTATTATAATATATAAAATTGAATAGAAATATTTTATCTAATAGATAAAATATTAAAAATAAATTATTTTATTAATGGCATAAATACGCAAAACGTAATTAACAGGAGACACAAATGATAGAGATTTTGGAACAATATTATCGAAAGTATGTCACACACTAAAACTCGTATGGGAACACGACACTACCAAGCGACTCGTATATATTATATTGCCATATTGGACTGTCTATGTTCAGACTCTGATAGCAAACTATAAATAATAATACGCCAAACACAATCAAAGATATTAAGATAGGAGAGAACTGAGAAGTTATATTAATATACTAAACAATAACACAATATCTGAATATGAGACGGTATATAAAACTAGTTTTTAGCTTCGTTACTCCTGGTCCTTGTTCTGAATTTCTGTACGAGATATTATATCAAGGTTTAGAATTATCGCATAACGAAATCAAACAACGAATTTTATTTGAAATTTATATTTAAATTTGTGTTTCCCAGTTCAAGAGCGACGTCACTTCAACAGCACTCAATACCCTCAATTTATAATTAACTTAAATAAATCAAAGTATAAAAATTAAATATTTACCTGTCTGCGTGGGATCACCTGTAAAAACAAAAAAAAATCGTTTCTTAGTAATAGAACAATTATAATTTACCAGCATTAGTTATTAGTTATTCAACTGTCCCCGTGCACTTCGGCGCTCGTACAAAAGGGCGGGGTCATTTGAGCGAAGGTAATAATTTTGATCAAAAAAAATAATAGTCGTTTGGGCGACTGAAATTATTTTTTAACTATATACGAGGTTAAAACTTGGTGACAGGTACGGATAATATTGTTGCTAATTATTATTAATCACTATTAACGGAAATTTAAATAACTAATTGTCGAGTGTATATTAAAAACATTTTCATACTGCCCAAACGGTATTTTTAGTCGAATAATCCTTGTCCAAACGGTAATTTTAGTTGAATATACCTCACCCAAACAGACCCTATTCTAAGCCGATTCGCCCAAACGGTCTACGCCCGTACAAAATGTACCCGTGTTAAGTTTGGTCGCCTATATTGCTAACAATGATAAATACTTTAAAAATTACACAAAATTTCATGAAAACCGGTCCACCCGTTTCGAAAGAGTTTTGTAACAAACATTTTCAATATTGTGAGACGAGATTTTTATGTATTAGATATTATACATTGTTATTATTACAAGTTCATGTTTCACATAATCAGCGATCCGACGCAGGGAGATTGCCCACATTGGAGGTTTAGTTGCGTTTAAAACGATTTTCCCTGAGTCAATATTTTTAAAACGTTTCATCGGAAATTCGGGTGGGAATGGTAATCGGGTGTCTAGAAATCGATCACTGAAACATGTGATGATAAACATGCAAAACAACTGACATCTTTAATTAAGTGTTAATACGCCATTTGAATTTAACTTTTTCTTCAACAGTACAACATTTGGCTTTCGACGTTGGGAGGTATGACAATTTACCCAGCCACAGTGTTATTTGCACTGTTTGGTGGTTGATGACTGATAGCTAGACACTCAATTACAATTAAAATTGTTCGTATTTATTTATTTTTTTTTGTACACACAAAGAAGCAACGGGCAACCGATACGATATGTATCCAATCCGCCGTAGTAGGATTGCCCAGCCAGGTATCGAGGTGCACCCGTCGAGGATTGATATCTGGACATTCGATTACCAATTTTCGGTATGCATTTGTTATTTTTGAATTAAAAAAAATCACCGGGCAAGCGTAAACACAGACTTTACTTACAAACATGCTAATCGACTTCATCACATGTTTCAGCGAACGATTTCTAGACACCCGATTACCATTCCTTACCGAAACGATTTTCACTCGACACCTCGAAAGCGCCGTAGTCGTCTTCTACAACGCCCGGAATCGAGTTACACCAGCGTCTTAAATCTATAAAACTTTACTACACAAATTTGAGTTCAATAAATTTAAACTTATAAGACATGTCGATATGAAATGTATCTGAAAAACAAATACTCACTAAATATAGTTTCTATAAAATAAAGTAGTCATGTATTAGTATACAGTTAAAACTACTTATTGTGTATAATCATACTAAAAAACACACATCATCGTAAAATAGCAAATACAATGAATTTAATAATAATAAACAAGCATAAAATAATAATGTACTTATTGACAATGAAAAGGCAATGGAAAAGACTACAGAAAACATTTCTTATGTTTTTATTATTTATCGTGTAAGAATTTCTTATGAAATTTGATCTATTCTAGAATGAATACAGTGGATTAATTATAAAGTTTCACACTTTTGTTTTATTCGATTTCAATTCAGTTCGTTTTATTTAAAATTAGATTCGACTGTCATTTTGTGTCGAATTCAAACCGATTTTCGGACATTGAAAAGTTCGATTCACTTATGAGTATCATGTATGCATTATTTATTACCAATATTCAAATAATAGCGTTGTAGTAAATGTCAACAATTTAAATTTTTTTAAAAATATATAGGTTATCTGATTTTATATTAATTAAAAATCGAAAATAATTTAGGGTTAAAAACATTAATTTTATCAACAATAAAAAAATACACACAATATATTAATATTTAATTAAAAAATATAATGAAATCTGAAACGGTTTAAAGATTACTGGTTCGTTATTTGTCACAATTAACGAATTTAATATTTAGTAGCTTAGATAGTAAAGTTAAGATTACATGCAGAAAACTTAATTTATAAATTATTATTAAATAAAACTTAATTAAAAAAAAAAACCACAGAAAATACATACGTATAACATCTAAAAAAAATTGAAATAATAATGAATATTTTCAACTTTGGAAATATGTGTGCCCCTTCAACACTTTTTGCTTGTCCAGTTTTATATGTAAATATTTATCTAAGTCGTGAGGTCGAAAATTTAAAATCATCACCTTAATATCGGGTAAAACCTACATCGGTTGGGTGCTTGGTGCAAGCGTGATCGGGATGCGTAGTTTTACGTCCCATCAATTCGGGATTGACGTCGGACGTGAGCGCGATAGGGAATACAATCGTAGGTCGATCTCTAAACGCTTTGCTCGTTGTGTTGTCGTCGGTTTACGTGACGCATAATTGATGTTATCGGGGTGCAAAACGCGATTTAATTTACACGTGGAGATAGGCGCGTATTATGATTATAATACAAACGATTCAATTATAAAATTAAAAATACGAACGTCATAAAAAAAAAAATATATAATTTGCGTTGTAAAAAATAGTAACTTCGTCGATCAGTAAAGTGGTAAAAAGCACTTTAAAGCTGTCGAATAATAAAATATATAAATAGTGACAACACAACGAGCTTAAAGTCAGCCTGCTATTGCTGTTAGCTCGACCACAGAATAACCAGTAATCTCACTTTATGAGAACATGAAAATCGGTAAAATGTTAGGTCTAATGTAGACAGAAAAATGTAAAATGATAATATAATAAATATAATAAAATATACCGTATAATAGCTACTAATTTTGGTGTTATAAATCAAATAATGAAATGTATAAATCCACCATGGGTGGTAATAAAAATTGCATTTAGTTATTTTCAAATAATTACCATTATATTTGAAGTCTTTATACATTTCCACATCAGCTGTAAATTTATTATATTAATGTAATACAATGCATTAGTAAATTTAAATTTCATAATGTAACTGTTCCCGTTTTAGACCAGCAACCGATACATTTTGTCATTTTGATATCACTATTGAGCGTTGACAAAATTAAAGCCCAATATTAAATATTTATATTTAATTTGTATTATATACATTAACATTAACATGGTAAACAAAATATATATAACATAACAACAGAACATCATCTTTGATCACGTGAAGAGTCTGACTTATCTCTTAGTGGAACTATACTAAAATCAACGGCTGTTTCTTTACTTAAAAAACTGAACTATATTGTAGGAACAGAGATTGGCACGAGATGTACGCGAATTTCTCCATCATGTGTTGATAATTTTCTCCCCGAACAATCCCAGGTGACCTTGGCTGACGTCTAAAACGTGTCGTTAGTTACTATTCGACAAACCACTCCCATCCATAGGTACCTATGAAGTACTATTATTGAATAGTTTCTTCAATCAAGTCAACCAAGCATTTTTTTTAAATCTAAATCCCACCTATTTTGCTTATTGTAATATTTTTATACAGATTGTACAAACAAAATACATGACAAAAAAAAACGTGTTGATCATAATTAAGTGAACTGTCCGATCAGGACCAAGATGGATCACATTGATGCGTTTCATACGCTACACGTAGATGGGTTTGATTGAAATGCTGAAGATCAGTAGGTAACTACAAAATAAATATAAGTCACATATCATTGCGTATCACCTTCAGCTACGGTTATTATCAATAGTTTATTATTATTATAATTAGGTTCCTCGCAATTGAGCCTCTTTTGGTTATGGGTATGACAATCCCGCGAATTTCAGTTAGCGGCGTTAAAGGCAAATATTACAAAAACCATGAAGTTTGATATGGTTTTACACAATTTTTCTTAAATTTCATAAAGACATATTAACGTATTCACACGTTTTAGTTTATATCAATAATGGAAGCAAATCGTCAACAATATGTATTAATTAATTTGATCATTTAGATATGTTCACACATCATTCACTTTAGAAAAAACCATACTTGTCTTGTAGTCCACAGACATAGATACGAACTTACAAGTTTATTAAAATTTAATATGAGTCCTATAACTGATTAATTATAAACGATCTTCACTGAAACTAAATTCATCTCACGAAATCATCGAAATTCACTATGTGGATATGAAATTATAAGAGCAAATCACCGTGACGGAAAAGGCGCATGTTTGAGCTATATCTATAATCTCCGAGAAAATTGATCATTTTCTCTTAGCAATCGCGCTCTTTCTCTCTAAATATTTATATTATTGTATAAAATAGTCTCGGCTATGTTAAATTTCTTTTAAAAAAAGATATAAATATAAATATTACTACCCATACATTATAATTACTTACGCGTAATTCCAGCAATATCTACTAGTATATCTGTTAAATGTTTAAATAATTTAAATTCAATAATTATAAAAAAAACTATGCTCGAGTAGCATGAAAAATTGATCAATATGACGCTTCAAAAATATTTAATAGACTAATCTTATTTTAACGGTAATTACGTTCATAATAACGATAATAAATAAAAAATGCTGACCTTACTTTTGAGTCATTGATTATCTAGATTCAATTCCCTATCAGAAACTATCCCTAAAGTTGAAGAACCAATCACATTTTCAACTATTTATTGTTCAAAGAAACACATGCGTACAAAAAGAAAAACAAATCGTTGTAAAATCAATATATCCATCTCTTCGCTCAGAATCTAAAATAGTATACATTATTGTATGTGTTTTTACGTTATGCAATTAACTGATAGATATTTAATTTAAATTATTTAGTTAAAAATATTTTATTTTTTCAGTTCAAACAATAAATGTGTTATAAAGTAATTAGGGCAGTGATCTATAATTTTACACACATTTTGACATATTTGACAAATAGCTATAACTAAATTTATGAATACGACAAGTCAAATTCAAAATAGAAAACAACTTCGTCAATGAACAACATGATAAATTCGAGAACTATGATTTTGTGAACCTTTCATTTAAGATATCGGTTAAAAGTCTCGACCATCATCTAACGATACGCAATATAATATATCAGCCTTTCAATTCTTAATATTAAAAACATTTTAAGTTACTATATGTTTACCAATAATAAATTAAAATATATTACATTTTAGATCAGCTGAAAAAAAGTAATAAAATATGTAGTTTAGATTATTGTAATATACATTTTTTCGCATAAGACTAGAAATATTTCAACTATCTCTCCAAATATTTTGGATACACTATTCACATTTTAAACAATTATATAAATTTTATTCTAAAAATCTAAACCTATGTAGATAAAACAATATTAAAATAACAGTTTATATTGCTTGTATACAAATCGTATGAAGAGCGGATTTGATATTACTTCTAAAATTATGAACAATATATAATTTTCTATATTTTAATATTGTGTACACATTTAAAGTTATAATCGGTATAAGTTATTTTGGTCTCTAGTCAAAAGTAAAACTTCAATGATTGGTTTCAATTTATAAATAATTCATAAATAATTCTTCATACCATTGTATAATACAGCTTTGAATACCAATAAAATTTAAATTTACAAAATTTTTTTTTATACAAAATAGATTTTATCATACCAGCACACTGCTTTTCAAAATGATTTCGAGAATCTTGAATTACAAAAATTTCAAGAATTTATATAAGTTATGTACATATATAATAATTATTATTATATATAAAGATATAGGAACATACAATTAAATTCATCGTAATATTTATGAAAAGCCATTGTTGGATTAACCAAAATTGCAAGAACCGCAATTGTAAAAGTTATAAAAAAATGCTTAGAAAAATTCATTTTAATTATTAGGTACACACAACGAATATAAACTATATGAAAAGCAAAAAAAAATTAATGGATAATAAATATAATTCTCAAGTTCTTTTATAACCAATTCCTTCATAACCCACCATGCAAATACTATGCTATGGCGTCAACAACTATTTTTTATTTCTTACTAATTGTTGATATTTTATTGCGTACCTACTTGTTATATTAACCTAGTTTTGACGAATTTATCATTTTTATGTCGTTGCAAGAGTTAATTTATATATATTTTTTTATTGGTAAAAAATTTAGTATATTTATAATCTGTATTCACATGTTATACAATAAGTAAATTTTATGAGATTTGATTGACCTTCTAGTTCACCCAATGAAGGCATACCGGGGAAAGTGAAGTTAATGATTTGTGTCCCAACGAAATAGACGCAACTAGGGTCTTTTTTTTGGGGGGGGGGGAGGGGCCTAGAATTTTAAAAGTTATACAGACCCATAACTAATAAACTGAATGACTATACTAACAAAACAATACACATTTAAATTCACATAATATTAAAATAAATTTAACATTAAATTAACACTAATTTTCTATCAGTTACAGCAAATTTTTCAATTATTGATTTGTGTCTAAAGTATTTGATAAGTCTCTTTCTATATTTAATAAAGATATTTTAGATAACCATTCTTGCTCCATTATGGTTCTCTGCCACGTTTTCAATCACCGCATTGATGAACACGAACGTTCGCAGATCGCTGAGCTAATAGGTATTGTAAAAGCAGTATTGTTTTCGCCCCACGATTAATATCTATTTTAAATCAAAAATTGGATATCGTCGTATATTTCTTATAGTCGGTCTCTCAATCCAACTTTCTTCAAGTAATAAGTCTTCATTGTTTACAAAAATATGTTGGGACATTAAATTTTCGAATTTTTCAACAAAATATGGTGTAGGAACAACAGCGAAATACATTAGCTGTTTTATTTTCAAAGCAAAATGTGCATCACTTGTATATTTTTAACGTGATAATTTGAACGTACCATAAATAAATCAATGACATTGCTAAGACGCAAAAATCGAATAGAATAAATTGTTCGTTGTTTAAGGTAATATACTAATATTATATAGTTAAAAAAAAATTAACTATGATAACAAGATCGAGATTCCTTGTTGTTCACATAATCGAAGCAAAATTCGTTGAATCGTTTTTTATATAGCGTTAATTGTAGGTAAAGCGCCGATACTGCTCGAGAAGAACATGGCATTCAAATAATAATTTGTTGTGGAGTTAATTTGGTTTGATTTCATATTTTTATTTATTGATTTAGACCACCATGGAGTTAAAATTAACTTGGATATAATTAGCAGTGAATAGTGAACATATTGAACAATATGATAATAATAATACCATACGATATAATAGTATTAGTATGAATAAGTGATTTTTTAAGATTTTTTGTATTCCTAAGGTGATAAGAATTTGCTCCTTAAGCCCACGTTTTGCTTTTTTTTTTTTGGGGGGGGGTACTGCAGTATATTATATCAAGACTGGGGGTTAAAATAAAAAACAATCATTAATTTTGACAGTCTTGCTAAAACTATACATAGTACAGAATTTTGGTGTATAGTTTTGAGCTGTCAGTGAGAAACCCGTGTACGTAAGTCGGTTAGCCACATGTCGTACGGTGTCAATTCAATATTCGGGACACAATACGTTTGCATCTATGTACAGCTTAATTCAACACACCCTATACTTGTAGAATCGGACAGCGCAAATATTTTTACACCAGGAGCCAGATTAAATTTAAAATGTACATTCCGAGATGAATATCTACCCTACGTCGCGTTACCCTCCTTTAATTTAGGATTTACGTTGTATAATTCTGAGCTCTCGGCGATAAACTCGTAAGGCAACTGATTAGCTATGCCTAACCTATATTTTTTAACACATGTGTAAACAATTACATGGTTATATTTAGCAAAAAAATATTGAAAACTGGGTTAACACGTTTAATGTGTAATGACGCTAATTTATTAATACTCTTGTAACTTATAACGTCATATTTCAATGTATTAAAAAAAAAATCAATACTTTTTTTCTTTATCTTAAAAAAAAATTATTATTGGAGAAATTCCAATTAAAATTTAACATTTACAATGATGAACTAGACAACTATTATATCACAGAATGATACTCATTTGCCTCTTTTTAACTTTGGAGTGAAGCAATAAATGTATTGATTTTAAAATGATGTGTGTGATTTTTTCATCGTGAATTTGTACACGACCATTTGTCGATTAAATGCTTAGATTTAAAACATTTATAGTAGTTTTTGATAGTGAATTGTATCTAGTTCAAACTTTGGAGTATTTCCAATTGAATGTTCCCTTTATTTTATCAAAATAAACAGGGCAAAAAAGTAGTCAAGTAGGTTTTACTTTGCCATGCATTAAGTGCCGAGGAGTAGATCACTATAATTGATGTACTTGTGTACTATGATGTACTTGATTTTTTTAAATTTTTAATGCACGGATAAGAAAGAAAATTATTTGTAGAATTGACAATATTGAGATTCTATATAATGTGTGAGTTAAGAAATAATATACGAGTCAATAATCGGTTACCGCTCTGCCGTACTATAGGTATCAATTATTGGAATACCTACTATTATGAATTAAAAACTGTACATAACAATATCCTTTTTTTTGTAGTTTTTTGAAAAAAAAGTTTATATATATAAATAAAAAACTTTTTATTTTGTGTACATTATTCTATATTTTACAGCATGTAAATTAATTGAAAAGTCAGATCCTGTAATTTATGATTAGTATATAAACCATAGTCTACATTTTACAATTATCTGAGTTATCTAATATATAAAAAAAGTGAAAAACCAGATAATTTTTTTTTGTCTTCCAAAATATTTTTTTTGAAAATTTAAAAATAGTCATTTTGAAGTTATTTATTTTTAAAATTGAGAATAACATTTTTAAAATCCGATGAATTATGAATGACAGAGAATCCTATTTAAAAGAATATTATAACAAAATATTAAGGTAAAATTGTATGTTTTTCACATTTGAATAACTGATTTGCAAATTAAATAGATTATAAATAATATGTAAACATGGCATTCAATGGGTCGAAAATAAATAAATTAAAAATTTCCAGAAATTCGTAGCCAACAGGTTCATGTTAATGATGTACTAAGTAACTTGAAAATTTATACTATGGCGTTCTGCTAGGTACTGTCTGAGAACTAGTAACAGAGACTATTTTTATGGCATTTAACTTTTGATTTTAATTATATCTATCGTACATTTGTGGAATTAGAAAATGCATTTACATACGAAATTACTTCCTGACAAAATACGAAATAATCTAAAGGAGCTAAGGGTCATCAACTGGCGGACCGCGAAACACTTTTTTACGAACTCTTATCTGCGGAGTAGATTTTAAAATTATAGGTTCTAAAGTACCTGATTTTTTTAATTATATATTTTAATTTTTATATTATCGATTTTTTTTTATCTTTTATCTTTTCGCATTTTCAAAAGTACATAAAAATAATTAAATTTTTTATGTACCAATGTATATGTATTAAAATAACTAAATAAATAATTTTTTTATTATAATTTAAATTGTCTATTTCTCTAATATTATATTTGTCCCTCTAAATACCGGACACCACCAAATAACGAACAAAATTTCACCAATCGAGGGTGTCTGGTATTTAGAGGTATCACTGTACTATTGTCAGTATTATTATTTAGGTGATCCTTTTAATTAATTTTAGGCCAATTATAATTTAAATACAACATACCTAAAATTTATCCAGATAAGTCTATAATTGATTTAGACCACCATGGAGTTAAAATTAACTTGGATATAATTAGCAGTGAATAGTAAACATATTGAACAATAACAATGTAAAAAGACATATTAAATACAATTTCAATGAGTGGTTCACTTATTCTCTATTACGTTTTGGATAACCTATCATTAAAGTTAAAACAATAGAATTGTACCATAATATTAAGTTGTATTTTGTTGAAATAGAATTTTCTTTCGTTCATTTAAAAGTACTTAACCGATTTCAAATTTTTAAATGACTATAATCAAATGTCCAACAATTTTTTTAGGAAATAATCAAAAAGAATTATATGAGGTTTTTTTCCATTTAGATCATTGTAAAAAAGTAGGTTATTATAGTCATATTATATTACGTTGAAAAAAAACTACACTATAACATCAGAATTATTGTTCGAATTACAGCTATATTGCGACTTTCCAATTAATTTATATACTGTATACATTCAAAACATAAAATAAAAGGATGTGATTAATATAATAATACAAGAAATATACGTATAATACCAAAATAAAAAACAATCATTAATTTTGACAGTCTTGCTAAAACTATACATAGTACGGAATTTTGGTGTATAGTTTTGAGCTGTCAGTGAGAAACCCGTGTACGTAAGTCGGTTAGCCACATGTCGTACGGTGTCAATTCAATATTCGGGACACAATACGTTTGCATCTATGTACAGCTTAATTCAACACACCCTATACTTGTAGAATCGGACAGCGCAAATATTTTTACACCAGGAGCCAGATTAAATTTAAAATGTACATTCCGAGATGAATATCTACCCTACGTCGCGTTACCCTCCTTTAATTTAGGATTTACGTTGTATAATTCTGAGCTCTCGGCGATAAACTCGTAAGGCAACTGATTAGCTATGCCTAACCTATATTTTTTAACACATGTGTAAACAATTACATGGTTATATTTAGCAAAAAAATATTGAAAACTGGGTTAACACGTTTAATGTGTAATGACGCTAATTTATTAATACTCTTGTAACTTATAACGTCATATTTCAATGTATTAAAAAAAAAATCAATACTTTTTTTCTTTATCTTAAAAAAAAATTATTATTGGAGAAATTCCAATTAAAATTTAACATTGAATGGACAACTACTATATCACAGAATGATATTCATTTTCCCTTTTTTTAACTTTGGAGTGAAGCAATAAATGTATTGATTTTAAAATGATGTGTGTGTTTTTTTCATCGTGAATTTGTACACGACCATTTGCATTTTTTTTAACGCCAATATTTAGCGCCCAATTGCCGTGAATTTGCGTGACCTATTTCGAAACCCTACATTCAAAACCCAAAGTACCATTTGCTTTGCCCCTTTAATGCCTATCTCCGGGCCCACCCAGCCCCAAACATACGAACTAATTAAATGTCTAATTTACGAAAAATATAAATTATAAATTACATGAAAGCAACTGATACTAACAATTCAATAATTGTCTTTTTCAATATACAGACTATTTAAAAACTATTTTAAAGTTGTAATATTTTAAATAGCTATAACTCACTTTAAAATGATAATATCAATAAAGCATATGACATTTTCTAAATAATATTCTTACCTTTACATTTGATAATAGGTAAATTTACTCTAATATTAAAGCTAGCATCACAAAATATGTTTTGCTGAACGCAAATTTGCTATGATCTACATTAATGAGACAAAGACAACACATGCGGATATAACGTTCTCTTAATGTAAAAAATTCATTTTTTAAATTTTTTTCACGTTTGCAAAAATATTAATCATATTGTCTACATCTATTTCAACAGTTTGGAGCCTTTCAATATTTAATATAGCCAAGCTTGATAATCTATCCTGTGGGCTGTGATATGGTATTATGTAGATAATTTTTTATTAATTTTAGTTTTAAAAACGACCTTTCAGCAGAAGCAGAAGTGACTGGCATAGCAATAAATATCATTGTATCTGTAAATACATCAGGAAAAATAGTTGATAGATTTTCATTTAGAATAAATAATGATAGATCTTTTATAGTCATTTTTTTAAGATTACTAATACTATCATTTGAAACAGAAAAACAATATTATAAAGTTTTTCAGTTTTTCAAATCGTTCATTCATACCCGTCATACCGTCGTATTAACGACAATAATGCATCTATATTAATTATTATTATAAAGTCGCAAGAACTCGCATGTATTCCTGTTCCAGTAAATCGGCATTTCCAATCGCGGCATGACTTGTTAGTGGGTACCAGGATAACTATTATGTGAATAACGGTGACCGGTCAAAATATCTTCGAAATAATATCTCTAGTCAAAATATCTTTAAACAAAAATATCTTTGAACAAAATATCTTTTATACTGATTTGTATAAGCTTATTAGCTATTATATATTATATCATTATGATTATATCTACAATCGACATTTTATATTTTATAATATATAGTATTTTAAGATAGTCGTTAGTTTACTGATTGCGAGATATTTAATACATGTACAAATGTACAATATGTTCATATTATGTCATTAAGATAAAAATGGTGGAGGCATTATATTCTGTTTATTAATTGGGATTTTCGTAACTTAACTGTAGCTGAGCGCCTGGGCATTTTAGCAGGTTTGTACATCATTAAGCTATTAGAGTTTTTACTTGTCACTTGTTAGCTAATTTTTGATTTTTGACTTTTGTTTAAATATGACTCTTACTTTTATTAAAAGTCAAAAAGGTAATAACCTATTATTATATAACGGATATCTCCACATTTTTTATAATAATGGTAAAAACAAATATATTTGGCGCTGCACTGAGTACAATAAATATAAATGCACTTCATGTTTTAAAAGTACTAAAGATGTAACAGGTAATTATTGTATTATAAAAATATAATTTATTTATACACATAATATATTATAGGCATAATATTAAAGGAATCCTGTCATTCTCATGCTACAAACGGTGCCAAAATTCAAGTAAAAGAAATTTTGGAAAAAATCAAAGATGATGCTAAAAGTAATCAAGTGTGCACAAGGAATTTGATTAGTGAAGCTGTTACTAATGTTCCATTAGTTGTTGCAACTCAATTACCAACCCAGACATTGATTTCTCGAAAAATCTGTAGAGTGAAATCTAAAGTTCAAGTTTGTCCTCAAAATCCATTAACAGTTAACAATTTAAATATACCTCTCGAATATCAGATAGTTAATAATAAACAATTTTTACTTTACGACAATAAAAACGAAAAAAGAATTTTGATTTTTTCGACCGTTTATAATTTAAAAATACTTAAAAACTGTAATACTTGAATGGTAGATGGGACATTTCGAACAGTTCCAAAATTATTTTCACAATTATATACTATACATGTCTGTTATAACCGAACAACTTATCCAGTTGTTTACGTATTAATGACTGATCGTACGAAACAATCCTACATAGAATTTTTAAACGTTTTAAAAAGATTTGAACCGGATTTGAATCCGAACAGTATTATGATTGATTTCGAACAATCTTTTATATTAGCATTTAAAGACGTGTTTCCCAATTCAGAAATAAAAGGGTGCTTTTTTCAGTTTCAACAATGTATGTGGCGTAAAATACAAGAAAATGGACTACAAAATATATACACTGAAGATGCAGAATTTGCATTACAAATTCGACATCTATATGCACTTGCTTATGTTCCAATAAATAAAAGTGTACAATATTTTAATGATTTAATTGAATAAAATTATTTTGTTGAAAACGAAGATGTTTTATCCATGATGATTAATTATTTTGAAGATACGTCCAAACCGTCGAACTGGTCGACGGCCGCCAATATTTAGTATCAATATGTGGAATTGCTATGAATCAGTAATACAGTATCTTCCGCGTACGAAGAATTCGGTAGAAGGATGGCATCATGCTTTCAATGCAGCACTTGGAGCAAACCATGTTTCAATATGGAAATTCATACGCTTCTTAAAAAAAGAACAAGTGTTACAAGAGGTATTTATATTTTATCTTATTTAAATTTAATTAACAAATAGAATAATTACGTGATATCAGGTTCGATTGGAAAAACGATTATCGGGAAAATCAAGTCCACCACGCCGTAAAAAGTACAACAATCGTGATATAAAAATAAAAAAAATTGTGGAAAATTGCTCAGAAATACCAACAGTTCAATATTTAAGGGGTTTATCTTACAATATTCAGTATTAAGTAATAGGTACTAATTTTAATTTAATTAATTAAATTTTTAATATTAATAATAATAATAATTTTACCTATATTTTTGGTTTTTGAAGAGATGTTACTTTTTACCTATTTTTATACTTATAATATGTGTAACAATTTATTAAATTAATTATATGAATAAACATTTTTTTTTTTAAATCAATTTAAAAGATATATTGATCAAAGATATTTTCACAAAAGATATTTTTATCGAGTTATTTTTACCTAAGATATTATTTCGAAGATATTATGACATGGAACCCGAATAACTAATAATATATATGCTAGGTACTGTAGATACCTACTTATAATCCATAAATATAAATTTAATCGCCGAGGTCTAATCAACTATAACAAATAATAATGTAGTATATGTGATATAGAGTATTTTAGTACAATTTATTTTATTATGTAACGGACAAAATTCAATGTCAAATATTTTTATTTTATAACATAATATATGATGCGATTGTGCTCTCCGTCCCGCGGGCCCATCTGCCGCCGCCCGAAGACGACACTAATCTATATAAAGACGTGTACACACACACTATCGCTATTTCCCAGTACCCGTGGTCCGGAGTGACCGGACGTTAAGATATTAATTAGTGCCACCAATTAAAAGATTAGATATAACATATTATACCAGCCAAGTATTATTATATAACCATTAGGTAACATCGTCGACGTACTTTGTCCGGTGCATGATACACCTAACGGTCTTTTATATGTCACTTTTGTTTTTCCACTCCACCGGACAACATGTTAGAGTAGCCAAAAAACCGATCACCGAGGGCGTCTCGAGGACGACGCTCAGGACAATAATAAAAAAAAGATAAAACTTGGTAATATTTTATATATATATTAGACTTAGGTTACAAAACAAATACCTTGGCCGATATGAATTATTAAATTATATATATATATTGTTCATTGTTATTTATTGGTGTGCCCAACGGCCTTATTTATTATATTTCATATTATTTTATATGATGCTGGTGCTCAATGGCACTAAGTATTGGGATATATATATATGTATTATTGTGATCAATGGTACTATGTATTTATTATGATTATTTATTGGTATACGTGCCGGTAACCGATGATCGGAGCCGTGCCCTACTAATCTATTATTATGCCGTATTACATTTTTGTGATTATTATTATTATTATTTTTGGTGTGACCTTTATTTGGGGCGAAGTTTTTATGCCGTTTGGCTTTTCTTGGCCATAACTTACTTATTATTTTTTTTTGATACTAATATAAATATCGCAAAAATAACCATACCCAAAACAACGCGTTCATTATTCTTTCCTATTTGTTTTATTTTCTTCATCCATATAATATTATAAAATCCTACACGCTCCGGTTTAAAAATCTCGGCTGCGGGTTGGCGACCTTACCACGTCAATGTACGCTCCACAAACCGAACCTAGGTAATAGATTGTGCGAGACGTCACAATTACAACAGCGATCAGCGAATGAGTCAGTGGCCCGCATAATATTATTATTCACTTTTAATTTAAACATGTAATGTTGAAAAGTAACAATAATATTGTGTCTCTAATTCTGTACTATTTTCTATTTACCTAGCAATACGGCTATTATTCAGTTGACGTTTGAAGACTTGTGGTTGTGGTTGTCGCGAATTGTGATCCATGTACAGTGTATTAATTTAATAACTAATATTAGTTTTTATAACTAATATAATACATTTATATCTACTCATAGTTATTTATTTTAAATTGTACGTAATTTTAAATTTTTTGCCATGAAAAGACAAATAACAAATTATTTTTCTGCTAAGAAACTTAATAACGAGAACAAAATTGTGGATTCTTCAGACATTATTATTCAAGGACAAGATGATATAACCAATAATCCAGGTAATAATTATGACACTACTAGTAGTACAGATAATTATAGCAATAGCGATTCAGAATCAAATATCGGCGTTTTAATTAAAGAACCGGAGTCGAATACCAAAATTAGTGTTGCTAGTGTTTTAAAAAATGTCCGGGACCTTCAGATATTTCTCAAAATTTGAACAATGAACCTACACAACCAAATTTAACATTTTATCCAAAAACTAAGTATGGTGATCGTTGGCGTAATTTTTCAAAACAATGGTTCAAATCATTTGCTTGGCTCGAATATAGTATTTTAGAAGACGCTGTCTATTGTTTTCTATGTAGAAAGTTTCCAAAGCACTTTGACAATCAAACAACATTTATCAGTTTAGGATTTAAAAATTGAAAAAAGGCAACTTTTAGTGATAGTGGTTTAAAAATACATGATAAAAGTTAAGACCATAAAAATTGTTATGTAATGTGGGTGTCTTATAAAAATATGAAAACCAAAAGTATTCCATCTGTTTCTGTTCAAATTAATGAGGGTCATTTGAAACTTATAAAAGAAAATAGAAAATACATTAAACGCATTGCTACCGTTTTTTTATATACTGGAACACAGTGTATAGCACAACGTAGTGATGACAAAAGCGTAAAAAGCTTAAACTGTGGTAATTTTTTGGAACTTCTTCATTTATTAGATGAACAGTGTGAAGTTGTAGGCCAAGATGTTCCCCAAAATGCCAAATATACCAGTCATCAAATCCAAAATGAAATGATCAGTATTTTCAATAAAATAATTTTGGAAAAAATTAACTTTAAACTACAAAGTTGTAATTATTTTGCTCTTATAGTTGACGAAACGAAAGATATAAGCAAGACAGAACAGTTATCGGTAGTAGTACGTTATTATATTCAAAGTTCAATACATGAAAGGTTCATGGGCTTTAAACCTGCTAAACGATTAAATGCGTCTTCCTTATTAAATTATATAAAAGAAATACTACAAAAATGTTCAGTAGATCTACAAAAATGTGTGGCACAAACTTACGACAGAGCAGCAGTAATGAGCGGTAGATTTAATGGTGTCCAAAAATTATTTCGTGACGAAGTTCCGCAAACAATATATGTGCATTCTTATAACCATAAACTAAATTTAGTTATTGTCGACATATGTAAAAATATTAGTGATGTAAAATTATTTTTTGATTTGGTTGAAAAGATATATGTTTTTGTATCAAGTTTGGCAGTTTATTCGCTTTTTATTGATATTCAAAAAAAAAATTATCTTACATTCAGTTGTAGAATTGAAAAAAATTTGTCTAACCAGATGGACAGCACAAGTTTTTGCAGTTTTGAGTCTTAAAAAAGTTCTAAGTCCGTTATTAATTTTACTCCATAAATTAATTAGCAATAAAGGAGATCGTTCAGTTACCGCTAAAGGTCTTTTACATAAAATAGATTTTATATTTGTATTAAATTTGGTAGTTTTTTCTAACATACTATGTTCAAAAGAGTTAGTGATTTTTTACAAGGGGTTATTGCCGAAATGGCAGAAAGTATGGTATTAATAAAATCGTTAATTATGACGCTTAAAAATATGAGAAATGATTCAAATGATTGTCTTAACGAATGTGATGGATTAATTAATTATATATGTTTTGAAAAAATGTACGAAGAAGCTTTGTATATTTGTAGAGAAAATAATATACCATTACCCAGTGAACAAATCAAAAAAATAAAAAAAAGTGTGTTCCTCAAAAGTTTAAATCATTTTTATTGATGAAAATATATCATTAGAAAATGAACAAGCTCAATCATAAAATTATTATTATTACAAAATTATTTTTGCCAATTTTAGACAAAATTATTAACGAGTTAGAAAATCGATTTTTCATTAATTCCAGTATTTTGTATGCTATTGATTATCTACATCCAAAAAATGCCAAATTTCTAAGCTATGATGACCTAAAACCTTTAGCCTAACATTATAAATTGGATACAGAATTACTAAAAATCAGAACTTAAAATAATACCAAACTCAATAAAAATGTACCAAAAATAAAATCAAATAAAAATCACTAATTTGATGAATTTTGTTGATTGATTGGAAAAATATAAAATCGTTTTTAATGAAATATACAAAATGGTTATAATCTCTATTACAATTCCGGTATCAAGTGCAGGGTGCAAAAGGACTTTTTCTTGCCTAAAAAGACTTAAAACATGTATGCGAAATAAAATGACGGATGAACGCCTATCAAATTTATCTATGATGAGCATCGAACAGAAGATAGCAAAATCTCTGGATAGGAAGAAGTTGTAGATAAATTTGTTATTAATCATAATAATTGAAAAATTATTTTAGTATAGACTATTTTTTAAAATAGTATTTATTATTCATATACATTATAATCATTATATATAAGGTTTATATAATATTAAGATAAAAATTATCTAATTTATTTGTTTATCAAATTTAGTTCTTTTTGTACCTAATTACACTAATTCTTATATTCAGAAACTAAAATTTTATTATATTATAAACAGTATACCTATACATAAACATAATTCTATTAGTGTCTAATGTGGGGGGAAGTAGAAATGTTGGCCATTCAAGAAAAATATTGGCCTTAACTGTGCCACCCTAATTATTTAATCCTAGCTACATGCCTGTGCATTTTGCACGTTTTTCTATCCTTAATCCTAATCAAGTATATTGTTATTTTTATATATTAATATATATTTTTTAAATTTACTTTACACAATATTAATTCATTCTTACCGAAAATGGTGTATTGTTAGTAGTAATATTTATTACACTTCTCCACTCAGCAAGGTTCGGTTTTAATTTGGCTCGATCTCCAATCTTAGGAATTAATTCTTTAAGTATTTCATCAGTTAACAAACCAAGACATGAAATATCAATATTCAATTCCATGTTTTAAGAGCAAATTATCAGAAAAGTGAAGTAAAAATTACAAGTAAAAAAATATAATTAGGGCTGTGAATTTGTATCTTTTTTAATTTATAAAGTAAAAAAAAAAACGGTTCAGTAAAAACATTTTTGAAAACTTATGGTTAACATAACCTCTGAAAAAAATACAATTTGTCTTAAAAATAAAATCATGAATAAATAATGAATTAAGGTTAATACTCAATTTTAATTCTTTAAATTTTTGGTTAAATTTCATAGTTAAGTAGCATAGTTTTAAATATTTAATTAAGTTTATTTAAGTGCACTTGTTTCACAGTGTTGATGAATGATATGAGTAAAACAATAGCAATAGGTACTAGTGATGTGGTTTCCTTAATTTGGCAGAGTATCTTTTAGAATACGTGATGTTTGCGAATTTTTAATTCAATAATATTTAAAGATATTTTTGATTAGAATTTTTGGATATATTGCGTTACGTATAGTTTGAAAAGAGAAACAATCTACTATTACTGTATTAACACATTATCTAATATTTAGGTTTGTCATTTGTTTTTTTTTTTTTATGTTATTAGATAGCGTGTGTCGGCGTTTTTCTATTTCTGTTTTTAGACGACATTAGTACGTATTTGATTATATATATATTTTTAAATAACGTATTGGTAAGTAGTATTACAATATGTATTCATAATATTATGTAATAAAATAATATTTATGTACTAAATAAGTGGTCAAAGTATATGTATCTTATAAGATAGGCCATTAACATATTAAAAAAGATATGAACTGCTCATTTTATTAATTTTACTAATTGTATCCTATAAGATACATCACCAATTACTGATTGGTGTAGATATTACATTATTTTATAGATATTCGTATTTCATAAAATATTATAAATTATTTATTACTATTAATAAACTTATATTTTACGTACATTTATCTTATATTAATTTAGTTAATATGCAACGAAGAAGAACCCAACAAATATTAAATATGATCCCTTGAGAGTAGTGGGAGTTTCTAGAAACGAATCTAGTGACGAACATGTAGATTATGCCTCCAATTATGATTCTTTATCATCGAACGCTGATGAAAATGAGTTGGATGAGCTTTTAAAAGATTTTGAATTAAATCCAACTGAAGAAGTAAATATAAATATATTTTTGTACATATAGAAGTATGATTAATTTTTAATTTATCCATATTATAACAATAGGTTAATAGTGAATTTTTTGATAGTATTGATGAAAAATATAATTGAAGAAGAAATTTCAACCACCAATTTTTCACCAATGTTCGGGCTAGATATTTAGAAGCCTAGTACATCTAGCACTTCTCCATTACCTGAAGCTGACTTTGTTTCCCCGCAGCCAAGTACATCTGTAAGCATTTCTAGTAAATCTAAACAATTTAGAACTTAAAAACGAATTTTAAACTGTAATGTAAGAACGCTGCCCATTCCTTTACCTTGACCACAACTCTCTCCATTACCTGAAGCTCAGTTTATTTCTCCGAAGCCCTCAAGAAAGTATAAAATAGAACATATACATTTTAAATGGAAAATTCAAAAACAATTTAATTTTGGCGTTGAAATTCCAAATTACGAATTTCATATACTAACAATAAAGAAGTATTGACTCCTTAAGTTTATTTCAAACGATTTTTTTCTGATGATATCTTTGATTTAATCGTGCAAGAAAATAATATTAATTCATTTCAAAAATTCGGAAACTCTATTAATATATCTTCTGCAAAGCTAGATGATTTTCTTGCAGTTCAGTTATGAATGGGTGTAAATAAACTTCCGGCCTACATAAACTATTGGTCAAATTTGATGGGAGTTCCTAAAGTACAAGATATGATACCTCTTAAAAAGTATCAAAAAATATTACGTTCTCTTCATTTTCAAAACAACGGTGAATATGACCCTAATGATAGATTTTATAAAATCCGGCCATTTCTTAATAAAATACGTTATAATTGTTTAAATCAAGAAGGAACTCGTTATTCAATTAATGATGATTCCCTATAAGGGAACCAAAGTTGGTTCTCGTAAGCAATATATTAAGTCCAGGCCCAAAAAATGGGGCTTTAAGTTTTTTATAATGGTTGGAATTAATGGTCAAGTATTTGACATATTGCCATATGGTGGAGAAAGCACATTTACTGATATTCAATTTACTGAATATGAAAACAAATATTTTGGTTTCGACTTAATATTATAACAGTTATAATATTAAGTCAAAACCGAAAGGATGAACTGAATAATTTTTAAACACAATAAATAGTTCCTATAGTTGTCTCAATCAATGTTATTAATTATTTATTGAAACTATGAAAATATTACAAATCTATTTTAAATAATTTAATAGGAAATAGATTATTTCTAGTACTAATCAAGATGAAAAAAACTATATATCTAAGTTTAGAATAATTAAATTAGAAAAATTAATATAAGATAAACAATTAAATGAATTTAATAAGAATATGGATACATACAATATCTGGCATTAGGTACCTATACAATTATCATTTAAAAAGTTTTACATTATTCATTTTATTTCCAATGGTTAATAAAATACTGACATGCCACATAGTTTTGGGAATAATTATTAATATAAAATGAGTCTTTATATTTTCTGATATTATGATTATTTATTTTAAAGTAAATATCGATTAATATCTCCTAATGGATTTCAAGAGCTCTAGATTTTAAAATTTATTTTTTGAGTAGTAAATTAACTAAAAATATATGTTCAATGTTTTAAATTATTAGAAATTCGGATTTATCAAAAAAATTTTTAAAAAATCAGAAAAATCATGAAAAGAGAATCCTCACCTCATCCCCCCTGAAAAGTGTAAAAGTATCGCATTTATTTAACTATAACAAAATTCTGATAAAGATTTAATTATACCTGTCATTTGTCTTTGATATCAAAAAAATTTGTTCTTCTCCAGCCTACTGTTTGCTCATAATTGGTTTTTTAAATGCATAATAATATATTTTATAGTTGCACTGTGGCTATCTACAATTATTTTACTATTATAATTTGTAAAGGTATTTTTGCTGATATGCTGTCAGTAATCCGTCAAAATAAACGAACTAATAATGTCTTAGAAATTAGCCGTAGGAATCTAATGACCCACATGCAAAATCCTAATCCAAGCCCATGGTTATTTTAAGGTAAACATTGAATTGAGTTGATTTTAATAAACAATCAATTGTTTTTTTTTAATAATACATCATTTTCATTTAAAAAAAATATACTAGTTATTAAATATTTTTATATCAGAAAACCTTATTACTCACGTTCATGGAATCATGAATGATTACCGGTTGGCAGTAGATGGTATCGAAGTCCGGCAACCTAGGTCTCGTGCGAGCAGTGAACAGGACAAAAAATAACCTTGGGCCTTACAAAGCTGGAACAGAATCGCTTAACTGTAGCAGAGTTCTTGGGTTACACTAAACATTAACACCGAATTTTGGAGTAGAGCGCCCTAATGTTCAAAATGAAAGTGAAAATTATAATTCCTATAGTTGTTTTATATTACTGTTAATTATTAATTAAAATATAAATTTCTCTGACAAATTATTTAATTATTTTTTATATTTTAGAGTTACAAGCACATCCTGTTGAACCCATCGGAGACAATGTCGAATTGGATTTAAATATTATAGACAACATTGGTAATCATGGCTTTTTTGTATCATCTTTTTGTTACAAGATAAATAAACTATTTATTTCAGAACCAAGAAATCGCGTGATAATTGGATACAATTCACCACTAGCATTTTTCCAGGGAGTTCCGAGACATACAACCAACCATTATTAGTACCAATGCCCATTTATGCAGAACAAGATGAAATGTCAGATGATGGTTGGCTTGAATTTCATGGACATAATGATGAAGGTTAATATACTGACTAGTGATAGGTTAAGTATTGAAATATTATTTAGTTATTAATGGATAAATTAATTCTTATATAATTTACTTTGTTATATGTTTATGTTTTAGAGTTAGATAATAAAATTGTACCATACGTGGTGGAAAATATTGGTAATTATACATTTTTTTTTAACAATTATTTACATAAGATAAAAATGATAAAATATATATTTTTTATTCTAGAGCCATTCGCATGGCCAACATTTAAATTTGGACCACAGCAACAAATCATTAATCCCATTTTCCTAACATCAATATTAGAAGATCAAATGATGAAGATATATATTTTTAAATGTACATGTTATGCCAGTATTCTACAATTTTATCCACTATACTACATCTGCACATCCAACATTATGGTTTTGGGCGTCTAATTTAATCAACAATTTTTGACTTTAACATTTATGTTTATTTATTTTAATTAATAGTGAATATGACAGTACAGTGAATTTATTTACCAACCATGTTTTTAATTTCAGATATTTTATAAGGATCATTTTTGATTAATTTTTACATTTTTTTATATTCATTTTTCAATTTTAAATATGGGTTGTAATGATAGATCAACCATGGATTAAATAAAATTATGCTACCTTAAATATCCTATTAACCTAAGTCTTAATATTCTGGTTATTAAAATAAAATACTGATAGTATATAATTGATAACAAGGCTCTGCAAATGAATATAATCGTGGCTCTATATATGTATCTTCACTAACGTAATTGAGGCTAAAAGTAAAAATAATAATAAAAGTATCAACTTGATAAGTTAATAAAAAAAATTGTTTAAAAATTAAAAATTATAATTAAAATTATTAGAACTATTTAATTTAACTTGAACCATAAATTCTTGATATATACATTTATATAAAATAAAGATAGAACATACTTACAATGTATATACTGTCTTTATAATGAGTGTAACAAAATAAAAATACAAGGATATATTTTTGGAAAAATATATTATTTTTTTTATAGGTATTCAAACAAAATTTTTAATGATATAATAATAAATATATAATAATCACTGAGATATTTTAACACTTGAAATAACCAACAATTTAAAAAAATAATGAGCATATGAATATATATGCAATCCCTAATCTCTTAGTATATTTATTATTAAGCTTTTAAGTATAAATTTAGAAAATCAAATTCACTTTTGAATTTTTAAGAAGTAATATACAATATTGTTCTTCACTTATGATGGATAAAACTTTTTTGATTTATCCTTAGCATGATCTAACAATAATTGACAAGGTTTAAATGGTAGACCATAATCGTTTTGGAATGTTTGCATTTTTGACACGAGTTTATCAGCACCATACCAATCAACCCATCTAAATGGACCACCTGAAAACGGAGGGAATCCAAGACCAAATACAGCACCAATATCACCTTCAGTCTGAAAAATTTGATTGTAAAATAAAATAATTACAAAATATATTATTAGAACATACTTATTTTAATATTTTATCATAGTTTCATACTTCTAAAATAATAAATAAGTTGAAAACAACAAAAAGTATTCATAAGGTAAAAAAAAAAAAACAAAAATTTAAGTTAAAAACAGTAGAGCTTTTAAAATTACGGCATATGTCATATGGGCTCACAATTTTTTATTACTTTTTTATAAGAGAAAATATTAAAAATAAATTTTAATAATTATTATCCCTTTAAATGCAACTCAATTAATTTTATTAGAAACCATAGGAAAACATAAAATATGAATGCAAGAAAGTTATATTGCTGGTATAAAAAATGAAAACCATAAACTAGATCCTGATATATGTATTGATAATTGAGTGTTATTATATTTATATTTATAATTGGTAATAAAAACCATTTCAATACACTATATTTTTTATCAAGAAACAAGAAAATTATTTATTTAGAAGTTCATTAGATATACATATACTGTTTTTAATTACTAATGTATATATGGGTTTTAAAAGTGGGTTCAAAATGTGCATGGTAAGGTATTAATTAATAATAATATAATTTATACTTAAAAATATATTCTGTAATAAAAAGTCAACAATGGGTTATACCAGGGATAGGCAATTGAAAGTTATTAGAGGGCCAATTTTTAGAAAATTAAAATTTAGCGGGTAAGAGTGGAGAGCAAAAAAAAGGTCATTCAAAATATGCATTTTAATTTAGCATAGACGATTGACTTTGAAATTGTATGATGTAAATTGAAAATGTAGCGCGGGCCGCCAGTTGCCCACCCCTGGTTTATACCAAACAATTGAATAAGTTCAAAACAATAAAATGTAATGATATAAATATAACTAAGTTTAAGGCATACATACCGGACTATTCAGAATTGATTCTTCCAAACATAAAACTGCCTCATTTACAAATCTGGATACCATACGAAGTTGTTGGTTTTCAACAGATTGTTCCCCTTTAGGTTGAAGCTTGAATTTTTCCAATAAACTGATAGCTTCAGTATTTTCTGGTCTACTTTTGGTACCAACTTTGTACTCAAAGTAACCTTTACCAGATTTTCTTCCTAAAATTATGTAATAAAATAAAAGATAAATACAATTTATTTTGGCAAACATCTTTTATTTTCTTATAATAAACATATTAGTGATTAAATCCAATGAGTCTTAACCATGATGCTGTGGACTATGATTAGGGGATACTTCAAAAATATAAACATACTACTACATATTTTTTAGTTTTTAAAATAAAAAAAAAACTACAAAAATTGACAATTAAGCCTAAATATTGCATTATTATAATACTTTATTTATATTTTGTTCTTATTAAAATATTATGTTATACTATCAAATTCTAAGTAGAATGATTAATGTATTAATTTAAGAATAATTTATTTTAATTTAATTTTTTTATATTTTTTATTATGAACGCCAAATTCAAAATATTACACAGTTATTATCAAAATTATGAATACATGTAAATTTCTTTATATAGTTGAAATTTCATAAAAATGTTTATTTTAATACCCAAAGCTTAGCAATTGGGTAAAATATTTCCTAAGTTTTCTTACTCGGATTTATAAAAATTGTTTGTTGTTTAATGATATATGTGTCTTATGAACATAACAAATTTTGATGATATTCAACTGTAATATAATCTTAAATGACTAATTTTGTTGTTATTTGAAAAATATTTATCTAAGAAATCATTCTATCTTGATTAATTTTTCTATTCATGATAATTAAAGTGTTAATGTATGATCAAAAAAAAAAAACTCGCTACCAAATTTAATAAAATAAGGTTCAATTTAAAAATAACTTAAATACAAATGCACAATTTTACGTTAGAATTTTAATTTTGATTAAATTAGTCAAAATCATAAACATTTGAACATTTTGTTGTAGTTAAAGTTCATAATATTTTTTATTTTAATAATATAAGCTAATTTTTTGTTATAGACATTTGGTGTTTACATTTTAATAAAATAAGAAATTTAAACAAAAAATAATGATTTTAGTTATTTATATTGTAATTAAAAAAAATTAATCTGAAATAACAAAACTTTTTGCCAATATGTATATAATTATTTTCTATACAGAATACACATTGTTCTGTAAGTTGATACTTAACTTATAAGTTGAAAAAAAACAGCTAATAATATTTTATAATATAATTATTATGTAAAATATAATATATACAAGGCTTTTGTTAAAAATAGATCAACACACAGTATTGCATATTCATAGAAAAATTAATTACAAATACTAACATAAATTAACTATAAAATATCCTTCGACATAAAAGACTAACTCTGATTAGAATCTTTGTTTATATGGCATAATTTATCATAGAATTCAAATTTAGCATGTCTTTAACAATGAACAACTAAATGACAAAAGTACACTTGAAACTTACAATACTTTATTTGGAATAAGATCAGACCTTAGTGACCAATTTGTGCACATGGGCATGGATTAACTACATAGCTGATGTACAAGTAGTTGACTCAGTGGGATTGATAAACAGATGTTGTCTGACCGCCGCCCGACAAAAACAGGTTGGTCACTATCGAGGTTTAATTTAATTTTGAATAGAACATAGAATATACAGAAAAACTACTTCCCTGGTTTGTAATTTAAAATGTATTTATGTGTTTACAATATAGGTGTAATTGTAATTTTAATATACTTTCTAAAATTATTAGTCAATTTTATAAAATTTAGTTCTTTGCCATGATGTGCCACGACTCGTTCTATTTAAATTTATATTATATTATAATTTATATAAGATATTTAGTCACAAGATAAATTTTTAGAACTTCACCAAAATCTCTTACCTAAGAAGCCACTATCTACCATGCTTTTTAAGACATTAAGATCACCACCACTGAATCGTTCACCAAACACCTTTGCTAAATCAGTTGCAATATGATAACCAACATCAATACCAACTTCATCTGACAATGTTGCAGCACCAACCGGGAATCCAAAACTTTTAGTGATTTTATCTAATTGTTTTGGATTTACACCTTCCTAAAATTGAAATTGCTCTTAATTATATGAAATAATAACTATTATTATTTATATTTATTTATTTAAAGGATTGTACCTGCAATAATCGCATTGCTTCAGATAACATTGTACTCAAAATACGTGTAGTATAGAATCCTGGGCCGTCTTTTACAACGATTACAATTTTTCCTTGTTTTAAACCTAAAGATACAGCAGCAGCAGCAGTTTCTTTTGAAGTCTTATCAGTCGTTATAATTTCTAAAAGTTGCATTTTGTCAACGGGAGAAAAGTAATGCATACCAACAACCTGAAAAATAATACTATTCACTTCAGAGGATTTTAACATGGTATTTGTTATCTCTATCTTACTCACATGCAACATAGCAAATTTTATATTCACAATAATTGCTAAAACTATATTAATTTCTCAAATGAGTGAAATAACCTCTCATAAAATGTTAAGTTAAGAACATTATCTAGGATATCTTATAAGCATTTTATAATATTTTTATTTTAAAGCGAGTTATGAGTATTTTAAAATTTTAAATTGTTTATACATCTTAAAATACTCATAACTTGCTTTAAAATTAAAATACAATAAAACACTTATGAGATGCCTTCGATAATGTTCTTAACTTTATTCACTCTAATTATATAAATTAATATGGTTATAGTAATTATTGTAATTGTAAAATTTGCTTGAGCGTGGGTCAGAGAGAAAACAAATTTGATAAAAAATTATTTTGCATAATACACATACAAAAGGAAATACATTATTTTTGTTTTGAACATGTTTTTTTAAGCATTGGAACTATCAAGTCGTAACGAATAATAGATATTTATAGAACTTTGATTATTATTAAATAATGATAAATATAATAAAAATAATTTTTTTTATTATTCAGCTAAAATAAGTTTTTCTTTATTATTACATTTTAAAATTCCAATATTATATTATATAATCATATTTAATTATGAAATTGAATAATGATATAATTTAATATTACACATCATTAGTTATTTTAAGACAATTTTAGTATGAATAAAAAATAATTTTTAACAAAATTACTATCTAATTCAAGTTATTTTTACATTTATATTAAAAACGTTACTAAACAATTTTCCAAATTTTATACTTAGATTCTATTTCAAATAAAAACTAAACAGACTTGTATTTAGTTAAATACTTGTTAAAAATTAATAAATGGATATAGTTATTAACAATTGATAATTAAATAGTAAATCTTACATTTTCAGGACGACTACTACCCTCTGATATTTTTCCAATTGGTATAGCACTTGTATTAGTTGCAATAATACAATGTTTTGGTACAACTTGTTCAAGTTCTTTAATAACTTGATGTTTTATCTTAATATTTTCAAATACTGCTTCAATGACAATATCTGCTTTTGAAAAAGATTCATACGATAATGTAGAGGTTAAATCAGATACATATCTGTCTTTTTCTATCCTGTAGTAAATATAATAAAATATGTATAATAGAAAACAAAACATTTATTTTAAAAACATAAAAATGAAGCAAAATATTGTAATTATACTATATATATTTATTTTTATTTTTAATTGGTCTAAAAATGTAATTACAATTCAGACATTTTATATTTATTTAAAATATTTTAATATTTTAAACTTTGATTCAATATATATAAAACATATGCTTTTAGTTTAACAATTAAATAATATTAATAATTATGAATATAGTCAATGATGTGGGTTCAATGATATTTTTTTGTATTGAACGTAAAAAAACAATTTAATAGGACATTGTATCTGTATGTGTTGTAACAATTAAGATAACATCACTTTAATGCTAGTTTAAAGATGATATTAAAAGTGTCGTCCTCTTAGTATTATAGCTTACTAAAAATAAAAAATTATAAAAGTACTTACGCAGTTAATTTCTTGCGTTTAACAGCACCAGTAAGACCTTTTTCAATTTGTGCAATACCTTTAGCAAGACCTTCTTTATTTGTGTCTTTAAGTATTACTTGTAAACCTTTGTCAACAGTCACATGAGCTATTCCAGCACCCATTAAACCAGCACCAAGAACACCAACAGTTCTATAAGATAAATTAATTTTGATTAAATAATTTTACAAATGAAAATCAATTGATAAACACTAAATAAAGTAATAAATACATTTATATATATTAAAGTACATTAATTTTTAATTGATAATATGGCTTTTTCTTATTTTTACTCATAATTTAGAAACAAATTCACTAACTTTAAAGCAACTTTAGGCTCTCCAAATTTATTTTTCTTGCATTCAGTTTGTCCTTGAAATAATCCAATTAAACCTTTGCTTTGTGGTGTCATAGCTAATTCAGCGAAACCATTACTTTCTGCGGCATAACCTTTTGTACTACCTTGAGCAATTCCAGTTTTGATGACTTCAATTATCTAAAATTATCATATTTATTTTAACAATGACTTTTTCACATAATAAAAAAAAGTATATCTGGTTTTTAAAAAAATACATAAAATTACTTTCAAAGGAGCAGGATATAAACCACCAGTCATTTTTAAAACTTTGCCCTTAGCACTATCAAAAAATTTTTCTCGTAGCCATTCTTGTTGTAATGCTAAATCAATTGCTTTATCAATTATGGTCTTGTTCTTATTTCTTTTTGTTAATTTTTGTCCAGACGCTAATTTTTTGGCTGCATCAACAGCAATTTCTTCCAAATATTCTAATGTCCTGAAATAAATGTATAATGTTATTACTTATTACTAATTTAGAGGATGCTAGCGTAGTATTTGTTGTCTTCTCTAACCTAAACGAAACATAGCAAATTTTACGTTCTCAAAAATGACTATAACCATATTAATTTCTCAATGAGTGAGAATATTATCTAAGGGCATCTCATAGGTGTTTTATTATATTTTATTTTAAAGCGAGTTATGAGTATTTTAAAATTTAAAATTTTTTATCTTAAAAAACTCATAATTCGCTTTAAAATAAAAATATAATAAAATGCCTATGAGATGCCCTAAATAATGTTCTTAACTTTAAATTTTATAATAGGTCATTTCACTTTAATTTGAGAAATTAATATGGTTATAATCATTTTTGTGAACGTAAAATGTGCTATGTTGCGCGTGAGTTAGAAAGAGATAGCAAATACTACGCTGACATCCTCTTCACAATTAAATACATAAATTATATTAAATTGTAATTAAGAATCAAACCTTTCTGTAGGTGAGCTTAAACCAGGCCCAAGAGGAGTTACAAGTTGATCTATCAAACCAACTTTTAAAGCTTTATCAGCTCTATATGATTTACCAGTTAGAGCCATATCTAATACAGTAGGCATAGCTACTAATTTTGGTAAACGTTGAGTACCACCACCACCTGGTAATAATCCTAACATAACTTCAGGCAGACCAAGAGCAGTATTTTTACTTTTTACAGCAATTCGGTAATGACAAGCCATTGCAACCTAAAAAAATGTTTATATTAAATGAACATTTCTGTTATACATTAAAATAAATAAACATAGGTACAACTAAAGACAAAAATTATTTATTTATGTTTATGAATTATTTTTTATGATTAAATATTTTATCTTAGAAATGTATTATCATAGAAACTTTCATTAATGAAAAATTATAAATATAACTCTTACTTCAAGTCCTCCTCCTAAACATGATCCCATAATTGCTGCTACAACTGGTTTTGTTGATCTTTCAACTTGATTAAGCATATTTTGACCATCGCGGGATATTTTATGTACTTCTTCAGCAGTCCGGCATGCTTTTAGCATAGATATATCAGCACCAGCAATGAAACAGTTAGGTTTACCAGATATGATAACACTACCTTTGATTGTTGGATCTTGAGATGCTTTATTTAAATTAGTTTGTAATTCATCCATTACATCATGAGACAAAGAATTTACCTACAATTATTTGTAATTAATTAGTTTTTTTAACAAACAATTTTTATATATTTATAAACTCACTTTTGAGTTTGGGGTGTTTAAAGTTATAACTAAAATATCATCAATAACTTTTGATGAAGTATGTTTAACATCTTGACTCAATAATCTTCGGCCTATAAAAATAAAAAATAATTATTCCCAATAAAAATTGTCAATAAATTATAATACAATGAAATATTTGATGATAACAATATAACTTTTATCGTATTTTTAAATTATAATGTTGTGTAATTGTTAGTCAATTTCTATGTTTAAAGAAAACCAATACATGTTCTATGCTTTGATATTGGAGAATATAATTAATTCATTAAGAAATGAAAGACTTAATTAACAACCAAAGAAATTTGGTAAGATTATAAAATAGTTACTATTATTTAGGTAATAAATAAAAATATATATTGTAGTATTTTAATTATTGTCAATAAACCATATATAAAAAATAAAGTAGAATGTTTTTATCAAGAGAATTTTTACTAGAATTTTAATACATTATTATATTTAATCGATTATAAAAAAATATGTCATTATATTTAAATTACTCTTGTTTGTTACAACAATAATAAACTTTCTTATTTAATTATCTATAGTCTAATAAAAATGATTCATTTTCAGATTAATCAAAAACATTGATAACTCATGTCTTATACTAGTTTTAACTAATGGTGAGGAATTTATAGATTTAAATATTATAATTTACCTAAACAATACATTTTTACCTTATCAAACAGCATTGTTAAATTTAATTAAAATAATCAAATATTTTCCTCACTTTTGGAAATATAATGTATACTTAAACGATATATTTAATACATGGTTTTTGAATACCTAATAATAGTACTCAAATAGTCGAATATCTTGAACAATTTATGAAGATTGATAGAATAAAGAATTTAATTTTTTTAATTTAATTAATTTAATTAACCTCAATTAATTAAGTTTTTCAATTTTAATTTCAGAATAAAAAAAGTTTCCGCTATACATACATAGCTAATATAATAAATTTTATTTATATTTCATAAATTATTAATACCTATTATAATATATTCAGAGCGAGTATTAAAATTATTGATTTTTTTTTCATCTGTTTATATAATCATATATACATAAATTATTAGTAGTTGAAAAATGCTTCATCTTCTATGCATGAGATTTTCAAAATCTTTGATTCTTTTTGAGTTATCTATAGATAATTGATATTTTTAATTTTATTTTTGTAAATATAGTACTTTTTTTTTTGCTCATTAAAAACTTTGAAATTCTAATTGAAGATCCCACATAGGTTGTTCTTATAAATATATAAAAATATTTAAAACACAAAAAGTTCATAAAAATCAGTCAATCAAAAAATCCAAATTATTTTACAGCAGAAAATTTATAAATTGTACACTTTATTTGTTACAAGCTAAGATTTGAAAATTTAATAAAAAGTGCTTCATAAATAATTTATACTAAAATCAAAAAATTATAAAAAAAATGTTTAGACATTTTAAGTTGAAATTTGAACAAAATTAAATATTTAAACCACAAATGAAACAATATTTGTTATTTTGTTATAGTTCAAAAATATTCTTCATATATACACATATAACACATATATCTTTTAGGTATATTATCATAATTTATGTACCCAAATACCCAATAATATTTTCAGCAAAAATTAATTCAGCTTACTATATTACTAATAGTAAAATATATTACTTTACCAAGTAACAATATTAAAAACATAACATACAATATGAAATATAGGGGTTGATAGGCCATTTCTACTCAGAATTTTTTTTTAGCATACAAGTATCATTAAATTCTAATTTAACATATCCATCACACTGACCTACTCAATATCTACAATACAGCTGAGTAGTACACGCTTGCCCAATTTTCTTATTTTGAAGGGCATATATTTTAATAGACTAATGCTGGATTGTACAAACAATCACTGAACATTTTAGGAATCAATAGTGATATAATAGTCTCTTAAACATCATAGTTTAATGGATCATGACTAATGAACCATTAAATTAATAAATTTCTTATGCAATCCAGCATAAGCTGAATAAATTTATATTAAATAATATTATATTGATAAAAATTAAGAATAATTAATTTAATTGAAAATTAATCAAAATCAATAATAATTATTTAAACAGAATATAATAATATACATATTTTATTTGTTTAAAAATTATTTTTTACAAAATTGTATTTACCAATAGTCTTATTATTTAGGTATTTATAAAAAATGTTATAGATACCTTAATCTATCTAAAGAAATAATATTATTACATCCTTTGATACTACATAGTAATTTATTTATGACAATTTTAAACTTAAATTGGTAAAATACTTTAAAAACTTATATTAGGTTTATTATGTTACTTATTTACCAATTATAATTACATACAGGAAAGACAGAATTAACAAGTTGTAAACTTCTTAAGGGCTCTATATACATTAATAATATTCTGATAATATCAAAACTATAACTGTAAAACAAATAAAATGCCTAAACTTATTTAATTATAATAAAATGTTACTTATTAATGAGAAATAAATAAATACTTTTTTATTTATAATCATGATTGAAAATTGAATTATTATTAAAATAGTTTCAAGGACTTTTTAAAATACAACCAGGAAGTTAATACAATGATTGGATGATCATTTTTAGATGACCCATAAAAACTATTTTAACTCATTAAAATTACCTTATTAATTTCCTAGAAAATTATTGAAACAAAAAAGTTTTTTATTTATTTTTAAATACATTAATAATTTTAATATAGATAATGATAATATACCTATTTACAAAAAACTGAAGGAGACCTAAAACTATGAAAAAATATAAAGATATACTGAGTAAACAAGTGGCTTACAATACACATAAATATTAAGGTAATTAAATTTCAAACATTATATTATATATTAAATATTTTGTAGTAGCATATCTCAATAACTTCATCTTTGAGTTTTTATAATTGTTTTAGAGCCTAACAATAAAGTAAAATATTTAAAAAATGAAATGTACAAACATAACATAATATAGATGAGTATGAAAAACATTTTTATGATATCTAGTTCCTCAGACTATTTTTTATGAACTTTATCCTTCTAAACACCTACAAATCAAACTTGACATTGTTTTATTGCTTAAATAAGATAATTGTGTATGCTTAGGAAAAAAAAGCCATGTAATGAATACCATCAATTACTAGAGGAATGCGGAAAATGTATTAATTAGTCTCTGAATACATTTATTATAATACTTTGATGGTAGGTACATGTATGATTTACTTTTGTACAAAGCTTTGTTAGTATTGTTAGGTTTAGCAATCGATTCGCTCGATTCAACACTGCTGTGGACATTAGATGTAGAGCAACAACAGTAACAACGACATATTATTGATATATACTAATCATACAATATTATATAATATAGATGATTATTGTTTTATGATATTCAGTTCATAGATACCTGTTGTCAGGGCTCGCTTGACGTTGATCAGCGACATTTCGTTCGAAATACCCACAAGTCTGCACAACGCCATCGTGTGTGAGTGTGTGTGTGTGTGTGTGTGTGCGGGCACGCTTAAGGATGAAATGGATCGCCAGACGGAATGAAAAGAAGCTGCCCAAAACGATTCACAGCAATGTCATACGTGACGAATGAAACTGAAGAAAATCACGCACGCACGCACACACGTCTTGTAACTTTGTAAGGCCAACGGCGTTATCAGTCATCACACTACAGTCCACATATGCGTGCCGTAGTTGATAATGATAACGAGACGAAATTTTTTCGTTGTGATAACACACGAACGCGAATGCCACAAAACTCACGGTGGGGCGAATGCCGATGACTGATGGTACTGGCACTCGGACTCGGACGTCGGACTTTACTCGGCGGCGGCTGTCGAAACCAGGAAATGATATTCTAAATTTCTAACCAACGAAACAGTCAACAATAATACGATCGAATCGGTCGATGATTGTCATTGTCTTGATGTTACAAAGTCCGCCGTCAGCGTAATTTTAATTTTGCCACGGCTAAATAAATAGTAAATATTCACCCACCTAATACCTAACGACTAATAGTAATAAATAAAACACAATAATATACCATTAATGTGAATAATGACAATAATGACATTAAATTATGATGGTAACGTTTTCGAAGAATATTCTCAAAAACAGAATACTTAGTAAATTTCGTTCATTTGTTGAGTATAGTCAATATTGCATGGAACTAATCAATCTTAAAATGTTTTTATAAACTTTACCATACTTGACTACAGTTAACACTATTATTTTTTTCCCCATTAATAATTCTCATGGTATCTCATTGCTTACAACACCACCCATTGGCCTACCGCAATAATTAATAATTCATATTATATAATATGCGCTAATACCTAAATAGACATAATAATATCCACTCGCTGTAAAAATGATAAACGTTTATGGAATGCCATTAAAAATATAACGGTAATCACTTATCACACGGATAATAAATCGTTAGGTACGCGTTGATTATTTGATTCGTTCACTCTGTAGCTAATAGCTATGCCTACACATATTACCAAAGCTGGGCAAGTTAATGATTTTTTTTTAACTCAAATAAGTTAAAAGTAAATACACATTTTTTTTAAACTTTTTATGAAGTTAAAAAAAAGTAATTTTTTAGCGTACTTTATTTCTTATCAACATACAACTAAATTATAGACTATAATGCTTATACTTCATACAACATACAGTATTTCTATATTTTCTAATATATACAGAGTGTTCCGTTAGAGTCCAGATGGATTGGAAAAATAACATTTTTAATTAATAAATTCACAATAAATATATTTTTTGACATTAAAACTACTAACATGGTGAATGTAAAAAAAATAAATTAATTTAACTTATTTCTTAAAATGAAAAATAAATTCGTTAATTTCACGTTAATTAAAAAATAAATTTAGTAAGTTAATAGTTAAGTAAACTATTTGGACAAATCCATCTTTGAAAACGTAGTAGGTAGGTATTGTAGCCTCAATAATAAATTGTGTAGTTTTAGTCACTTGCCAGTTGCACTACTATATGAGAGCAATGTTGTTAGTATTTTTAACAGTCCATTTTGAATTTTACTCCTTATTATGGGGAAATTATTTTTATTTTTTAGATTGTATTAATTTTATAATGATGTACCTATGTTTTTTGTATAATATGTATTATTACCTACCTATAAAAAGTAGTCGAAAAAATAACTTTCAACTTTGGTTTCGAATAGAAGTTTGATCTAGATTGTACTTTAAAAATGGTCAACACTAGGAAAAAAAAGGTAAGCATGTGGATACCGCTCTGTTGTGCATTAGGTGTCGAGTGGGTAACTGATATGGATGTGTAAAATTCGTATGCAATGATATGTATCATTGTATACGAAAAACTGATTCTGAACGGAAATGATTTGTCAATCTAAGATATATAAAATATATTGTATTACCTATATTATTTAAATTGTAACATATTTATTAAGTAGGATTTAGGACATAAATTATTACAAACCTATATTTAGGTTACATACTTTCATCTGGCAAGGTTAAAAAAATCGAATATTTCAAATGCCCATAACTATAGCATAAAAATATTATTAATTATTATATTATAATATAGTGAAATATTTTGAAAAGAAAATTATTCGAAGAAAATGCCAATATCAACTACTGGTGAAAGTTTCAAGTTTCTATAACTTATACTTTTTGATTAACAACAAATATCTTAAATCGTTTTATCGTTATTTTACGCTATTTCGTAAAAATTTAAATTTTTACGCTCATAAATTATTTTTTTTGTATCGATGCTGTAGTTTTTTTCTTACAGTTATTGAAGGAAAACTTATGGAGAACCTTGTATTGGGTTTTTTAACTTAAGGTATAAATTGCTAAAACTTTATACATTTTCAATTTCAAAATTCCTTGCAAATGTTCGCGATTTTGAAGTATTTCGTAAACATTTGAACCTTAAACTCTTATAAACAAAAATTTTGACTAACGATAATAAAGTTTATAATTTATATAAACCTTACATTGTAAAATAAGTTTCAAGTGTTACATTACTGTTCAGTTTGGTTGTTTGGTGTCTTTAAAATCTATTTAAAAACTGTCATTATGTTTTTATTCCAATTAACATTGCATATAGGTATTCATATTTAAACAGCCCCCCCCCCCCCGAAATATCAAGAAAATTTAAAAATTATTTTAATATTTAATGATCTATGAGAATCACTAGAAAAATCTTAAATTGTACTTATAAAAATTGATCAGCCCTCCCCGAAAAAAATCCTGATTACGCCACTGATGTGTATGGTATTATCATCATAATATACAATAAATATAAGGTACTAAGATAACTTGCATATTTAATAGTATTATTTGTTTTATAATTTAATATATAAACTATAATCATTATCTGATTTTTGAACACTATGATTAGTATGACTTATTTGCATTTGGCATGATACTTTAATTTCTGCATTTATTTTACTTGTTTGCTTTAGTTCATAATATTATCTATAAGGATCCTTTTAATTTATTTATACTCATTATTCTGTGACTATGTCCTCTTGGTGGTTTCCATCAGATAATAATATGTATATTTTTTTTTTATAAAAAAACAATTAAAAAAAAACATTTTTACATCCATTTAGTGAGCCATAATTGATGAACATAATATGTTAGTAATGATCTGAGAGCGCTACTGTTTGTTTAAGTGATAACCATTTTTATTTTTCTCATAAACACGAGTCACAAATTTCATCTAGGTTTTTAATTTCTTCGCCATTAATATTTATGCTATCGCCTAGACTTTCTTTTATTAGTTTAGTCATATTAGACTTGCATAAATACCGTAATCTTTTGTTTTATGCTAAAAGTTTGGATTTATTTATTATTACAAAATGTTCACGGAATGGTATTAATATTATAGCTATACACATTGTTTCTAATTTGTTAAGTATAAATTGTATAATAAAAAAATGTATGTATAATTTTTAACTATAATTATTATTATATATATCTATGTGTAAGACTATTACTCCGACTTTGCGACTTAGTCGACGGATGAATTTTGTGCAATTAAACGAGCAACACGTGTCACATATATTTGAGGTACACATCATGTAAAAACCATGCATAACCGATTTTGTTAAATACCGATTTGAGATTAGTAATAAAATATATATTGTTTTCAGTCTTCAGTCTTCACATAACATAGAAAGTGTCTTACTTCTTGCTGAAAAATTTTTTCATCAAATAACGCTAATAACGGTATTTGCGAATAAGAAGTTTGACACGGTACGCAACGAAAAAGTTAGCCGTAAGACCCCGTAAAGCATAATTGTGTATTCTCTTTAATGTCGTCAACACCTGACATAGTAACATTTAACAGCTAGCTATTGTGTACCGTTGTTTATCATTAATAAAAATACACCGCACAAATAGTGAAATTCGTGTTGTTTTTTTTTATACTGACCGGCTCACCGCGGACTCACCGAGCACCTACTGCCGTAACCGTGTCAAGTTTAAATACTAGGGGTAATTAATTAAAACGTTGGTTATGTTTTTTTTTTATTTGTGTAAAAATATAATTTTGTCTAAATGAAATGAAAATTATTATTTGCATTTAATAGTTATAATAATTTATATGGTCGCATATACCATACCGTTCTTGCTGTCGACGTTGTATTCTTACTGCATTATAAAAAATAATATAAATATATTTAATGTATTTAACTTTTAACATAAATAAAATATACTTAATAGGTAGTACCTAATTAAATTTGCTAGTTATTATATGATAATAATTTTTCCTTATTAGTCCACCTACAAAAATGTTTAAGTATTCATATACTTTACAAAGTTTTAAAGTAGCAAATACTCGTATATTTACTTAGTATTATAAATTTACTTTAGGTCTTATAAAACCTATGTTTTACTATTTTTTTATAATATTATATGTATAAATTCTACATTGATTTCTATGTAAGCCAAATTATTGTATAAAATACATCTATTGCGCTTAAAAGATTAAAAAAAAGCTGAGTGGGCAAGTGGGTATTGCTCTGCTGTATATAGTAGTGATGGAGAGTTGGTCACTGGTCACTATATTGTTTGTGTTAAATTTGAATGCAATGACAGGTATCATTGAATACGAAAAACGATTCTGAACGGAGATGATTTATCAGTCAAAGATAATTTTTAGGATATATTAAATAATTATACCTATATTTAAGTTGTAATGTATCGTTATTTTGCGCGATTTCGTAAAAAATTAAATTTCATACGCTCATACATTTTTTTCTTTATTGACGCTGGATTTTTTTTTTTACAGTTACTTGAAGGAAAATTTATAGATAATCTTGTATTGAGTTTTTTAACCTTCGGCATAAACCACAAAAATTATGCTTATAAACAAAAATTGTGACAAACGATTTTTGACTTTTTTTTATTACGATAAGTACAACTTATAATAAACCTTGTATTAAATTTTAAAGATATTTTGAAAGCCAAATTTTTTTATCGGCAATTCAAAAAAAAAAATTTATAAAAATCAAAAATTTCAATCGCTTATAAATAGTTAAAAAAATTCTAAATATTTTGAAAACTTAATTCTAAATAGATAACGCTAATATAAACATTTGGTGAAAATTTCAAGTATCTACAATGATTCGTTTTTGAGTTACAGCAAAATCAAAAAATCGATTTTGTCGAAAAGTGGTTATGCGTAAAAATTCCCGTTTTTCCGTTATTTTTACAGGATTTTTCCTGACGCTTTTGAAAACCACTGGCAATTTTTTATTTTTGACTCCACAAAGTACCAAATAGATGAATTTTCATATTCAAAGAGGGGCTGAAGTCGAAAATCGAAGCGTTATTACTACTCCAAAACGTGATGACAGACACAAAAAAAAAAAATAAAAAAAAACACACATCATTGTAAAATCAATACATTTATCACTCTGTTCAGAATCCAAAATAATAATAATAACGTGTAATATAGTTAAGGATTAAATTCGACAATGGATAGAAAGATATCTAGATAAAATGAAAATCGTTAACGAGCTCGTAAAACATATATAAAATATCGAAATTATCGAAAATTTAAAACATTTTTCAATCTTCGACAACTACTATAGTCCATAAGTAGCTGGTAATATTATATTATATATGTGATACTTAGGTATACCGTATATTAATATCTAAAATCAGTGGCGTACTAACGGGAGGGATAAATTCCCCCCCCCCGAAATTTTTGGATTTTAATTTATTATAAGAAAACTAAAATTTCTAGTTCCTGTAACCCCTTAACCCCCCCCCCCCCCAAAAAAAAAAAAATTCAGGTCTAAGTACGCCACTGTCTAAAATATTTATTATAAATGGTTTCACGTTCATAAGACCAAAACAAAAATATAGGGACACAACTATAAATTTTAAATAATAATCAACGAGAAAATTGTTTAGCGCTCTACGTTAATAAATTAAAACTAACTTAATTTAATTAACTCATCGATGTGTCCACTGTCTACAATGTTGAATGGATAGGATATAGGACGCTATATAGTTACCACCGGTTTCTATTCCGAGCATTTATCACCGTTTAAGTATTTATATATGGTAGAGCGCAGTACTTATACATAATAATATATTACACCTGTACCTATTCACTGCAGATGGTTGTTATAGTTGTTACGTTCACGTGGTGCATAGGTACGCGTTGTGTGCAGATGATGATGAGTGATGCGTATTATACTCGTATTATCGTCGCAGACCGAACCATAACGATTTGGGAACAGAGATACGCCATATATATATATAATATTGTATTGCCAAGAATATTGAAAATGGGAGTGTCTGCGACATATAAATACGTGTGTGCGTACTCCCCGCGGACTCCCCGACGGCGGATCTCGGAGATTTCAGAAGTGTGATCATATATTATATATATATATATATATATATATTTCGGAGGCCCACGAGTCACGACATACTCTCTCTGAGTTTGCCTAGGCGGTAAGAAAATGATTACCCAGAGGGACAATTTCCGTTTACTGGACGCCAGGGGACATTGATGGGGCGTTTTCTAAAGTTTTTTTCGGTTTATAAACGTTCTCTCTAGCATCCTGACAAATGTCCGAACGCATTATATATATCTGTGTGTGGCGTTAAAGAGTCACTCTTGTCTGCAAAAACGCGCTGTACATGTATATAATAATCGATAAGTACAATAATATTGAGTTTCTAAGTGTGGAATAGCGGTGTTTGCAACAGTATGTATATTTACTGTACGTGTACCCTATGTCTGTAAATGTTGGTACTCATTTAATCTATGTTACAGCGAAAGATTGAATACTATAGTTGAATTTGAACTCGTAGGTTTAACTATAATAAGTAAGTATTAATTATTAATTACACTAAGTAAAAGTTGAAGTAAACAATTTTTGGTCTTATGAGCGTTTTTTAATAAATTCTATCGGTAGCATGTAAAGATCTTTTAATTCGAGTACCTAAACCTAGGTATTATTTTATTGTATTAGTCCCGATTTCCCGAATCTTGATTAAAGGAAACTTAAATGCAATGTAAATGCATCATACGTGTATCTCTCTTATAAATATAAACAAAGATCAATAAAACAACTTTGTTTTATGAATAACGATGTTGGTTATAAAATTTTATAAACATTTAATCAGTATTATACAGAAATTGACTTACAGCTTGACGCCCATTTGTTATAGAGTATCCGGAATACACGATTTAAATATAATACTTATCTTCGCATAAGTCGCATAAGATATAGATTTAACTAATTTTTGATAACAATAAATTGAAAATATATTATATAATATGATTGCATAATATAATATATTGTTCTAATAATACTCGCACATTTTTACTGTATTACTCTACTGAATGCTTTTTCTTACCCGTTTATTATTTATAATAGAATACTGCTATTATAGCTGTTATGGAGTTTTGAGTAAATATCATTGAATGATAAGTATAGGTTCGAAGTATATACAACATAATAATTTAAAATTAGTCTAAATGTTTTGAAAATTTGTTTGTATATTACTATATTGTAAATTATTATTTGAGTACTGAAAAGATTCTAATCCTTACGAAGTACGAAGTACGAATAATATATTTCTTTGTATATTACAATATAGTAAGTAAATTAATTTTTTTTAACAGTCAATTTGATCGAAATTAGAACTTTAAATTATTAAAAAAAAATAATTGAGCGTAATAAACCTATAAAGTGTATAGATTAAATTTTATAGTCTAAATTATTAATCTCTAAATCTTTTTAAGTCACTGTAAGAACAATTTATGAAGAATCTTGGGTTACATTTTTGAACTTTAGATATTAACATTAAACCTCTTAAATGATAATGTTTCTTATATTGAATAATACATTTAATATATAAAACATTTTTATTATTTTTATTATTATACACCTATATATTGTTTATACTTTCACATAATAAATCGGTGTATACATATATATACACCTTAATTCTTCTATCGGGCTCTATATAATAAATATATATATATATATAACAGTTGTAGGTATTTTAATTTTTGAGTACTACCTAATATAGTAATTTAATACTTCGTTTGATCTAAATTTAATATAATAATAGCTGTAGATAGTGTCACGAAAATGATGTAAAGTGCACTGATGTAGTATGTGTATATACTACTAATATAATATAATGTAGAACTGTATAGTGTGTGCCCTATAACCTGGGGTGGCCAACAGGTAGATCGCGACTCCCTTTCGCATTTTATTGAAGTTTTGGATTTTTATCAGAAAAGAATTTTTTTTTTTTTTGTAAATTTGTGTACCCTTGTTTAATCCAGGAATATATAAAATTAGATTTAAAAAAAAGGCAATAATATAACTATTAAAAACGAGATTATACACAATATACACTGATATCGAGTACAGCTTCTTACGTTACCTACTACATATAAAGGTACATTAGTTAAACATATAGGTTAATGAAAACAACATACAATAATAATAAGTTAAAGTAATAATTTGTAATCAAATATATTAAAATACGTGTTGTGTAAAACTGTAAAACTAAACAATACTCATGAGTGTAACACGCGTGTAATAAAAAATATTTTTGTTTATTGACAAACTTTTTTTTATTTTATCGATCGCAACAACCAGGGAAAACTCAAGAGGTCGATCACAAGTCTATTAAAGTTGGCCACCCCTGCCCTATACGTGTCAATTGTCAATATTATATATGTAGGTGTATGTGTGTATGAGTATATATATATATATATATGGTTTGATTTTATACTAAATCGAGACTAATAACCAAACCTAAGTGCATTTGAAAATGACACAACGGGGAATTCGAAGAAAAGTAATTTTGGATAACTAATGGGTCCAAATAATGTCGTTAATTCATTGTATGTTATATATCGTTTGGCTGCAGCGAGAGGCGTGGCCGGTACATCCTCTCCCGAATGGCCAAAAGCCATTAAACTTTAACGCTTCAAAACCAACAATGAAATCCCATTGCCTGCAGTTTCGAAAGAACGTACACGCGCACATGTATAAATATGCGTTTCGAACATTTCAAAAAATATACAACTACATAATAGTATTATTATACACAAAATAATATACATTATTTTATTACATACAATTATTGTAATAATAATAAGTACATGTATATTTCCCGAGTTCCTGTATTACATAATATTATTATTAGGGTTAGGTTAGAATGTTTATGCACTTGTAAATGCTTCAATACGCATGCACTTTTGCAATAAGAGAATAAAATCTATTTCAAAATAGTAACATTTAATTTAATAGTAAGTAATATTACCAATCACTAATATAGGAAAATATTGAGATTTGTGAAGTTGCATTATTATAGCTTATATTTGAAATGTTGAACATTATATTTATTTGGAAGAAAGTAAGATTTTTTACCTAAACCTAATGGAAACCTAATGTGATTAATATTTACAACAATATCTATATGTTAACAATAATAAAAAATCATTTTACGAATAAAAAATTCAGAAATGAATTACAGACTATAGGTTTAAAATTATCTACGACATTTGTGAAAGTGTTTAAAAATAGAAACATATTTTAATTAAATTCAATCAATACTATTCAACTCAATAAAATTTTAACTAAAAACTATTTATTATGTATTCTAATAAATTATTAAGTAAATAAATATAAATAATTAATAAAAAAAAAACAATCCAATACATTTTAAAGAATTTTATGTAAAAGCAAAAATAAACATAATAGTACCGCAATTTGCAAAACCATAAAACTCAATTTATTAAAGTGAAAACATTTCAATTAGTATAAATTAAAATTACAAATAGAAAACTTTATGATCTGTTTGAAAATATAATAGTATTATGCAACAATAATGTTTTATTCAAAAATTATTGTAGGAGTTTCTCGATGCCAGCAGGCTATATAATTTTATCAAGCAAAAAAAAAAAACAATAAACAACAAGTGTTTAATTAATTTCTTAATATTTTTTTTTACTGTTTTGTATATTAAATAATGCTTTTTAAACAACACATACCAAACTTTAGTTTGAAAAATAAAATAATTTAGCCTGCTGACGTAAAAGACGGTCTACTAATTTTGTATACTAGTTCTGTTTACTAGTATACGTTCAAATAAATAATACAATTTTTCACTTTAAATTTAAATTTTTTATTTGTATTTATAAATAAATCATGTTTTATAGTTTAACAGTATGATTATGTTTATTTTCTATAATTTCTTTATTGCCTTTTGGAATTCTATTTATTAAGAATTTATTAGAATGTATAATTAACTCTAACAGTCTAACAAATGTAGTTCTTAGAAAGTTTAACTATGAGCTTAATAGATAAATAGTATTAATAGTGTTTAATTAAAAATTTAAATAGGTATCTATTTAAAAAAAAATATATCATGGACATATTATCATTTATTATATATACATAGTATGTGCATAGGCGTGTTTACGGGTCTTGCCTGTCCTGCACAGGCATGGCCTGCGAAATTTGATTTAACTTACATTATAAATTGTGGTGCATAATATAACCTTATTTTTTCTCAGTTTTTGATTTCATATATTTTTTTTTTAATTTTCATCATTTGGACTTGTAGCGTTTATATTTATAAGACTATAAAAATTGATAATTTTAGTGCAGTAAACCCATCCTCCTGGATATGCCACTGTTGTGCACGACCTGCGAATGAGGCCTAGACACGCCTATGAGTATGTGGTTGTACAGATTACAGAATAAGTTCCGTAATATTGTGTCCATGTCCATTATGTTTAGAGTTATCCACAATCCATATTGTGGTGTAATTATGCGTCTATGCGATGTATATAAATGTATAAAGATCTATTTCGTGAAATGGATGAAATATCTATTCATTTTACGTAACGGATATAACGTTATAAGAACCTCAAATGGATACGACATATATACAATAATATATACTCATCTTAAACTTAAATACTTAATTAAAATAAGTCATAATAGCCTAAATATAAAATGATGTTTTCATTAATGATTTATATAATATTATACTGTGAAACATACACTCCCTAAATTTAAGTTCCTCGTACCTATATCAGGTACTTGTATCTATAATATGCATTGAAACACGTTTGGAGTAGATAGCATTGCAAATTATGGAATAAAAATTTTATTCTTTACCCTCCTCAAGTCCACGAACTATACTTATGTTTATAATTATTTTACGTTATACTATCATATCGTAGAAATACACTTATCTATATCCATTATACGACTATAAATAGACCACCAGTAGCGTTACAATATTTTGATATCCCTCTTATACCAAACCAAATTTGAAAATAATGTACACCATCGACGTATAAACCAATTTGTATAATACTCATGATTAATTTCATCATCGTTTAGTTTTTACATTTTTTCAAAGTTTTTTTCTATTTATTTTATAAGTATAGTATTTTCATATAATATTTATTTTAATTTAGACATTACCACAAGTACCTCATTACTTGCTACAATATGCATGTAACAATTATAGTTTGTAATTTATATTATATTTACAAAATCTATACACAATGTTATAAATAATAATTAATATTTCATAGTTAATTAAAATCTATTTTATTTATTTATATTTTATAGAAGATAGACTTAAGAATAAAAATAATATAATAAATTACTTAAACGAATAATGATAAATATTTACAATGCATACTCAAAATTCAAACATGTTTATATATATATGTATTATGCGTGTATCGCATGACATTATTTTATTAAAAAAAAAGAGAGAATAGAATTATAAAAATATTTATGTACTTTAAACATAATACGCATTTTGTATAATATATATAGGTAGGTAAAGATAGGTACTAGGTACGCCTTCTGGTAGAGCATATTGAATATAATCGTTAAATACATTGTTCGTGTTTATATTCGTCTACAATGTTCTACGCTAATTCCCAAAATAATATTTGTATGTTTTTGACGATTAATTAAATAAATAATTTGTTATATTTGTAAACATTAACTGCCTAGTACCTACCTAAATTTAAAGTATACAATCTTATATTTGTTATATTTTTTACAGATACAAATCACAATAATAATAACTAATAACTAATAAGTTATTAAATATAAACACATTTATACAAATAACTAAATTTAATAGTTCATTATACAGTATGAATTCCTATATTTTGTAATATTTTAACTTCATATCTGGTCCACCTCGGAATTCAAACTTTCGAAGTGATGACATTATTATGATATAAATTAAATTCGTTAAGCTCAAACTATTTAATATTTTAAATGGTGTAGAAATTCTTTATACAAAAAGTTTAAGAGTATTTACTTAACAATATTTAAAAAAACCTATACTCTAGTCATTTCGTATATAGTATCTATAGGACCTTACACGTTGAGATGAAGCAAAAACTTATTTCAAAATTTATTCTTATCGGAGTATATGCCATATTGCCACAACATTTAACTGTCGAAATTAACTAAAATATTAATATAATCACAAAATGAGTAATGAAATGACCTTTACGAGTCAATAATTGCTATATGAGTGTTTGTTACTGTAAAAATCTCTAATAAATCTAATTCCTTGAACAAATTCTAGTTCGTTCTCTACACTTCATATGCATTATTTGCATTATTGTATTTCAAATTAAACTTATCGTGGTTTTGCTATTGTTTTATCAATAGAAAATCAAAGAATATCTGCTATTTGTATAAAAAAACAATTACATCAGTTAATGTAAAAAGAAAAAAATAGTTAATTATTATTGGTCGCCAAATCACTCATGTATGTTTTTTCGACTTCCAAATGTAGGTCCGATAAAAAGTAAATTTTCTACCAGTAAAACAAATTTTATGTTATATTTTGAATACTAGAACGAATCGATTTATTATAGCCTATAGGTAAGAACATTATACACATTGGTTTTTTTTATAATACTTTAATTTTGAGTTATGAGTATGTACTTATGTAAAATATTTTTAAAAAAAAGTACTCATAAGTCATAATACATGTTCAAAAGTTAAATATCGTTTAAAACCAAAGTGAATGTATAAACATAGATAACGTTTTTAAATGTAATTTCGATAAAAGTTCAATTAACTCTAATATTAATTACACAAAATCGATTCTAAATGCAAAAGCAAATAATGCAAATTTTCTATACTTTATGTTTGTACAAAACCGAGACAACACTGCAGTTGTAAAAGAAGAGTGTTTTAAATCTAATTGCCTGAAAAAACTGGAGGACTTGGGTTAAAGAGGATTTAAATTTTTTAAGCGGATTTAATTCATTAACAAGATTACCATAATTTTTAAGATTTGTTCTCAACGAATTATTTTACTATAAGAAAGTGTTTTCATATTTTAATTGTTGTATTATAATATATAACATATTATACCTATAAACTGTTATTGGAATATTTAAAATAACCTAAAACAATGTATTATTAAAATATAGTTAATATAGTATACAGTTTTGATTGTATTCGTAAATTTCCTATTGACTATGATATTTTTGTTATCTTATGTACAAAACTTTAAAATATCAATGTAGATTACCTACTTATAATATTTCTTAAATTATATTAGTATGCCAAAGTTTGAAAAAGGCATCAAGTACTAACCTATTTAAAAACCGTCTGAAATGTCACTGCCATTGTAATAACATTATACGTATAGGTTAGGTGTATGTTCTTATATCGATATTTGTACCTATTTATTATTATTATTATTATTATTTATCTTTAGTTTCTTTCCGAAGTTCGTGCTTTGTTATAATCTATAATTTATTATGTACTCTGCAGTATAATATATCTGTTCAAAGGCTGATCTCAGCGGCCGTAGTCAACACCAGATTATAGAATGGCAGACGTGTACAACTGCAGCCGGCTTTTGATTTTGAAGTCCGCGTCACTGTCACGCCGAAGATGCGCAAAACCTGAAGCACATTTCTCCAGCTGTTGGTGTCGGCTCCGCACCACGAACCGATTGACGTGCACCGGTATGGGCACGACGATTTTTCCCGCCCCGCCGCCGACGGCGCCGTTTGTACATTTCGATCGGCCGCGCATCGCGTTCACGCTGGCATTATTCTTTTGGCCATCGTTACCGCACGCGTTCCCGGATAACAAGCTTGCCTTGACCCGTTTCCATTTCGCTCTTCGGTTTTGAAACCATATCTTCACCTGTAGATGTGACATACATAAGAGAGAGAAAAATATAAATTATGAACGAACAATAATAGGTTAGGTATCAAGTTAAGGGAAACATTGTCGTATAGCGTTTATAAGACATATACATCGTAGTAATGTAGCACATTTAGATATTTTATAAGGTCTATAACTGTTTACAGAGTTTACCATTCTTTGGAAATGAAATGTTACAATTGTTGATACATTCACATCAAGAGTACACCACCACTCTTCTGAGTTGTCACCGTCTTACAAATGAACGACATATCAAGTATTTTATGTTCAGTAGTTCCAATTCTGTGTAATAATATTTATTTATAGAAGGAATTGTTCTATTATTTCAAACATATAAAAGGAAGAACATTATTTGTGCTTTTTCGTGGGATTTTACGATATTTTTATTTAAAGCAAATTATAAGTAGATAAGTAAAATATTACTTTTTAAAAATTTTCATAAGTTGCTTAAAAAATAAAATATTGTAAAAAAACAATATTAAATTCTTGCTATTCTAATTGAAATTTCTGAACCAAATTTAATACATCGTAATTATTATAAGCCGAGACAACACATGCGGGTATAATGTCTTTAAAGAAAAAAACATTAAGAATCTGAAGTAGATAAATAAACTAGGTAATACAAATTAACGATTTTTACTTATAATTTAGAAAATATATCTTGTACGTCTAAAAAATAACAAATTAGTCGTCAGACCATAGGTACAAAGGTACCATTAATGAAAAAAACGCTTTGCTGCATTATAGATTTTAAGTGTATCTTATATAATGAGCAGGTCATTGTTATATTGTAATTAATGAATTGAAATTAGTTAAAATTATTTGATATGAACAACGATTCTGAGTAAAGACTGTGTGTAAACATCTATCTCTAAGAGTATTTTATGTAATCTTTTGTTTTTATTTATGACATTAATATACTATATAATATATATATGTATACAGTATTACAGTAATACAGTATATATAACTATTAGTAATAATTTCAAATAAAATATTTTTTTATACTTGATTAATACCTAGTAATATATTAAATGGTGATAGTGTACACGACTTTTAGGTACAAATTATTAAAATATAAAATGTTATGAATTTTTATATATTTACAAAATCATTTACTGTTTGAGATGTAAATATAATAATAATAATCACGCTGAAATTTTAACTTCAAACATTTATTAATTAAAATTATAAAAATCAATTTTTAATATACTTATAGTATTGACATATCACATATGTATAATATATGTTATAGGTATCTTATATTACACTGTTTAGCAATATAAGATATTAAAATAGAATACTTTATGAATTTTTAAAAATTTATATAAATATATATAATATATAAATTATGAAATAATTTGAAAAAGATAAACATCTACTAGAACATTGCTTTACACTTTTAAGATTTTTAACTGAAAACTAAAATATTTGTCATCATAAATTATAAATATTTTTAAAATTATATCACGACTAGAAAATATTAACACAAATAGTTAAAACTGAAAGTTTCTATGATTATTTTTTTCTGAATTAAAATAAAAATCAAAATCAATTGTATCGATAAATTGTCCTGCGTAATGCGTAAAGCGTAAATACTCCCGTTTTTCCGTTATACATACATTTTCCCAATCCTTACTCTTCAAAGTAGGTATACTAATCACCAGCAAACTACTATAGTAGTTAAAGATTGAAGCAAATTTTCCGTTCCAAAATTTAATGATGACACACAAAAAAATAATTACTATTAGTAAAATCAATATATTTAACGAAACTCAGAATCTAAAGAGCTTCTTATTGTTACTTTTATGGATATAATAAATGTTAAGAATTGCTATGAATTAAATGTGTATTAACGTGGGTACGCCCAACTCTATTAGCTGTAATTAACCATTAATAATCATGTATAATAGATAAATATTGATAGTCTTAGAATTTTTGTGTCACACGCGGACTAAAACTTAATCAAGTTGTCTAATCAGTTTTCTATGCTTTTTTTTTAGAAAACAAAACAAACTTTTAAATAAAAAATAAAAATAAAAATAAAAATTGGCAAACGAACGGAAAATAAATATCACTTTAATTAATAATATAACATATTGGGTACTCGTATACAATATAGTTTTTGATTTATTCTAAATCGTTAAGTTGTATGAAATCCATCCCCATATTAGTGATAAAGATAATCAAAACTGTACAATTAAAATATGTTAAAAAAAAACATTATAATTTAGTGTAACGATATATTATGTAAGTACAATAGAATACAATCTATATCGGTAAAACGGCTGTCCCTTAAAAACGAGGAGGCGCCTATATGAGATATTGTATTTATAAAACGTTTGTGTTGTTTCCTGACAATCATAATATTAAAAAGCGGATATCCTATGATTATGCTAATTCTGCCGCATGACATACATTCCCACTCAAAAGAGGGTGAAAAGCGTATAGTAGTTGTCTGAAGGGTAAACTTTTATTCATTTTAACACTGGGTGTTCTACGAGTTTTTTATTTATACAATTCTAATAGCAGTTATAAAAACGATAATACGATATAGTGTTATTCAATTTTTATAAATTCTCGTGTTATGAAAAGTTTAAACATTCTGTAAATCATATTATATATTGACATGGCTCTGTGAAAGAAAAATAGTCAATATTTCGAAAGTAAAAGAGCAAATTTATTAGAAGGCGTGATTTTCTAATGTCCTCCAAGGAATAATATCACATATTTTACGTCATATTTCAATGTATCAAAATCCAGTTGTTATATACATTCATAATAATAATGCGATATAAAATAAGATATATTAGAGAACCATGAGATGCGATTTTATTATTTTTATTTTACTTACTTATACGTATTATGTTTATGTATACTTACGATAAATTACTGTATGAAATATTAGTTACAACTTACAAATAACTAAACTCAGAAGTCAGAATGTAATATATCTAAATAATATCCAAAAGAGAAAAAATATTTATATGATTACAGGAATTTAGGTCTATAACTAATATTTTCACCGTTCTAATTTTTTAAAAGCATTTATCTACATATACATCGCACGTTTCCAATAGCAGTGGCTACATATAATTGCGATTTATTGTTCGATCATTACCTAATAGTTATCGTTGGAGATTTTAAGACAGCAAAGAAAAAAATACGCATATGTGTGATTTTTCTAAGAAACAAAATTAGGAGCAGCCATAATATTAACGATAAGAAATACATAAAAGAGGCATTTTAGTTAGTTGATTAGAGTCAGATTAACGGGGTTTTATGGGATACTTTAGTCGGTTAGATTTATTTTTTATTATGAAATCTTTAAAAGCTATTTTATTTTTAAACAAATAAATAGTAATTTGTACGTAAGTTTCTCAATATCTTTACTTGATATTTTTCAAATCTCTTTTGAATTAGTTAAGGTTAAAATTAAAAATACATAATGTCTTATTTATACCTATTTGTTTTACAACAATGATATTCGAAATAATTTTAAAATTATCTATAAACTTTATTTTAATGATAACGTTTAATGTTTAATATTTGAAATTACAAATACATATTATGTATACTTGTTTACTTAGATTAGACTTCAATTTTTTTATTTTCCTATAATACGAAATAAAAAGTTAAATGACTTAATACTTATATTTTATACATTATGTCGCAATAATTAAATTTCTAGTAAGTACGTCTGATCTGATTATTATCAAATTTAAGGCTCATATATGAGATGAATATATCTATCTATAATGCATATGCGTCTACCTACTATAATAATAATCTATTTTATTGTTGTATATGGAATATTGTTTTTATTAATTATTCATTATTATATATCATATAATATATTAATATTATGTATAAATACCTAATATTCACACACGCATTATATTATGTGAATTTCTTTGTAACATAATCATCATATTTTACTATAGTAATATTACATAAATATTATTACCTGAACTTCACTAAGCTTTAATGAATTTGCAATTTCAGATCTTTCAGTTAGGCTTAAGTATTTTTTAGCCTGGAATTCCCGCTCCAATTCTAAAAGCTGGCCACTTGTAAATGCTGTTCTTCTTCGGCGAGACTTGTTCTCATTTAAAGACTGCGCAATTGAGTTTTGTCTTGTTTGAAGAATTCCTATATCATTTAGGCATTTTCCTGAAAATTATCATATATTTCAAAACACATATTTATTAAATTTCGTTATTTACTATATTTATTTCAACGTGTAATAGTGTAAATATCATAGTCGGCATCTGGAGCATGAAGGTACAGCTACTAGCTACTCTCATTTTATAAATAATCTTGATAGGTATATAAAATTATAATTCCTACATTCACGTTATTTAAAAAAATATTAACATAATTTTGTGTTACGATAATAATACATTTAAAAGTAACAAATTAAATATTATAGGTTCATTAAATTAAACACTATATACAGAACTCGTTAAAAACTTAGCTTCCTTTTATTTCTCAAGAAATGGTCTAGACTCTAGAGCGGTATAAATCTTTATTAAACTAATAAAACTATTGATAAAACAGAAAAATAATCTGTTTAATGACAGATTAATATTTCAGACTGGATTTCAGGTCTTTCAAGGTGGTATTAGAAACTTTGTTAGCATTCAGTCTACTAGAAAATGATATGTTCACAAAATTTTTAAAATACGAATAAATATTGTTGTGGAAAAAATAAACACTTCTCTCTTGTATAAGAACCGAAAAATGACAAGAGATGAAGACAATATCAGTCCAATTATTCTTCCTTATTCTTATAGATCCATGACCGAGGGAATATACCAATGAAGTTGTTAAATAGATAACTTGAACGACTAACTCGTTTACCTACAACATTGTTTATGGCATAAAAAACATGCATTCCGAATTTTTTATACAATACAAAAAAATAAAATTTGAAACAGTGTGAAACAAATCGTATTAAAAATCGTACATATTTATAACTAAGGCTAGTGTCTAAGTGTCTTTATGTCCTTAAAAATCATTGAAATATGTTTGTATTTATGAACCATTAAATATGCTTTTAAAATCTACACTAGAAAAAAAATAAAAAAAATTTTATTTTAATATCTAGATAATATTTGCAAAATTGCTAAAATTATAAATTGTTTATTATAATTTTTCTTTTCCGATTTATTTTTTTGAATCACGCTTGTGGTGTTCCGATAAGTAACAATACAAGTGATCGGCGATAATAACATAAACATTAATTTTATATGAATAAAAACCATCATACTAATATCAGTAATATCTCAGGTCCAGAAAATCTATTTAAAATTAAGTTTTTCTTTATAAAATTATAAAACTTACACCTTATATATATAATTGCCAAGTATGCAACATATACACCTATACATTTTAAATATACACTGGTATTGCTATGAAATAAATTTATATTTTACTTAGGTATGTTTTATTGGTTTTATATTTTATTTTGAAAAATTAAATGAAATATTGATCAATTTTATTAATTAAAACCATTTTTACTAACATAATATAGATTTAAAAACCGAAATAACTTCTAACATTTTATATTCTATACAAGTTTTCTTAATTATAGAATTTATGATTCAAATATTTACTTAATCATAAGCAATCTACTGTATTTTATTTTATTGTACTAAAAGAAGTAACTAACAAAGAGTTCAATAATAAAAATACATTTTCTTGTAAAGTTAATGAATATTAATTGCATTCAAATCAGTATTTCGAACATTCTTTTTTATAATTTATAGATTTTAATCATTAAAAATATGTTTTTTATTGTTTGATGCAATTTAATTGTTGTTGAAATTGCAAAATTGGAAAAGTTAACGATTTTTTTTAACTCGTTAAGTTAAATTAAAAGTAAACTAATATATTTTTTATACCTTCGTTAAGTTAAAAATTAATAGATAAGACAATTAACTTAATTAAAAATTTAGTTATTTTTAAATCTATAAGAATAATAGATCACCTATAAAATTAATGAACAATTTGAAAATTGTTTCAAGCTTAGATAGCTGCGCCCATGTGACTATCCATGTGGCATGTAGTATACTTAGCAGTATTTACTGAGGATTTAGAGTAGACAGTTGACGATTCATCCAACTCTTCTTTCATCGATTAAATAAGAGGAAAGTTAAATAGTATAAATACATAAATGATACAAATTCTACTATTATCTGCTACACGCTCCAATATAGCATAATAATATTATATTTAAATAAATAAAATAATTATATTTCCATAGGTATTCATTGACAGATTTTATTTTTATGAATAATTGGGATACAAAAAACATTTTTTTTGTGATACTAATATTTCTCAAACCAACAAAGTTATAAATTAACGGGTTATATAAAATTTTAAACTTTACTTAATTTTAATTAATCTGTGTACAGTTAACTTGATGTTAAAAATGTAATTTATTACGTTAAAAGTTATTTAAAAAAAAAGTAACGAGTTACTTAATTTAGTTAATATTACCTTAAATTTAATTTTTAACTTATTAATGTCCAGCCTTGATTAGGTTAGCTTTGCATTAAACTTCAGAAATTGTACATAATTTGTTTAATAAATATGTCTTTTATAGTGATAAGATGAAACAGGAGAAAATATATATTGAATTTGCTTAATGGATAAAAACAAATAAGTAAATCCAACATTCAATTTATGAAAACCGTTCAGCATCTAAGTCACTCTCATCGTCTTATCTGCTATCAATTAAAAAATTAGTTATTTAGTCGTATTGTGGTAGATGACTGGAAGACGGAAGTGGGTAGTAAATGAAATCGAGGGCAGTCATAGAATAGTCAACAATAGTTAACCATTTGTGGGAATATTGCGTGACCAGACAGTAGTCGACAATATAATATTAGTACAATAGACATATTATTATAGTGAGTTAAGTACCAGGGAAACTGAATACTCGAAAAGAAAAACATTTAATGCACAACAATTTAATGTAGACGTATAGTTTGAGTTTTAACGCATGCTTTTTCAATTTTGTAAGATATATTTTTACAAAAGCAAGTTAAACATTTTTTTTTAAGTTATTAACATTTATAAACACTTTTAATAAGAAATTTAAAAGTTATTAGCAGGTTTGTTATATGTACTCCTATATAATTCGATGTGTCGTGTAAAATTAACTTAATATATATGAATGTTATTATTATTCACATATATAAATATGGAGTAAAATACAACAAAGGAGTATACTATAGACAATATTTTAATTAAATAAATTAAGTTTACTTAGTATCATAAATAATTAAAATAATAAAATTTAATATAAAAATCGAGAATCCTGTGCAATAACTAGACATTTTCACTTTACATAACTTTTCAAGTGTCTGAATAACTTTACTGTCATAAAACTAGATTATATATTATTTAATTTCGGATGAAGGCATATTCGTTTTAAAAATAGATTTTGATTCATTAGATGAATAAAGCCATTTAACCAAATGGGTTTCATTTAAATTTACTAATGACACACTAATTGCATGAAAATAAATTCATAAAATATGATAGTTACATATATTATGGGGAAAGGAGGCTGAGGAAATATGCAAAATAAAAAAAATGATTTTTGATGGTAAAACGAATGTTGCAAAATCGTACGTAAACGTCTACCAAACACCGCACATTCAAAAAATATATATTTATTCTTGGAAAACGTGATTTTTTTTCATATTTATTGAACATTTTATTCACCAAGATTTTTTCAAACTTTTGCTTAAATCAGTATATAAACCCACATACGCTGAATTCTCGTTTCAAAAACTTCGTTTTGCATGATTTATAGTTCAATAATAACCAATGTGGACTGTATATGTCACGGATGAAACGCGACGGAAAACACCGTCGGAAGGTTTTAAAAAATTTAATTTTATAAATGTCGGAATGTAGCATAACTAACATTACTATATTTCTTTTTATTCAAAGCGGAACAATTGTAAATTTTAATAGGAAAACCAAAATATTTTTTGCATAAAATAACATTACAAGAAGTATAGTAAAACATAGTGCGTTTTTATTAGAAAATAAATTTAGAAAATGTTCGTTTATAAAAATGACAAAACAAAAACACAGACAAATGTTATGACAATAGATCAAATTATTTGGCTGGTTTTTTATATTTGTTGGATCCGCAAATCCGAAATAACGACTTCAATTTGGTAGTTATTCTCATATCATCTTTATCTCTGGACTATAGAGTATAGAGACCATGTTATTGCCTATGAGGGTTTACACTGTTTACAGTACAAAATGTGTATCAGTGTACAGTAGTGGTACGTATTCGGTGCACAATATACATACCATCATAATGTTTTCGGCTGTGATTTTTTTTCAAAGCGGAACATTTTTGGGTACTTCGGAGACAGCGGGGCACAGAACTAGAAAATGGGACACAGGGTCACGTCAAGCACAATGACCACTGACCGATCTCAATCAGTTTATAAAGATATTTTGTTCTAATCATAACGGGCTAACATAATATAGCTAATAAAATACAATAGTTACGACGACAAACTCACCGAACCGCGGGTCGTCATCGACGTCGTCTTCGTCGTCCTCGTCGTCGTCAACGTCCCGGCCACTGTCTCTCGCACATCCGCCGTCGCCGACGCCGCCGTTGTCGTCGTCTTCGTCGTCATCGTCGTCGTCGTTGTCGTCATAGCCGCCACCGGCGTCGGGGCCCACATCGGCGACAGTCGACGTGCAGGCGTTTGACGAGTCGCGATTCGCGGGGTCACCCGAGTCCGCGTCGTCGTCGGTGGCGGCGTCTCGTCCGAAAAACGGCGGCGGCGGCGGCGGCGGCGGCGGAGAAGTCGTCCGGTTGACGACGTCGCGTAGCAATTGCCGCCGGTGGTAATCGTGATAACACAGCGGCGGCGGTGGCGGCAGTGGCGGCGGGGCCCCGGGAAACGCGACCACGTCGCTCAAGTACGGCCACAGCGACCGCGGCCCAAACGATTTACCGACGGCGGCCGCGGCGGCTGTTGCTGCGGCCGACTGCAACCGCAACACGCTCAGATAATCAAAGTTCAACATGGGCGACGACGGTTCCAGCGACGCCGGTCGTTGCTGCAGCTGCGCGGCGGCCGCGTCCAAGTAGTACGGCGGCGGCGGCGGCGGCGGCGGCGGCGAAATGTTTGCGTCGGCCGCGGGCGGAGGCGTCTCGCTGCAGCCGCTGCCGATCAGTGATTCGATGGAGAACGACTGGAATGCCGTTTGGTACTTGCGGCTCATCTCGGCCGCGGATTCGCTGCAGCCGGCGGCCGACGACGACGGTTGCACTGCCGCACGCGTACCAGCACGTTGGTCAGCCGTTGTCATGTCGGGCGGGTGGTTTTCTGCACAACACAATAGTTTAGCGCGCCGAGCGATTCATTATCAATATAATATGTATATATACGTAGATATGAGAGTGTGTGGACGACAGTTTAATAATGTTTTTATGATTAGTATAATTATAGTATACGATCCTTACAATTGATGTACTTGATAAAATACGACGAGTTTTCCGAGTGGCGAGTGCGTCCCAAAAAAGAAGGTCATATTTTTTCCATAGCCTTAGTGCGTCCCAGTTCATTTAGAGTTATCCAGGGTGGACCACTAGCAGGTGAACTGGCTTACACATGTAACAACCCAGAAATATTTTGTGATTCTTATTCATGACCTATCGTTTCCAGTGATTCACAGTCATAGCCAGGGCCGGCGGAAGGCAGGGGAGGCCTGGGCCTATCGCCCAGTGCGGCAATTTTTGTCTAAATGCCATGGGCGGCATTTTAGCTAAGACAGTACTCGAATTACAACAGATTATAATCATAAGTTAAATAGTTATAATCAAGTGTATTTATATTCGTATTAAATAAGTACAATACCAGTAACTTCATATTAAAACATTTTATAATACACAGGTAAGTAAGTTTATACCTAATTTTTGACCATGTGTTCATCAAGATTTTATTAAACGATTTAGATAATATAAATTTCCAATAATGTATTATTCGTATATTTGTAAAGAAATTCCAACGCTGTACATATTATATGTACGGTTTCTATACACTAAACCGTTACGACAATATTATTACATTTGTATTACAACATCGTGAGATTTATTGTTTTAATAAAGGTTTAAGGTAAGTCTTATTTTGATCATAATTTGTATACCTATGTAAAATGTAATTAAATTTAATATTTAGTATTATAGGGACTATATAGTATTATGTTTTGTTTATATATAAACGGAAATGTGCTTTTTAATTGCGTAGTTATCAAATTATTTAAAATATGCATAATAATATTATCATACATATAGATACTTATACTATAACTGATATGATTATTATTTTTCTTATTATTTTTTGTAGTTTTATTCTGATTACCACAAATGGGTAATATTCTTTCGGTAGAGAATTTTATCTAGTTAGCATTTTACTTTGGACATTTTTTGAATTTCATAATAGTTTTTTTTTGCAATAGAAAAAACTATTATATTTTTGTCGAACTAGATTTTAATTATGTTTTGATGACTGATGACTAAAGAAATATAATAAATATTAAATAGGGGTTTAACAATTTTTTGAAATATACTTTTTAAATACATAATTAACCTCTTTAGACACTTGAATAGGTATTTCATAAAATTACAAGTAATCTGTTTTGTTTTTAGTTTTCATGGTTATTATTGATTATTGAATTTATGAGTAAAATGTCAAATAGACAACAATTATCAGGTGCAGAGTATGAAAAAAAAAGCAGAAAAAGAGAGAGCGATAAAAATACATTCTGGATCCATAAAAAAATTTTTCAATACCCTGTTCAAAATGATGCAGACGATATTAGGGAGGAGATTAGGAGATAATAAATTTTAATGAACGTGAATATTCCACTTCTATTAAAAAAAAACTGAAATAAATTAACACAACGAATTTAATATATGTCTTGTAAATTCGATACTTTATGTTACTCTATTGGAAACTGATGCAAATTTTTCTAATGTCTCGACATCTAATTCTTCGATTATATGTATGGCCACTACTTCTGAAGCACAACCATTAATTATTAGTATATCTATGATTCATAGCTGTAAAAATTAAATACTTATAAAGTATTAAAATTGTAGATTTGAACCACAATATTCGATCGTCAAACCTGTATCTTAAGTTTGGTATTAGCACAGTAAGCTGTGGATCGAGGACGCACTCAGGCTATAAAAAAGGTAAAAATTAATAACGGGACGCACTCGGTATATCCCCAACATACGTACTACACGGGAACAACAGATTTCCATACAAATTCCATTCGAGAAATAATATTAATCTAAATATAGCCAATAGTCATATAGGTACAACATTTTATTTTGAATAGGTGTTTTAAATGCGTATAACTGGATAATATTATTATTTTTAGATAATTTGTTGTATAATTGAAAGAAAAATTATAGACTTGGGCTTTTGGCCAAAATCCATAACCTTTTGAGTTATGATATCTTAGTATAAACATTTTATTTTACTAACATACATTTTTTCAAACAATTTTTATTTTAATTTTATAAGTCTATCGTACTATTCTCTATAACTAAAGCAAACGTACCGTTTGATAATATCATTACACTAATGATTTACCAAATATAATTTCCAATTATTGTAATTGCTAAAAAAATTAATATAGTATAAATTACTAAGCCATTAGGAGTAATTATTGATTGTTATGTACATTGTACATAGCAATATAAATATTACTGATAATGTATAGGTATACAAGACATTTAAGTTATTTTTATAGTACACAATAAACAGCATACACCGTAGACGCGTATACAATGCATTGTATAAACAATTTTTCAATATGGCTTCATAACATGAAGTGATGCAAATAATGAAACAATACAATCTGAACTGGAAATACAACAAAATCAAATAATAAAAATGTCTAAAAAAAGATCTAAATGCCCTATAGTCTCTAACTATAGATATCTAAAAGTATTACCAATTAGATTACCGTATAAACAATTTTCTACATAAATAATAATATTACTATAATATTATCTAGTATATTAGTTTTAAACATGCTGATATACGGGATAATGAAAGTTATATATTATAAAGTTTTTGGAAAATATTTTCTGGAATATCTATCCAATTTAAATGCATTAGTATTTAAAAAATAAATATTCTAAAATGTTAATAAAATAATCTAGTAATGTAATAAATAAAAACTCTATTGTAAACTGGTTTTTGCGTGAACTTTCATTTTAAATTGTATAAAAAGTTACGTGCGTCAATAACTTAAGAGTTTTAATACATTTATTAAATTGTTTATGCCCGTGAAGGGTAAGAGTACAAATAAAATAATTTTAAACATGTCAATACATAATATTATAAATATTATATAATTAATCAACTATAGATAATACATTCAAGGCATAATTTTGACGTAACATTTATAAAAAAATCAACATTTTAATACTCGTTACAGAAACTTAACAATTCAATGTATAGAACTGCTTAGAACAAATTATTTTACTTGTGTTTCAGTATAGAAACCACGAAAATTACTACGAGTGGCAATTGATAATACCTTAAATGAAATCTTTTGCAATAATAACAAACTATCGTTTGTCGGTAAAATTGTAAAACCATTTAAAAGTTTATATACAAAATATGCATCTATAAAATTACGTCTATAGATTTCAATGAGATCATATTAAAATCTCGCTGAACTTAATGTTTACTAATTTTCATAGGTATACATAATATTTACATTACTTTACATAAAGACTTGATATTTTATTTTATTGTATCTTTAGCAATATACCAACCTACAAATTATAATTATAATTTATATTACTATGTTTATTTTTCATAACTTTATATATATTTTAGAATTTTTAGTGCATATATCCCTAATTTTTACTGCATAAGGTCCATAATGTAATGAATTTTGTATTATTGTATAGTGCACTAAATTTACATTCCTGATAATAATGTACTTATAGTATAATAATAAGTTAAGTATTAAATTAATAATATTTAATTTTAAAACTTATTTAAATAGAAAATATTTATAGTAAGTAAGTATGGACAATATTCAGTATTGTATATTAAATTTATATTAAACAATATAATATTAATAATATGACAGCACCTATCTGAGGTGAATATTATGATGTGCATACACATCACAGAACATCAAACAATACTTGAACGTACATACGTATACATTTTTACGTTACAAAATGTTTTTATTCTAATACTTATTCCGCGACGATCACGATAATATCGTCACAGAGTAACGACATAAGTAGATTATCAACCACGGTAGATACTATATTCTTAAGGTAAGCTTTGTAATGTCATATAAATTGTTGTTGTTATTTAATGACTAATGAGAACAATTAGATAATTTTATAGTTAAATAGTAGGTAGGCATATAACTTTGCAATGGTTAAATGAATCGTCCTATTTAACTTATAAACTTTATCTAGTTAATAAAAAAATAAAAATTTAATATATTTTTCTGAACAAAATAATACTTGTTTATATGTCTCATATTGTATCTCGTATCTGTATACAGATGTAATATATATTATATGGCTCTCTCTATGTAATTAATACTATTTTTGATAACTATATTCTTATATTTCTTTACCATAATGATGTCCTACATAGTACATAACATAGAATGCCTACATTATAACTATAAAATAATAATTTGTATAGTTTTATAATTATTGTCATTATAATATACATAAATTGAAGTTGTTTCGTTTTGATGTTTTGTATATAGATATAACTTGTATAAGTAATTAAAATATTTTATAATTTAATACATTTTAAGTAAAACTTAAATACCGATAGATTTATATTTACAGATTGTTATTTAGAAAAAAATCTGTATTTAAATATAGAGATTGATTTAAAAACCTTATATAGATAATTTTAATTAAAATTCAAATATTTTTTTAAAAGATATAAATAGAGTTTTACATGTACTTGTTAGTTTTGCTTAAAATGAATTAAATTATATTGATATTTTGATTATTTACTTATATGAACATATATCAGTGAAAATTAGCTTCAAGTCATATATTATAATAACTTTGAAATAATTTTTATTAATAGATCTGTTTGTATCTTTAAGTTATCAATATTCCTATTAAATATTTTGCATATTATAATAATGTTTAAATAATATTTAAAACCTATATGAGCTAGAAGGTACTTCACCTCTCTCTCTCTCTCTCTTTCTCTTTATATATATATATATGTATATTATGTACCTGCTGAATAGTTACGAAACTTTCGGTGCGGTAAGTGATGCAGTCTGCTGCACGGAACGACTAGCACCAGTAAAACGCACTGAGGTTAAATTATTATTATTACTAACGAATAACGACGTACACTGTTACAATGTCACAACACGCAATGTACGTACCCGACACCCGCGGAGGAGTTCGCAAACGTCACTGACATGTGTAAAGGACTTAGAGCGAATTCGCGCAAACGGGACGGCGAGCGAGCCCACGCCCACGCTGAGCGGATCGACTCGCAGCCATTGGTCGGTTTCCATGGCCCAATATATTAAGGTATACCTATATTAATATAATTATATTTATGTAGGTGGGTTTAAGTTATACCATTCGACACGATTATATTATATTCTGTTCTGACGAAATCGCTGTCACGGTGACGCGATGTTCAATGCTTAATATTAATCATAATATTATAATTTATATACCTACATCACATATAGCAATTAGGTATGTCATTATCGTTTAATCTAATATAAAATAATTGGCCGACAACATGATGGCGGGTATATAGTATATTATAAAATACATAAACTGCATATATATATAATAATATATACGCGTGTTAGTATATGTTACGGTAAAAATAAGAATACCAGTAAACGTTATAGGATTTACAGGAATATTTTTTGTTTCACCGACTCCTGTCGTAAACGCCTGAATTTCGGATTGATTTTTATAGTTCGGGCTTTTACAAATGATATTTGATAAATCATAAGAAATAAGCAATCAACGTTGGTAAAAATCCGAAATTTCACATCAGCCCTATGTTTTTTCCTCTGCATTATACTCGTATATAGGTAATATACAATATTTTACACGCACTAACTTAGGAGAAATAAAGATAAATATTTAAGTACATTATTCTATCAAGTACTGCTTGATGAATGTCAATTTCCATAACCGGAATTATTGCCGATTCTAAAAAAAATTCTTCGCATAATAAGGTGAACTGATTCCGAATGAAAAATTGAGTATTTTCGTTTATTTTCTCATGGTTAAAAATTCCAAAAATTGTAAAACACCACAGCTACTAGCTAATAATATGCGAGCATCAACTTTACATAATTTGACATTCGAGATTTTAATTTTTACTGTTTGTCTGATTAATACAGTTGGAACTTGGTATTTGTTTGTTTGGTATTGTCTTAATTTTTCTAGCTTTATTTTATAGTTTAATCTTCTTCAATCTGAGATTCTATTGCTTGAAATTTTTGATTACTAAAGTTTTACCAGGTTCCTTACCAACTTCGACTTTTTCATTTATCTCATCAACTTAACTGTATTTGTATTTGGTTTCATTTTCGTAACCTCTTCTGTTTTAAATTTTAATAGTACATTTTAATCTCAAACATCATTTCATATAGAGAGCGTTAGATTCCTAAAATTGTTATGATTATAAAATATGTATTAAATATAATATTTAATAATTATTCAACAATAATTGATTTTTAAAAAAATACGTACAAAATTGTCTAAATCATTATTGATATAATTAATTAACAAAATAATATTAATAATTTTTCATTTTATATTATAAAATACTAATTTTTATACAATAAGTACATGCGCCAGAATGAAAAGCTCTGTTCTTCATAGCTTGTACAAATTTAGAATACTGATCATTTCATCGTTTTATTTTTCTCCGTCGGCGTCGCAATAAAAATAAATATTTTAAAATATTTGCTAAATTTTGAAGGTAGTTGTCTTCGGTGAATCTATTTAGTTTTGACCGACTTTCTGAAAACTATATGCGATGGTTTTTGGTAGCAAATTGGATCTAGTTGGTACTTTGGGAACCGGGAGGTCAAAAATAAAAAATTTATAATACTTTTCTTGATAATCGAGAAAAACAAAAAACGGAAACTTATACGTCAAACCAGTTTTTCACAAAAATTCATTTTTATTTTTATTTTATAATTATTTAAAAGTAAATAATCGTAAAAACTTCAAATTTTCATCAAATGTGTATATTGTTATTTTCTAAAAATGGTATAATATTCAAAATATTTATTTAAACACTTATAGGCATGAACAATTTTAAATATTTTTTTTATAAATGTCGATAAAAAATTCACTAGATCAAAATTTATAAAAATGTAATACAAGATTTTACATAAGTTAAGACATCGACTTTCAATACTTAATACGGAAGTTTTTAAGGATTAAACTTCTCAACCCGTTTTTTATACGCTTCATAAATGAAAAAACTAAGTAGAATTTATAGGAAAAGTTAAGACTATAGTTGTAATAATTTGTACAAATTAGGATAGGTGGTTTTTAAAATGTTAATTTTCAAGCCTGCTTGCATAATTTAAATTTTGCCACTGCTATCTTAAATAAAGTTCTTTACAGCAGTCATTTTCGATTTTAGGTTACAAGAATTAGAAATATTTAATAAATGCTAAAAATTAATTTTAAAATTAAAACAAAAAGTTTTTCGATCTCAATCGAAAATTACCTGATAGTGTTCAATAAAAAAAAATTTTTCTTTGATATTCAATTACAAAAAGTTGTCGACAATGACATCCGTTTCCGAACATAAAAAAAAAATATTTTATATAAATTTACAATACTGACAACTGTATTTATAATTGTGAAGCAGTTGCATCCGTCTCAATTTCAAATTTGGACTCTTCACTAGTGGTGATTAATAAATAATAATACATAAATAACTAAGTTGTTTTAGTTCATGAGATAATAAAAGTATTTGACAGTACTAGTTGAAAATTTGATAAGTTTAAGCTCACTCAGTATCCCCTTTCTATTTATCATCATTTCTGCCACAAGTTGTACAAATAAAAGTTTTTTACAAGTAAAAACTATAAGCTTAATAGCACTTACGAATTATGATAAATAATAATACAAAAACTTTTAATTTTAAATTTCTACTGAATTATAACTAACAGGTTATGTAAACATGGATTCTGTCAACGATAAGTTTAATACAAATGCTTCTTCATAGGTACATATCAATATATCATAATTTATAATAAATAAATGATAGTATTGTATACATTTAAATGATTAAATATGTTATTAATTACCTAAATACTAATGTGTCTAGTGCCTGTTCAAATGTATATTATAATATGTAAACATGTATATTATACCTTTGTTGCTTTATAATATTAAAAATATTATTAATGCTTTATAAAATATTGATATAAATAGTAGATAAATTAAGTAGGTATCTACCTACGAGTATGCCACAAAATCAATATTTCCAAATTGCGTACCTAAACCTATGAGTTGATAATATAATAACATAATATAATATAAGATATTATAAGAATATTAAGATAACTACAACTAAAGCAATATTATTCGTGGCACATAATACTACCTTCTTAATAAATGATTCAAATCTGTATGTAATATGTATATTATATATATTTTTAAATATTTTAAATTTGATTAAATTTTAAGTTTTTGCAACATTGTTGTCAAATTTCGTATAATGTACATACTAGCTGCACACGACATAAAGGTTCTGTCCGTGGCTTTATGGTTGCGTATAATCTTGTACATACCTATCAATTTATATATAATATAATGTTATTCGAGCGTATAGTCCTTAGTGTTTCGCGGTGGCGATAACCCAAATTCCAGCCCAGAATGATCATTCATTATTATTTATTATTATTACTACGCGAATACGATAACATACAAAATATTCATACCGCGACTACAGCGGTAGTGGCGCGTTTCGAATCGTCATGATCCGGGGCACGTTTAAGTGTTTGACGACGGCTCTTCCGCCGCAGATTTTTTTTCGCGTTTCCGCCCCTCGACTGCCCTTCTCCATTTCAACCACAATCACGACTGCCCCTCCTTTTCTCGTATGCCCCCTCCACGGCAGGGCCACTGACGCAGTCGCGTGCACGCGCCTCGGCCGTCGTTCCAGAGTTTCCGCTCGGTTGCGCGCGTTACATTCTCGGGGTGGTTGTCAATGCGTCAAACTATTACGCGTTTGACTCCATTAACTCGGCATTTGCATAATAAACTTGCCGCCGCCCGATGCATTTACATAAACGTTTATACATCTATACATATACACAAGTATATAATATTAGCCAAACACGTGAAATGTATTACGCATAATAATATATGATTTTCGTACCCACGACTCACAAATATATACACAACATTATATATGTATATGTTTGTATATATATATATATATTATATTCAAATGATTATGAATATTATTATCGCGTATAATAAATTGATACCGTAACGACTTTAATTGAAACTGAGTGCTCGCGAATAATAAGCGAGCTTGACTGATGGCCGGGGAGGGGGGGGTGAAGAGTATGACAATGATGATGTGGAAGAGGGGGAGGAGATCTAAGGGTAGAATATTAGTAGGAGGAGTAGCGGAGTAATAATAGCAGCAGCGGTGGTAGTGTAGTATAGTGTAAGAAGGAAGCAGAAGTGGACGAGGACGACGGAGACGACCGCATTGAATATAATTCAAAATATTTTTGACTGTGCGCGCTGTGTATAATAGTATTATTATATTTATACATAGCTAGTCGTATAATGTAGTTGGTTCGGTGTGGTGACGCGGCGCGTGGCGACAACGGAAGTGATTTGAAGTGGCGGTGGCAGCAGCGATTCCTCCAGGTCCCCGCCGCTCAACGTCACGGTCGGAGAGGGTATTATTGTTATGATCAAAATCCGTCGCAAAGACTTTTCACAAAAAAAAAACCCCGGACAATCGTAAACATAATGGATAATAATTTATAATATCACTAAAGTATTATAATCCGGCGCCTCGTATACACCCCCTGCTCAAGAAAAATCGGTTTTCTGTCGCGCACGTTCTAGCTATAGACGTATAGCTATAGCACGTTCGTCACAACAACATTTATGATGAAAATACGATTGTTATTATGGTACTATGATAAAAAATAAAAACACAATATTATAATATTAGCAATTTAATCTGAATTCAATTGTTTGCCAACCATTTCAACTTCGATGTGGTGTTAATTGGAGGGTCTATTATAATATTACGTGGGCTATAATATGTGTATCTTGAAGATACAATCTTTGAAATATATAAGCTTTATTTTAAGTTTGATCTGCGCAATTAATTATTTAGTTATCGATTGGAACTTGGAAGTATTATAGGTACAACGCGAGTACTATATTTAATCGTAGAAATAAATAAGCCGTGAATTTTCTACCCTCTTTTCAATATTCAATTAGGTACGCAAATATAAGAAACGGTAATTGATTTAAAATTATTTTTGCTGATAATTATGAGGGTCAAAAAAATTACATTTATCATACCTAATCCAAAATATGTTCCCAATCAGTCGTACCGAAAATAAAAATTGTATATTATATTATTACCTATGCGGTGGGTTTTCAACTATTTTCTCATTACACATTGGCCATTTCATGCTTATATATTCACATTTCGTTGTAAATAATATTTAATCGCAATGAATATTATTGTTAAATCTATCAAAACTTTATCAACCGGCATTAATCTAAAAAAATAATAATAATGATAACGTTAAATAGACGTTATCCCCTCAATCTTACTATTTGTATAGCTTTTTAAGGGCTGTCGTTAGATATAAGAAAGTGGGTACCACTTTATTGTTGCAGTTGTACGCCTGGACATTAGAGATCACTGTAATGAACGTGTAAAATTAAAATTCATAAATTAACTTTCAGTCCTTAAATATAAAAATGAACATTTTGTATATTGTTAGTCACAAATTAATTTTTAAATGTTTGAGATTTTTGTTAAAATTCGAACTTCAAAGTTTAAATAGTAATAATAATTACTAAATACTACTAATATTATTAATAATAATAATTGTGTTTATTTATTATTATTTTTTTTTTACATCACTTCAATAAAAATTCTATAAAGAATCATATTGTATTAAATTTTCTAGCTTTTTGAACCAATGTAAATTTTTTTATCGACATCAAATGAAAAAAATGGAAAATTCTTCACGCCTATAAATAGCTCAAAAAAGTTATAATATTTTGAAAATTGTATAATGTAAAGAAAATTATAAATATAACATAAACATTTGGTTACAGTGTCAAGTATCTTTGATTATTCGTTTTTGAATTACAATAAAATATCAAAAACTATTAAAAAAAAAATTATTATTTTATTTGTTTTTTATTTTTATCTGACCCAGTAATCAGGCACAGATTGGACGGACGAACTACCAAGAAAATCTCGATGGGCCAGTTATGAGTCTTAAGTTATAATTTAATAATTTAATGATACTAATAAATTAATACTAACATTATTAGAAAATATATAATTTAGTTGAATTATTAAACCGTATAGTAGTTGTAATCAAATATTAGAAATTCTTACACTCGGTAGGTGAATACATTGCCTATCCGGAGCTACCAGAAATATTGCTAGACTTAATTATTTTTATTTAGTTGAATATTATCCCGTTATCCGGCGTCACAAATTGTGTCCTGTAAGATGTCAAAATGGTATTTTATTGGCTTTCGGCTCGTATTATAATATAATAACATTACTCTTTTATTTTTATTTCATAAGTATCCGTAGGTAGAGAAGTTGCCATTAGAATCTTAAACAATTTTGCCAAGAAATCATTTGAGCTGATTGAAAAAATGTTGTAAACTCGATACCTATAACATAGTGTTTGATGTCTACAAATTATAAATTATAATTATTAATAACATTACATCGCTGATTTACTTGCGTATTTTCATTGACCATAAAGTAAATTCCTAAATTTTTATTTAGCGTCGAGAATCGGTGGAAGTAGCAATCATAGATTTGTCATTGCATTTTGAAAGTTGGCATTTATTGGTCGTAGATGACTTTATTGGATTTGTGAATGTTTTACAAAAGGAATTTGAAACAACTGAGTTCCTAAAAAAAAACAATTTATTACAAATTAAAAATTACAATATTTGTTACTTGTATAGGTATTGGAATCAAAACATTTAACTTAAATTTATCATTTGATAAGCACATTCCTGGTGTTTCGTTCTTAAACTTTTGTGCAACACAGCCCACAAGACCACAATACCTACATATAAGTACGTTATTCATTTTTCGATAATTACACTTGAATGCAGACTGTATTTTAATTGTCATCAAACTGAAATGTACATACCTAGCTGTCATCATGATAGCTCTAAATCAATATCACGGTTCGTATAAATTGGGCTACTCGTGAATGATCTTTTCCGTGACTTGTTTGTCGTTCCTCGCTTGTTTGATAAAGTTTCCAATTGCTTTATTGTTAGTTGACTTCTGAAATAACGAACGTTTTGGAGGCATAATTTTTGATTTCCACTCATTTACAGTTGCATAAATATTGTTATTGTTGAATGCAAGCCGGACGAAAGGGGTGCCATCTGTAGCCCGGCCAAGTCCACCAGGTCTTGTTTTTAATATTATGGAACCGACATCGTTTTAAGATAACGTAGATAAGTAACATTTTTGAGGAATGACCTACCTATATAAATAACTATTTCAAACTATAAAAAATAAAAATGAATTTAACTTTGTAATAATAAAGACTTTGTACCATATTATATTATAGATTATGTGTTAGTGACAATATGACTGTTGTTTTTTAATACCTATACCTCTGTCTATACCTTAACGGCTTAAACCAGCACAATTTTTTTTAAGAATAACAAAAAAATTATTTATTTATTATTAGGATATAGACGGTATAGTTATATAACAATAATTATATGATATCAAAATTATATAATATTTATACAACATATTTTTGATATACACATTTTAAAGACGACGCTGGGTCTTAGTAATAAGTATAATGCTTGACTTTGTGGAGGGCCTGGATTAGCTTTTTGTTACTGGGGTCTGGGGCCCTTGATTTCTCTCCACGTCCCTGGTTGAATACAACAATTTGGCTAGTGAGGTGCGCACAATCTTGATGAATTTTTATGTAGATACTTCGTACTTATTAATCATTATAATATATAAAGACAAGTAAATTTGTCAGCGTTTCCCACAGGTTGTTCTTGAAACGATTAAAAGAATATCGGAAATACGATTTAAAGATATTTTGATACTGGTTTAGTTGACGTCCGCCAGCCGGCGTATTATCCCACCACTCAGGTTGAGTTAACGCCCGCAACTTATAATTCTCGTATTTTCGATGTGCTAATCATCTTTTGTACAATTTTTTGTTTTTTTATACTGCAGATAAAAAAGGTACGAAAAACCGCGGTATTAAAAATAATACAATTTATACTCGGTATTTAAAAATAATAATAATAACATAATAAATTAATAAATATAAAAGTATGAAAAATTATACTTATGAATAATATTATGAAATAAAAATAAAAATAAAAATAGATAAGCTTATGCAGGTGGCCAAAATTCAGATATATCTTTAATTATTTCTTCAAACGGATCACGTCCGTTTAATTTACCTCGCCCCATAAATTGATATGGCGATATATCATACTTTGTATTTTTTTGAGTTGTAATTATTATTATTTTTAATACCACAGTTTTTCGTTCCTTTTTTTATTCACAGTATAAAAGAAAAATTCTATAAAATATAATTATAACATCAAAATTACGATAAATGTAGATAAATGTAAGTAGGGGGCGTCAACTAAACTACCAGTAGGCGTCAAATATTAATATATGAAACATATTAATAATTTCAAATAAAAGTATTTATTGTTAATTTAAATATCTACTTTATGTTTTGAATGTGGATGCATTTTGTACACTAACAAGTTAGTAGGTCATGAAATAGTCCTGTTATTCATTATTTATTATTATTTATTTTTCAGTAATATTTAGATTTACAATGCAAACCAGGCGGATGGTAGTTTTATTCACATTCACACTCACAACAGTCTCACTACTACCAGGCGTACTCAATTCGCGAATATACAGTAGTGGTATACCTACGTCATCATGAAAACATTTGTTAATTTAGAAATTTTAGAATTAATTTTACAAAATAGTAACGGGTACAAAACCACAAAATTAACGTACCAAACGCAAACTAGAGTAAAAGAACGTCGTTCAGTACAAAACTGATAATAAAAAAAAGGGTGGGCAAGTGGGTATCGCTCTGCTGTATAGTATTTAGAGATGGAGAGTAGGTTACTACATGGATGTGTTAAATTTGAATGCAATGACAGGTATCATTGTAAGTATACGAAAAATGATTCTGAACGGAATTGATTTATCAGTCTAGGACAGTGGCGCCGAACCCGTGTGCCGTTTATCAAGGAATGCAATCACCCCCCCTCCCCCTTTTTGAATGGGTTGATGGTGGGTGGGTTTTAAGTAAATTTGAGTATTATGATTTGAAAATAATATTGTTTATCAGTATTTTAGATATACTTATTTTATGAAGTGTATGTGTATACTGTATACAGATTATTATTCTAGCCACATAGCCTACTCTTCTAACTTTTACTAACAGTTTAACCTTTAATTGTAGCCAATATTTACGTAGTAGTTTGTGAATAAATAAAATCGTTATCGGGTTATCGTACGACATAGTTTCTCGATTCCTCGAGACCATCTTTCGTATATGAGCATAATACTTATTGAAAAATAATTCTACTCTTAGTAAGTTAGTTACATAATAATATAATCAATAATCATAACCATTTTAAATATATATTAATATACATATAACCATATAGGCTATCTAAAGCTCATAATTTATAAATTATAATAAATTTATATAATTATAATTCAAAGATTATAATATAAATTATACTATATTATAAATATACAAATTTTATATTTGTATTTTAATAACTTTAAAAATGTATTATAAATCAACTTATAAAGTAATAATATTAAGTATAAGAAAAATAAAAAATTTCATTTGTCTGCAAATAGCTTAAAAAAAGTCAAAATATTTTGAAAATTTAATTGTAAATAAATAACGCTAATGAAAATATTTGATAAAAATTTCAAGTAGGTATTTACAATGATTCGTTTTTGAGTTACATCAAAATAAAAAAAATTGATTTTTAACCTAACGTAAGAATTCCCGTTTTCCGTTACTTTTTATGGTTTTTCCTGGCGCATTTGATAACTACTGGGCATTTTTGATCCCCCAAAGTACCAACTAGAGGATTTTTTCTTTTCAAAGTGGGGCTGAAATTAAAAAAAATAAAGCATTATTAGATACTACTCCATAACGTAATGACAAACATAAAAAAAGAAAAAAGAAGCACACATCATTGTAAAATCAAAAAATTTATCGTTCCGTTCTGAATCTAAAATAATCATTAATCACGATGTTTGAAATATGAATACTGATTTTATATTATGAGTATACGCCGTATACTCATAATATAAAATCATAAACTCATAACAATATTTATAAAGAAATGCATATACGCGAAAAAAATATTCATTTTATAGGTAGGTAGGTATACGGTGTATGGTCACAAATGGAAAAGGGTATATTATTTTATTAATTGTTTTTGAAAATTAAAAATTGGTTTTTTAAATTCTATTACATAAAATCAAAAATAATATAGGTTGAATATTACTTATCAGGTCGTATATGGTATACCTACTCGTATAATTTAAGACTGTGGTACAATCGAGTATATAATATTATATTTACGGCTGTCATTAATAGTACTAGTTATTTCCTACAACGGTAGGTATGTTATATTTATGTAATTTTTCGAGCAGAGTGAGAAAAATTTTTGGTATAGATATTGATTAAGTGTCGAGCGAAGTAAGAAAATTTTTTTTGATGACTTTATGTGGTAACAACTTTTATTACCAACAGAATATATTAATATACATATAGACGTTTAGATAAGCATGGAGCCAATGGTGGGGAAGGGGTCAGGACTCTCCCTTGTAAATACGTCACTGTTTGTCATAGGTTACTTATTAGTATAGCTGCTGTCTCACTGTCTGTGTGTCATATATCTGTGGTCAGCCCTTAAATAAAATCTTTTCAAGAGTTCGTGATTTTGATCAGATGTTAGACATATTAGGCATGATCCTATTATAATGTCGAACACTTAAAAAAAACGTTTCATCAAAAAGTTTTTAACATAGTCAAATTTGTCTAATTCAAGGTATTTCACAAAAGGAAGGTCAAATCTACTTGATATATTTTGTTAGTTAATGCGTAATTAATAATTATGAAATCCATTAAAGATTACTAACATAAAAGATTTTAATAAAATATCTCCACAAAGTTTTAAAACTGAAATTTAAGTGATTACAAACTTACAACACTGGATTTGTTTTATTTTGTACTTTTATGATAGTAAATCGTTTTAGTAAATTGTATGTATATTTAGTTATATTATTTTTTAATAGAGACAATGACAATGTCCTATGAAAAAAAATAGTATACCAACAAGATTTTTAATAAAGATATTTGAGTGTAATGATATGTATCAGTTCATTCAGTTCAAAATCGAATGTTTAATAAGTTACATGAAGTATATTCACACATATTATTATATTTCATAACATAGAAAATGCCAAAATTAATATCTATTTCAGAATTTAAAATATAAATATGGATCACATCATTGGAAAAAAAAAGCCACAAAGAAAAGTTTAAATATTTGAAAAAATAATTGCATATTTTACTGATAAGAGTATTTATTTCAATAACTTAATTATTTAATATATCTTACCGTATAAAAATATTATTTCAGCTTGCATGGCATACCTTTATATATTTTTAATGTGCTTATATACTTTATTTACATAAGTTAGACAAACAAATTTTGGGTGAAAAATATTATGCAAAAACTGTAGGTACAACTAATTGTATCAATGAATTAAACAAGTATTGCATTGAAATATTTAATTTTAAGTTAAAAATAAAAAAAAAGGTTTTCTTTTACACGCCTATACCTTACTGTATAGTCATACAATTATATAATTATATATTATTGTGTATAATACTATATACTCATAGCTGAAAAAATATTAATATTAAAATGTTATATTTTTTTTAAGCAAAACTCATGTTTTGTCATTGATTTTATTTAATGAGCCAGTAAGTTCATCAAAATATGTTGTAACTATTAAAACAAATAAAAAATAACAATTTGATAAATTATCCTTCATACTATTATGCAATATGACCATTAGAATATAAATATTTTAGGCAAAATAATTTAACACAAATACAATACACTTAATAATTGTATATTATTCCTATAAATAATAAAGTAAATTAACAATATCATTACAGTAGCATAAACAGAATGAGAATCAATATATTTATGTACAGTTTATTTTTAACCTAAATAAATGCTTAATTTTTTAGTGTCTAGTAGGTATTTTTATAAAACTAAATAAAAAAAACATCATATATACTTTTATATTATAACATCAAATATCTTATTTAAATCGGATGAAAAAATAATAATAATCAATAAATAAAATTTGTATTTAACATTTTTTCTGGAAAATAAATGGTTCAAGTATGTGGGTACAGTGGACATTTATAAATGATACATTGTTAATATAGTATATGAGGACATAATATTACAGAAAACGATGAACAATATCACTATATCCTATATTATTTTTTAATACATAATTGTTTAATTTTTAAATTTAGGATACGTTTAATAACCATAAAAAAAAGTAAATAAATAAAAAAAACAAAAACTTAACAAAAATGTTATTAAATATGGGGTACTAAATATCAGTTTGGATTTTCGTTTTCTTATTATGTACCCATTGCAAATAAAATATATAGTAATATCTTAAAAGAGGGATTATTATAAAAAAATAAAACATAATATTATGACAACTCTGTTAGGTTGCGTATACTGTTTTCAATAATGTATGCTCAAGTATGGTTGCAAATACTCAAGCACATATTTTCATACAGAATACGAACAATACACAACAATAAATTTATTAACAATTATATAAGGACAGTAAAATGGGTTTTAACATTATTGCGTAAGATTTACCAATAAAATTAAAAAAAAAAAAAGTACAGTAAGATAACACAATTCCATCACCGAAACAATAGTGCAAATTAAAGTTAATTTTCTAATGCTCGGACAGCTTATAACAGATCATTTGATTTCAATAAACTTAGACAGTTATATCAACGTCACAACTGGTTAGTACTTAGATGGTAGTTGATTGATATTACTTAATGTTTATAACACTGGAGACATGTAAAAAGTAATATTAAATTTTAAATATGTATGTAATATATACCTGTATAAAATATACAGGTAAAAGTCAATAAGTTTTTAAGTATTGCTATTTACATATTTTTTTTTATCATTGAACCCATATTTTGTAATATGCTACACTTCAATAATTGAAATAGAGAAAATCTGATAGTCTACTTTGAATACATGTACAATATATAGGCACATAATATATGGAATTATTCAAAATAATATCTAAGACAGTCATCGTAATTTGTTTAATTTTGTTGGACAATTACGGTGAGAGAGAAGAAGAAGAGTGTATTTATTTTATTTAACTATAATAAATCCATTTTATTTTATACACATTTTTTAAAGAATAATTTTATTGAAATTAATTTTTGAGCTTTAGAGAAGAAACGAGAACATTTCTAAATACTCTACATTATCACATAACTGACAAAAATCTATAAAAACATAGTCTTGTACACCACACAAGTTTGAATTAAGCTCTTAACTTATAAATGTTTTTAATTATAACCAATTCAACTTTTAATAAAAAATATATATATAAATATATATAATCAAATTTATTAAAAAAAACTTGGAAAATTTGAGATTGATAACTTAAGACTTAAATATAACTGTATTAGTAACAAGTCATATAAAACATGGTGTCTTTGTTTAATTATCAGATTAATATTTAGACAAATGAAAAACAAATATAATTATAAATAATGTACTAATAATAAGTTTTATAAATTTTAATACATAACAATATTAATAAGTAAGGACATCTGAATAAATATTTTTATCATTGGAATTATACAAAATGCTTTGATTAAATGTTTAATAATTAAAATGCTATACTTAAACAAGGTAATTTTTATTTTAATATTGTGGGTATTTACATACAGAAAACCAAACTAAATAAGTTTAATAAGAGACTAGCTTTCTAGAAAACTCAAGCTTAGTGATGTATTACTTCACTTATTTTTTAATTTTGTTTATAAATTATAATTATTTTATTTACTTAATAACATATTTCCACGAGCTATAATTCTTATTATAAATAATACAATAAGAACAGTTATATAAAATGTTTATATTATTAATAAGAAATTGTTTGATTTGTATTTATGGTTACTATCTATTATTAGCAATGATTAAACTTAAGACTTTAAAAATACATAACAGATGTTTAAAAATTACCTTATAAGTACATGTGATTATCTTTAGGGTGAGAATAAAATCTATGTACATTTTATTTTAAATTTATGATTTAATCAATTAATTAAACATGAGGTTTATTTAAAATTGTAATGTAATGTATGTAATTTTAATTTTAGTTATATCGACTTTTGTGTAATTGGAGACTTTATGGCGAATAATAGTGAACAATTAAATAAGCTATGAATAAGTATTTATCCATAATTTTTGTCAATAATTTAGTTTCAAAAGGGTCAACTTATACATATATATAACAATATAATTAGGACTGAGGATTTGAATAAAATAAAAATAAAACAAAGTGAATATAGGCAATAAGTCAATTAACAAAAATAATATTTTCTCATCTACTTATTTCATAAATTTACGAAAAATACCTGAACAAAATTTTGTGTTACAGTTTAACATAATATTTTTAGTATCGTACTTTGAGCTTTATTATCGGATAAGACACGTTACACAAAGTTTAGAAGGGCCAATGCAATCGTCATGACAAAATGCCCCACATTTCTTACATACTACCATAGCATTAAGACTACAAGAACAATCATTAGTTTGTTGTGACTGACCATAGGTAGATACTTGTATACCTACACTTGCTGGTCTTCCACCATTTAAAATTGGAGCTATTTTGTTATTGGTCGGAGGAGCACTAGATGATCGGCGTATACCTGTTATTCCACCAGACCTCTGAACCAACAAGTACTGCCCCATTTGTTTTTCGGTTAATTGCTGTTGCTATAAAATTAAAATGAACATATTGTTTATATCATAGAATAATATTTTTAACAATAGATATTGGAAATTTTTTTCTTCTGGTAACTAAAAATGATTCTAGAGGATTAAATTATCAACAAACACATGACTATTTTTTATAGCCATGCACAAATATTTTGAGTTTTAATTAAAATATAGAAATAGTGTCTTAATAGAGTTGAGAGGCATTTAATAATAGTTTAAGCAATAAAATAATTAACGTGTTTATTACTTACATCAGATACATATGGAGGTCCAACAGACATTGTTACTGGAATGCCACGAGAAGATGCAAACACATGCCTAACAACTAGAGGTTGTGAACTGCTAGTAATATTTATGTTTTTTATTGGTTTTGGTCCATTACGTATACTATTATAAAATAAAATAATCAATTTTCAATGATTTAATATTCATACCTAAAATATTGTTTTACTTACAAAGAACTTTTGCCAATTAATACTGATGGTGGTGGTTTCAGTTGACATCTAAGTTGATTACGATTAGGACTATTTTGTATAACAGCTTGACATATTTGGTAACTTCTTTCTAAATTGATAGCACCAGGTGGTTGCTTCAATGTTGATCTACTATTAGTTCTACTTGTTGTACAACTACTTGAGCTCACCTTAAAAACATAAGTAATAAAAGTTGTTGATACAATTTAATTTGTGTATCAATAAAAATATAATGTAAAAATGTATATATCTTACCTGTGATTTGATTGATGATACATAAGTATGATGAACTGGACGATCAGAAGGAACTGATGATATATTAGATATTGTGTTGATAAATGAAAAATCATTAGGGATATTAGACTCTAAAGGAGATTGAAGTAAAGGAGATATCGATAAAGATGGTGTACTGGGTAATGGTGAACTGTTAGAAGAAGTAATAACAAGAGGTTGAATAACACTCGGCATTCGAACAACCACAGGCGGAGAAATGGTTTTTGGAAGTTCTTGTATAATATTCATATTCATATTAATATTACTATTATTTGTTTCATTTGATGGAATTTGATTAGTTGTTGAGTTTACATCATCTATTTTTGGAGTTAAAGTTACTGAAAATACATTTACACATATAAAACAGTTTATACATAAATAAACTAAATAATTTAAATTTAAATATACCTTCCAACTCCAATTGAACTTCACTTTCACTTTGTTCTTTTTCTTTTGAAGTAGAAACATTATCATATTCTGGAATTAATGTACCCAGATCATCATTCATTAACGAAGACCAGTTTTTAATTACTGATGTTTCATCTAAATTAACATCATCAATTTTACCAACATCACTTATAAATTCATCTTTCAATGGAATATCTATTTCAATGTCTTCATCCTAAATAAAAAAAAAAACAGTTTTATTAAATTGTTAAAATTACACAATAAATATTTTTATAAATACAAATGAATATTACATAATCATTAAAAAGACAGGATTTTTTTTTTGTTTTTAATGGAATTTTCAATAAGTAACATGAAGTTATATCAATGCATATTTTTAAACACTTTAATTTAAATAAATAATATTGTGAAAATAAAAAGTGGCCAATCTAAGATCGAGAAAAATATTTTAGTAACCATGGTCATTATTTAGTTTAGTTTCCTAACATTGAAATAAAAAATAACATATTCTTTTTATTTTTTTTATTAATCATCACGCAAAACATCAATACTTGTAAGGAATTTATACTTAATTATTAATTTTATGTAATAAAAGTATTTACTTTTGGTAAAACCATATCCTCTACTAATGGTTTTATTGTAGAATCGGTTGTGGAATCAACAGAATCCCATGGTAAATCTAATTTTGTATCTTCACTTTTAATATCATCCGATGAAGAACAAGTAGTTGGTATTGTTGTTGTTGCTGTTGTTGTTGTAATTGTAGTCGTTGTCGTCGTCGTTGTTGTCTCTTTTGTTGTTGTTATTATTGCATTTATTGTTACATCCTTGGTAACTGTAATAACTGGTGGTGTGTTTACCGGAACAGTAATAGTTTCGGTTTTTTTATGCTTAGGATTACGCCAATCCGAAACAGCAGCATTTGAACTTGATAGTCTATTTTCACCCCATATAGGTTCAAAATACTTCAACTGAAATTAAAAATCCATCATATTAATTGTAATTAGATTACAGTAGTAATAATAATCCTGTTTAAGTGTAATATAATTTCAAGAGCATGATTTTTATAACTGAATTTAATATAATAAGAACCCAATGCTTTTAAAAAACCTACAAATATTCTCTATACTTTCAAAAATGAAAAAATAATAAATATTATGCTTAAATATTCAAATTAAACCATGTTTTGTTTTGTACATTAAGTATTGGATGCAAGGCTGGGAAGTTAACTAATTATTTTAACTCGTTAAGCTAAGTTAATACAGAAAAATATAAGTTAAGTACAAAGTTAAAAGTTACTTTTTTTATTTATTTAACTCATTAGAAGTTAATTTGAAAAAAAGTAACTTACCTTAGTTAAAAATAAGTTAGTTTTATTTTTTACGTGTAAAATTAATTACATGAAAGGTCATAGGAAACAATACGAATAAAATGTTATGAATAAATAATTATTGTTGACGACACAACAAATTTATTGGTTAATAGCTAATATATTAAAATCATTCTAGGTTTTCTTGTTAAGTTAGACGTTACTTTAAAAAATAAAAGTAATTCATTAAGTAACTTAGTTTAAAGTAACTTAACTTTAACTTTTTAACTCGTTAATGCCCAGCCTTGATTGGATGCACAGTCAATGACTTTAAACTAATTTATAATTTTAAAAAAATTTTTAAAGCTTTATAAAAATGTCTATATTTGCCATGAATTGAGATTAATAATGATTGAAATATTAAAATACATTTGTATATTTTTCTCATAATTTACAAATTATTCCTACATATTCTATAGAAACTAAATCTTCTCAAACTCCAGAAATATTCTCAAATAAGTAAGCAATAAAATCTATTTTTCTGTAAACTACTTTTTAATAAATAATCTTAATCTTTTATTCTAATTTAACTACATACGCATAATGAAGATAGTATGATAAAATATAAGAACCTGAACACTAATCATAACATTTATAATGTACACTTAAAATATTATTAATAATAACTTACTTTAAATGGATCTAGTTTACTTTTTTCACGATCAATATCCATTTTCATTTTTTGCTGATTTTCAGGTGTAAATTCTCCTTCTGATAATCTATCAGTCCATTCAAGACAAGCTTGAGCAAAGAACTCATTATTTAAAACAGATGAGTTTAATAATGGCCTATAAAATAAAAAGATTCATTATTTTATTTTAAATATTATGTTTAACTCGAGTACACAAACCTGAAATCAGATTGAGTATCACTTAAACTTTCTCGATCAACATGTGGTAACAATTGAACAAGTTTGTGTTGATAGAGACGAGGGAGCATAGAAAAAGTTTGTTTATTTAAAAGTGATCTTAAATTAACTTGTGCAAGAACAGAATCTGGCGTTTCTAAATCAACACAACCTTCAGCCTTTGCTTGTTGCAATTGAGCAGCAGCTGACAATCGTTTAGATCCAGGACGTTTACGTGGTTTTACCAAACTAAATCCTGGAATAGATGATAAAACTTCTAACATTGTAGGCACTCTAGTAGATTCATCTTCAATGGCTGTAAAACATAAGTAAATGTATTAAAATTAATCTGTTTTATAAATAATATAATAATTTAAAGATTAGAAATATAAAATTAATATATACAGTCAAACTTGACTATTAAGACATTTTTTTCAAAGGTCAAAATGATAAAGTGTTGGCAGAAAGATAGCATTTATAGTGTATTTTAACCTGTCCATTTAACTATTACAGGTATAGACAGTAATATTTTTCCCCAAGACCTTGATAACAAATAAAAATCTTAGTTTAAACTCAAATACAATCTTATATGTTTGAGCATACTATACCATAGACGTTACCGGTCATGACAATGAAGCATATAATTATACAATATTATAGCACAGATTATGACTGAGTACCTATATATATATATAATACTAGTGAACTAATCCTATATAAATATATCTGTATGCTATATACATCAAAGTACTCTTGTATTGCCGATAACAATAATATTAATTGTGTATATTTTTAATTACATATGATGTTTAATTAATTATGAGAGTACTAATATAATATAGTAATATATAGTAATAATATCATATACTGTTGAATTTTATAATAAAAATATAATATTGTCATTAAATAAACAAGTGAATTTGAATACTATAGATGTTTAAAATGAACACTTTAATACTCTAAAACTGAAACTATAAACAATTCAAAATTTTAATACATTTATTAAACTGATATCCGAGATACATAGCCATCAAAGTCAATTTATAGCACAATTATTATGAACATAGCAACACAAAATTATGGTCCAAAAAGAAACGAAGACTAAACATACGAAATATGATGTAACTAAGGTCATGTACTAAGGGCTAAATCAATAACAAAAATGATACACTAAACTGAACTCTTAAGGAAAGAAACTAATTGAAAGACCCAAGTAGAGATGAATTGATAAAAACAAAAAGGAACTAAGACGACTAGAGATAGATAATGTTAATGAAGTAGCTCTGGATAAAAACAGATGAAAAAAAACTAAAAATAGAGTAAATAAGAACTTTTTAATATGATTGATAAATGTGATCTTCCATTATATACTTTGCATATTAATTTTCTAAGTGAACACAAAAGTATATTCTCGTTAATAAAGTATTCACATTTTGTTCAGTTATTTTAACCAAAAGTAAAACATAATAGAAAATAACTAACAAAATGTTAACAATATATTTAAATTAAAACCTCTGATTTTGGTGCTGCATTTACCTAAGGAGTACCGAGATGATTAATTGATACATAATAAGTCATATTTAAATTAACATAGAATATCCAGAAGCAAAGAGTAAGTTCAGATATTAAAAGATATAAGATGGCAATTTTAAAACTGAATATTGATAATCGAAGTCAAAAAAATATAAATAAAATGATTCAAGAATGTTCCAAATATACAGACAAGCAACAGTCTTGACAACATTTAGAACCCAGGTGGATTTTACATAAGACCTAAGTGAATTTGGAATTAATAATATAGTTATTATTATTTATATATGTATTAATTATTAAAATCAATAATGATATATTATTAGTAGTGCAGTAATTTTGTTCAGTCATTTATATTGTTTAAATAAAACATTTTTTTTTTTTTTTTATTTGAAGCTGTAAGTGTTACCTCTGTCTTAAATGCATATCAAATATCAAATTTATGTACCGGACTCTTATATTAAAATAAATTATTTGTTTGAGCAGTTAATATTCTCTTGTATAAAATTTTTCATACATAAATTTGCTCTAATGTTAACTATTAATAAACTATAATAAGAATCAGTTGCATCGATTAAATGTGTTATGCGTGTTAGATAACCTATTCTAGTCCTTTTAATCATAGTTACCTCATTCATTATGTTTAATAAGAGAAAAAATAACAAACTGCATAGAAAACTTAGTATATTATCATACATAAGAATCAATAAAATTAAAACATTAGGACACATATGGAAAACCAAAGATGTGTCCTAAAAAAGTCCTAATTTAAATAAAATACAAGAAAAAAACCACTAGGTAAACTAGGCTTACTTTAAAATTTATGATTAGAACAAATATATAAATTATATATTATAGTAAATGATTTTTTTTCAAATTACTTAAATTTTAAAATTAATTAATAGAAATGTAGAATATATAAGATAATAAATAAACATTAATTTTATCTTTAAATACCCTACTGATGTTTTATGTTTTATTTTAAGAAAATTCAATTGAATTATACACCTATAAAATAATATTACAATTATTTATTTAAAAATATGTAATTCTAATAGCATCATTAAATGAATATTCAGGTCTAATTAAAAAATATATTTTTATAATAAAGAAAATATATAGGTAAGTAATTTAATTGGGACAACTAAAAAAATAATTTGATACTATTAAGTTAATACATTATATTGTCAAATAAGGTAAGTGAACAAATATAATTAGTTTTAGCATTGGAATATATAAATTTTCTAATACCTAGTCTTGTTTATAAAATGTATAACTATGAATTAAATTATAATATCATATTTACTGTTTATTTGATTGGAAGGTAGTATAATTCTTGGAATAGGAGCAACATTTCCAGCTGCAATAGTAGTGTTTTTGCGCCTTCGTTTAGCTTGTTGCCGTAGAGCATGTTTCATTACAGTTTTAGAACCTGAACTCTTTGCACTAGCTCCTCTAGTTACTTTTGAAATGCTCCAAATATTATCATTTTCATTAGTTATCTTATCATTTTCTGAAAAAAATTATTTTAAAATTTAAAATATTATACTAAATAGAATTTACTGTATTTTTAAAAGGAAGTTATACCCACGTGTGTTGTCTGTCTTACTAATGTACATCATAGCAAATTTGTGTTCAGCAGAACAAATTTTATGTGGTTAGCTTTAATACTGGAGTAAAATTATCTATTATCAACAATAAAAGGAATAATATTATCTAGGACATGTCATATGCTTTTATTGATATAATTATTTTAAAGTGAGTTATAGGTATGTCAAATATTACAACTTTAAATAATAATATCAATAAAAGTATATGAAATTTCCTAGATAATATTCTTAACTTTAATTTTAATGATAGGTAAATTTACTCTAATACTAAAGCTAACACAAAATTAATTCTGCTGAACAAAAATTTATCATATTGTATGTATACAAGATAAAGACAACACAAACATCCTCTTAGATATAAAATATTACAATATAAAAAAAATTATAAACAATTTACAAATAAATTGAACAGTATTCATGAAAAAAATTAATTCATATGATATGGTTCTTAGTTTTTATTTCATACCCTTAAGTTTTTGAAGTTTAACAGGAGTTAATGATGTGTTAGAATTGCCAGAAGAAAGAATTGTCCTTTTTCTGTCCTCCATTTTATTCATTTCATAATATGACATATACCTAAAATAAAATAAGCAATAAATATATTATTATTTCAGTCAATACAAATTATTTTACTTAAATTCATAAGGACACTAAAATATATTATAACATAAATAGGTAACAATAAAAACTTGTTATTTAAAATAAGATTATTATATAGATTTATAAAAGCCAATGTTTTGTTTTACTTCTCTTTTCTCACACATTTTTCATTAAAAATATTATAAAAAATCCAAAGGTCCACAAACAAAAAGTGGTTAAAAATAATTAAAAACTAATAAAAAATTTGATATAAGATGTTATAATTTTGCATTATTAAAAACACTTAAGAAATAGCAGAACATTCTTTGATGATTCAAAAACTAAAATTGAAAAATTAATTTTGCATATTTAGGTACTTTAAATTTTAGGGTTTATTTTTACCTTTTTTTTTTTGCATATTTTGAAATTTTGACAAACATAGTTTTAGATTATTGTCAATCAAACTTTCAAGTAAATGTTAATAAAAATTTTTTTGTCTGCCAAAAGCTTAAAAAAATTGAATACATGAGTTTTTCTTATGGGTCTGTAAAAATATTTAAAATACATAGATACAATTTATTTCTATAAACATTTGAAATTCAAATGTTGTCAAAATACGTAAAATCACGAAAATTTACAAATTCTTGAAAATTTTATAAGTTTCTCATGATGAGTAATTCATAATTCTTAATAAAACTAAAAAATGGAAATGAAAATCTAAAAAATACACAACTTTTTTCTATAGACATTTTAAGTTTAAATTTGCATGGAACTCCATATTTTAACACAGAATAACAGTATTTATTATTTTGTTATATTCCAAAAACATTATTTGTAGGGACATATAACTTAAACGTATATTACTATATTTAATATATTCAATAATATCTTCAAGTGCAATTTTTCTTTAAAAATTAATTCAACTTACTATATTATTATTAATAGTAAAATAAATTATTTTACTTAATAGTTATACACTATATCAAATAAAAATATCGTGAAATATACATAGTGATATATATATCTAGGTTAACGGATAGTCTCCACTCAGAATTGTTTTTCATATACAATGATATATCATTGATTTCAAATTTAACCTATCCATCATAATGACTTATTTGACACCTACTGTACAACAGAGTAGTATCCAGTCGCCCACCTTTTTTTTATAATGATTTGTAACATAATATGTTGATAATTTATTACCTTTTAGCTAACAATATTTCTTTAAAGTTACCTAAAATTAAATTTAAATAATTATTTAGTTTTCCTAAGCTTTTCATTATTAGTTGATAGCAAATAAAAATATATGGCAAAAAATTAAAGAAATAGATTAATAAAAAAATATCCATGTATGAAACTATGATCTTTTAGAATCAATTATTTTATTAAAAAATAAAAAATGATGTAATAGTTATAGCAACCTATAAAAACTAATGATTTCCATAGATGATATCTATATATATATATATATATATATGTTTTCTATTACTAGGTATATCATGTTTTGTAAACTGTGATGTTTATGAATTGATTTTATATGAATATAAAATACAAATTGAGAATAATATATTCATTTTTTATCTGTTATTTTGAACATCAACAAAATACTAAAGTTATAGAAATAAAATGAAAAATTATAAAATAAAGATGAATATGGCTTTCAATAGTTCCTAAAATTTTAAATTTAAATAACTAAATATTTTAAATGAGCATATGAATGTTTTCAGAATATTTTAAAATTAAAAAAAAATTCTATTGTTTAACATTTTAATGTTTAACGTTATTATATAATCAAATATTATTTGATTTTTTTCTGTTAAACATTATTTAACGTTGTATACATAGAAAATTTTTTTTATAAAATCTATTGTTATTTGTACTTTGTAGCATAATTAATCACACCATGGTATAAGAAACTAAGAACTATAAAACTAATAGAATTTGTAGGCCAAGTTATTAGGTTGTATTCAATCATTGTTATTAAGTTATAACTTATTCACTAAAACCATACAACCCCAGTTTTACACTAATGACAATGAACGTAAACATGATAATAATTATTTGAGTTACAGATAAAAACTAATATATGTTCTATACAGATATATTCAATATTTATAAATAAAAAAACAGCATTAAAAAATTCAGAAAGTATAAATTATTATTAATACAGATTAGGTAACATTAAATTATACCTAATATCAAAATATATAACATTTACCTAATAATAAAAACAATGTCAGGATCAACGTAAACAATTTTTCAATTCTTGAAGAGTAGTTTTGAAAATTAAAGTAGATATTATAATTTTATTTTTGTCATATCAAAATGATGATCAATAATAAATAATAATAATCTCACAACTATCTTTTTAATTTAATTATTATTTAGACAATCTGTTAAGAATATTTTTGAACAATAAATGGATTTGACGTTGGTATTGTTGATGTGAATGGATAGATACAAAAATAAAAATTTTGATCAATTTTAAATAGGTAGACAGAAGATAAGTTACTACGCATAAGAAATGTTTAGTGTTTTTATATAGCTTTTTATAAATTTTTGAATAAACTACAAAAATAAGATTACAATAAGATTGTAAAATGAGAGACCTTCTATTACTACTTCTTAGTTCTCATTAAAAGAATTTGTAACTCGAATATTTGCAGTCAGCTTGAACATATGATTAATTACATTAATATATATATATTATTTTAATTAATGTGTATATATATGTTACGGTAAATGATGTAAACGAGGTAAAAGACGTCATTCCCCGGTAAATGACATCATTTACCTAAAAATTGGTAAACGTTGTAAATGCAGACATTCTCCGGTTATTGTCGTCAATCACCAGTGTAATTGGAGAATGATGTTCAATATTTTTATGTTGATGTGAACGATCAGCGATAAGCGTGTAGGTGCTGAATAAGCTTCGTTAGTTGAAAATATCATGACGGAAGTAGATAGATAAACGAAAATCCCAACTAGCAATAACGTCGATAACCCGAGTAATAATATGAGATAATCTTTTAGTTTATTAGTTAGTATCTACGGGCATATTATAGCGAGTTGTATATGCGACGAGTGTGTGTTTAATAATATTATTTGTAAAAATTTGTGTCACCAGTGAACAAAATATATTAAAAGTTCGATTAAATTATAGTGTCATAGTTTTATTTAATTTTAATATTAAAGTATGGAGAACAAATTTAAAGCAGCAATTGACAAAATTGTCAGCAGTAAAAAGAGAGGTGACAATATATTTTATTTTAGTTTTGAAGAATACAACAACAAGATTCAAAAAATAAAAGAATTAAAAATTGGAACACTAAAAAAAACGGTAACGAATAAAAGACTTATACGTAAATATGATGTTGTGTCAATTGGGGGAAAAGAAAAATTGATTAAACCTATAGTTGATAATGAATCTGACGTTTTATATTACGTCACAGTAGACGAGTTGTTTGAAGTAATTCATGCCGCACATTTATCAGTAGGGCATGGTGGTAGAAATAGGATGATGGCTGTGTTAAAAACAAAATATTGTAATGTGACAACGGAGGCAGTTATGGCATATTTAGGTTTATGCAGTAATTGTCAAGTAAAACAATCAAATCCGAAAAGAGGGCTTGTGACAAAACCAATTCTACATTCCGCATTTAATTCAAGAGCGCAAATTGATTTGATTGACATGCAATCTCAAAACTATAATAATTATCGCTATATAATGAATTATCAAGATCATTTAACGAAATTTGTTATTTTAAAACCTCTGAAGACAAAAAGGGCCGAAGAAATGGCTTTAAATTTGATAGATATTTATACAATATTTGGTGCACCCGCTATACTCCACTCGGATAATGGTCGTGAGTTTGTTAATTCTATTATAACAAATTTAAATGAAATGTGGGGAGACATCAAAATTGTGCATGGCAAGCCTCGTCATAGCCAGACCCAAGGATCAATTGAACGCGCGAATAGGGACGTTGAAGAAATTTTGGCTTCTTGGATGACTGATAATAAATCAAAAGACTGGCAAATGGCATTAAAATTTGTGCAATTTCAAAAAAATCGGGCTTTGAACTCAGGTAAGCTATTAACTAAAAACAATTTTTTTTAATAATTTTTATTTTTATTAATTAATTAATTTTTTTAATAGGTATTGGAAGATCACCATACGAGGCGATGTTTGGTTGTACAGCGAGAACAGGGTTAGCTTCAGTAGGGATACCTTACGATGAAATAGAAAAACTTAAGTCAGAAGAGGATATTGAAGAACTATTTAATAACAGCAACCATTCAGATCATATTAATGCAGTAGAAGACGATTTAGTCAGTGTTGGAGATCTTGAAAATGAAGTAAACTTGGAGACTGAAAATGATTTAAGAAATACTAAAGACATAGGTAATTATTAAATATTTATTATATGTAATTTGGTAAAAATGCTTGCATATTTCTGCATATTTAATGGTATATTTAATATTTTAATATTTAATAAAATAATGTATAAAATAATAGTTTGTAAATTACAAAAAAAAAAATAAAATAGCAATCGTCATCTATTTACAGATAAAAGGATTGAAAAAATTAAAGACCAACGACAAAAATCGGTTATCTGTCTTGAAAAACAAGCGTCAAAAATGTTGAGATTGACTAACGAAAAATTTTCAAAGCTTGATGTCGGTACAACTGTTCGTGTCCCAATACCAGATGTCGATAGAGCACGAGGTTCTCCGCGTAATTTACTTGCTGTTATTATTTCATGCGAAAATGACATGTATAAATTATGTAAGCCAACTTTAATTTGATAATTTTTATTTAATTTAAATAAAATAAATACCCGAATGTTTGAACCAGGTACAGAATATGGGGTGTTGAAACACAAATATACACGAGCACAAATTTCTCCGTGTAAAGAAAAATTTCTAGAGCTAGATGAAGCCATGAAAAAAATTAAAGACAGGGAAATAACATTAAGAGAAGCCGCAGGACACGGAATAGCTGGTCATCAAGGATTTAATCGATGCAACTGCAAAACTGGTTGTGGTACTAAAAAATGTGCTTGCAATGCAGCGGAAATGTTGTGCAGTTCAAAATGTCATGGAAACCAAAATTGTCACAATAAATCATTATTATAAATAGTACCTATAGTAAAACAATCAGTGTATTATTTGAGATTTATCATCATTTACCACTAGTTTTGGTAAATGACATCAATGACCGGTGAAAGATGTACATTTGAATTTAAAATCTGGTTTTTTACATCATTTACCTATATAATCGAATCATTTTGGTAAAAGACGTCATCCACCGGAGAATGACGACATTCACCAATATTCATCTTTCACCGTAACATATATATATATATATACATTAATTAAAATACAAAATAGCTATTTATTATAGGTAATAAATAGTTAAAGTAATTACTCAAAAAATTATCTTTTATTAAAATAGTATTTAACAATTTTGGTGTAAACATATGTATAACATTTTTTTAAATGTTACTAAAGCTAAGAAAAATATTAATGTGACACTCAGTATTCCTCAACTCTGTTTACAATTTAAAAATCAAATCATTATCTACTCCCTCGATGTTTACTATATGTTAAGAAGATAACAAATAAATACAAATGTATAAAAAATAATTTTAAACAATTAATAGATATTAGTAATTATTATGTATAAAGTAAGTAGGTGGGCAGAACCGATCAAGTAATATTATTAGTACCTATTATTAATGAGAGAACGAGCATGTATACATGTTGTTATAATTGTATTATAAGCTTATAAATACAGAACTATAAAGCTCTACTATTATTTGACATTAATTGATTTGAGTTTTAGATATAGTTTCAGAAAAAAACATTTGTGATTTAATTTACTTCCTAATACCGATTCTTGGTATATTAATATTCAATTGAGTACTTGACTGAAATTCAAAGTTATTACTTTAGCCTTCGTTTTTAATTAAAATAACAACTCGATCACAACATTTAAAATACAAAATGAATGCTATCTTTTGAACATATACATTAAACAAAATATATAAGTAATATAATACGACTGATCATCTTGGCACTCAACAACTGTTACAATTTTAAAAAATTCGAGATCCAAAAACTATAATTTTTTAATATAATATAGTTTAAGGACCATTGGTTTCTTTTAAAATCGTAACAGTAAGCGAGTGTTAAGATGGACTGGACAGGTTATACAAGCTGATATATATTTTACTAAGAAAGGATGACATAATTTCCTCTATGGCATTTTGAAAAAAATTTATTTTCATATTTATTCATTTTCGTTCATTTTATATTTTACAAATACAATATTTTTTAATATATATTATAATTTACAAGACAATTTTTTTAAATAATATTTCTTATAAATTCAATGGAATTTGTACATTTTATTTCTAGCTACATATTTATCAAGATATTTTGATTTTAATATTTATTCTATTATGATAAAAACATTATTAATTATTTAAAACTATTGATTTAACGAAAATGCAGTAATTCCGTGTTTTATTTGAAATTGTATTTTTATAACAAAACACTATTGATGACTTAACCAAATAACAGTTAAATTATGACAGTACCGGTTTAGAAAGATATCGGCCTACTGAGTTAAATAATTTTTAAATATTTCTAATCAATATTATTTTCTACCAATGTTTGAACTAATTTATAACAAAAAAAAAAAAAAAATGACCAAACACTCAAATCCGGCCCATATTTTAAGCGGCTCACCGAGTTTTACTCGATAGCTCACTAGACCAATCCGGCCTTGAATGATGACCAGTTTCCTAAACAACAATACCATAAATATAGGATTATAGGTAAGTGCTAAATAAATACACTGTACCTACCCATTAAAAATTTAACATATGGCATCTTTCTTAGCAAATAGTGTTTATAGCATTTTTGCTGAACACTGATTATATGTTTAACTCTAACTGAGCCAATCTTATTTGCTTATAAAGAAAAATTTCTATAAAATTAACCATAGTTACAGAAGTCTTACTTACTAAAAAAAGAAACAATAAAAAGGTTACCGAATTGATTACATCCATTAAATATTGACACAAATAAAAAAAAAAGATAAAATGTAAGGTATCAATTTTAGGAATACGTTGAGAATTCTAAAATCAAATACATCTAGTTTAAATACAACGTACACCGTGTCAACACTAAAGTCCATCAGACAACATTGGGTTAATGAAAACAACAACGTCCACAACGCAACATCATCCAAAAACTGGCTTCCTAAGAAAAACAATACTATTCACAGTGCGCAGCAGGGATACAATATGTGAGAGGACGAACCGTAGGCATACCTAATATTGTTACGGACACTGACCTTTTCTGAGTGATGTTTCTTGGCAACTGCGAATCGCATGTACTCGTACAGGGAAAAAAGCCGTAGCCGGATAAGTATCACCAGTGTGGGTCGAGCAGTTGTTGTCGTTGAGGTGGGTGGTTTAGACAGAGGGTCGCGTTAACTACGGTGCTCTGGCGACGATCGGCTCGTGGATAGACACCAACGGACGGTGCGGCGACGACAAAACGTCCGGCCGAGCAAATGAATGGACAACAACAACACGCGTCGTCGGCAATGGGACCGTCGTCATACGTATTCTCGGCGGCCGTGGTCTTCGTCGTCCTCACCTTCTTTTCCTTCTTCTTCTTCTTCTTCCTCGTCGTCGTCGTCTTCGTCTTCTCGTTCGCGCCGGGTCCGTCGTTTACGCATTTCGTCGACAACCGTTATCCGAACGCTGAACGCCGTGCGCGCAGAACAATAACAATCGCATATTATCGTCACCGGGCCGCGTCGTGATGGGACGATATCGACGGAGCGCGGACGTGGACGGGCGAAAATCAGCAGATCGCACTGGAACGGAGAGAAGACTAAAACTCAATTGCACCGTACGCCTACCGTGTGTGTGATTGTAATAAAAATAATAACAGTGAGCTGCGTGCCGATGGTTGGACGCCGTACCAACTACATGCGCCCGTAATTCACGTACGTTATCGTTAACGGACGCGCGTTGCCGTTTCGGCTCCTCCTCGTCGTCGTCGAAGTCCGACGCGTATAACGTAATGTCGACTAATTAACAAACACTACCGATATTTTTACAATACCGCTGGCGACTGACGAACGTGCGTGCGTGCGCGCGAGTTCACTGTGCGCGTATATTATTATTATAATAATAATAATAATATTATATAGGCGGTATTTATTATTTCAACAATAATAATAACGAATGATAATATAATATGATATTCCTATATAACAATATAACGATGCGATATTATTGTACGTTGTTGGAAGTGAAAAAAATAATAATAATAATATTATCTACGCGAGTTATCAGCGAACGGGCCAGTGTATAGAGTCGCAGACGAATCGCAGCGGTGGTGGCGGCGGCGGTGGGAACGTCGTCGCTGCGTACAATATACAACCACTACGGATGCGGGTGCCGTCAGCGTGGTGGGGGTAATCGTCCGTGCCGCCGCGTCGTCGTCGGTGTTTGTGTGTTCTTATTATTATTGTGAAATTCCGCCGTAGACGTGTGCGCAGCGCTCGACGTAACGACCGCGGCGGCGGCGGCGATGATAATAATAATAATAATAATAATAATATTATTATTGTATACTGTTGCGTGCGAAACCTGCGGCGGCGGCGATGGCGACCGAAACGATCCGAGCGGAGTCGGTTGGCGTTTTTTTATTCCTCTTATTACCTACGACTCGCTTATACACGCACACACACACATATATATATATATCTGTCTTATCCACATCTATGCGTTGTATTATATTATACTTCGGCTCGGCTCTTATTCGCATTTCGTTTTATTCTTTTTATTATTATTATTATTATTGTTTCTCCCCGTTTTCCACTCGCTTAACGTTTGAATACGCTAACGGGTTGCCGTATACACATAAAATAGCATTTATAATAATAATAATATTGTCGCGATCCTTTCGGCGGCGCGGCGACAAAAACCTACTGGCTACCGCCGCCAGCCAGACGCGCCGTAAGCCCGTGACCTCCTCCGCCGCCGCCGCCACTACGTGGAGGATTCGCGAGAAAACGTCGACGGATCGTATTGCGCTCAACCCGTTCCCCGCCGCCGCGGCCGACACCCCGACCACCATCGCCGCCATTCGATCGGACCGTTTGGTTTTATCGTACCTACCCTACCTATCTACATAATATTATGTTATTAATGTTATTATCGTTGCACGACTGAGAGAAAAAAGAATTAAGCGTACCTACACCGTCGTATCGAACACACCAGACGATTTCATAGTTTATCCATTATTTCTATCTACGATTTAATGTGGATGAGCTATACGCGAAATCAAAATAGTCCCAATATTTATGAGTTGTTTTGATTATTGCTGCAGACGACGTATACGACGTACATAGTATCGGGTGAAGAGCAATACAATACGTAGATTGTAGCTACTTTAAAGTACTTTTACCTCAATTAATAGAATATTATTTCAGTATTTTTAATCACGGATTCCCCGTAAAACAAATTATAACATAATATGAGTATTGAGTGTATAAAGATTGTTAACAATATTGTTATTCACGTTATCAGAAATGGTCGAGGTCGCGCGTCCTGGTTTAATATCATGCTATAATATAATATAATCATTGCACACCGCGCGCCCGAACACGTAAATTCAGCACTCCTCGTACACGAACTCAATTAAACCGAATATCGATCCGTCGAGTTATTAAATTTCAACGCCTAGCTGGCTGGTTCGTTCCCATAACCCACTTTTATTCAAATACACAGGCACTTTTATATTACATTTAAGCTGCATGCTAACTGCAAAGTCCTAATAAAAACCTTTTAGAGCGAATTGTTTTAAGGTCTACATAGATACCAACTACCAATTGAGTCCACATTTAAATATTAACTGAATTCCATTAAACTTTAAAAAAAAACCATTTTCCTTCCTATTTGTATAGATTTCGGAGACTATAATAAAATGTGTTACAGGTATATGGTTCAAAATATTTTTTTACAATTATTTTGAAAAATTGTATTAATACTATGTATAATTCAGTTTTTTTTTAATATAATAAAATATTTATTAATGGACAAATTGGGTTTAAGTATAATATCTTATTGTTTAAATATTTAATTCAGTTTTTACGTCTCGTTTATATATAACAAATATACATTTAGACATATGGGTTATTTAGTTGAATTTCTTATATTGGTAAAAATGTAACGTTGACATCTGACGGTTTAAAAAAAAATGCCTAAAATATTATTTTTAATATTTATCGATTTCAGAGTTTTTATTTTTGTAGCTATACTGTTTATAATTAGAGCCATTGATCGGATTTTTCTAAACTACGTCTGTCTAGCTCTAATTAAATCTACAAATAGTAATGATGAGTGATAGTCAAACAGATATGGCAACATGGATTGCATTCAGTAACACCGTTTTAGGATTAAAAAATAAATTAAGTTTTTGACATTCAGAAATGATTAATCGATTCATACATAGTTGAATATAGAAGTGAACAAAATACATACTAAGAAAAATGTAATTATTATTTTTTATTCCGTAGAGAGTAAGTATACCTATACAATTGAATAAATTATATTGGGTGGTTTTTAAAAGCCCCTTTATTATACATATAGTGGCACACGTAATTAAACATTTTAAATAGCACATGTAAACTATTATATATTGTTTGGTTATTGATCAATAGATCTTTTATTTATTTTATATAACTTTATTTGAAATAGCATTCGGTTGGTGCTCGGTGTACCTTGTTAAGTTGTAAACTAGTACAGTACCTAGTAGAGTGTAAAATAAAATATTTGTAATTATTATTATCAACGGTACAAATAAAATCCAAAATTACCAGCTTATAAATGTTTTATGTTATCATATTATTATTTTTATCTAAAAAAAAATAATAAAAATAATATAAACGATATCATGTAGTCGCCTACCGGTTTCCATTATACGGCTGATGTTATATTTTACTCAAAATAATTTTATATTATATGCTTCAGTTAATATATTTTTCGTTTCCCAATCGCGGACTTCATTGGTATTTGGGTTGGATCATTTTCTTTAAAAAAAAAAAAAGATACATTCAATTTTTTTCCGCTCATTTTTTTGAATTAAATTATGTCTATTTTCCTCCAAATATTAAGGTCATATATTAGTTTTTTAATTATTAAAATTATTTATTATAAATATTCTATGAATGAAATAAAATGATAATACAAATTAATTGATTTTTATTCGTATAGGTAACTCCTAAGTAACAACTAAACATTCAATAAATATTACAAAAATATTTATTTTCTAATATTGTAAAAATTAAATATATATTCAACATTAGTTTTTGATTGATTAAACGTTTTTTAATATTTTTCCAATGTTGAATAATCATTGAATGAAACAAATTTATATAATATTTATCTTATATTTATTTATCAATATTTTATAAGCATTAAACCAATTAATTATCCAATATTATAAATAAAATATTGAATTATATGTATTCAAAAATGTTAGTTATTATTAATTTAAACTATTTATTAATATTATGCTGGTGACATATTATGTGCAGATATAAAATTCTAAAAAATGTATAATTTAAATTTTAGCACTGCTGTCATAATAAATATGTTGTTTAAATGCATAATGAATGTGTACCCAATTATGCAATTATGTACAACTGCGTTATTATAGTTGTGGCTCTTTCATACTTGTGTCATGGGTGGAATGTGGAAAAATTCTCTCAACTTATATGCAAAAAAGCATTATTATATTTTTTAGCTTTATACGAGTATATAGAGTATAGAACTCCTAATATTAATAATACTTAGATAATTAAACAGTTTTAACAATAATTTGATGTTATAGTTAAAAATTATTATAAAATAATATTTCATTATATTATTTAATATGAATTAATTTTATATTTTATATTTACCTATGATATAATTGAATAATATCAAATAATACTCTTTCCCAGAAAATTATAAGTATAGTAGGTAGAATTTTTTTTTTTTTTAGGATAATAAACAGTGGAAAAGTATAGTATTTCATTTTTGATGGAAATTGACTTAATTGACACTTCGCAACCATTTTATATTATTTTTATATATGTAGATAGATACAAGATACTAGATTGTAGATAGTTTTCAAAAAAATAGTAATCCTATCTCTGTCATCTTTATCATATCGATTGATAGGTTTTATTTTCAACATTTTCCAAAAACGTATATTTTAGGGAAACCATTTGCTTAAAATCGTTTTGATTACGATTTTTAATCGGTAGGGGCGGTAGAGCATCCATATTATAATTTATATTATATTTACGCACGTACAAAATAATAATATATAATAATAATAAACAATAAATATAGAATAAAAAGAAATACGCAAGAAATTACTCACAACTGGTTAGATATAACCAAGCCCAGATTAAGTCATTTTGAGGTCCTAGGCACTTTCTCCATATCATGGAGAAATAATATCATAAATTATTTGGCTATGCATACCAAAGAAATAAATATTAAATTTACAATAATTTAATAACATTTTTTTTTTTTTTACAGCATTAATAGTACATACATATTTTAATAACAATGTTGTCGATAAAATAATTTTTTCTATCAATTTTTTAATTACATAATATGTAATATATATTGTATTAAATTATTATTAAAAATGTAGTGGACCTATGCATAGTGTCTACAGTATCTATGCGGTAATACGGCTCTGGATGTTTATTTTAATATAATAATATATAATATTAAGAACTTAAGTAAGCAAGATAACAAAACCTTAGAGATTATCTCATTGATTTAACTAGACAAATATTTTACATATATCATAAATAATGTATATAAAATTTCATAAAAACTACTACACCAACAAGGTGTACGTGTAATTTTTTAAGGTTCTTGTTCATTGAACATAAGATATTGAAAGGTAGTAACATACTAACGTCTAACATATTATAATTAAAAAAAAATGAATATCATTTTATCCTTATCAATATTTATTATAATTAATTAATAACATATATGATTTTTTTATCATATTATGTATACCATAATTAAATTAATCACTTTCACTTACGACTTTGAAATTCTAACTAGTAATATTATACTTAAGTCTAAGCAATCAATGATATTAAATATGATACCTAGTACCTATATGGCTACATAAACATTAAACAATACTAGAGGGAGTAAGAGGAACTAAATCCATTCCCAAAATTAGTTATCTCACCTAAAAAATAAAAAATAAAATTAATTCATAACATGTATATAAATCTGAATCGCATGAATACAATTTTAAATTTATTTAAAAATAAATAAAATAAATTGTTTTCAAAATATTTTTCCTATTCATATTAAATAATTTATATTATGAAAACTAGGTATCCATTACTTTTTCTGGAATTCGGTGGATTCCGTGGGTCATAAAGTCACATAGACAAGAATACAAAGTTTGTATTAATGGCTTTACATTTTTTGTAGTTAAATCGGTATCAGTCATCAGATAACATCAATAAAACGTTGTCATTATCCTTTCGGGCCAAAAGATTGTTTAAGCAGTCGCTTACAAATCGTGTTACAGTTTACAGCTTACTGGTTTATTTGTTTAAAAAACTTTTAATGTTAAAAGATACGGTTAAGGAGGTGAATCAACATTTATTTTTCAATAATAAAATTCTCTGTAGACTTTCTCCGGAAATCAATAGTTTCACCTACATAAAAAAATATACTAGTTACCCACCAATATTATTTCTTATTGTAAGATTTGTATGTAATATAAATAAAATGATCATAAATAATTCTTCCTCAATGTACTTTCATCGGGTAATAATTACTTTATTTTTTAAAAAATTGTCAACATTTTTATTTTTAATCTATAATACCTATAATAATATGTGAGGTGAAATTAATATTAAACAGAGTTCTTTTAACAAATTGAGATTGATTTTCAGTTAAAGTAGATGCTTACCTTAAAAATCAACGACAGCTGTAATGGTATTATGTATTATAAAATATAAAGTATCAGCTGCACTGCTATAGTCCTTTATATTTTTAACGCAAAGGCTGAAACGCGTGTAACATACGTGTGTGTATATACTGTATATGACTAGGTATATACTAAGTAGGTAGGTATACGCTGTTGTATTCTTTGACATACACTCGATCTACAGTTCTGTTTCTATTCAATACATAGAGTAAGTGAACAATCTAGTTTCTTACGTATTATAGTTGTTATATCGTGACTGAAACATTTGACAATCACGTTTTGGGGTACGTCACTGCTGAAGGTAAGACTGCTTAAGTGCAAGTACCCTACTTAATGTTTTTATAGAAATACTTTTATTATTAAAGATTAAAGAATCACATTGACGAGTGTTTTTAATAGTTTAGAAACAATATACATTATACTTAGGCATCTACTTAATTTTGATCAACTGTCACATGATTCTACAAAAATCAAGATTTTTGTTGTATGTAAGTACTGTTTTGGCTCCAAAAACTGTACACGTATTATACATATCATACATCGTTATTATTGATAAATTATAATTTATAAAAACTAATATATTAATTATTTTAACAAGCAACAGCCAAGAGACGATATTAATGTATTAGTATTACTCCACAGCTACGTAGAGCTAACAATATTCGTACAACTCGATAATGTATGCAATCGACTCTTATTTCTTATTAGGTATAAAGCAGAGCAGTTATCTGAGTTATCTACTTGTCTAACTTTTTAATTTTTATAAACAAAACTTAATATTTTTGATTTCAAACTTAAATTAATAATTACATTTTTTTAATTTGGATGCTTAAGTATTTACAATGTTATGATAATTTCTTATTAATTATTTTTAAACACATTTTGTCCTTTTTTAATCCATAAAAAAATTATCGTAGTTATAAAATCAAATGCAAACACTTTGAAATTCGTAATATTATATGCAAAATACAATTTTTTAAATTTAAATATGTCACTTTATGATATATTTCTTTTACCTCAGCTGGCATTTAATTTTATTAAACTATCAATTAAATACGATACGTGCTATCCTTTTCCAGAAAATTATGATACGCCGGCTGCTCATAGAGGTTGATACACATTAATCACATACGTATGGTTATAGTATACAGTTACCAAGACGGCATCGTAGTAAGAATAGACCGATTTAACATTTTTAGACAATGAGTGTGGATGACGTCAAACGAGTTTTTAAACTCGGTATCATTGTATCGGGGTAATACTTTATTACCAAATTGTACTGCTGCGCAGTGTTTAATCGTAGTAAGATAAAAACGCTGATTTATTTTATTATGAATTAGTAATTACAATATTTAGTTTAAAATTAATAATTAATTTTATTACGAAATGTAATCATGGTAACTATTTTTGTAACTTACAAGGAACTATTCAGATTTTCAATTTTCAATACCAGGTGCTGGGGTAATCTCATTTATTTATTTTCAAGATACATTTTTTGGAATAGAAATTTTTATAAAATGTTTACAACATTTTATTACCGAAAAAATATCCAAAATTCAAAATTCCTAACATAACTCAAATCTTATAAAAATAATTTTAAGTTTTGTCAACATTGTGAACTCGTGGTTGTCAATTGCCATTAATTGGTACTCATCGTTAAAATAACTATTTTAAGTTTTGATTCATTATTGAATTATTGTATTATAGCTTTTACTCATTAAATAATTTTTATAAATATAGTATATTCATATTTTTATATTTATAATTAATAATGAATATTATTAAATCCCACTAGGTTTTTTTTAAGTCAAAATAATAAATATCGACTTTAATAAGTTTATATTATAGCCTATAGGAAGTATGGCAATATGACGACTGTTTAAGTTCTGAGTACATTCGTTATTACTTATTAGTGATTACTGTATTAGTCAATTTTATAAGATTACCTAGTATTTTTGTTTTTCCGAAAATCTCTTTTTCATTCTTGGTTGATTAGCTTATGTTTTAATATTACTGCTACAATCCTGCAACTAAATAATAGTTTGAGTATTGTTAGTTAATATAAAATAATAATAAAATATAAAATTGATTTATTTTGTTATGATGATGAAAGCCCGACATGACCACGTTTTAGAGTGAGATTTAAAATATCCAATGTCATAGTCATGTAAGCAGTGGCGTAGACATGATTTCTGAAAGGGGGGATCGCAAAAAAAGCTAAATGGGAGGGGACAATTGAAAAATCCTCCGACCTGCCAAAACTTTTTACTTTGATAGTAAAATATAAGAACAAATGATGAACAATGAAATTTGAATTAATTCAAAATTCACATTAAACACAATATGGTAGATTATTCACTCCAATATTCCATAAAGTCAACATTTCTGTATTATAAAATGCTACATCATTAAATAAATATATAAATAAAATAAATAATAATTAAATTAACAAATCTAGTTTTCTATTTTTTTTTTTTTTTTTGCTAGTTAGTCTAAAACTTCTGCTGTAATTAAATATTTCTATAAACTGGCATAAGTGTTAGGCCATTTAGGCGTTCCTGTAACAAATAGATTTTCACACATTTTCGACAATCCCGTGAGTGTCTTTTTTTAGATTTCAGGTAAATAAATGGTATGTACATAGTACGTACTATGTATTAGTGTACTACGTATACGCGGTAAACTAAACCCGTAGCGATAATTATCTCATTAGTTATTTCTCATAATGTAATAACAACGATAATATCTGATAATATTTTAAACACAGGCTCACAGTGGAAGCATAGCCCTTTTAGTCGAGCATACATACATATTATTATATATAAAGTATTGTCTTTATAAATAATAAGATATGCTATAATAAAGTATAAACATAGTCGTTATTGAATATTTCGACTAAATAAACATTATTTTGCTACAAATAAAATAAAATTAAATTAAAATGGTATTTAGTATTGAGAAAATTTTCATAATTCAATAGCTCGATAGATCATAATATCACAAAATATTGCATTTTAGTGCATACTGCATAATGTAAGCAAAAACAAAAAAATAATAAAAATCCAATGGGGGATCTGACCCCCACATCCTCCCTTGTATACGTCCCTACATGTAAGTTCTAAAATGTATTAAAAATCATATTTCTTTACAAACTATAAGATAGGCTTAAACGTAAAATGTAGCCCTTCTACTATTATAAAAAATTACAGTTTATTCAAATGTTACCCTTTTTTTTCCTTTATAATCGACGACGCCGTGGGATCTGCTTTCACATTGCTTCCGCAGCGCAATTTCAAATTTCAAATTTTACTTACGGGATGTTAGTGTTACCTACCAAACTTTATCCTAAATTCATAAAAATACCGGTTTATCAAAATACTTTTAATTACATTAGAAAAAATTATCACGTACAAAAAAAAAATAATTATTTTAAAGCGAAATATTTTTTATAAAAATATAAATTCAAGTTTTAGTTCTGACTATTTTAAAATATTTAAATTATAGGTTCGGGTTACCATGATTCTAGTTTAAGAACCGGTTCTTTTTGGTTTGGTTCCAATCCTTGAGAGAAATAAAGTATTTTAATTTCAATGTCTTGTAGGAGTAAAAACTAACACACATAAATATTCACATTTAATATTTATGTATATGAAATAAGAATTTTGTATTCTTACTTTAATTCCGGCCACATGACTTGTGTTTTTTACTTAAATTCTTAATTATTATAACTAAGTACACGTTTGAAAATATAAAGTCTGTACTTTGTATAATAAAAGTTGTTTTCAATAAAGTACCAATAAAAATTAGATGATACATTGTGAAATTTTTATTTTTGTAAAATTATGTTTTACTATAAAATAAAAAATAAAGGTAACTAGTAATTACATATATGTATTCTTACTGTAAATATGTAATACATTATGTAAATGTAATTATATACAAATTAATCTCGAAAAATGTAACTTCATATATTACATCGCCCACAGATGGTAGCTTCCAACAGTTTGGTCACTATATAAAATATTTGGACTTAGTGTGATAATTTTAAAATTGTCCGCACTGCACCTATATATAGACTATAGGGTATTCTATATAGAATATCTTATAAAACGCCCAGTTTTTTTACTTACCTATAACATATTAAATATATATCATGACGTGTAGTGCTCAGCCGCTCAGGTAATTATATTATATTGTAGTGTTTAATGTGTATTTTGTAATTTACATCATCATTGTTACACCCAGTGATTGTATTGATGAGGTATAAACCAACGACATATGGCTGACAGATTAAAAATTTCAGATTTCTTATATGATGGTAATAACTGATAATATTTTAAATTATTAGTAGAGTTGTAGTATAGCCATATAACATTATATTATATCATAAATTAAAACAAAACTATTGTATAAAAACTTTATTTAAAAAATAATACCACTTATTTTTACAATTGAGTTTATAAACTATATAGTCATTTTCATGTTATAAATGTATTTTTTCTAAATTTGGTCACTAATCTTATAAAACCTATACCTATACACATTAAATTACACAATGTACTTTCATAAATTTGTTCACATAAATTATATTTATAAATATATAATTACTATATTTACAGTGTTTCAGAGAAACCTCAAAATATATTATCACAATAATAATTACTTTGATACAAATACCCAGCTTAATAATTCAAATGGATTTATACCTTAACCAGTTTAAGATTCAATATTTTATATTGCTCGTAAAAATGCCTTATTGCCTTAAAATAATTAAGACACTCAATATGAAAATTATAACATAGCATAAATAGTATTAAAATTATTCTAACAAATACTGTTTTATTTCAGGAACACGAACAAACAAAAATTGTCATTATATACTGTTATTATTAAATAAAAAATATTACATATTTAATTTAAACAAATTATTATAAGAAAAAATTATGTATGTAATTAATCTAAAATATAAATTGGGTTTCTCTGGAACGTGTTAACTTACCATAGGTACTAGTTATAAATATAAATAGAATGAGCACTGGCTAAAATGTGCTACATCTTATAAGAATATAAAATATTATTATATACTTATAATAAATATATAATAAAAATATATTTACTTTTATAATTAAGTTATATCACAATACATAAATTATTAATTAAATTTATATTAACAATAAATATTACAAAGATACTATAATAAATTAGATAATTAAAATAATTTAATTCCCATTATTTTAGTATACTTAAATATATTTTTTTTAAAACACCTTCAAAATATATTTGATCTCAAACTCCTAAAAATACATTACTTTCTTCATTTGAATGTACTTGTATGTTGTCAAAGTGAAATCAAAACCAAATTTAATTACGTTTTGGTAGTAAAAGTTATATGCCTATAAACCAGTTAACGGTAAATTGTACTTACGGTAGCATTTAACAACAAATATATCTATAGATAATAATAATATATATTATATACGTATAAATTGTAAAATTATAATAAATCAATAGATATAAAATATAAAATGAAACAATATTTTTCCAACGGAAAATTTACCATCATTGTTTAAATTTCAAATTGACAATTTAAAACATTTTTTAAAACATGATTTAAAGAGAAATTACTAAATTAAATCAATGATAAAATAAACAACCATTATTTGAACAGTAAAATATTATGGAAATTATAAATACGAATAAATAATTAGGTAAATAAAATGTTTAGTCGTAATAATAATTAATATTTTTGTCTTCAGTTGAAATATTATGTACCGACGGATTAGATGATATTATTTTTTGATAAATTATTTATTTTCATACCCAATGCTAAACAAAATAAATATTTGAATACTTTTTATCTTTGATTTTTTCTATTAATTATTATCTATTAATTAGTATTTATTTAATAAAAACTATTAAATCGCATATAATTTTAAGTATTATGGTGTTTGAAATAAAAGGAACATTGTGAGTCGTAACAATATTTTGTCCTTTTGTATAGCAAAATCAATTCGTGAAGGTGTCTGTCAAGTATTAAACTGATGGACAATTCAATAGTTTAAAGACGAGCGTACTTCCACGTAAATAAGAATAATAAGACATACATCTAGTGAAAACAACTATAACAAGAATACAATATGTGACATGTCGATCAATATCTAAAAAAGATGTTCTATTAAATTGCATCCGTTGACGTAATAGTCTACAGAGATCAATAAAACGGCTGTATTCGCTGTAAATAAAACATCTTTCCTATTAGAAATAAACGTATACGAACAAAATTAGAAACTATTCAAACTGATCGATGACACTTAAACTGACCATTCCGCATGATGTTCTTTTGTTGCAAGTCGTGCGAAAAAAACACTATGAGTACTGTATAAAATCATTAGGAACAAAAAAATTGTCTAAAAACTGTGGTTGTATAACCAACCGACTTGATAATGATATTTTGAATGGAAATGTCAAGTGTTGCGTTAAATTGTCCGTTAAAATTGCAATATCTGATTGATCCAGTCTTTGAACTTAGAAATTCTAGTGTATACACCAGGTTGATTTGGTTCAGCACATCCGATACCCCATGATATGATACCGGCTAATAACCATCTCTTGTCCGGTCTTTGAATTACCATTGGTCCACCGGAATCACCCTAAGGACAAAAAATTTTTTTTAAATTAATTTTCATATCTTTTAAGTCATTCAAAGACTAAGCTATGGTATAATTCTTACTTCGCACGAATCGAATCCTCCTTTTTTCCAACCAGCGCAGATAAATATATCTGGTATGTGTTCAATATATCCAGCTGCACGATACATTGTTTCGCAAACAGAATTGTTAATCACAGGAACTGTTACTTCTTGTAGAACACTAGGTAGAGGTCCGTCTATTTAAAAGAAGTTGATTTTATTTAAAAAAATAAATATATATATATACAGACATTATAATCAATAAAACACAAATAATATAATATAGCATACTAAATATACGTAGTTTTGTAATGTATTTTATTTTTACATTAGATACAGTAAAATATACTTAAATGTGTATTGTATATAAATTTGTTTGCAATGCTAAGCCTTTGATTTTTTTGTATTAGGTATGTTATTTTTTAAATGTTTACCTTCATATAATCTCCCCCATCCGGTGACGTAGGCAGAAGAACCTACAAAATTTGAATCGTCCTCAGGAACGCAAACAGGTATGATATTAGGTTGAAATTTTACGGGTTCGTAGAACCGCAAAAGGGCCAAATCATATTCAAAAGTTCTGGGATCAAACTGTGGATGTGATGCGACTATTTGTATTCTTCGTTCTTCGTAACCGTAAGGTTCTTCTTCTACTGACAAATCGTGTTCACCGAGTCTGAGGAGTAAGTCACTCGGAGGAACGCTAAAATGATTAAATTTAAAAATGCAATCAGTATAATTGTAAGAATACATCTAATACAAAAAAATAAAACTGATAAACCTATCTTATATTTTATTTACTTTTCAACGCAATGCGCAGCAGTTACAGCCCAGTTTTCATTGAATAATGCCGCGCCACATTTGTGTAAGTATGTTGACGTCCTCCACTGTCTTAATGAAATCTTTAATCCAAAAAATCATTTGATTGGTTATATTTTATCGAAATTTTACTCTAAACTTTTAAATTGACTTACCTGCCATGGCCACTTGCCAAAGGAAACTTTTTCACCTCCTACTATTCTAGCCGTTGGGAAAAGTCGTCTTCCACAAACTTTTTTATGACAATAAAGATTTCATCAATTTATTTCATTCATAACATACATTATAATATATCATATAAATGATTAACTTACCATCTTTGTAGTTAGACATATTAAGGGGAGCATTTCCGGCTTCAGTGGAATCCGTCGAAGTCGACTGCGTAAGCATTGACAATGTACTCGAAGGATTTTGTGTGCTACTGTAGGTTGTATCGATACTGTTTGAAGTCATAACGATGTCATTATCGGAAGGACTTGGAAGGGTCGTCGGCTTGGACATCATCATCGTTGACGAGTATGTACTAGAGCTGCTTTCTTTGGGCGGTGTGCCGACAGTGTTTGGTTCATGTGTCTCGACCGGAAGTTTGACCCAAGAAGGAAGCGTCGAACCGTCAACGGTCGATGGTTTGTGTGTCACTAAAACAGGAATTACATATCATTGATATTACAAACAGTTTTAATAGTCTCAAACTTACTGCTCGGCGACGACGACGGGGATGGCGGTGGTTTTGTGTTTTCAGCCGGTACAACGGGAACTTTGTCGAGCGTGGTCCAAGTGACCAGAGTCGGTGAAGTAGACGTGACGGTTGTCATGCTGCCGTAGCTGGGCGTCTGGCTCTGACCGTTTGCGGTGGCCACAGTGAAATCGGTGATGACTTCGGTGACGTTTTCAACCGTCGAGCGGGTCGAGTACGAGGACCCAGTCACGGATTCGACAGTGGATCCTATCGTTTCCGGTTTGCCGGTGGTAGGTTTCGGTTTGACTGTCGTCGCGGCGGGCTTGGCCGCGGTTTGCGGTTTGACCTTTTGCGCGGACGCGACGGTCGTCGATGACGGGGCCGCGGACGCTACCGTCGATTTGTACGTGGTGCTCGACGGTTTCACGACTGGTTTGGTGGTGGAGAACGTGGCCGTGACTGTGGAGCTGTGCTGCGGGCTAGGGCGCATCGACGTCATCGTGGTGTGCGGTTGACCGGTCGTGGCAGGCTTCGTAGTCGGTTCGTGCGAAGAGCCGGCCGTTGAGCTGGGAACGCTGAACTGGACGGTTGGTCTCGCGGTCTGAGGTTTTGGCTTTTGGGCGGCGGCCGTGGTGATGGACGCAGTGGCCGTAGCGGTGGTGGCTTGGTCCCTGATCGGCGGTGGTTTGAACGATGTCGGCTTGACCATAGGCTTGGCCGTAGAGAAAGTGGTGGACGGCATTGGCTTCGTCGAATGCGATATCGTAGTCGTGTACGAAGACGATATCGAACCGGTCGGCGGCGAACTGCTGCTGCTGCTCGCGAACGTCGGCTTCGTGCCGCTCGAAACCGATATCTCCGTGTATTGGGTGCGCGACGTGGACGTGGACGTGGTGGTGGACGGCGTGGACGACACGGCGAATTGACCGGTGGGCTTGTACGACTGCGCGGTGGACGACGGGTAACCGGTTGAAGCTGACGAGCTCGGTCTAGGCGTGCTGTACCTGTCGGTGGCGGCGGTTGCGCCTGTCGTCTGCTGTTGTAGCAGATGCAGTGGCGCGCCCGTTTTCGTGTCGGTGGACCCGGGCGGGCCGGCTACGTCGTTGTTGTCCACGCTGTTCAAGTAGTTGTCCGGTTCGCTGGCCGCATCGATGTCAGCGACAGACTGGGTCTTGCAGCAGCTACCGAAGTAGAATCGATCGATGCAGGTTCCCAGGTGCGTACCGTTCGCTTTGGCGCACGAGTAGGCGAACATGCACACGCCCGTCTCTCCGGACCTCCGGCTGACGCATGGCAGTTGTCTGATATTGCGTCCAAAATCTGCAATAGGAACACGATATAATAATTGATTTATCGCAGTATTACGAGATAGTATAGAATATTGATATTGACGTGTCAGTATATAATGTGATGTTTGAAGTTTAAAATCTAAAAAATTGGTCGTTATACTACTCAGCGTGTTGTACATGCAGTAGGTAGGTGTCGACTGTCGAGTGTATCTATTTTATCGTCATCAAGTAAGTCATTGGTATGTATATAGTTTATGTCTTATTGTATAATTCAACGATAAATCATTGTATGTGAAATATGATTCTGAACATAGATATTTAGAATACGATAGGTATATAGTTTAAACAAGTATTACTAAATATATGAATAATTATATTATATTATTTTACTAATTTATTTTATTACTTATTTAGTTGAATATTATTTTTTTCCCAAAATTAATGTATTTATTTATTATTATACACATAATAATATTAGGTATATATTATATCATAGTTATCATAGGCGTGTCTAGGCCTCATTCGCAGGTCGTGCACAACAGTGGCATATCCAGGAGGATGGGTTTACTGCACTAGAATTATCAATTTTTATAGTCTTATAAATATAAACGCTATAAGTCCAAATGATGAAAATTAAAAAAAAAAAATATATGAAATCAGAAACTGAGAAAAAATAAGGTTATATTATGCACCACAATTTATAATGTAAATTAAATCAAATTTCGCAGGTCATGCCTGTGCAGGACAGGCAAGACCCGTAAACACGCCTATGATAGTTATTAACAATATTAACCTTTGAGTCAATATTGACTTACCGTGGAACGATGTGAATAGATTCGTGGTATAAATAGACAAAAATGTATAAATTAAACTAAATATTTTAAAAACGTCATTGTTAAAGTTAAAGTTTAATAATATAGGTAAGTACGTAAAAGTTTCAAGTCCAACGATTAATATTTTTGAATTACAACAAAATAACTTAAACCATTGTGCTTCGTTTAAATGTCTAACTTCGTCCAAATTTTAGCTTCAAATATCTATGAAAATTAGCTAAAGTTTCAGTAAAAACAATACTTACAAGGAACTTTCTACTAAATTATCATAGTTTTAAAAATTTTTATCAAAATTTTAACTTCTAATCTTTACATATAAAAAAAATCATGGCTCTGTACTTCTATATTTTTATATATCAATTTATGAATATCTTAACATCTTAGATGAGATAATTATAGGAATTTAGGAACCTTATATTATTTTAAAGTTTTTTCCCAGTCAAAATATTTTTATCAATACTTTGAAAAAAATTGAATATTTTAAATTACTATCATAAATATTGTTTAAATCTAAATATTTTGGAAATTGTATTGAGTAAGATTATAATTTAAGTAACATTGAAATGTTATTGTAGTATAAAAATTTAAATATTGATAAGGCATTGTTAAATTAAAATCTAACCTTTCTGTTGTAAACTGAAATTTGAATAAAACATTCATGAAAAATATTTGTGTGATTAGACTCATTTTTTTTAAATTCTAGTTTGTCCAATTCATATAGACCCTTGTATTAGATTTTTAAGATATTTAACATTTTAAAAATTTTTAACTGCAAAATAATTTACAATTTTTGTGATTTGGTAACATTAAAATTCAAATTAGGAAACTGGTTTTTCGTAAAAACTTTCGTGTTTTTGAATTTATTTTCCTCAATTATTTTGAGTTAGAGTTATTTGAATTATTTTATTGGGAATTTTTGCTCCCAGAGAATCAACTATTAAAAACTATCTTTGAAATTGAAAATTTTATTAATTTTCTACTATAAAAAGTATGTTCAGAAATAAATATATATGTAAGAAAACCCATACATCATTATAAAATTAATGTTCAATTTTCCGCTCAGAATCTAAAACTATAATATATTATGTAGTAATAAAACACATAAAAGTTTTATATTATCTTAACAAAAGAGAAACAAATAGTATAAATAATAAAGAGTTATCATGAATTATAATACACTAAAAACAATGAGTCCTTTTACTCGTCTTTTACCATTCACATCACGCGTATCGGGGATCTGTCTATCTGTATATCAGAAATATCATAACTCATAATGTTGTACGGGATTTTTGTTAGTTCACGGCCGTCTTTTTATACAGCCATATCCTATAAGTATCGTGCGATTTGTATTAAAGTAAGAAATTTGCTTAATTATTTATTACATTTATTAAAAGTCTAAGACATTGCAGTTAAAACATATTAAACAATCCATTGAATTTATTTATTGCAAGTATAGTATTGAAAAATACACCTAAACTGAATAAATATATGTTACAAAATGTCACTTCACTATGCATTTCAGTCATTGTCCATCACCAACAATAATAGTTATAATAATTAAAATCAAAAACCAATATTATATATATGTACCTAAATCCACTAACACATATACATATAGAATGTAGATGTATAGTAAGTATATTATTGTGTTATAGTACATATTTATATTTATTATAGAGATGAGCGATTATTACATTTACGATACTAATAATTATTATTTATGACGTTAAGTTAATCATAAATTCTATATTGCGTTCAATTTATACCTGCTATGACAAATTATTTTTAATTGCACTTATAACTGGTTCTGTCTTGTGAATAAATGCTGGTTAGACTGGTCAAGCTTATAAAAATGTGGGAATTTTAACTTCACTGAACTTTATGTATGCTGTGTGAATTCTATATTGAATATAAAATTATTAAATAATGAGATGGTTAAAAAAGAAACAGTGTATATGTGACTTGCGTGTAAATTTCTTATATTGATCATAAATCGATAAAAGGTGAAGAACATTTTTTATACGAGTAATACAAAACGTATAAAATGTACCTACGATAATTATTTTTTATTCATACAAATAATTGTTAATTTAAAAATATAACCTACTGCTAATAGTATTGATTTAGCAAGTAGTTATATTAAATAGGTACCTCAAAAACACTATAGTATTGCGCATTATAATTAATAAATAACAATAAATAATTATATAATATTATATTATATAATTACAACAAAATATCAAAAATTGTTTGAGAGGAAATAAAGTTATTTTATGGGTAAATCCAAGGTTATAAAAATTTGGTTTTCAAACGTTCATAAAAAATTAATGTAGTATATACACTTTTTTTTTGAGGTAAAATAATTCATGAGAAATATTGTATTCAATTTTTAAATCTTAGGTATAAAAAGAAACATGTTTATGAAATAAAATAATTTAAAAATTTTCCAGATTTTAAGTCGCATTTGTTTATAAAAAAATATTTTGACTATATATTTTCGATATTTTTTATTTGGTAAATTAAGAATTTATAAAGAACCTATTTTACTAACATAAACATTTAGTAAAAATTTAAGTTTTGAGTTACAAAAAAAAAACAAAATCGATTTTATCAATAGGTATATCTATATTTCATTTTCGTCCATGCAGGTCACGCGAAATGCAAGTTGTAAACAATAGGTACCTATTTACTAACCAATTTGCTTTATAATATAAATTATAATGGTATAATGATTCATTTTTTTGCTTTGTTGTGATCAGAAATCCATACCTATTTATAGTTTTAGTATACAATAATAATTAATAATATCATATAGTCATATATTATATGAAATGATTTTTTTGTTTAATCATTAATCAGCCAATATTGTCTACGTATGGTTTAATAATTTATTATATTATATTTAATTACCGTTTTCAATATGGGATGACGTTAGATAGTTTGCTGAATAATAGTACATTTTATCGAAGATACAAACATATCTATAGTTGTCTACCTAACGTTAATTTATTATAGCGATTAATCTATCTCAAATCTATCGACAGTTGTAAATTGTTAGCAGGTAGCAAGCAAGGTATTACTTTCAGCATATTGCTCATCTGTCCACAATGAGTCTTTCCGACTGGAAAGAATGCTGCTTCCCTTATCTTTAATCGGGTTACGCGTGTACAAGTGATGGTGGGTGTGTGTGGTATTATTATTACCTATATGGTGAAAAATGATCATAAAACACTGACACACATAACAACATATACGGAATGGATCTAGTCAGTTGTTGAGTTTTTGAAAATAATATTCTCATAAATGTATTTATGATGTTACATTGTATTATGTTTATAAAAATAATTTTCTTATCTTATGAGTTTTTAAAAAAAATGTATTGACAAACTATGTATTCTTAATTGCATAACTAGATACAGATACTTTTATAAAAACGTTAATGTATAAATATTAAACATTGAATAAATAGTTTTTTTTTTTATGAATAATAATTAATAACTAATTTAAGTTAATAACATCAGTGGACAAAGGACAAGAGATTTTAAGTTGAAGTGAATTACTCTTCTCACGTGTGAACTTAAAAAGTGAAAAACATACTTATATTAATCAATAACTATTTGTTTGGTATTCAACATTAATAATTCTACGTTTTAGATGTATATTCTGCTTCTATAAACACTAAGTTAAAAACACTGCAAACTATCATTATAAAAAAAAACAAAAAAAAAATTAGATAGTATTATGAATACGTATATTAAAAACCATAAAAAACGTTTTTGTCTCTTCAAAAATACAAAAGTTGACTTGGAAAATTATTACAGCAATTATTGCAGTTAAATTGATCGCCCTGTATACAGCGCATCATATAGGTACACACACATACACACGTGTATATGTGTAAATGTGTATATGTGTATAATATATACATATATATATTATAGGTGTAGACAATGGGCCACGGTTATGTCTGGCCAGTTTGTAGGTCAGTAGATTGAGAGTGTACGCGCGCGCCAGCGTGTGTTTCGATTAACAGTTATCTTGTCTTGTATTGTGCCCACAAAAAACCCGTACCCGTAAAGGTAGTGGAAAAACAAGTTTTTTTAATGTATGCGCCAATGTTCAGCTTGCATTGTGCGCATAGTTGTTAGTTGAACGTGATTTTATTTTGCCTCCGAGAAAAATAAAAACGCAAGACGTTTGTCGTTCTACTTAGGTGTTCGATTGTCACTGCAGTTGTTACACATTAAAATTTAAAATATTATAAGTATAACCTACCTATTATCCACCATCGTAGCCGATCGCGTATTATCTGTGTATTATAATAAAAGGAACGCGTTTCATTCACACGACTCAGGATTTTTTTTTAAAATTAATTTATTATTGTTCGTTTTATATTTATATGGGACATAAAGACGGCGACTTTTTGTAAAAAATCCATAAACAATACAAACTTAACTCTAGTTCACAATATTGTATTAGACACACCATCCGAGCACGAACTTTATAAAGTCAATATTTCTCTCAACTGAATAAATTGATCGAGTCAAAAATATTTTAAAAACACAATCAAACGTAGCGAATTGAAAAAATAATTATTTTACAGATATTGTGGTTTAATTTAATGAAAACAGTCGAAATGCAATCATAGATGCTTCAATGCACAAAAAAATATGGCTTCTGTGACCAATATTATAGTTATAGATAGGTACATGTTGAAAAGTACCTATGTTTGAGAATAGTATATACTTATATTATAACAGTAATGACTCATTCCTAACTGTAAACATAGTTTGTTTATACCTCCCAAAGACTATTATTCACTTCATTATAATACGAGTTGAACTAAAGAAAGTGTCATCAGGACATCAGTTATATCTTTCTTGAAAAGTCATCGAGTTTATTATACTCGGATGTGTTCTAAAACGATCGTGACCTTACTGTTTTCCTGATTTGGTGTATAAAGATTAAAGATAAAATGTACTTATTTGATTTCTAGTAACGATAAAGTTGAAAAATGATAACAGTAAAATAACACTCTTAATCACATATTTATTCGAACTTGCTGCTACTAAAATAAATACATATAATAGTGTTAAAGTATCGCGAGTTACATATTAAATTTTGAGACGATTTTTTTTTTTTTTTTTGTTAAATATTATTAGTTCATTAGTTGTTATTAAAACGTGAATGTTTTTATAAAATGATCAGTTTCTGAGTACTTTATAATTTTACAATTGATATACAGTATTCAACCTAAATTATAATAATGTTTATTTCTGTATATGGTTCTAAGCTTAAGAAAATCAAATTAAATATGATCCTAGGATTGAATAAAAAGTTGCTGATGGAAAACCAGAATGGCGTTATTACATACAAACTTACTAAACCATTAACTAATAAGTAATGAAACAGAATTTAATAGGTATTAAATCTTCTCATCTTTATATTCCTATTATTTTAAACTAAGAATAATATTTATATACAATACATAATAATATTATGTTTAAAATAATTTTTAATTAATTTACAAATTATTTCTACTGTCACAATTACTGAACTAATACATGTCGGTACTTTATTACTATAGTTTAAAAATATTTTCAAAATATTATTTATTCCAAATTTCAATAGACTAAAATTATGTTCACGCATATTTTCTTACAAACCTTAAGTTCCTAATAATTTATATACATATATTAACGGTTTCAAATGGTATAAGCAGAATAAAACATATAATTATTATAACATTGTTTGTATACTGTAATACCTGTAGTAGATTTTGACCGAGGTTAATAACCTACGTCTGATGATCCAATTGCAGTACGATTTCAAAACTCTAATATTTGTATATTATAATTTTGTTTTAATATTTTGTTTAAAATTTAATTTTTGTAAATATATTTAAGTAAAATCATGATTACTTTGTTATTATTCATTTTCTCTTTTTGAAATGATACTTTTTATCGAGTAAAGGCTTATAACAGTTACAACAGGTATATAATATTATTTATTTTAATAAAAATGTTCACTTTCTATCAACTAACATACAATGTTGTGGTTATCTAAAATGTACATGTGTAGTGTGTAGTGTTTGCATTTTTAACAATTAAAATGTAGGTAAGTACTTTATTATTATTTTTAATATACAATTACCCGTATACACTAAAAGTGTATTATGATTATGTTGGTGTTTATACGAGTAGTAAATCAATTATTTAGGTATTATAGTCATTATTATAATTTGGAATATTACCTGTAATTGTAGTTGGTGTGTCCCACGAGGGATACGATTTTACTAAACTTTGGCTGATAATCAATCCAATTATGGTTATCTTAAGTAAAAATGTTTTATTGTGCGAAGACTTCATTGCTGAACAAATTCCATGTCTCTTCATTCTAAATATAAAAAAAAAAATTATAATAACATAATTTTTGATTACTAATATGTACAATAATATTAAAATAATTAATATGGAATTCCTTATAATATTGTATTAATTGTATTAAGTGCGTGTCATAAAATAAGTTTAGGACGATAAATCGATTGCCGTTAAGTTCATATTGTGTGAAAACCAAATATTTTTATTTTCATTACTTATAATTGAATTTTTAAGGTTTTATATGAAATTTTTATTTTTATAAATATACTTAAACTATAGTTTTTATGGATTTTTTATTGTTTTTCTATGATAATAATTTAGCAAATATTTTTGTGAATAATATTGAAATTTAAATATTTTATGTACCGAAATTTAGGTTCCTAGTAAAATTAATACGGATTCAATAATAAATAATAATATTTATTTTTTATTGTTCTTCGTAAAAAAAATGTAGATGTATAATATAATGCAGTATGCAGATTGCAGTTGATTAACATTACCCACAGTATCTAATATATTATAACGTATAATATTAATTATTATTATGTATTAATATATTATGGCCAAATTAAAGCATTAACTGTAGTCTGTATAACTTGTCTTAAATACAATAATTTACAGAGACTTAAATGACGTTTAACTACAAACCGTTAATACATAATAGTATAATACTACCTAATATCTATTGTAATACTATCTATTATTATTCATTAGTTATACATTATGAAATATTGGTACTGTTATTTTAAAATACTTATACAAATATATAAAATAAACAGGACACAAATTTATAGGAATGAATTTCACAAAAACCAAAAGTCGTATAGGATAATTTTATCATTATAATCGTACTTTCACATTCATACCATAATGTATAATAAAAAAATTACTATAAATGTGCATGCATGGAAGGATAGGACAACGATTTTTAATTATATTACTAATATGCACCATTTTAACTTGTCAAGAATGTAGTAAACGTGACACCCCCTTGTATATACTATAATATAATGTATACTTTTAATGTTATTGATGCATTCATAATTATATACGTTTTTAGTTTTAAATCATAAGTAGGTGTGGATATTTACGTCCCATCTGTTACATTTCTATAGTGAATATACCTATGCTATACAAAAAGTTATATGTCATCTAATACAATATTATAATATTTTATGTGATAATTAAAATATTAAAATGTATTTTTTTATTTATTCAATTCACTAGAGTGATGATTAATGTTATGGAATATGAGAAAAATAGATTTGAAAACAAAAAATATTAACAGTCGTATAAGTATCACAAGTATCACAATACGTATAATATTGTATAATGTATATTATATTGTAGCTATATGATTTTGGCTATACTAAAATAATGTTACATTTCAATTAAATGATAGTAACCATGTTTGAAATATGATATAAGAACATTGATTGTACTGAATACTTGAGTACGAGTATGCAATTAAAGTGTATTGAATCGTATTATGACGGAAAATGTAAATTATCTGAGGGTGAAGTGTCACTGCATTCATACCATACAAATTGTCTTGGTTAAAAACATGAATATATATATATATATTCTTTTTTTAGTCGAACCCGGCGATCCATTTCTGAGAAATAATGCGTCATAGATGCGAAAAAAATCTAGCGGAAAATCAATTGCATCCTTGATCTTTTTCAATTAGAATTTAAGTCATGCGTAAAATGTAAGTCTATATAAAATGTAAATCTTTATTATTCAAAAAAGTATTTTAAAATAGAACAGTGATTTTTTTTTTTGATTTTATTTATTCCAACACGATTTACTCTTCTATGATAAAACATTCCTACTTCGGGTTTTGGTAACACGGTAGTGCATACAAGTACAAGCACTTATTACAATTCTATTAACATAATATAATTATAGATTATCTGAGTGTAAATGCAATAGAATTTTTAATTTTATTTTAGTGTCTAAAAATGACACGGTACGTATATATTATATACGTATACTATATTATAGGTCATAGTAAAATATATACCGAGCTTTTAATTCCTATTTGAAGAGATAATTTTTATATACAACAATACAACGCAATAATAATCACATATAATAGGTAATATTTTTAGTAATACAGTGAATATATAGAATTATATAGTGAATGCACTTAACATCATAAGATCGATTAATTAATAATATGATAGTATTTTGATTAATTATAATAATAACGGTTTAAATATATATATATAAGTCAATTTACATGTCGCATTTTGTGGGTATAAACAACATGACCCATATATATATAATAAAAAAGTCATTGAATTTAAATTATAAACATTATAGGACTTATCTTCGTGATAGACGTTACGGTGTGAATGCCTGTACATAATATACCCGTTGGTCACCATTGCCTACCCGTATATTATGTCGTATAATATATGTATAAAGATAATGAACTAACTATATAGTGGATGGTTTAAGAGTAATATTATTATTAGTTTATGCTTCCGTATGATAGGTATGTGACCCACCCTGAATTATTAATGTGCCCAATAAGTATATCAGTTTATAATTTGGCCTACAATGCAATCATTAAATTCTAACAATAATGAATATATTATAATATAGTATATATTAAACAGAAAACTTAAACATTATATTAAATAATAAATATAATCATTTATTATTTATATTATTTTTTACATATTTATTTGCTCAAGTTCAATAATAATGCATTAAAAAGAGTTAATTCTAAACGAACAATTTTGAATAATTTTCAAAGGTATGGAAAATAAAAATGTAAATAATATTACATTATGTTCAGTATGTTTTGTTGTACGATTAAAATAACAATTAAAAATATAATTGAATACACGCATTTGTAAATATTTCGTAATTTGTTTTCTTGAAAAATAAATCATATTATGTAAATGCATGCCATTTAAATCTATTTGAACACAAAATTGAAGGAAATTTAAAAAAATCTAACCAACAATAGAAACTTTTCTTAAACGTTTTAAAAAATTAAGGGAATTTACTTAGACTATGCAAACAATCTAATTTGAATACCTACTCTAATTTATTTTTGATTCCAGAAATAAACTTTAAAGAATAAAATAATATATTATTATAAAATGATTATAGTAAAGACGATTATTTATTCAATACTCATTCAATTTTCATATATACAATGAATACCTACTTATAAGTTATAAGTACCAAACTCTATAGTCATGAATTCGTGATCAATAACGTTGTTTGTAAGTAGTAATATAAGATATTATAGTATAGAAAAAACAAACTTCAAAATATGTGTTAAAGATTTACCAAGCCTGTAATTATTGCTCATAAATTATGCACCGTCAACATATATAATATATTGTATTGTTAGGATAAGCGAATATTGGAACAACCATACATTTTATCGAAAAATACAAGCACTGAGCACAAATAAGTTTTATGTCTATCAATAAATTAATAACAATAAATAATAATACCAATAATGACGATCTATTGGTTTCCAACAGGTTATATTATTTTTTAGAAATAATACATATTCATTTTGTACGCGAGTTCTGCTACGATGGTACACGACACGCTCGAAGTCAGAGAGCGATGCCCGAGTATGAATTTTTTTATATGATATAATGTGTTGGTATTAGATATACTAGAATATGTATAACAACAAAAAAACTCACCGAAAAAACGTTGTCTACAAAATTCAAGAAATCGAATGGGCATTCTTGTAATATAATATGTAATTTTATATTATAATAGTGCCAGAATGGGCGGACAATACGTAAAGTTACTAGGTGATTCTGACTAATAGCATGCTGTAATTTAATGTCAACTTGTGATTGACAAAAATATGACCAAATTTAAAAATCAAATTAATATTTTTTTGATAATTATAACTCTGTTCGTATGCTATTGTGTCAAGAAATATAGTAACATACCTACATAAGTTCAAACACGAACAAAAAACGTTTTATTCTGACTTGAGTCTTACTAGAAGGCGAGAGCATAACCATCTGCAATACAATGTATATTGGCCCCTTCTAAATCTGTAAAATAATTATTTTTTACAACCCTTTGTTAGATTTGTAGCTTGTAAGTTGGGATTTTGCTATTCTGACATAAATACAAATATAAGAAATGGACTCATAACTAATAAATTAAAATCCGTTTAGAATCGTTATATGTACACTTCGCAATAAATAATAATCACTTCACTTCTCATATTATATTATAATAATCAATAATGTTTCAACGTTTTACGAAAGTCTACATAAAGCCGCTCTGAAGATCAAATCCCTATAGTCCACAAACAATCTAGTATAATTTATTACACCTAGTAATTATTAGTAGGTAACGTCGTGATATATCCTAGTCAATACGTAATGCATACATTACGTATTCATTGTTTACCAATTCATCCGCTATCGACTTTCCATAATTGTATTAAGACATTAACGCACAAGCTTTGGATTCCTGGTCGATTATTAGTCATTTATTCGTAAGCGTTAAAACCGTAACCACGTAGAAAGTCGTAGCAGTATTAAGTATAAAATGGAACGCGTGGTCGTACCGAATCCTGTGTGTGAATTTATTTTTTATGTCACTATTATTCATTCGAACGGATACGGTGTATAGTGCAGACGTAATGTACATGTTATGAGTACGTTATATTATTATATGACGAGCGTAGGTCAAATATTATTATAACAACCATTTGGTATTTCTAGGTCAACATTTTAAAACGGCGAAAGTTTTTTTTCGCAAACAGAGGTACGTGTTCTAAAATTTAAATTTTTTTCCTCGGAAATAACCCGAGAAAAAGTCAAAACGTCGTCGACTCGTGGTCTATTGCTATTACTATTTTCGGATATTGAGTCATGAATTTGCATTAACTAGCAATTTCTGTCGTCTGCGTGTATATTATATATTTATTTCACGAGAGTCGTAACTGTAAAATGGTTTATACTAGCGTGAACGATCCAATGAATACTAATTTTTTCTGCGGTCAAGTTAACAGAGAAATATGACCAACAAATTGTATATACAATCGAATCATTCGAATCAAATGAGATATATTGTAGGTACGTGAAAAATATTTTATGTTTTATTTTATCCCTTCTAAAAGTTGATCAACCAACATTTTATTCATAGCTTGCATACTAAATGTGTGTATACAGTTATTTCAGATTGAATTTTTACTTCTATAATATATAGGCATATAATATGTATTTATATTCTAATTAAGTAGTTACTTAACATTTTCGTCATCATTTTATTGAGTAAAAACTCATTAAAAACCCAATTCTGGTCATCAGAAAATAATCTTGAAAAATGTTAATACTTACTACTACTATGTTAATAAATAATATGTCTAGTTATTAAATATAAACTAGTACATAACAGAACATAATTAAAAAATCACAACAAGGAAATATAGTAAAACATAAATTAGAAACATTGAAACTGTCTTTATCATATAAACCGAAATCATACTATGTACGTTAACATTGTACTGGAAATATGCGCATCGATTGAATATAGGTGATTTACTAATGTGTTTGTTTGTTTGTTGAAACCTTTACTAATTAACACGAAAATGGTTTGTATCCAATTTTTATTTTTTCAACTAAATGAAGTTATCCTTTGTAAGTTGGTGGATCCTCAAAAATACCCTCAATAACATATATTATTTTGAGAATAGCCACTATTGATCATAGGCGTTTCCACGGGGGGTGCAGGGTAATGCATTTGCGCCCCCTGCGATTTCAAGTGGCACCATAAACTAAGAAAAATTGTTCAAAAAGAAGGCTAAAGCACCTTAGCCCCTTAGGTACGCACCAGGTTGTACCCTGATCTGAACACGCCTATATATGCCTACTGATACAATCAATAAACGTTGTAAATTTTACCGCGGTGTAAAGAATAATTCATGAATATAGTAAACTGGATTAAATCAAACAAAAAATGATGATCTACTGCAATAGGTATACTAAAAACTTTTAAAACGGTAAGTCACTCGCGATAATAAAATATAAAATTGACCGGGTAAATTTTACCGATGTTTTTTGTTTAACCGTAAACGTTACGATAATAATAATAAGTAATAACTATATAATACTAATTACTATAATAATATAGTTGTTCCCACTCCGCTTAATATCGTTACGTCGGTCAATTTGATATTTTGTAGCGTTTGCCATCCGCTGTAGCAGCAATTATATATCTACAAGCACAGTATGTATATATTCACTGTATACAGTAAAATCGCAGTGGTGTACATACATAATAATATATACCTAACCTATTATATTACAATGGCGTTGCGGACCAATATCGACTATCGTTCGGAATTTTAATGGATATAATATTGTGTGTACGTGTTGGCCGCACGAGATCCGAGAGGAGAGGTTATTCCTATGTATATAATAATTATTATTATCGTAAAGAAGGCGAGCCGTCTGCCGAAGCAGAAGTAGCGGATACATGTAGTTGGTAATTATACGCGCGCGGCGTGGTCGGCGGACGCGTGTGTCCGGATTAAAGAAGGAAAAAAGGAAAAAAGTTCTCTCTCCTCTCTTTTATGATATAAAAAACACGACTACGTTAAAACGACAATAATTAATACTGTCTGGGCTCGTGTGTAATTATCGATTTACAAAAAAAAAAAAAGAAAAAAATACCGTTGAAATCGTAATAATATCGGAAAATTGCTGAATACGCGTGTTACACGTACAGCATAAAGTGACAAACGCGCGCGTTACATACCATCACATAAGTATATATTATTATTGCCTACACCACAGAAAATAATAAGATAACGTAACGTTATACAATATAATTTTTATAATACCTGTATACATTAAACGTCATAATATTATTATAAGTAATTATGATATTCGATGTACGGTCGACGGTTCGGTCTTGTGCTCCGTATAAAAATATAAACTACTCGTATGTAGGAATAGTATAGTATATGAATATAATATAATATAATATTATTATAATATGCGTCGTATATGTATAACACAGTAGCGGGCTATCTGATGCGAGATATAAGTATATATATATATAAGCACACAGCGAAGGAAAACACGTTCTACATAATATTACTATATTTTATTGGGTAGGTTGTGTATGTTGTGTATGTATATAAAGGCGCGCCTACGTAAAAGCGAATTATTGCGTTGAACCCGTCACCCAGATATTTATATAAACGCTTCCGATGAGTGTTATGCCTGCAGACGATAGGCCTCCCAAGAATCCATGACTGTATATATTATTATGTATAAAATGTTTAGGCGTTGAGAAAGTCACGTTTGTAAATCACCACTGGTCTTAGATACTACAATCAAAAACCCAATAACATTTATATACATAATAGTATAACGATCGTTTCCTATATAGGAAATATATAATATGTCTGCTGCCATAAGAATTTAACAATATGTCAAAATTGCAATGTTCACCTTTTTACAAATAATTTATAATAACAATTTTGCTTCTTTAACTTAATTTTACTGTTGGAAATCTATTCCCCCTTCCCGCCTCATTGAATACACTCTGCTCTCACATAATATTCGGGTTCATAATAACGATCTGAGATATATTATGTTTGAGTTGAGAACATCACGGCCACGTGTTAGACGTGCAGTAAAAACTTCGTTAGGTCATGGTCGTTTAAGTCTCTTCGAGATATTTCGAATATCCGCTATATTATATTATGGTAAAGCGGCAGTACAACGGACACATGTATTGTTAAACAAATTAAGCACTCCCATAATTTTGTTCATAAGTATTATTAATAATTAATATTAATATGGCATATAGATTATATAATATATGAATATATAACGTGTTATTTACCGTGATAAATATATACTATAACATTAGTAATATTATTATCTATTATTTATACAGAAATAAACGCGTTCAAATAATTTTTCGTGGTTTAGATATATTATATAATTTTATTGTATCGTCATGAAAAATATAATATGTTTTTTGTCTTTAGTGGACTATCATGGTGATAATTATTAGAAATTAACAAAACCATAAATATATAATGGAATATCATGTCGTATTAGTCAATATTGTAGAAAATGCTTGATGTATTGTGTCCTATTATAAGCATACGAGTACCTACATTGCATTGGTGACTAATATTTCCCCTTATTCCATACTGGTATTTCTGAGGTATAGCAGTACTTATTAAATATGTAATTTATGACATACTTTGAGGTACCTACTTAATCTTAATCAATTCTTGTATTTTTTTTCCAGTGAACATATGTGTTTCAATGTTAAAAAATATCTCTGAAAACGTATACACAAATATATAAAACACTTTCAATAATCAAATTCATTGATCTGATACCGACAAATATAATACATATATTTATACGCATTACATAGATTATCGAATACGTCACATATTTTATTTTCTTCAAATAAAACCAAAAACCATTGTACGGCATTACCATATAAATGCATAATATTATTATAATATTAAAAATTAAAATATATATTAAAATAAAATTCGTCTTCGTCAGTGTGCCATTATATTCACACATATTTACACTGACTTAACAAGGGTGGTCCGATACCACACACAAGTGATGTATCTATATTACTAATAAATATAAGACAAGAGTACATTTAGTTTTTAAATGTAAAATATTTAGTGGTCATAATATACATATTATAATTATTTAACGGGTGGGCAAACTCGAATGGCTTGAAACTTGCTCATCGAGAGTCAAAACCTCAGACCAGTCAGACCACCAGTGATGGAGAGTAACAATAACAATTTTTATATTCATAGTATGACATACAATATAAAACTATTTAATAATACACATACGAGGCGAACAACTTCGATTTGTCTGAGTTCTCTGATAATATGATACAGTGAAACACTCGTATTAAATTTTCATTCCATAATGACCAAAATAATTACGTGAACAAATATACGATAACATAATATTATAATGTATAAAAAACTAAAAAATGTATACACGTATTTTATTACATGACGTAATCCATCGCTTTGCCCTTAGACAAAAGTAAATAATCGCTCGATGACCATACGGATGGGACTTAGATGATTCAAACTGTTTTTAATAAGTAATAACTGTTTCATGTTGAACTTGCTTATTTTTGCATAGGTATAAAATAATTTTGTATATTCATAAATTATTACTAAGCTATTAATCATAATATAATAAATGCGAAATTTATAAGGTAGATATCTTCTTTATTTGATTTCGATTCTTTTAAAAAAATACGAATATTTAGAATAAATTTATATAATTTTTTTTTTATCTATTATTTTGTAAAAGCACTATATAATAATTAGATCATACCTCTACAATGATAATCTTGATACGCCCGCTAGCGAGCATCTAATAATCGTGTAAAAATGGTAAAGGTATCAGGGCCGGCGAGAGGATGGGGAAGAAGGAGCCTAGAGCCCTAGGGCCCGGACCTCTATAGGGGGCCCGGTTAGGTTAGGTATAAAATAAGTATATATAAGTAAAAGGGCCCGGAATTGATCAGCCCTGGGGCCCACCAAAATTCTCGCCGGCCCTGAAAGGTAAAAAGTATACATTTTAATGTAGGACACTTATAACACGATGTAGAACCATGTAAATGTAGTTATATATAATATATGAATAGATTGTTTCGATGAGAATCTTCGAAACTATAGGAAGGTCCGCTTGATCACGTGTATATTATATATAGATTATAATTTATAGGTACGCATATAATCGTATAACGGGAAAGCGCGATTCGCTGCAGTGCGCGATGAAAATGCTTTTTTTACCATCGAGGCGATCATGCAGTGGTCCCGCATTGTTTTATTCAAAGTTAATTTATCTTTAACGAATTGTAATACTACTAATACTCGTATTAATAATAAGTTAAAATATAATAACGACAACAATTACAAAATAAAAACAATTTATTTTTCTTAACCTTATAGGTATTATAGTTTTAAGATAAAGTTTTAGAAATTTGTGAAATGTTGACTTAAGTTGTTTAATATATTGAACGTATAAATAGAAATCGGACTTTTACCCGCCTTTTAGAATGTTCACTCCTAATAACAATAAATTTATTCAAATTTGCTACATCACCTACGTAAATAACTCAGCAGTATAGACGGAGTGAATGCTACAAAATCACTTCACCAATTTAATAGACTTCGAATTAAATTTGTATTACCGTGAATAGAAATGTAGGCAATGTAGCCCTTTATTAAATATACGCTTTTGTTCACTTTATTACGGTGAAGGAATGATGGAAAAACCTAGTTGTTAATCCTTTTAAGGAGTATTCAGAAAACATACAGCTTTTAGCAATATTAATTTATAATACTCAGATTTATCGTTTGTCTGTATAATATCTAGGTATAAAACAAATTTATTTTGCATTTTTAAACTTCGATACTATAGAAAAAATGTAAAAATATGTACAGCATACATGTATTTTTTTTTAATAGCAACGGCGAAGATGCCTGACCCAATTCTCCTTTTTATAAATATGCGACCTCACGGTCCATTTGCTATTATATAATATAATCACTTATATATGATTCAAATAACTATATTATATGCCAATACCAAACTCCCCCAAAGTCATAGTCAAAGTCCACCTATATATTATACATGCAACGGCAGTGGTGTTAAGTAAAACTTGTTAGCCGCCTAGTATAGCTACTTACTATTACCTATAGTATAGTTAGATATGTATATATCCGTCCTGTACTAGGTAAGTATATTATTACGATCGCGCGTGCAGCGTGTATCACAGAACGACCGCAGCGTAAATCATATAACGGTACACGTCGAAAAGAAATCTCAATGACCTTGTGGCGTTGGGTCGTGTCCGCGGTCCTCTTGACGCAGTCGTGTATAACGTAGTTATATACAAAGCAACTCGCGGTCGCACCGAAATCGTATACATATATAATATAATTACTATATATACGATATGTATATATTATGTATATCTACATCGTAATGACGACGACCACGTATATGTATACACATAATATACCGTACAGGAAACGCAAATTTCCTCGATATACCGTTTGTCGTCTGTTTGTTGAACAGATTGATAATATTAAGTAGGTATATTGTTAGTATATTTAATAGAATTACTATTAACGGTTAGATAGTTTATAACAATACTAGTCGACTGACTTGGAGATGCAATTGTGAATCTGTAAAGAATATATACCTGACATGGTTACGTGAAAAAAGTGTTCTACAGAAACTATGGATGAAATAATTTCATTAAAAGTGCATCAATACATAATTTAAAATATAAGTCACCTACGGTGTACATTATCCGTCGAACGATGATAATGTTAAAAGTTACAATTTTTTTGTCGATATTCAGTTAAAATGATGCCGATCATCATGATCATCTAGATTGCAAAACTCGATATTCTTACATTGTAAAAACATCGAGTTTTTCGATCTAGTATTTACTATTTATTTGTAGTGTATAGATACGCGGAAGCGACGGCGACAATGACCGACCGCCGCGCCGCCAGAAACGGTTCTCGCACAGCACAAGTACCATCTCCCCGAACGTCCTTACGTTTATATATATAATTAAATATCATTAGTTCTATGTAATCATACCTATAATAAGCATATAATACATATCTATATATGCTTAGGTAGGATTTCCGATACAAGTGACTATGTGTGTATACATACCTAGTAATTTCTCTTATAGTATAGGATATTACGCACACACACGTGTGTGTGTGTGTGTGTATGTGTGTGTGTGAGTATGTATAATAACGGACTCGAGCAAGTGAATAACGGTCGATGTGTAATCCTGTTTGACTAGATTCTACAAGACACCCAACATTTTATCATTATATATATTATATATTATTGTTAAGTACCCATCATACACTAATTTGATTTTCTCAATGTTATTTAATAAGTGCGCGTTTTGTTTCTTTCCCTAGGTAACGAATTTTTGTTTACCTTAAAGTAGGTATCCAATGCACCCGATCATAATAATATATCAATGTATGTTACGAGTACAAGTACATCATATGTGATATCGCTACACCCATCGTAGGTGTAAACTACAGCGGACAGTCAAAGCGAAACGATTTTAAATTAACAAAGGGAATGTCCCACACTCCCACCTTGTTTTTTTTTAAACATTTATTGAATAAATAAATATATAATAAATTAAAAAGTATTTAAAAAGTATTCTATAATAGTTCAAATTTACTAGCAGAAATTTAGTATTGTTTTAATGATTAACTAAAAAATAATCTTTTGAATCCCACATTTTGTGTTGATAATTTTGTATGAAAAATAACCGATTGAATTATTAAGATTTGATTATAATTAGTTTCCTTACTTTTGATGACTTGCTTCTATGCTAAAAACCTGGTAGAATTTAAAATTAGGCAAAAGTTGCTAGTATACTATAACATTTAAATTGGCCACTCACTTTTAAACATAAAAAAAAATTAATAGTATAATCGATGTAAGAGCGAAGGAGTTCAATACTATTGCTCAAAAGTAAAAAAAGTTTAAATATAAATTAAATTAAAATAATGTTAAACACGTTATTATTCAACTGCGGATACAATTATTTTGCTGTCGTCGTCCACCTGATTCCGTTTTCTCTAGAATAATCATTCACGCTTAATATTATAATTTGTTTATCCGGTCTTTTAGCGCTCTTTTTCGTAATAAGTACCCAATACCCATACATATATTATATATTTATATGTGCCTACGTGAGATGACGTACATGTAGGGTATAGATAAATTATTATGTAAAACGATGCAACGCACCGTTATGGTTTAAACAACGGATTTTAGGATCGTAGTGTATAAATATATCTGTATAATTATCAACACGATTATAGTCGTAGAACATCGTACGAGACGAATTTATTCCTGGACTCGCGGTCGCGGGCTTTCATGATTTTAGATTTGGAACGGCTTTTAGTTGTTTCTTTCCGGTAGGTACAAAAAAATTTATCGAGCGTATAGTTCGTTGACCGGTCGTTAGATCGAAACATGCCGATGACAAGGACAAAATATATAAACTGAATATATAAAATAAAAATATGTAATCTACAGATGAAATTCGCAAATTTCCTGATATCTTAATTTCCGAGACAGTGCGGCGCGGCGGGACCTAGTTTTCATGGGCACGATGACGTCAACTACGTAATAACTAATAAGCTAATCGAATTATTTCGTGAATTTTTGTAATTGTAATCGTGCATACTACATTATACTAACGTAAATTTGAATCGAATTTAAGAATTAAACGAATAGGTTAGGTTATAACAACCAATATTCAATTATATTAATAATTCAATAATGGAACAAATACGTGTATTTTTTTCGACGATATACTTAATAATTACTAGGTATTTTTGATTTACGCGTTATTTTTTTTTTATTTTTTAACAATAACGTTTTAAACACCTTTTTAAATAAATTTGAATGCTCGATGACGACTATTATCTACGGACTTATTTGATACGGCATAAAATAAATTCGGCATTCGATGTCTTCTTTGTCTTCGCTCCAAAATAATTATAATCTGTGTTAGACTCAGTGTCGGTTTAATGATCTATAACTGAACGCGGATGTCGAATAGAGGTACCTATACATACAGTATAGTACACTACTTTTCTCTACAAGAGAAATCTTATTCAATATCTGTACTCAATTAAATATCATTATTAAAAATAACAGACGGATATGCGTTATTGTTAACGGGTGCATATTATAATATATGAGTGGCCCATTACACAAAGATTGTTATTAACAATAATTTGATAGAACGTATTTTATCTTTGAACTAAATTTAATTTGCGAATCACAAAAGCGTATTTAAAATTTGGGTATATTAACTAGCACGATCGCCACGATCTAGACTACTTATTATAGTTATGTATTGTTTCTATAATAATTATTATTGTTAGAAAATGTGATTTCTATTTTATTAGGTATATGAATACATAAATATGTAATTGTATGGATTAGGAACAAACATTATCTAGAACTCTATAGAAGGCATGTTATTGTTTATGAAACAGTGCTATATACTATAATTATTATTAGGTATCTAAAACGGCAATGGATTGCTAAAAGCAAAATTTTTGCCGATTTTTTGTGATGAAATTAAGATATTTTTATCAGTTTAGGTCTTAGGTACATACTACCAGCTATGTATCCTAGATAATTTTAAAAGCAAAAAATATAACCAAAAATTATAAAATCTAAAAAACTATATAATAACCATAATATCACTAAATTTTATACGACTGGCTTTCATACAATTTAATTATTTTTATAGTATCATTATTTGAATATAAAAATTCTTACTATGGAAAACAATTTGTCCGTTTTAGTTATTATTTATTGTGTTACGTAATATTAAAAAAAAGTCACAATATACATCTAAATATCTGTTAGATATTTTCTTTAATTTTTTGTTACAGCAAAATTAAAATTAATATCTATTACCTAGGTATGTAGATTTTGAAAATACGCTGATAAAAAACGATTGGAATGTAACGAAAAAAAAAAATAAAATATTCTATCAAAACATTATTATGTTTTTATGAACTTGACTGAACTCGTAGGTCATTCAGTCATGGTATATTAGTAAATCCCATTATGTTATATTATGCGTCTATTAATTTTTTTTTTTTGTATATTTTAATTGTCTATACAATAGTATTTTTACGATAGAATAAAAGTTTTGTAAGTTAATAATTGATAACGAAAACCAAATTAACTATAAGCATTATAACTATATAAATAAGGTGTAAATTCATTGACACTAATTTTACTATTTAATATATAATTAGAGTACATTAATATCTGTATAGATAATTTCTATTAAATAACGTTTATTTGTTCATTAAACATTAAAAACCATGAAACTTTATATTATCAGGTATCTTCCAGAGAGAACAACCTACCTATTACGTAGTTAATAGGTATACTAATTAAATAATCATACAATATAAATATTAATTTTAATATTTTTTCATGTAATTTAAATAGAATATTTAAGTAATCTGTAGGTTTTCTAATTTCCTATAGATTAGGTAATTATCCAATGATAATAAATTTACTTATATAGATACAGACTACTACTCAAAGTTTATAAAACAAAATAATTATATTAAGTCTACTATTCTTTCTTATTAAAACGATTTAATATTGTTTTATTTGTTTTTAATTTAAGACCTCATTAGCTGTTAAAGTAAAAGATAATAGATTTTGATTAATAAAAATATATTTAATATTATACTTTGTGATACTTAGCTGTTTTTCATAATAAATGTAAAAAACTAACATTTTATAATGATTTCTAACTTGTTTTTTAACATATAAAAATGTAATATTATTATAGGTCAATTATTGTGATAATTACTCAAAATTGTATTTATTTATTATTCCAATAGTATTACAATTAAATTATAAAATTCTATAATATAATGTCTATCTATAGATGAAACATTTTTCTGTATCTTATTCTTATAGAATAAAAAAAAATATATTCTACTACAAATCAAAATTATTCATTAACCTTAAACATATTATAAGCTAATCAACTTTAAAAAACTGATTGGATGCTTTGAACATAGTTTTAATAATTTCATTAAAACTTTTCTCATAAACGTGCAATAAATTATAGGTACTTAATATATTGGTACATGTACAATTGTACATAGCTTTTAGTATAAATCGGACCGAGTGCACAACTAGAAAAATACATTTTTGTTACATTATTTTAATGTTGTAATAAGATTAATACATTTTAAGAAGCACGCATAGATATTAAGTGCAATGTGCCTTGTTATTTTTTTAATAAAAATGTATTTTTAATTTGTTATATTAATAATATTTTTTATCCTATTATACTTGTTATAAAATATCTTTTTCAAATTATATAACATTTAATTCTTATTAAGTCAGCTTATCAATAATATACATATACTGGTATTGAGAGTTTTGTAGGAAACTAATGTTATTTCGCACAAAGAATTCTGATTTAAAAAAAAATAACTACGATGAATGGGTCATTCTCCTGTCTACAATTACGGCTACTAAGGTCATTAAAAGTGACCATCTAAAATACAATTTCATGGTTGATGCTTATCGAAATAGTAAAGTTATATGTTTCTTAACATATGGAAAAATGTTAAGGACTCCCATATTCATTTTGTTATTAATTGTAAAAATTTAAGAAAATTAATCATTTCCTAATACATAGTAAGTTATATTTTAATGAATAAAACTGTTGAAAACTCCGTAAAAAAATACTAAGACTATATAGTTTAAAATAAAATCATTAGAATTCTATGACCTATGATCATAATATTATACATTATATATATATTATCATCAATAATTAATTTGATATATATATACAGACTAAATATTTTAATTTTCTCATTCATATTATAATACTGTCATATTTTAATATTGTATATAATATTATATTTTGTTTATAAATACTATTTACTACTATAACGTAAATAATTACTAACTGTATTTACGACTGTACAATAATACCTACCTTAATATTTAAAATCAGTTTAAAGAAAATTGTTTACCTGTAGGATTCGTTGTGTCTTCTAATCTCGTGACAAATAATATTGTAGATAGTCGGATATTTCGGTAGTTTCGAAGACTATTGCACCACAGCTTATATATATTTTCTGAGTGTACTCAAGTATCGATCAATATCAACACAGTAGAGTAAATTGACTAATAATGTTTTCTCGTTTAACTGTCGTTGATGTCTCCTCAACCGCATGGCGCGGTTCTTCTCGACATGATAGTCATTGATGCATAGGGAAGATGATCGTTCTGTTTTTTCAAACCTAACGGATTTCAATAATTAGACCATTAAAAAATAAATATTCAAATTCAATGCCATAATTTGCGTTTATTATGGTTCATATGTTCTAGTCGCAAAACAAATACAAAGTTAAACAGCTCGAAAATCTTTATATTATACACTTAGACACCCTCGAAACCTACAAGAATAAAAAAATAAATAATATATTTAAGGTTTAAACCTTGTACCGGTATTATTTTTGTGTTTTTAATATATTTGTAGGTTTTAAAACGTTAAATTCGCCCCATTCTCGGTTATATAGAAATTAAATTTCCAGTATATATGATATATTATTTTCAATTAATATATAATAAACATTAATTGTGTATTTTCGGATCGTTCGAAGTCTTATAACGTCCAATCCGCACCTTACTATATATTATGAATTTTGCGACTTACCTGCAGCAGTGAAATTCGTGACGCGGAAAATGCGACGTCGAACTGCACCGAATCGGTATGTATATATTATTTATAAATAATATTGGCAAATGGCACAATGCACGTGCGACTATCCGGCGTTAAGTTTATTATATTAATAATAAACCTTAACTAGATGATTTATAAATATTATATAATTTGTGATATCGTCGAAACAGCGGAGCGGACGTGAAAAACTCAGACGCGTAACGATTTTCTTAAAATCTAACAATGATATTAAATCCTAGAAATTTGAACGAGCGCGCGCGAAAAGTAAAAAAAAAAAAATTCAAAGTCAGAAGACGAAACATACAAGTGCGCGTGCAGAAATCGGCGACGGCGACGGAGACCGATTCAATGACCCGTTGTTCCGGACGGACCGGTGGCGATTGTGTGACGCTGCGCGCGGCGATACGATAGGTATACTATTCTACCGGCGACTCGCGTATCGTGCGCGGACTGCTGCAGCAGCTGTATACAACGATATTTATCTGTGGCGGTCGCGCGCGCAGGATCGTCGACGGGAATTATTATTATTACAGCGGCGCGTCGCTTTCCTTCTGTTCGCGTTTGATGACCGACGGCGCGCGCGGAGTCGTCGTCGTCGTCTCCGCGGAAGACGATGGCACAGGACGTATATACACCACTGTGCTGCAACAGGCGGGCGTTCGGCGGCGGCCCCATCAGCTGATCGCCGCCCGCGCCCGGTATTTGCCCACTCCTCGCGCGCAAGGTTGCGGCCGCGAGCCATAGTAAGTAACAAGAAAAAATATTACCTTACCTATATAGATATGAAATATGTATAACGTTTATGCGGCGGCGGTGTTCTCGATTCATTGCCGCAAATATGGGGTTGAAATTTAGCCCCTCCCGCCCCCTATTCTGTAAAAATATTGTAACGTATTTTAATTTGACTGTCCGCGGCGTTGTGTTACACGTCAAGTTTATGTCAAAATTATATTACCATAATGATGTCAACGTGGAAAGCGAACTGTGAAGACGTAACCAACGTTGCTCTAATACCAACAATTTATACTTGGTATTTTCAATATCAAATACAAAACAAATAAATATTGTGCCATATATATTAATGATATGTGTTATTATAATTCATTTTGTAAAGTGTAAATTAATAACACAATATAATATATTAATTTTCTAGAAAAGTTTTTGTAAAATTTTGCTATTATTTTGTACGGAGATTCCTTGAGAATACTCGACGTTAAATTTTATTAAAAAATTATAAGACTCACAAATAATTTTCTTGTTGATTTTATTTTCTATTTACACCTATAGTTCCCATATAGAATATGCTACTATAAACAGTATAAACATATTTTATAAATACGCCCGCCGTAAAGTGACATCATTTTTTTGAAAAATTATAGGTATTGTAAAATTCTCAAGTAATTTAGAAAAAAACTCTTAAACCACCAAAAGGGGCCTCGTCTACCTTTTTGACCGATTTTATTGTAAATTTTAAATTTTATCTGAAATATTAAATATGGTAATATAGGACTAGGTAATATGAGCTGTTGGAAATTATATAAAACATATCACCGGCAGGTTTTTCTGAGAGAGTACTTTGTAAAATATAATTTGATTAATTAAATTTACTTATTTTTATATCGTACAGATTTTTCTTATATTTATAAGAGGTTTACCTCAGTGTAGAGCAAAACTAGTAACTTCATATATTCATCCGTTATACTTTGTACACATTTCTTCTACTAGCAATAAATAAATATTATTATTATTATTATTATTATTACATAGTTATAAACGCAATTCGTAGATGATATTATGACAAGATAAATTTTAAAAGTATAAACCTATAATAATAAATTACTTGATAACCAGTACTCTAACTATTGTAAATAATAAAAGAGAAACTTTAAATAAAGATCATTACTTCTTCATATACTATTGATTTAAGCCAAAACTCTTGTTGATGAGTCATTTTTTTAATAATTCTTGATACTAAAGCTAAGTTTCAAATTTCTATATTGCACAACAATTTGTATGAGTCATTTAAATCATAAGCCGAATAATTAAAAAATTTAATGTTAGTCATATACTCATATATTATCTCTCCTTTCACTAAGTGTAGAATACTATAGAATGTAGATAGATTGAGTACCATTAAATTTCAAATTTGGATATAGGACTTAAGTTCAATCTAATGTAAGCTGTAGCATAAGTATTTAAAGAATAAATCAGCATCACTATATCATATAGTATATGCATAGTAAATAAATAATAAATATACGCATATATTTATAACAAACATTTTAAATCATGCGAGTATCCTCATATTATAATAGTTTTAGTTTATAACTGATAATAAAATACTTGAAGTATTATAATTTATATAATCAGCAATGAAAACCATGTCTGCACAGTATTAAACCTCGTAGACTATTATAAACTTGAGTAATTAAAATAATTGTATTCTTCTTCCAGTTCCTGAAAATGTTATAATATCCTTTTCATTATATTTAGGACAGGAGAATCTTTTACAATAAAGGATAAAAGTTTTACCTAGTATTGTTTATATAAATAATAATAAATTATATCATAAAATAAATGAAATAATATTAACACTGGACATGCACTGTTTCACGGAATGGTATTTATGATTTATAACGCGTATGACACGAATCGCCAAGATACTGACCACGGTGTCTATAAATTATGGTAAACACAATATAATTTTGATAGATTGTATTCGTCGCATTGAAAATACGCATACCCTTATGCTTATATTTTTTCTCTATATATACTAGTCCAAAATATTTTATTTAACTACTGCAGAAATTCGTATATAGACTTTTTGGTGGAGGGGACTCTAATTGCATCATTTTCGTCGTCATCGTCGAAATAATATATAATATTCCGGTAGATGTACTGTAGTCGCGATTATGTACGCACACGCACGTACATCTTGCACACACATAAAAACACAACTCGCATATATATATATTTAGTATATATAATATATTGTATTAATAATAGCAATACACACACATACACACACCTGCGTGCGTGTACGTTCGTTCGTATATAATATTATAAGACATTGGGTGTACGCGTTTGTGTGTATTTGTGTGTGTGTGAGAGAGAGAGCGCGCGCGCTATTCTCTTCCATTGGTCGTTTGTATAGTAGGGGGAATGAACTTTTCAGACAATATACCGACCGCCGCCGTCGCCGTCGCTACTGCGATCGTCTCGCAACTGCGTACCTGTATACAACTGCCGCTGTTACAGAATCTATACGCACTAGCGACGACCAAGACGACTTCACACACAGACGCGCGCACTCACTCGCGTGTAAGTATACTTGCGTTCTGCTTGGAATCATCTCGCGAAAAAAAGAGACGACGGGGACAATAAAAAAGTTATAAATAAATAAATTATAGAAAAAATCTCCAAACAAAATGCACACAACCGAGGCAACAAATATACCTATATACAATAATAATATAATGTATAATATTATAACATTATACACTAGCCGTTTGCCATCGTGTTTCACGAATAATTCATGTACATTGTATTCGTATATATATATATTATGTAAGTTATAAGCATATAATGTATGTAATACATCATTCGAAATAACCTTACAATAATTCTCCAAGGGCTCGATTAACTATAAACAATTAACAAATATATATATTATAATTAGGTTCTTTAAATTTAAATTACAAACCTTTCGTATTTTGATCATTAAGCTGACAGACTTCAATCAACTGCAGCTAACTTATTTGTGTCTATAAATTACTAAATTCTGTAAACACACATGTTTCTGCATATTAACTAATTCATGCACTGCGGGTGGATATTTCTCAATATTGAATATTATCTGTAATTGAAGTTAACTGCGAAAGATTGTTTAGCAAATTTTAAAATCACGTCTTGTTCTAATTTATACCTAGAAAACTTAGACGCATCAATAATATTACGTCAGTAAAGAGACAATTGTTAAAAGACTTCAATGTCTCTGAAGTTTTAGAGTTGCAGGAATCACCAACTGCCGGACCACGAACACTTTTTACGGACTCTTTTTCGCGAAGTAGATTTTAAAATTTTTATAATATAAATTAATAAAAACTATAAGTGTGTCATATAAAATTTATATTACGACAAAAAAATTATTTATGTAAGTAATGCAAAATAATCTGTATTTTTGTAATCACTATAACTGTTAGGGACCGCGACCAGTTTGGTAATTTTCAAAACGGACCATCATAAAAAATTAGTTGGTGACGCCATGTAAATATATTTATTATAGTAGTACTTAATTATTTATTTTAGAATTCGCCAAGACGCCAAATTACCTATAGTGCTTTAATTACTTGGGAAATTGTTTTTGTTTATTTTAAATTACTGTACTCTTTTTCAATATAAAGTATATATTATTGTATATTGCATATCATTTAATAAAAAATGTATCATTATAAATATAGTAATTTTGGTTCGGTATATTTCATTGCTATAATATATTACCAGTCCGCTCTTGATTCATTTATACAGTAACGTACTAACGTTAATATATATATAGGAAGGATGATTAAGAGAGTTTCCATCTATATAATATTATATATACAGAGTATTAATTATACGAGTATATCTTCCAATTTATATTTCCTTAAACTTATAAAAAAACGAAAAATTGCTATAATATTGTTAAATTTTTCGATAAAATGACGAAAGTATTTAATACCATCATATAGACAAAATATATAAAAATACCTACTGTGATATTTATTACATAATTTCAGAATTAGTAATTAGCGACATTATTTTCGGGAAAACATATAAAGACAATATATTTTATATATTTATTTATCCTATTTTTAGATTTATGATACATTTTTCTTTAGCAAAAAATAAATTCAAATTTTAGCATTATTAGGGATTTATATACTTATTTTTTGTATAGTTCTATCTTACTACCCTGCTACTTACAAAAAAATCTTAAAATACGCTACAGTCTGTCAATCTATATACATAATAATATATTATATATTATATATTTATATGATGTATTATAGTGTTTAATGTTTATATATAGGTAGTAATGGTATTATACTAATTTAATTATATGTACAACAGGTACGAGAATATTTCTTATTGGACATCACTAGAACATTATTGATATCGTACAGAGAAAGAGAAAACAACTTTATTTTTGAGATGATCGAATTTTAGATTGATGAGCGCTTTATTATAAATGCACTCATCAAAAATTTATAAAAATCTGTTATGTCTTGTATTGATTAGAAACTTCAATTTCACCGACACGAGATTTTACCTAAGTGATGAATTGTGTCAAACTATTTGTATTTTAGTAATATTTTATTAATACTGTTAAAAAATATGCAATGTGTCAAATTGTTTTATGGCCAAAAAAATTTTACAATTTAATTAACATATTTACATATTATATGCAAAAAAATTATCGAAAAACTCACTCCGCTGTATAGTAGGTGTTGAATGTACCAACCTCATAATAATTGCAGGTAGAACTGGAAATGGATGTACTTTATTTGAACTAAAATATGAAAAATAATTTTGAATGTAAACGGTCTGTCAGCATACTTTTTTTTAAGGATATTTTATTATTTGTTTATATTTATTTTAGTTCTTTATTTTTAAAAGACTTAAAACTATTATTAAAATACATTCATACAGTATAAGCATATTTATTGTTTATTCATTTATTAATTTATCCATATTTCTAAATAAAAACAAATATAATTAGTATAAGTGAATAAAACTATATAAATATATCTGAGTCGAAATAAGTCCGTATCATAAATAGTGTATAAGACGTCTTATTCTATTATCGTTTTATTATAATTTATTAAATGAGTTTTCATAAACTCCAATTAATCCATAATATAGTTATCATATTATGTTAAGTACGCCTATTTTTATAAATATTTATTTTAATAAACCTTAAAATTATTTTTATGTTTAGAGTACTTAATAATAGGAAAATATAGCATTTTATTTTTAGTTTATTTTACTTTAACTAATATTTATCTTGGCGTGTTGCATTAATAGACAAATTGACGTATAAGATAATTTATGACTGCAGATATTACAGGACTCTATCCCATAATATAAAATAACCAATACAGGTTACCAGTTAAAAATATATCCGTATTTATGGGCAAGAGTGAACAATTTTCTATTTGACAGTGGTAATATTTGTTATACAACATTTGTATAACCCTTTTTCTTGTTTAGACAACTATCTGTAACTATGAAACAATTCTATGACAATTAATTTTCATATTTCCAATAATATGGCTTATTGAGTAGTTTCAGAATAAAAATACTTATTATCGATATTATAAAAGAGAAGTTAATCTGTGATTGTAATAATAATTATAGTTCCGAACCTTTCTTCCCTCATGTTTTATCTTTAGCAAACCATATTGTCAGTCATATTGATTTCTTTTTATGTTCACGACGGCGACGGTTTAAACAAAATATCTACAAAACTTTGAATTTAATTAACACTTAATTTTATTTTTGTATTTTCATTACTCTTGTTATGAACCTTTATGCTTTATTATTATTCATTCAAACTTTATTTTTATACTATTATTTTTTTATACCTATCGTTTTTATTATGTTATTATAATTTTTCATAAGTTAAATAAGTTTATCTACATTTATTAATTACTTTTATTCTAGTTATTAAGTGAAATTGTATACAATTATTCTAGCAGTCTAGCGTTCTAAAGGGTCTTATCCGTCTATTATAATACTTGTTAATACATAAATATGAAAGTTGTCATTATAAAAGTAAAATTTAAAAAAAAGTCATAACAATAAAAATCGTTAAATATCATTTTAAATACTTTGAAATAGCATAAAACGTATATAAAAATTATATTTTTAAAAAAGTTAAAATTTTTTACAATAACGTATAGATACTTAAATTGATCACCTTATAAAGTTATATATCTATACTAGGTAGGTATCTTCCTAATTTATTGGTTATACAAATGTATAATGGAAAACTGTATAGTAAAACTAGAAATTGTATTCTATTAAAAATTGAAAATTATTAGATATTAAAAATATTTTGATAGTTATGTATATTAGTGATTTATTATTACAAGCATTCACACCCAATTTCAGTAACGATTTTAAGGGGCTAACTAGGCAATGTCTATAACATTTCAATACATTTTAACTACCTACAGTTATTAATTTTATTAGCAATATCATTTTGTCAACACTTTTTTGAGCTCTATTCTAGTGTTACATAATTCTTACCTGTGTTTTAGATTATGTGTAGAGCGATAATATTTATTTTATCATGATATGTATTTTTTAAAATTTTTTTTTTGAATCTTTCATCATTTTTTGGGGCTTTGTTTTCAACTTTGAGTGTAGTTTGTAATAGTAAATTGTATCTAGTTGATACTTTTATGTTCAAAAGTAAAAAATTCCCAATATTTATCAAAACATTCAAAACAACCTAAAAAAATAATAACGATAAATGAAAATGTTTGCGTAAATCAGTATTTTATTAAATTGATTTTATTTTTTTGGTGTAATTCAAAAACAAAAAAATAATATCTATAGATATTTGAATTTTTATTTTTGCATATATCATAAAAGATAATAATTTCGAAGTATTTTAACTCTTTTTGCAATAGGCATTGATATTTTTCCATTTTTTCAAATAAATATCGATAAAAAAAATGTTACTGGGTCAAACTCAAAATGCTTGTATTTAAACATTTTAAACTTAGAATTTTGTCAAATTTCGTCAAAATTGTGAATATTTAATAGGAGAATCCCAGTTTTGAACCCAAAATCTAATAAAAAAAGTATTCTAGAAAGTCAAATTTCTCTCTAAAATAACTAAAAAATATAAATAATTGATTTTGTGTGAATGCGTTTTTTATGTTGCGCGTGGGCAGAGAGAAAACAAGCAGTGCACTAACATCTTCTTAAGGAATACAAATCGTTTGGAGATCAGGAAATTCCTGTTACCATTTGTCAACAAATAGTAAATATCTTATTTCAATATGTTATAATAGTTATTAAGTACTGACTATAGTTAATATTTCATTACGTTTACTTAATTTTATAATGTAGATTAAAATTTTTTTTTGTCATGGCTTACATTATATTGATACAGAACTATCTTATAGGCTAACTTAGTATCAGTACAACAGTACCCTCATATACATTTTTTCTGGCCAAATGAAGTTTAAAATAGCTAGATAATATAGGAGTACTTACATTATTATAATAACGAAGACAGACGAATGGACGATGCTTATTATGCCTACTGCCGAATCTAGCCAATCTTAGACATTTCCCTTCATGATATTTTCTTCCTATATAAATAAAACGCTAAAGCATATATTTATACATTAATAAAATATATTAATTTAATAATATACTAAATTAATCCTGTAAGCAGGTATATTGTATGTAAACAAAAAAGATTAAAAAATATAACTGATAAAAATAGATATTATAATATAATGTGTCATGCATTACCTAGTGTTTAAGTTTATGTATATAACTTCAAATTTATGATTTTTAAATAATATTTACAATTTTATTTTGATCAAAATTATCACACAGTATCTTCAATTTGTCACGAAATGAAATCTCAAAAATACAATTAAACAATATCTCAGCAATCAGCAATCGTCATATAGCATCACATAATACCATAATAAAGATAAATGATAAATAATATAAAATTTAGGAATTAATTCTCGACACTTGTATACTATTATTAAATTATATGTTACGGGCAATGTAGGAAATTGGGCATTGTGTATAGTAGGTATCCGAGATGTACACAATGCCCGATTTAGTGTACAAAGTGAAAATAAAACACATTATTCACTTGTTCAGGACTTCAGGCATCATCGTTTACAAAGAACAAATCCGCGTAGGACAATATAAACTACCAAATAAAAATAACTATACACCTATTGTAAAGCAAAAAAAAACATTATATTAATTAATTATGTGTTATTATATGTTATTATTAAGTACCTATATTTATTTATTTGAGCACAAACTGTAGCATTTCCGACTTTCCGAGTTATCAGCACTATTACCTAACATAACGTTCTGTAAGACAATCCTGTGTGCAAATATATCTATCATTCCTTTTCTATCTAAGTAACAACTGTGTCGACGAGTCGTCTCTCTTAAAGATATATGTTATGAGGAATTTCGCTGATAAACATAATAATAGACTTCGGTCACAATGTTAATTGGTTTCGACTGTTACAAATTTTAACTGTACATTTTACGTTTAAAAAAACCCCAAATAAAATTAATTTTATAAACGTTCACTTCGAAGAGCACACAGATAGAAACTAGCAGAAATAGTAACAGTATCACTCAACTTATTTAAGACAAGTACCAAACACCAGTAGGCACTGGGCAATAATTAATATTATCAGAATACAAAGAACACAATAATAACTGCTATAGTGCTATTAAAATATTATCTGTAAAATATAATATACAGTATCGTAAAATTGATATTTCAAAAACATATCACAAAATTTAACCAATGATAAAAAGAATCTAGGAAAAAACCACAGGTAAAAAACGACAAGGATAAAAAAGACAATGTAAAAAACGTCAAATGCATTTTACTTTAAAATTCCAAATATTAGTTAAAGTATATTATAAGTGAATTGGTAAGTTAAACAAGTAAATAAAAATAAAAATAAACCACAGATATAGTATAATATATTTTGCTATTGCTATTAAAAATGTGGTAAATATCTTTTTCCACTTATCTAAATATTCTTCACATAATGTTTTGAGTTTATTCTGTAATTTGGCATAGGTATATTTTTGTTTAATTTTTTTTTTTGTAGTATACCCAGTTAATTATTGGGTAATTTTGACTCGTCATTTATCACCTCCAATCGGATTTTTGACTTTTGTTATTAATACCATTGGTTTTAAAATCAATGTTAATACTCATATAGAGAGATGGCAATGGCCTACTAAATTTGAGAATCGATGATTCTATCCCTCCGTTTGGTCCGATCACCATTATTTGATGTAATATAATGAACAACATTCCAAATGTGAGGTGGGAATAAGTAAGCATATAGAATTGTCGTGTCGAATTAATTCATTTGCCATAGTGGTATCGCGGGCCACATGTTTGATACAATGATACCACTATGGCACTATCGTATTAAATAATTCGCAGTTTTTTTCGAAACTAGAAAAAAAAAATTAAAAATCAGGAAATTGATGAAATTAAAATGTTAAAATGTCAATATTTTCATAAAAAAAAAACTCTACAAAATGGCTATATCTTCAATTTTTTTTAAATAATTAAATAAAAAAATACATTTTTAACTTTTTTACCAAAACATAAAAATAAATTAAAACATGAAATATCTGTAGTTCTTGATCCTGTGAATCTTATTAAAAAACCAGAATTATGATATCTCCATTATTTCAGGAGATATCGCAATGGGTAAATCCTCGCGGGACACTCTGTATATATATGTATATAGGTATTTAAAAATAATTGTATTTATTACAATTATTTTCATAACTTGTAGCCAAAACTAACGTTTTATATCTAGTCGTTTTTTTTCCGTGTCGTTTATTACCAATTGGCAATTACCGATATAAATATTGAATTACCTGCATTGGTTTTATAAGTCATATTAAATCTAATAGAGTGTAGATAATGTTTATTAGATAATATGATTGATTATTATTATAACTAAACATAATCAATGATAATATATTATAGCAAAATATTATTGCTATATAGATAATAATACTTATGAAAAATAAAAATTGTTTTTAAAGATATTTGGCATAATATAAAATAAAATGTAGGTATTTTCGATAACATATTTAAAGGGGTATTTAATCGAGTAATAATTAGCAAAGTAAAATTCATGGTTCATATTGCCTGCAGTTCACAAATACCTACGTAGAGCAATTCAAATTATTTGGTCATTGTAATATAATGACTACCTATAATAATCGCCCACCGGTAATTGTAATCGATTATTTGGTACCTACTACTTAGCCACCAACTTTTTACTTAAATTTGATTGGTCTTGTATACAATGACCGCGACTACTTTACTTTGACGGTAATTTATAAAATATACAGTTTTATTAGATTTTGGTGCACGGAAGGAAAATGTTCAAATGTCCTATTTCGGGGGAAAAATTTTGTGCCGTTAAAAAATGCTTTGTGGGAAATATCTGTATAACTGTATATTACTGTGCTGATCGCCGATCGGAAAACCAACTAAATTAAAAGATAATTACAGATACGTTGTACATAACAACATAACATGGCTAACAATGTCCTAATTGTTAATACTAGTAACACCTATAGATAGTGGTTAGTACTAGTAGTACCTACTTACTTATACAAAATATCAAATGAACACACGTATCTACCATATATACCTACATTACTATGAGACGGGGATTTTGATTTTTGATATACATATACATTTTTTCGCTGATATTTGAAGACGTATTTTTCTTCTTTGATACGAAAATATATTTTAGAGGATCTTGATATTAATTTTTGTGATTTGCATTTTTGACAGATTCGACTATTAGAACATTTTTTGACAATAATTCCACTAACAAGAGACGTACATTTTGTATTACAATTGTATAAAATATAAGGTTACAACGAAAACCAGCATAATATTGGTTTTGGTTTATTATGATTATTGATTTATTGTTATCACATCACAGAGATTAGATAAGAAGGCGAGTGTTCTTAAAAATGATAAAAATATTAAGTACAACATTTATGACATAATAACAAAACCTAACGATCGAACTAAAAATGTATTAAATCGAACAATTAGTATATGTTTATACGTCTGATAAACACTAATAATAAAAGTTATGTATCTATTTAACAATCGAAATCTTGCGTTTGTGAATTGGAAGCAAAAAATGCGGACTTTAATTTCAAATTTTGGATAAGAACCCAGTTTGTTGCAACTATAGGTAAGTGTTCATAATATTATGTTAACCAATAGTTATACTAATTAATAGCTAATATATTAATATCCATGAATGATCATAGTATAACAAAGTTATTTGTAAAACGTCTAATCTAGAAAATGATTTATCTTGTATGTATCGTGACAATGTGTTCGTGATTGGTACCATGTTTGAATTACATTTTTTTTTACAATAACATAGTTATATTTATGTTACTGTGAATTATTAAATGAACTTAGGGTAATGAAAAAAAGGTAACCGTTATAATTTAATTAAAAACTATAAAAATATATGATTTGTAAGTTTTAGGTAATCTCTATCATTCAAATTTTCTAATTACAAAATATAAAACAAATTTTTGATAGTTAAAAAAATTAATTAATTATATAAAAATTAAATAAAACATAGAACGTTTTGTTCTGTTGTAGTATAATATAATAGAACATCTTAATAGTAATCAAAACTGACTCGTATTTGACTTATATTTAACATAAAAATATGTTTTTTATAATTTAGTTTACTTTCTTAATATTTTGCATACTTTATTATATAGTATTGCTTTGTTTTCTTTCTATTGAGAAGTAAAAGTATAGTTATTATCTTATTATAAAATAATCATTTTTAAAAGCTATTATTTGAATTACATAATTTTATTTAATTCATAATTTTTTATTTGAATACAAATTAATATTTTAATAAATTATCATCATTGACTATTAATTATGATAATATACAAGTTTTAACAAATAGTATATGTTTAAAGTAAATTATGACTTATGCATTAGACTTGTTTTTGGTTTTTAAGATTTGTAATAGACGAATTAAGACTATTATTTTTTATGATATATTAAAGCATATTACATATACCATCTAACTTATCAATTAAACACATAATTTTACTTTTAAACAAATTATATAATATGATTAATATTATGTGTTTTATGTTTTAAGATACTTACTAAGTTGTAACTATGTATAGTTAACTTTTTATTTATTATTAATATTATATTATATGTGAACAGGACTTTGAAAAAAAAAATTGAATCATGATGAGTACACTAACTGGGGATACTTCACGTCGTCGAATAGCAGCCCTGTCATTTTTGACGAATATATCACTTGATGGCACTCATAAGGATACTAACAAATTACTTTTCATCAAAAACAGTATGTATCGTCATCAAAAATCTGAAATGGAGTTTCCGTCACTTCCTGACATAGGAATGGAAAATGAAGAGAATACATTCAGTGAAAATGATATTATCTTGAAACAAATGGATATTGAATTTCATGGTCCTGTAAGATTGACAAAAACACGGTCTTTAACATCTACACCAATAAAATCAAATATGAATGATAAACATAGTATTGAAAAATTTTTTGAATTGGATTCAGATAAGAGTTCTGGAAGACTACCATTTCGCGAAAGGTGATTTTGTTGTTTTTTGTGATTAATTATTATTGAATATATTTTTCAATAAAAGAAATTAACATTTTTAGACTTAACACAACTGGAAGTGATGTAACTATGGAATCAAAAAAATTGGCAGCATACTATCGTAAACGCATGATTCCTCAATCTTTATTGTCCGATGATAAAAGTAACATAAATTTCAGCAGTTCTGAAAGTCTTGGCTTAGGTAAAAATATATGCTTATGAAGATATTTAATATATTTTACAAAGCAGCAACCATTTTTAGTAACAATAACATTTAATTATACTCAGTTTTTTTAGAATATATAAATATTTTTATTTCTTACTTTTTGATTATATATTTATATTTTATAAATTTCAAGACTAGTTAGAAATATTTCTTTATAATTACTTAAACTTATAGACTTCTCAGACTTGTTATAATACAATACTAATACATTTACTACACACAATATTTAAAACTCTAACTAAGTTACCCAACCATGATATTGTAATAATACTACATTTAATATTTTGTGGAGTGTTCCAAATAATTATTCACATATTTTTTAACCAAATTCTATTAACAATTATGTATTTTTATTATTATTATTTTGGTATTTTTACTAAGAGGTATAAATGGTTACAAATAAAATGCTTAAATTTGTTATTTTAAACTAAGTAATCTTTTGGTTATGTTCTAACTGTTATAAAATTTGTTTTATTTAATTATGTTATTATATTTATTTACTAGGGAGATTAATATTTTTATGAAAAATTAAAACTTTGATTTTAATTTAAAATAGATATATATATAAAAAAAATAATTTTAGAAACCAACTACTAGATTCTCAAGAATATATCTTTATTTAGCTATTAAGATATTAATATATCTGCCTGGATATATTTGACAAGTATTAATTCAGTTAAACTTCAGCTAAATACAATTATAATAGAATATGTTTAGCCAAATAATGTTTTACCCAAAACATAATATAATCAAAATAATTCATACAATAATTTTTCTCTAATAATAATTTATAAACTTATAACAGTAAGTTACAACACATTAAATTATAATTTCAATTGATTTTGATGGATTCTTATAACAATTTGTTAGCGTAAATTTATATTCATAGTGAAAATGTTTTGAGATAATGTTACATGAAAGTAAATTTATGTATTAATTTTTAAAATAAATAAATAATAATAGATAAATATCAAGTATTAGGCTAGACTAAAAATTGTTTAATATACATTTAACTAATTATTAATTAGTTTGTATAAAAAATTACAGCTCTATATAAAACTAGTACTTTGCTTCAAGAAAATAGCTCTTCGAATCAATCTATGGATATTAGAGTTGTACGTCCAACATTACAACATCGATTCAAAAATGAACGTTTAGTATTAGTCACTCCACAGAAAACTCCATTCCTTGTTTATTCGCTAATACCATTCAAAAGATCTAACAGAACCATAATGTTTGTACCACGTTTTTAATAGTTATTCAATAAATATTTAATTATTTTTGTTAATTAATATAATTGTAGTGTGCGATGTGAGCAAAAGAAGGAACCAAATCGTAGAAGACAAACATCTGGAACTCGTCCCCTATCTGCTGTTAATGATATAATTGATGCGTTTGATCTCTTTGGATTAGAAAAAGGCAAAGATGGACAGGTACAGTTCAAAGAATAAACTAATTATTAATTTGATTGTTAGGCAATACTTATTTTAATGTTTTCTTTAATACAATAAATTTTCATTTACCATTATTATTAAGCTTATTGACATATTTATAGTTTATACTTAGATATAATTAGTTTAAATTTTCATGGTTTGGACTCCTTAAGTTGGAATATTTTTTTTCATGATTTCACCAAACATTATAGGAGAATAAATTTAAAAAATGTTTCTAAGTTAAGTATAATTTATGTTATACTTTCAAGCTATAAAGATACAGCGTATAATTTTTTGGTTAAATATGTAAGAAGTATAATATTTTTGCCGTTGTTTCATTATGAAGCTAACAACAAAATTAGAATTTACACAAACTAAAAATATAATAAATTTAATAATTATCATGAGTTTTTGTAGATTTGTTTAAAAATGCATTTAAGCATTGCAATATAATTTTTGTTAATTTGAAATATTATTAACATAAATGTATACATATTCTTAATCTTCCCACAGTAATAAACTTTCAGTAGGCTTGCTCTGACTTAGAATATTTTTCATAATAAGCACTAAGGAGTATTGGCTCCTTAGTGCCTACTGCCAATTTCACCAATCCATGAACATTCATTGATGCCTATAATGATATCAGTGTACAATTGTTTTTATTCGCATAATATACTTGTAAATATATATACATTTTTTATAAATTATAATAAATAATCTAGAAATTCATCTTTAATCTAAAAAAAAACAAATAAAAATATTTAAATTGAACTAAATAAAATAATTATTTTAGAATGAGTATAGAATAAAAACAAATACAAATATACATACCTACATTAAGTTATAAAGATGAATTAAAAGTTATCAATATGTATGTTTCAAAAAGAACTTTGACTATCACAATACAACAATTAAATTATTCACTTCTTATAATACTTATATTTAATACACTAATAGTATTTCCCAACCTACAAATCATAAAATATTTTTGATAGGTCGTTGTTTGTATACTAATAACAAGGAAAATATTATTTTAGTTATAGAAAATAAAAATAAATGTATCTATAATAATAATTTAATCCATAATTTGAAAAAAAAATTTAGATTATAATTTAGTTAATACTTTTAAATTTAATAATAATGTGAAACTAGTCCAGGACATAAAGAAACCACTATATTCATCGTAACTTTTAAATTATTTGAGGAACAATAATGAGAAATTTGTAGTAGTTTTATTGGTAAATATGCTAATGACTTGATTTCATTTTGTACTTGTACAAAATGTAAATTGTCCATATAGTTGGGCAGCACATCAAGACTAAAAGAGTACAAACTAAATTAATTTTATTATTATATTATGTCAAATTATAATTGATTTTGATTTAAAAATAATCTTTGTATTTAACAAAAAGAAGTATTTATTATTTAGTCTTGTTTTAAAACGATAAAATTGCTTGCTGTAAAAATGAATATTAATGTTACTTTGGAAAACAGTACACTAGAACACAACAAATTCTCATCTGGCAAACAGTCAACTTCTAAAATTTTTGTCAATTTTTAAACTTCTTTCTAGTAGTATAACATTTAAAACAATTTGTATGGTTTATTTTTCTAAGTTCTAACAAAAATTATAAATAATCTCATTATATGTTAACTTATTTTTTTTATAATGAAATTCATTAAAAAAAAATATTATCGAAATAAATTTATTTATTTAAGTTTAAATTATATTTTGCTTAGTTTCCTAAGAGGAATATCATTTGATAATACAAAATTATTTAAATCTGTATTAAATTATTTGTATTTTAACTATAATTTCTAATCTGACCACATTTTTTTGCTTTATATTCTTAATACATTTTTAGATTGAACATTTTGATTAATCTATTATGCCTTTATTATTAGTTTATAAAATCACCAATTATTATTATGACGAGTAATAATTTATTAATTGTTTTTAGGAAATATCATACAGTCATTTATTAATTCCTTCACGAATTGTTGAACCCAAAACCCCAATTGAAGATATGATGTTAGATACTATACAGTCAAAATCACACACCTTAAGCAGGTAAATAAAATTAATTCATAAATAGTAGTTATTATTAGCATATTCTTGTATTATTGTTAAATTAAATTCAAATCACATTAACATTACAGTTATAAATTTTTCACCAAAATAAACTTTAATATTTTTACCATTTATTATTTTTTTAGATAGTTTTTAATAACATAAGAAAAAAATTAATAAAAAGTGGTTGCAAAACAAAATTGTGACTCAATTTTACTATTAGACACAAAACATTTTTACTAAAAAAAAAAATAGTATTAAAATATATAAAACATATAATATCAATCAGAGCAATTATATGTAATGTATCAAGACCACTTCAAATTTATTTAAAAATGTATAGGAATTTCATTAAATTATTAAAAAAAATTTTTAATGTTTATATTAACTTCTTGAACTCTCTTAAAACTATTTACCAGAGGTAGTTATTCTCGTTATTATAAATTATATTATAGCTTTAATTATTTGTTTTGTTAATATTAAAAAGTATATTATCAATAATTTAATTACATTAAATACTATTAGAAAAAATGTAACAATAATTATTAACTTTTTAGTTTTTAACTATATATAATTTTGTTTAAGGTGTATTTCAGCTGATGTTCCTGATAATGTAGCCATTGGATCTGGTACTTACAAAATGTGCACTGTTCAACCGACATCATCACCTCCTAAAGGTGATTTGACAAAAGGTAATTAACATTTAATAATCATGAATAATTGTGTAATGTAATGTAAACATTTTCTGATTAAATTATTTATTTTTATAACATTTTATTTCTAATATAAATTTTTAGTTACTAATACCGAACAAGAGGAAAATGGAACGGCTTTGTTTTCTCCAAACATTCTTGATGACCCCGAGTTTTTTGCTGGAAAACATAGAACACTTTTAACATTCATATCTTACATGGTAAGTATACTTAGGGTTCATTATTTTGTATATTTAGAATGTGCTGTTAAGTATTTGTTTTACTTAAGGTATTATTTAACTATACATTTATTTCATTGATGTACCTTTAAAAAAAGTCATATTCCCATGATTGGTGTACTTTGCCAATGTTTAGTACTGGTGAGTGGTGAATTGTGATTACTTTCCAATGGAATAGTATCCTTTTATAATTATTGATCATTAATGCCCTTACTGATGATAGCCAGTAAATTTGTTGCAAGTCAAAAAAACCAAATTAAGGCAAATAAACTAATGAATATATTTGAAACAAGTGCAAGAGTTATGGGAAACCAAATTTATGATTATAAATAATTGCTAAGCATCATTTACAACAAGCTAAAATTTTAAAATTAACATTAATATTTTAATTTGTCATCAAAATTGTTTCACTTTGTCAGGGTTATGTTAATGGATTAAAATTATTAAATACAAGTAGTTACATTAGGTATTATATATTTTATTGTTGAAGCTGTTTTTAATCTTAGTTAGAAGTTTAAAATTTGTCTATATTATATATTATATTTCAGACATCAATTATTGATTATGTGCGTCCAGCTGATCTTAAAAAAGAATTAAATGATAAATTTCAAGATAAATTTCCTCACATTGAGCTAACATTAAGTAAACTCAGAAGGTAATTAATTTTAAATTAGAAACGTACCTAAAAATGAGCATTGAATTATAATTTATATTGGTTTATTAAATATTTAAATTTTTATCTTTTTTTTCAGTATTAAACGAGAAATGCGTAAAATTACTAAACCAGATGCTACTTCAGACTTGCTAACTATAGCACAGGCCTATGTATTTTTTGAAAGATTATTAGTTAAAAGCTTGATTAATAAAGAAAATCGTAAGCTATGTGCCGGAGCATGTATTATCTTGTCTGCAAAGTTAAATGATATGAAGGGTGAACCATTAACTAATCTTATTGAAGTAGGTTACTTTATCATTAAACCTCATAATATTTTGATGATTTCTTATCTTTTTTATTGTTATTTATTTACTTAATATGATGGAATAATATTTAAGCTCATATAACTTAGCAATTATGTCCAAAATAATGTTATAAATAAGACTGTGAATTAAAGTATTACATGCCATTAAATTTCATTCAGAAGTTGAAATTGGTCATAAATCATTTAAAAACATTCTTAGCGCAAAAAATTAAAAACAACAATATCCAAACAGATATTCTGAAACAAATGTAGATGTAACTTTTAAAAGAACATCATACCTGCATGTGTTGTCTCTGTCTTACAATCGCAAAACATAGCAAATTTGTGTTCAGCAGAATCAATGTATTCTGTTAGTTTTAATATTAGAGTCAATTCACCTATTATTAAACTTAAAGATAATAATATTTTCTAGGGCATCTCATAGACCTTCATTGATATTTTAATTTTTAAGTAAGCTATAGTCATGTAAAATATTAAAAGTTTAAAATTCTCATAACTCATTTAAAAATTAAAATATCAATAAAAGCCTATGAATTTCCCTAGATAATAGTTTTACCATTCAGTTTGATAATAGAAAATTAACTAATATCATAGCTAACAGCATAAAATTGATTCCACTAAATGCAAATTCGCTATGTTTTACGTTCATAAAAAAAAAACATGCAGATATGATGTCCTCTTAATAAAAATGTTTAATTCATAGCTCTAGTTTTAAATATAAGTTCAACATAAACCTACTGACTTTATTGATTTAATTTTGTTTTATTAATATTAGTTATTTCTTTTAATTTTATACTTACCAATTTTACTTTAGTCTATATCATATCCTATCTATATAATATTTGCATATCAGTATGATAGTTAGTAACAACTTTTAATTATATATTATTTACTTTTATTTTTTCAGAGAACTGAAATAGTATTTCGATTAAGCAGAAAAGATTTAATGGTTTCTGAGTTTGGAGTATTAGTAGCCCTAGAGTTTGGTCTTCATATACCTACTCATGAGATAATGCCTCATTATCAGCGACTATTGTCGGAGTCATGACATAGAATATTTAACTCTAGATAATTTAGAATTGAGTGAAATAGTGGAATATATTAGCATGAATAAATCTAACTACTTTAAATTAAATGTTTTGTTTGCAACACTTTTATGACTGTGGTATGCATTATACATGTTATTTATTTTTGTTGTATACATTATTTGATTAACTTGAGTTATAATTGTAATTTAATTTATAATTCTATGTTTAAATAGTAATTCTGAATAATATTTCAAATTGTTACCAATTTTTTTTTTTTTTATGTTGATTATTTTTATGTTACAAGTATTATCATTATTTATTATATAGTTGAGAAAAAAAATAATATTGTTTTATTTATTATAAGTATTTAAAAAAATAGTATCGAACAATGATAATAGTTTATGAATGGATGTTATATTATGGTTTTTAATCATTGTCATTTATATGTAAAATATGGTAAATACATGTATACAGAGATCATACTGTAAAAAAAAAAAATGGTATGAACTTTGTTTGTGTGCATTTGCCATGTAAAAGCTCAACTTCTCACACAAAACAAGACAAAAAAATACAATTTACCTTTTAGTATAATATCAAGGTAATTTTGCATCAATGTAATTAAATGAAGAAATAACTTAGCGTGAACTATTTATGTACTTTATTGAGATACAACAACTTAGTATATAAGTGTGATTTCTTTTTTTTTTATTATTGCTTGTCTGATTTGATTGATTAGATTATATTTAAACTAAGCATTTTATTCTAAGGAAACAATTGATTTCGTTAATATGGTTATTATGTATATGCATAAGTCAAAAAATGTTGCAATAAATAATTTATATAGCTATATATGTTCTTCATCTAAATAGAAAGCAAAACATCTAAATTTTAAAAATGTAACAATAATTATAGTTTTTACTAGTATTTAAATACATTTTTATCATATAATTTAAAGTTATATATATTTTAATCGATCAGAATAAAAAAACTAATATATTGTGTTATAAGAAAACATTAAAAATATCCTTTTTGCCAGTATGACAAAAAATTAGGTTTTTATATAGTGTAATACTACAAATAATTATATTCAGTGTCATTATCTAAATTCTAAAAATGAGCAACAATAATACTTAGAAAGAAATATTTGAATTAAATTTTTAGTGTAAAGTCTTACTAAACTAAACCAATTATATAAAAAAAAAATTAACTTTTTACATTAGTCATCAAATAATATGTATATATAAAATATTAATAAAAAAAAGTTAAATTATTTATTAAAGCAAATTTTTTATTTAAAATTAATAAATAAATATTAAATAATAATAAATCAGTTTAAATAAGAGTCTGCTGCAGTAATAGACCTAAAAGTTTTATCATACAGAGTGTAACAGGACTATTTAACAAATATAGTAACATTTGTAGTGGAAGTTTGTTAAATAAGTCTAGTTACACCTTGTCACCTTATATAGTCATGTACAACACCATAATAAAGATGACTTGTTTATAAATCCTATGATTTCATTATATTATTTAGCTTCCTACATACCACATACACCATACAAGGCTCTACTATAATGTTGTAATTTGTGGCTTTACATAATTTCTATTTTTATCTAATAATTTTAGATTAGGTGTAGATACTAAAAAAAGAAGAAACCCTTTTTATGCTAAAACAAACCTTTTTGGTGTTTGGTCAGTTTTTATTGGTTTTTATAAAGAAAATATAAACCAAAACTTTCCCAGACCTATAAATAGCTTTAAAGAGTGAAAATATTTTGAAAAAATTATACCATGAGACATGAGTCCATGAATAGAAAATTATGATATGTAAATGTGATTATGAAATAATAATAGTAATAATAATATGTCATAAACTCATAGCTGATAATAATATATGATAAGATGGCCTCAAGTGCAGTGGCCGCGACCCGTTTCACATGGGCGCGCATACGCGCGCGTTTTTAGTTAACATTGATTGAGTTCATATACGCCATACCGGCGAGGGAAACGCGGAATCGTCGGAGTGACGCGTATATATTTAACCAATGTAACCGAAAACGCGCGCGTACTATACGTCGCGTACGATGCGTCGCGTATGATACGCGCCCATGTGTAACGATGACGGTGGACGAACGACGAGAACAAGGTTTCTGATCTGTTTTTAACACTATTATTTAGTATTTACTAAATACTATGAATAAATACGATATTTAATTTTCAACTAATATCGACAATTTTAATGGTGTTTAAAACGTAATATTTATTAAATATACTGAGGCCAAATAATTATTTAAAATTGAAAAAAAATGTTTAGGTAACAATTTTATTTAAAATGAGTATTTGGTTTTCTGTTGCTTGGAAAAATATTATTTTTTTTTTAACTTTGAAGTAATCACCATCCTTGCAATTATAGACTATAATTTTATAATTATTAAAAATTAAATGGAGTATATTCGTTTTCAGATTTTTATTTTGTAGTTGATTTGAACATAAATCAGGTAATTTTTATGTATTTAACAATGAAATTAATTTTTCAATAATGCGATGTAGGTAAATATTTTTTAAAAATTATTTATTGTTATTTATTGCATTTTTTAGTGATTTTTTAAATTTATGTATGATACAATTTTTGTTTTGAGGTAAAAAAGCTTGACAATTTAACATAAATTTTCTCATAATATGCTATTCATATACCAATTAAATTAAAATATATTGGAAATATTATAAAACTTTTTTTAAGTATTTAAAAGTTCAAATTTTAATAGACATTTGAAGTTAAAATGTTAATGGATATTTACCATGTAAACCAAGAATAACAGTTTTGATTATTTCATATTTATACCACGAACTGATTCACATTATTTTACGGTATTGGTATTGACTCAAATATTAATAATAATATAATATGATGTATTGATGTTGATATAAGTATATCACCTATTATAATAAATCAAAATTAATAATAATAATAATTAGAATCATTTTTCATAATTTTTATCATACACTTGAGCTTAACACATAATATAGGTACAACCAAGCCTAATGAGAGTGACCCAGGTATTTTCTCACTTTTTATTGTCATATATATTATATATATTTCATGTTAATTAAGTCAGTATTGGTGTGGTGTCGGTTAGTTCTATGGAGATTAGGTATGTTATATTAATATAAGTATGTACCTACTTAAGTACTAACCACCTAAAAAATAAAAATCTGAAATCAATACATTCATCGCTCCACTCAAAATCTAAAATAAAATTAAAGTAAACGTAATTATTTAATTATTTATAATAGAAATAGGCAATGAATCTCCAAATCTAGAATCGCCATGGATTTTTTTTAAAACATTACGGTGTTTCGGACCCTCTAAAATTTTAGTGTTAATTGAGCTATTTTAGTGAATACCAAATTTCAATATAATGTATACTAATATAATATCAAACTGTAAAACAATTAGATTAGCTTCTATGGTACTCAAATATTTAGGGAAATTTACAACATATATTTTTAACTATTATACCTATAATTTAACCTACAGGCCTTTATTACCTAGGTATATGTAAACAGGCAAGTTTTGTACACAATATATTAGCTACTTATTTCACTTATTTTTTTAGATTTCATATGATATAAATGATATAATAAATGTATTCTAATTCTTAATACCTAGTTAGTAAAGGTATATTGGTATTAATGGTATATAACTCAGTCTCTTATTAAATTAGTATGCATTCTTATACGCAATTAGTCACTAAAATAATATTATTATTATCTTATAATTGATAATTTTTTTATCAAAATATGATGTAGGTAATAATAATTCAAATTAAAAACAACAAAATAAAAAAAAACAAAATTATTAATATTTTAAATAGAACTACCTTCGAAAATCGGTATATCGAGGAATAGGGATTCAAAAGTCAAAGCTGCTTTTTCATACAAATGTGAAGGAAAATCTACCTTCGTAACCTCCGTTTATGGCAAAAAGCACGAGTTCTGTTCATGAATCCCTGGTATTCGTACACTCTATTTACGATCCACCTCCGCCAAACGACCTGGAAATGGAACGATTGGAACGTTACCGGTCACGTAGAACGTTTTGTTGAAGCGCGCTATTCAAATTGTGATACTATGTGTGTGGTTGGCCTGTGCCGCAATTAAAAAGTTATTTAAATTGGTTAATTATAATTTGTAGAAATATAGTAGTCTTAATAATTACAATTTATATATACCTACTATGTATTAAAGTAAATAGACGTTTGACCACTTAAATGTATACCTATATAATATAATATATACCTTAAAGATATAAGTATATAACATTGTTATCATATCTAATAACATACTTACTATAATATAATACAATATAGCAAAACAGTAGTATACTAGTATGGTTATAGTTTTCTTGATGTAAAAATGTATGTATATCCCATTATATGTTTACTATTCATCTAATTACATAAAAAAAGACCAAAACAAAGAATTTGTTTATGTTGATAATTGTTAAATAGTTCAATGTTGTCTTTAAAACTACACAGAAAATCAAATATTGCAAGATTATAGTGTTTTTAAGTAACTAGTATGTTGCAGATGTAACTATTTTCTTGAAAATTTGAGATAATGTCACCTATACGTTATAAGTTGATAACCTATCAAAACCTATTCTGGAACGCCACAGAGACTTATGGAAAGATCAAATTAAATAAAGTTCAAGTATTCAGTTTTATTACTATATCAACTGTTGATTACAGTGATTACACCCCTGCTTTATTGTCCGATTAAATTACTAGTCTTAAAATTAAAGACTGTAAAGAACTTTCATGTATTTCACGGATTTATCATATCCTAATTGAAATACATTGCAGAAAAATAGTTACCGATATAAGGCAGTCAAGAAATCTTGAATATTTAGCTTGCATTATATTTGTGGGTTGAACTTTTTACATTAACAGTGCCATTTATAATAAAATATTATGTAAATGAAACCAATAGTAAAGTTTAATAGACCAATTCACATTTGAAAATCAATACTTGGAATTTCTTGTAGTATTCAAATCTAATTTATAGGATTTGGGGAACGAAATTAGGAAAATTGAATTGATTGATCTTAAATACACAAAGACAAAATAAAGAGTTCAAATCTATTTTCAAAAGCTTCAACATATCACTAGTTTGATCGGTATGATTGACAAAATATTGGTATAATGTTATGTTTTAATTAAAATAACTGACTGGACTACTATGACACCATTCACAAAACAACTTAACATAAATTGTAAAATATATATATTGTATACAAAAAAAATCATGCCTATGTGTTGTAAGAATAATTTACGAAAAATGTATTAAATTTTCAAGTTATTTGGCCAAAAGTAAAAAATATTATCAACAATAATTAAAAAAAAAAAATTGAACATTTCTCATGTTTTAATAGCTCAAAAATATTAAAAATATTTTGAACAAAATGTAAGTGTAAATACTAAATAGGTATATTTAATGAAAATTTCAAGTATTTACAGTAACTCGTTTTTGAATTACAAAAAATATCAAAAATAATTTGAGGAGAAATTGTCATTTACAGGTGAATATCCAATAACATCATACAATTTTTTTTTGTAGGTATCTAGTTGGAAATAAAAGTTATCAAAAATGTAAATATGTAATTAATAAACTTCAGTATTATAAGTATTAGAACCACAACAAACAGCTGATTTCGATTTCCCAGCATTTTTATGTTTATTAATTTGTCTGGTCGTCACGAGTGTAATGTTATCATTGTTAGGTATCAATATTTACGCAGCTCTATAGGTAGGCGCAACCTCTGAAAGTCCGAAATATACGTGGACTTGAACGTCTTAAACTTTAAACTCTGCTTTCATCAAAAGTTAGTACATGAATTTAAAAAACTATTATATAATTATTCAACATATTTTCTAATATAATTTTTAAAATATATTTTTATGAAATTTTAAGAATCATTATGTGTTACTGCCCAATCAGGATATCTGCTTAAATTTAATTTTGCAAAATAATAAACCTATGTATATTTGGTCCGCAATAAAGGATCTCCGCACCAGCTTCCCAAGTGTTTTTCGGTGATTAAATTTGTTATTGTTCAGTTGTGAAGAAGGTGTTAAGGCTCCTCTTATTTCTTTTATTTTTAATTTAGATTTTAAAGTAATAACAGTACCTAATACCTGTAGGCACATTGATTTTTACGATATTTTATTTTTAAGCAAATATATCTATATTTTTACTTATCAAAATTGATATATTTTAAATATCTTCTATCTACCAACAATTATTTTAGTACCTACGTTTATTTTAAATACTATTTTACTATATTAAAAGCATACTTTTTTTCGAATTTCAGTGTAAAATATTAGGAATTTTCTTTAAAATAAATGGTAACAAAATTGTATTTTTAAATACCTACCTACTTAAAATAACGTACAAATTGTTTTTTATTTATTTATATTATGTTACAATATATAATATGTTTATTATCTTAAAACATCATTTTAACAAAAACCTAATCATTTGCATCAGTGATATAATGCATCCAAACTCAAAAAAATCATTTACCTAAACCAAGACCACTATAATATAAAGTTTGACCTGACCTATGTTAAGCCCTGTTGCTAGCAAAACTTAGATCGTGTAAACTGTGGTGTTTATGATGGGTCGACTTTTATAACATTTAGCAATCTTCTTTTTTGCCATCAAACTTTTTTTCATATTAAATATATATATATATTTAGTATTTCTTTAAACTTTATATTGATTAGAATAAGTAGTGGGCGTGACAATAGTATTGGGTATTAATTAACTGCCTGGCTAGAAAATAATATTAATTATTAATTATAATTTATAATTACCAGTAACTGGCAATTACAACTGGTAATTAGTTTTGGTCTGCAAATTTAATCACCTTGTTTTTATTTATTTAGTTATTAATTGTACAATAGGACCTTAATAATCTAGAAAAAATTCAAATAAAGTGTGATCTATAGTAGTATTTCATAGAAATTACAGGATGTTTTACAAGAGTTAATAACAAAGCAATTTTTTTTTATCAACTTCAGTTATCAGTTCTGATAATGAAATCAAATATTTCTAAAATAACTAAAATTAACTTAAATAATAGAAAAAAAGTATACAATATTTATCAATTACTGTTTTTAAATAAGCAAGCTAAAATTAAAATTTTGTTTTGTACTGTATTATTTGTGAATAATAGATATATTACACATAATTTTGACACACTAAGGATAATGTATTTTACACATATTCTTCAAGTTAAAATAATTTTTTTACATAAAAAAGATTATGAATATGTACTTAAATATAAAAGGTATTTTTTTATGACATTATAATTAAAATACACTAAAATTAATAGCAGTTATTATTTAACAAAACAAAAGGATTGATACAAGATTTAAAAACTATTTAATTTTAATTTTATTATTCATAATAAACATGGTTATACATATATTACATAGTTAATGATTTTTCAAAATAGTTGATTGGAGCTTAAAAATATAATTTTTACAAGCATGAATATTTTTAGTAGTTTTTTTAACAAAATAAAATATTTATACTTACACTACATTTTTTGTAATATAGATAATAAAGATTTTAAATTAATATAAAATTTAATAAAATTCATGAAGATTTAAATAGAGTTATTGCAGGTATGAACTCTCACACGGTATTGAATTAAATTCATTATTTTGAATACGATATGAGAGTTCATACCATCAAAAAAACTATTTTAAAGTGATTTTTTCACATGTTCGGAATTTACTGCTTTTGCTCTTCCCAGAAGAAAAAAATAGTAATAATGCGCTTGTATTTTCTGAATTACTGAATTTCAATACAAAATGATGATCATGATGTCTCGATCAAAATACCTACAGTTTATTTTGTTCACTGAATTCATAGCACCTGTAATTGAATTATTAGTTATTGAATGTAAATAATGTAGGACCTAATTAACAAATATAGAACTATATACTAGTTATTGTAATCTTGTATTGACGTTATTAATTTCTTATTTTATAAACAACTATGTATCAGTAAAGTATCAATTACACTCGGTATATTTTATAATAGATACTCAATTAATAAAAAATTTTTGAATTTATTGAAATCATAGAATAAATTTTAATTTATTAGGTAAAAACTAATTTCATAAAATAATAGAATTATGATTTTACAAAAAAAAATGTTTACTTCAACATAGTTTACATAATTCTACGCAGAAATCTAGAAAAAGAACATTTAAAAAAGTAATAAGGAATAAAATATTTGTAACATAATTGTACACACAGATACTGGTACAAAATTTTTATTTTATTATTGCTATATTGCTTGCATTAATTTTTGTTGAGACTAAAATCCTATTAAAGGAGATGGTGGGTGAATATTTAACAATATAAAATAAATTAAATGTATATAATATACTTACATGTGTACATTTAAATGCGCGGAATTATAGACATATGAATTGTTGTTGCAGTGGCAATTAACAGCAATCAGCGCTAACACTAGTAGTCCAAAAAAACTAAAATATTATTACCGAAGAAAACTAGCGACTTGGGCATCATTAAACATGCGTTATTAATGGACAATTATCAAATAATCTAAAGACCTGTCAAACTCGCGTTCCTTGACATAATCTGAGTGAAAACCGATGGAAAACAACAACGTTTGCCGAAACCATCGAAAGGTTATAGCTCAAGAATAATTTAGATAGATCTGACGGTTCGGGGTCGAGTTGAAATCAAAGAAATGTTGGTACATGGGCGGATTGTAAAATAGTGTCTTTGCCGGACATGGCGAATAAACGTAAGTGTTTATCACTTCTAAAACAGAAAAATAAGGTAAACGGTTCTACACCGGGACTAATATAATACGCAGAAAACCGACTGACGCGACGGAGTAATGAACGGCGAAATGAACAGACCAAGCGACAATGATGAATTATGGAAGAGCGTCGCACGGCCTACGTGGCAAAATTGAAACTATTACGAGTATTACGACGGACGAGCGGCAGCGGGTAACCTCGAAAAACTTTGTTTACAAGCGGTGAGTCTGAGGACGTGGCAACAATATTGTGAACGCCGATACGTTTGTCGGGGAGGTTGTATAGTCGGATGACAGAGACAAACTGTCGGTGTATACTGCGGACCTTTGTCAGCAACAGTAGCAGCTGCGCACAAATCCCGTGGCCCGTGGGAATATTGCGTTCGGACGGTTGGTAAGCAACAAAGTTTGTAACGTGTTCGTTTCGACAACGATGTGAAAGAGTGACGGGGCAGCTGCAGCTGTTCCCACGCTTCACTCGAATTTAGGGTGCAGCTAGGGCGTTGTTATGATGAGCGGGTAAGGGTGGGGAATGCCACCTTGCCAGATTTAGGCATCGATTTTTATTTTTTGCTTTGTCATTCACAATATTCACATACTCCACCACCGTTTATATACGTACCTCATTTTTCTTTACTTTTCATATATGCAATATTTTAACATGACGCTGAATACTTATATATATATATGTATGTCTTAAGTTTATGAAAAAAATAACACAGCACATCTGCACATCAATATCTACGCTCTATCACAGGCGAGAAGTCCAACCCACCATAAAAAAAATTTAAATAATAAACATTCACTATTTTCTATTTAGTAGTATATATTGATAGTCCAGTCGTAAATATTATGAAATACTATTGATGTATTGGTCTACTACATTATATATTCTTTTTACCTATCTATTTTATACAATTCAGCAATATCTAATTAGTACATGTTTAGCATATTGAAATACTAAGTACCTACCTATTAACCATAATATGGACGAGAGTAGGAGTGATACGACATTATATACGCAGCTGATACCTACTATCAATTCAATTTTCTCTTTTGTGTAAGTTTTAGTTTCGTTATCGTTCAGAAGATTCAGTACTTCTGTGCGAGTGAGAACGATAATTTCTCTTTCTGTTATGTTGACTTAAAATCGTATGATATATATTATCATGTTTGTTGAAGATAGGAATGACGTATTGATATTTTTAATATCAATGATGTTATTAACTAACAAATCGTGTGTGTAATTATTGTTCCAAATATTAGATTATACTGATTTAGTAAGTAGTGAATAAAATATTCGTAATAATATCATAAATTAGATGAACGATAATGGCATCTTAGTTTTGAACCAAAAATATATTATACCGTAGCCAAAAAGTAGAAAAAGAAGTTAAAAATTAGATAACCATTTTACTGTACATTAACAGTAGGAGTCGAGTATATCTCGTCATTAAGTAGACACTGTGGATGCATTAGATTTAAATTTGAATTTAATGATAAATCATAGAAAATGACAAAAAGAGTGTGACTGAACAGAGAAGGTTAAATATTTATTTTAATAGTGATATTACAACTATTACAGCTGTTTACAGAAACATCCATCAAAGTTGATGACAAGAACAATTTTTTCTATTTTGTGTTCTTCAGACATAAAAATAAAATACTGAAACACATAGGTATCGTTATACAAGCAATACATCCATCGCTCCACTCTGGATTGAAAATTAATATTTTTTATCGACTATGCCCACTCATTTACTCTTCTAGATCCGCCCGCGCGAGCCAACAGTACGTGTGATGGAAAATATGGGCCCCGCGTAGTATAAAACGATTTCAATGTCAGATTTAGCGGCGTACGTTTGTGGGCTGTCAGTCAATCGTGGATGCATATACCAGGGATTTATAAGCAGGACAAGTCGGTCCTAAGATGTCGCCGTAGACGGTTATTGCCCACGACCACTGTGTTTTGCCGAACAACTATGGATTTTTCTTCGCATCATTTTAGGATATCAGTATTCAGTCAGTTAGCAGTTGTAATTGTAGTTATGTTGAACGTTAAGTATTTACGGTCACAGGGTATTTATTAAATTTATAATACTAAATTGAAATTAAAAAAAATCTGATAAGCATATTCATTATATTACAAGTTACAACAGTTCATGTATGGAAGCAAGATAAACAAATTCTTTTAAAGAAAGCGATAAAAATCCAACGTTCGAAATTAAAACTATGCTGTAATATTATATGACATAATTAAGTCTGAATTTCTGATGGTGTCAGGCGCGGATCCAGAGTAATTATTAGGGAGGGGGGCATTTATATATAATATGGGTGGCCAAACAAGACTGTACGCGAGCCACATATATTCATGCAATTATATCAAAAACCAAATTATCTAATCTGTATTTTTATACCACAAAATTAATACAGATAGCTAACATCCGATAAACATATCAAATTACGAAATATGAAATTATAAAATAATATTAATAATAATAATAATAATAATAATAATAAAACATTTTTTTTTTATAAATGTATGCAAAAGAAATTTAAATTTTGGTTTTTGTAAATAAGACCGTGAGCCGCAATTTGGTCACCCCTGAATTATATATTGTACAATAATTATATTATTATATTATAATTATTACCATCGATTATATGTACAATATATATATCATATATGTATTATTTTAATTTTATTATATACATAATCAATGCTATTATTATAAATATTTCTTTAATTTTTTAAGGAATTAACTTACAACTAAAAATTAATAAAAAAACCTAGGTAGGTGCATTAAAAAGAACACTCTTTATTTAAGAACAATTAGTAAAAACTATTAAAAAACTATTGAATATTGATAAAACAAACAATAATTATAAAGCAAAATCTAATTTTTTTTTTGTTTATGAAAAATATTCGACATATTTTGTTAAATTTGTATTTATTGATTCGAAATATTCAATGTTTGTTTGAAGAAATTTTCATTGTAAATTTTATCTATACAATTATCTCTGCATTAATAAATTATTATTACAATATGTGTTTGAGTGTGAAAAAAATTGACTAAAATACATCCATTATTTATAAAATAGTGTGGGTCTCACATTTAATCACTAATTATTCAAAGATATACAGACTTTAAATAATAATGAAAAAAATTGGTTAGCGCGACAACACAACGTGAGTCGAGAAGTCAATAATTTTACTAAATTATAATTTATAATATGTATTCAACAACAAGATATGTTTAATTTTAAATCACACCATCTTCTTAAGCACATACTTAGGGTTATAAAAAAAATAAATTCTGATACTTCGTTCGGCATCCGTAGCGTCGTCAGTCGGCACAATTGGAAATTACAGAATTATAAATAAAACTATCCGCTAAACAATGTATTTATTATTATTTAATGTAAATAAAAACTAAATATAAGATCCTAAACTATAAAAAAATTTAATTTTTTTCATCGTTTGACATATTAATTAAGTAAATTGATTTTTTTCGTGATTTGGGGGGCATCGCTCCCATGACTCCCCTTGTATCCACGCCTGGATGGTGTAAAGTAACAAAGTATAGGAGAACAAGTAAAATCCTATCGTTTTCAAGGAGTTTTGTATAGGCAAGACGTGGGTACGCAAGCGTGTGCGTTGCAAATGTTCATTAATATAGGGCTGCAGGATTTTTGTTCGTTACCTATTTAAAATACAAAAGAAATAAGTACATTTGGTGGTCATATTGTTATGGAACTCACGATTGATTTATTATTATCGTCTATCGACGTTTATAAATTACTGACTGAATCAGAATGTCGAGAATATTTTGCTCTGATAGCTGATAGACGATAGTCTCAAGGACTATTATGTAGGTATAACACTACAACGGTTGGAAGATATTAAAGTGTTGAAAAAACGTCGCACGTCGTTAAAAACTATAGGCATTTCATACGGATAATTAAGTATCAAGCAAAAATCAATTTAAATTTACATCAATAAAGTACGAATGTAAGCGATATTGCATAGTCAGTGTTATCCTCTTTTTATCGTGAAAATTGATTTCGAATTAATGATAAAGCATCAGTGAAACATTTTTCAGAGCCACTTATTATTATGAGTAGTTCTAGTAACGGTATGAAAGTGTTTTGTGTAGTGTTTGTCTGCGAGATTCTTGATTGTACGGAACGCAGCCGGCGCGGCCCGCGGTGTGGGACGAAAATACAAAATATCGTGGCAATCACTCTCAGGAATCACTCCGGCATTATGGAGCCCTGGTAGTCTAGAAGCGCGAACGGTCATACATCGGATGCGCATAGGTTATCGTAGTGACTGAGTGACCTGACCGGCGTTTCCTCGTGTGCGTTTGACTGCTCGAGTACCCGCATGTGTTATCTCCGTCTTACAAGTGCGCAACATAGCAAATTTACGCTCAGCAGATCACGTTTAGCTCCGTTAGTTTAAAAATTAGAGTGAATCGACCTGTTATGAAACTTGATGTTAAGAACATGATCTACGTTCGTATGTTGGTTTTTTTACGGTAGTTCAATTTTTTAGCAAGTTATGCGGATGTAATACAGCGTAAATTGAAAATGCTCATAACTCACTAAAAACTGAATAATCGCAGAAAACCAACATACGAACGCAGATCATGTTCTTAACATCAAGTTTTATAACAGGTTGATTCACTCTAATTTTTAAACTAACGGAGCTAAACATGATCTGTTGAGCGTAAATTTGCTATGTTGCGCACTTGTTAGACGGAGACAACACTTGCGGGTATTGCGTCCTCTTAAGTACACAGGATAAAGTAGATTATACAAATTATTATGATATAGCTACGGTTAATGTTCGCTGACCAAACGTACGTTTGATTATAAGATTAATATAAAATATTTCAAATACAAATAAATACAACTTCTAAAACTGTCTCTTCGAGTCCAGAAAAGTTAGTTATAGTTAGTTAGTTATTATTGTATAAATGTTTTAAAATGGTAATTTGATATTTTGATATATTGTAAATTTAGTGCCGACAAAATTGACTATTACATTTAATTTTTTAAACATTCATAAAATATTATAAGACATGACATAATTATTTAGTTTTTGTAAATATAATTTTAAGTATAAAATAATAAGACAATTGATATGGACAATCTGTAATCGATACCAAACAAAAATGTTGTTACGTAGACACCATACAGCACTATCTTTTATGAAGCAATATCGCTCAATAATCAAAATAATATATAGGTACCTTTATTCTTTTTTAATGATTTGCTAGCTGCTGTAATTAAATAAAATATTCTTCCAATGTCCCTAATTAATTTATATTAAAATTAAATTATGTAATAAATGTTGACTGATTTGCTAATTATAATATTATATTTTATTACACCTACAGTGCTCAACATTTTATTAATATGCAATTGTTGACGGCCAATGCTTTGTTTACAATAAACTTTTAGATAAGCCTTTTATTTAATTTTATATTAAGATTTATTATTTAATAAATAAACTAAAATTAAATTAACTAATCAAGTCATCATGCTCATTTACTGAACAGCTTTATAATTTTAATAAAAATATAGTACCTAATACGTTTTTGAACGCAAGTTAATGTACTTATAATATCATGTTAACTAAAGAAGTAAGTTATATTAGTTATAAACAACCATTAATAAAATCACAAGCTCACGTCAATAGAAAAATTGGGTGTTCAAATTTTCAATTAAAAATCCTTCAGACATTTTTCAACAAAATTTTAACCATAATTTTTTTTTGTGATGATCGGTGGAAGGACGAAGTAAAAATCATTTTGCTTTGAACTTGTATACGTGACTTTGTCATAATTAAAGTTATTTGATTTCTGCTACATTCATTTATATTTTGCACAGCTAAGTATACTTATAATTTTCTATTATTTTAAACTAGTGTAATAAAGTTAGAGAAAATCAAATATCGCTGACGTGTAATTTTATTAACTAATAATACATATTAATAATTATGCATATTATATAGTATATACATTGGTAAGCAACTAATAAAGATTATAAATACATTTATTAAGCTACAATTACAAGTACAATACTCATCATCCATACCGTTAAAAATCAGGTATTTAGGGCAGCAGTTCTGAAAGTGTCTTTCCAAAGGCGCCGCGCCATAATATAATTATATACCCATGATGATCTATAAATAAAAATTAAAAAGGTCAATTATTGTAAATTCAGGCCTGCAGATTCTTTAGAATGCCAAAAATGAGCAGGAAAAGTATAAAATATAATATAATAACTAGGTATTCTATATACTACCTTAGCTCAAGCAGGAAAAGTGTATATTAGCGTTATCTATACACGATTACATTTTCAAAATATTCTGGCTTTTTTTTTAGCTATTTATAGACTATTGAAATTTTTGATTTTTCTAAGTAGGGTACGCAAAAAAACTTGAACATTTAATAAAAGGTTTCTTATAAATTGTTCTTATTGTAGTTAAAAAAAAAAAATTATCACAAAATTTAATAACGATTGAAGAAGTTCCAAGAGGAAATACATTTGCTTTACGCACAATTGCAATTCAACAGACTACAGAAACTGGACAAAGTTTTATAAAATTCACATGCAAGACAAAATGTCAATCTAAAAAATGTTTGTGTGTAAAAAATAATATTTTATGTAAGTAGTTCAAAATGTCATGCATCAGCTATATGCTGCAATATATAAATAAAAATAAATAATAATAAACATATTTTGATTTAACACATTACCTAACATAGTATTGGCATTCTATAGAAATCCTAGCCATAATATAAAAAACATTCAAATTTAATACATTGCCAAATAGTTTGAGGAATTCTATAGAATGCCTATATTCAACACTTTGCTGGTAACATATATTATATAGTATATAATATATACCTATACTATATACTAATTGGCTGTGATTAATACATTATTTTTAATATCTTCTACAAGTCCACTTATTTTAATGAAAAGACAATTAGAAAATTTCTGAATATATTTGAGTACTTAGTATACACAAATAATTTTTGTTATACGAATTGTTAAAAATTACATTTATAACATACGAGTATAGTATGTAAAATACAAAAATATTATATTAATTTATTTTTAAGTATACCTACTTACAGTGCCAGATAGGTAGGCTAATAAGGTATCGGCTAATCGAATTTTAGGATTTTTAGGATTACAGCTATAGCTACTGTACAGTTTAATTATTTGATTCAATTATATTGTCTACTAATGCTTGTATTGATTTATTATTATTGCTTATAAAAAAAAACAAAATTATAATCAAACACTCGAGTGACCATCAAGATTTCTGGGCCTGCCTACTTATGCCAGTAAATAATTTATTTTACATAAGTAATATTAATTAACTGATATTTCGTAAAACTTATTGGGATTGAATTTTCAATCGACATTTTGGTTACCTGCAGTTACTAGACTAAGATTATAGTAAAAATTTCACTATACGATCCAGTTTATATTTTATCTTCAAAAGTTATTTGTTATTTTGTTATAATTCTCTAAATATATTAATTATAAAAAGTTGTAACATTCCATAAATAGTACACTCATAATTTTTTTTTCGTGTTAAAACTTACACACGGAGTTTAATATTGTAAGTTGTAGGTATAAAGTTACAGTTGAGGTATAAAACTACCACTTATTATAGCACTAGTTTTGAGAAAAAAATAGAATTTCAATGACATATCAATATATCATCCATTTTTTAAAAAGAGGAACATAACAAAAATGTGGTAGCATGTTTCAAAAATGTATTTATTATAGGTACTTTAAATTTAAAAATTGAATTCATTAAAAAATGGATAGGTGTATAATTTTCTGCTAAATCATTATTTATTTTGTTTGACTTTACGATAAGTATTTTAATTTTAAAATTTCTCTAGAAGTGAAAACCACCAATTTGTTTTTAATAGATCTTATTCTATACAATTTTTAATTGTGTAAACACGCAAATGCAATAACTAAAAATGGTACATCAACACTAGGGAAATACTAATTTGAAACATGGTTTATACTAATTTTAATATTCTATTTATCAGGATATATTAAATCCCACAAAAAATGTAAATGGAACGCACAAATAAAAACATGGTAGACTTAAAAAATTCTTCACATATACAAATAGAAGTTTCTTTAAAAAAAAATAAAATAAGAATGGCTATGAATAATAATAATAATAAATTGTATTCATGCATGCATAACGAACCACAGTGTAAAAAGAAACATTGACAGTTGATTTCTATGTAGCTATATAATCAGTAGTAATAACATTTACATTATAATAGTAGCACTATAATACAGAATTATAGCAGCTGTGTGCTCGTTACTCGTTAGCCGTGCAATGATTGTACCAAACGGTGGCAGGTGGCAGTGGGTCAAAAATTTATATTTTTCTAAGCTCTCTCTCTCGCCCATTCATTGACTCTCTCATCTACATATGCAACGAGTGGTGGGATATTGCTTACGATGGAACAATACGTCCATAATAATACATCACCGAGACCAACATACTCGATTTTGAAAAAATGAATTATAATATTATAATAAGAAATTAAGAAATATTTCACATGAAACAATAGCTAGTTATAAACTTATAACATATAGTTCTCCAGCCGTTGTTATGTTATATTTATTATTATGGATTTCACAATAACAATAAATGAAATACAGCAAATAAGGAATGAAAATATTCATGAATGCAAGGCTTATAAGTTAATTCAGTTTTGTTTATCATTATCAGTTAAAGCATTGATCGAGAGCCTGGAAATATAAAGAGAAGTTTCTGAGTAAATATGATTTTGAAAAAATATTGTTTTGTGTATTACAGTTCAGCAGTATAATAACTTCTAACAGAAAATTGTCTATAAAATGCCTTTTCCGGGTATGATATATTCGGTTCTGAAAATCTGAAGTAATATATGAATAATATTATTTGGTACAAATTCAATTCCAACATAATGTGTTACTAACGTTTATGGTTCTGAATGAATATTTAACAAAACTTAACGTATTATCTATAGAACGGATGCACGGCTGTAGCTAGTCAGTAGTTTATATTCTTTATGTCTGACGTTATCTATTTTATTAGCAGTAGCGGCTCGTGGGTAAATATTCTGGGGAGACTTAATTAATAACATAAATTCCATATAACAACGAACATTTTTTTGTTCGTATGTTAAAGCATTAAAACCACTGGTCAGTAAAAATTCTATTATATTTTCTTTTTGCATTTTAAAATATGAATAAATGCTGAAATGCTTATAAAAATATAAAGAATATTAAATATGAGACGAATATACGTATATTAATTATTAAATAATTAATAAATCGTGAATTAAACGTCTAAAACTAGAAAAAATAATTAAACACGGGCTTCACGGCGCAGCGGCATGGCAATTACTGTCGTGAACTCAGGTTCAATAGCGTTTATAATACGCAGCTTATTCTCCCCGGCTTCCTCCGACCAACCAGCCATGCCATTAAATGTTACGATTGCAACTGACGGGCTTCAGTTTCACTGAACCTGCGACCGTCGTAATGAGCCGTAATGTGACCCGCAGAAATGACTAAAATAGTATTTTTATCGAGATACCTATTAATAGGTTTTTGATTTTGTGACTTTTAATTTATAATAATAAACGATGAAAACGACATAATATATTTTCAATTCAAATAAAAATATTTCTAATTTCTATACATTATTATTTTTAATTAATTATATTATTTACAAGTAGCTAGTTTATTTTTAAGGGGAGACGCAGTCTTAAAGTCTCCCCTGACGAGCCGCCCCTGTTTATTAGTTGGTATATTGAAATGATAAATTGTAATAATCGGTAGTGTCCATGAAATAAGATAAGTTATAGTCTAAGTAGTTTTATGTGAATTCATGGTATATAAGTAAATAAAAAAAAAAACGTCATAAAAAACGAATTATTTATCATTAAAAACGAATTTTGCTGATATAAAAGCTGCGTTTCATTTTGATAAAATATAGACCCATGATTATTAATATTTGTTAAATTTAAATAACTGTTCGACCGTTCTAATTTTTTATACGTATATAAAAAATAAAACTCATATATACATTTAAAAAAAAAAAAACCAAATCATTCAGTCAATAATTTGGATAGGTTTCGTTTGCTGCGTCGGTGTGGGCAATGATGTATATAAACGCTGTTGGTAAGAGTCAAGAGAATACTTAAAGTAGTATGTGCAAGAGAGGTGGTGATAATGTGAAAGAGAGAAGAATATTTTTTTTTTCGTAGCATACTGCATACACGTAACGTAACTCTTTCGTTCAGCAGCCACACGCCTTATAATTTCCCCCATTTCTAAAATGCGACGTTGCCACGCCGTCACGGTTCTCTAGGCCAATGACTGTGGTTGAGGAATTGTGTGAGGTGTGGGAGGGGCATTTCTACCGCGGTTTCCTTGTCGATCGGCGGTGGGACAGCTGTATCGGGACGGGATGGGTTCGGTGGTGCGGTACAGCTATTATAATATTATATGTGATGTGTACATTCGACTATCGAGGTCGTATTTCCCGTTATTTAACATAATAGAAGTACCTTAACAATATTTTTAATCCGTCACGACCGTGACCGTATGGAGGTTTCTTGATGGCCGACTGAATTTTTTTAATAACCGGTATATAATTTGAAAACCTGAAAAAAGAATAACATTCTCACCATGGTGTTTTTACAGATTTTAGAAAGTTAAATTATACGTTTAAATTACAATAGGATTGCGGATGTTAAACTGTTGACATCTTGACAAAATAGCGTATGATTTAAAAATCAATACATTATTATATAGGTATAAATTATTATTTAAGGTACATTTCCCATCTATACCTTTTTTGTTGTTAATAAACAATCATTTATTAGCTCACCTGAACTGAAAATATGATAATTAAAATATTTACGTTTTCGTATTGTTTCTTAATAATTGTAGATAGTCAAAAAAATGTTAATATGTTTTTTATGTGTTTGAAAAATAGCATAACTAATTATTTCCTTACTTAATTTTCATATGTGTCAACCAAAATGTATACCACTCAGGATCTAGATATATCGTTAGCTATATATTCTCTATATACTGGAAGTCTGGAACAGCTAGCTATGAGTAAAAAAATCCGGCCGTTTGGTCATTAGGACTCAACTAGTGGATTACTCATTATCTAACCTTTTTTATATTATAATTCGACCGACCGCTTTGTAAAATTAATAATTAACAACGGTCTCTCACATTTTAATAACCCTTAGGCCCTAATAGCTGCTACATCGACGTTGAGCACTTGAGTAGTTGAGCGTCACTCACTTAGGATCATTTTATGCATAAGCACAGCTGTTGTTTTTATAAAAGGGTCTAGTTTGTCAAAAGTTCATAACACCAAGTTAGTATATTTAGGACGAGACTCGGAATCGAATCAGTAAATATCATATTAATATATTAATATTATTATAATAAACAAAAACACGTCTACAATAACGTAGCGCGACGCATTGTTCCGTTACGCAAACATATAATAAATTATAATAAAATAATATTCTAGACTGTCGAATATCGGAGTAACAACGTAGGTACAACAATAAAAGTTATCAACAATAATTCACACGGCAGCGTCGATAAATGGTGTGTTTAAGTAATCCGTGTTGAATGCGTATTGTTCATTTGTAGTTTGTAACTTCTACCTACTAACCTTTACCTAAATCTAATTCTACCTACTATATATTATAAAATGCATAATTTTTAGTTTAATTAATTTACCTGATACCATATTGAACACTTCTTCGTAATATTTTAAACAATGTAATTGAACGCTTACGTACCCATATAGGAAAGTAGATAGAGTTACAATAGGACGCAATCAGAATACAATCGACGGTCTCCGCTATTACCTACCTATTTAGGTACCTATCAATTATTGTATCTATCAATAAACATCCCAACTAATATAAGTTCCAGACCTGGAAATGAACGGGTTTAAAATTAATTAGGTTTATATAATGCTTAGATCTTAAATTAAAACATTGTCTAGTATAAGATAGTATGATGTTATATATCTATCTATCTATGGCTATGTAATATGACACTAGCTGCTGCTAATTGATCTGCGTTTATGTTATATTTTTTACAGCTGTCAGTAAGTACTCATATGCAGTGTGGTCCGTACAACGATGAAAAATATAAAAATGTTGTTATTAAGTATTTCGATAGGGAAAAAAATGGATTTTGAAATAACGATAGTTATTCCATAAAACAATCATAACATAAAATTGGTCGTACAATTTTTTGCGGTACAATCGACTATCATGCTATATTAATTATAAAATTCGACTTGTTATATTTTAAGTTCAACCGGCCGTGGCCTGGGCGGCCGGCGTTGCGACGTGGCAACGCCGCGTTGCGTGAACGTGATCGACGGCCGTGAACGCTAGTGCGCACAAACCGCGCGGCGTCGAGTACCACCTCACCGCCCCAACAGCCCCGACCAAGCGGCAACAAATGACGTGGTCCGCGGTCCGCGAGGTGGCGGCGGCGGGCAGTCAAACAGTATTACAGTAGTAGAACAACAATAGTATGTGTATTTTAGTAGTGAGTAGTCACTAGTCACACCCAGTGATAACACAAACAATAAACATTATTTTATTATATTACGATATATTATTAAAATTTTATAATATTATATTGTACACAGTGATGTCGCGAACAAAAACGAAATACAAATAATTGCGTCCGGATTCTGAACACCCGCTCCGCCGTAATCGATAGGCGATACCGTCACCGACATCACCATCACACCGACATCGATACTTTATTTTATTTTTTTGTTATAAACAAATGCGTGAAGCGTCCGACTTTGCATGCACGAAATTAAGTAGTGTTATTTGCTATTAAACGTACCGGGGACAACATTCCCGACGGATCCGTTTTGGCAACAGGTACGCCGTTTTGCGAGTAATTACTATTTTTTTTGTGGGTGGGTGGTGGGACTTGGTTATTGGAAGGGGAAGAGTTGCACTCATTCGTTTTCACGGATAGGTATAGATAAAAAAACTAGATTGCAAATTAGTGATAACAGCCGACGCAAAAAAAAAACCATTTGTTTGTGGGTTCCGTATAGTGTTATCAATTTATCATAATACACGATTAATGCAATAGCGAGTATTTTAAGTCAAATCATACATATTACAGTGAGTTCCGCTTAATGTGATCACTGATTTATAGAATCAAAATTGAAAATCCCAAACCATATCTTATGTTAATAATGTTAAATTAACCTTTTATTAGACTCAACAAGTACCGGATAATTGAATCATTTTTAAGAACATTCTAATGTTTTTAATGGTATTTCAAACTTTCATTAAAAAGAAACAAGAATTGTTTTGAAAAAATTAAAAGGAGCTATTCAAAAATATGTCGAAAACGATACTTTTCAATTCCAAAAGTTATAGATACAATGTATATGTACATACATTATTATTGATTATTTATTTATTTTTAAACAATTAAAAATTATGTATATATTATATTAACTGAATATGGATTTTAATTTCAGGCTAATATGAAAATGAAATTAGGAGATTCTCAAGTACAATCAAAAATAGATAGTTTCTTTACTTGATTTTAAATTTATTTTATTTTAATCTAATTTTAAACATACATATAAATATAAACAGGGATATAAACTCATCAATTAAAAAAGTAATGTTTTATAGAATCAACCGGTTAATAGAATCAAAATGATCTGAACCCATGCGATCACAGTAAGCGGCACTCACTATAATATATTATACAAAAACATACCATGCAAAATAAATTATACACGAATATCACTAATTAAAATGAAATATAAATATGCTTGAATAAAAAAAATAAGATAATAATATATATATATTAGGTAATTAATAATAAACAATCTACTTAGCAATTGGTGTACACAGAATAATTTATTCTTAAACATAAATAAATGTAAAATTATGACCTTTTCTAAAATTCGAAATCCAATCTCTAATAATTATTATTTAAACAACGTCAAATTAGATCGTGCTTCTCTATACAAGGAATTTATTTAACTCATCTCTTTCATTCAATGATCACTTTATTCGCATCCAAAATAAAGCCTCTTCAATGTTAGGCTTCATAAATCGCAGCTGTAAAGACTTCATCAATCCTTTAGTATTAAAATCACTTTACTGTTCTTTTGTTAGATCATTACTCGATTATGGATCCACAGTGTGATCTCCGCAGTCAATCGGTGCTATAAAAGGTATTGATTCAATCCAAAACCGTTTTCGACAGATCATACAATTTAGATGCGATATCAAACGTGCTCCTCACTCATCGTATCAACTACTATTGTCTTATTTAAAATTAGAAACTCTTGAAAATAGAAGGAAAAAGCTCGATCTATGTTTTATTTTTAAATTAACAAATGGGGATATTAACTGTCCGGAGTTGCTTTCTTTATTGAACTTTAATATCCCAAATCGTAGAACTAGGCAATTGTATACTTTTTATGTGGCACTCCAACGTTCAAAATATGGTCAAAATGCCCCCATAAATAGATTAATGCAACTTTTAAATGATTTAAATGTTGATCTGTTTTCCTGTGTTTCACTAAATGATTTTAATTATTACCTAAATAATCTTTTAGCTGTATAAATATTATGTATTATATTGTTACTATTATATTATTTATTATTATTTAATACTATTATATCTATATCACATTAAGTTAATTTTTCATTGTTATATATTTCTTATTTTTGTATTTTTAATGTTTTTGTGAATTATTTTAATCATTATCGTCATAACATCGCATTAATACTTAAACCTGTAAATTTATCTATTATAATTTAAAATTAATCTTTAATGTAATAACAAATATTATGCAAATCTTAAGCGTATATCTATATTAATTGTAATTGGGTTCGCCCGTTTAAATAAATAAATAAATAAATATACAATATAATAGTATTTGATAGTGACATGTACAAAAAAAAAACAAATCTGATTTAAAAATAAATTATATCCATCTCTCTTGATCTTAAATGTTTATAAAAACAATAAAAAAAAAATTAACATTTGTATTTTAAATGTAATGATATTTTAAAATTATGTCTTGACTTTTGTTTAAAAAAAAACCAAGAGTTATTTATTTTTATTTTGTTTAATTTTTAATAGAATAAAAAAAATTTTAATTTAAAATGCCATAAACTTGGTGTGTATTTAAATGTGATGTGGTCATGATAAAGTGGTTTTTGAAAGTATATATTAGTAATAGTTTTCAACATGGTCGTCTATAAAAACCATTTTACTTAATCATTTTTATATAGATTTCTAATTAATAACGTAAATATTTAAAGAAAAGTGGAAATAAAAAAAAAATTTATCTTAACATATTACAGGATATGTAATATTAATTTCATTGACAATGCGTTTGTACAAAAAACAGATATTAAACGACTTAAAAAAAGAGCACAGTTCTTGATTTATCTACAGGCCAAGCAAAATATAATTAGACTCGGTTTAAAATGAACATTTCGATTTAGCAAATCTAATGTTAAATGTGATACTAATTGTAATGACTGAAAATCAGTACTAACATAATTCTTGAAACAAAGTTAAATATTTTGATATGTAGCATCAGATGAATTTTAAGTTTCTAGTATAATATAATCGCAAATTATGTTAATTTGCTTACCATTTGGTTGCATGGTTATTAAATCTTCTACAAAACATTCGCCAACTTCTTTAGGTCTTAGAAATGTTAAATCAAAAAATTGCTTTTTTCTATGAATAAACTGTAGTATAAGTATGAAATATTAATGTTTTAAGTTTTTAATAGACTTAGCCTAGACCTAGTTGTGTCAGTGGTTTATAGCCGGGACCCAACTTATCCACTATCTTTTTATACCCAGGACTTAACTTACCACTTTCAAAATGTACACAGATTATCGCGGACCTTATTTACCTAGCCCCTCGTTATCTCGACGCTTACAAATTGTATATTGACGACCTGACGTTGAAATCTATCGACAGAGTAGAGTTAATAATACAATAATATTAATGTTATTAACCAGTCAAGTGAAAGTAAAGTGATTCAATTGTATTTACGGTTACTTTGTGGAAGGAGGCTATCTGTTATGTGTTATCAGTCCATCAAATTTATATCATTTACGACGTTTTTTTTTCGCCGTACAAAAAGACTTTTTGATTTAAATTACCTGGTCACTTAAGCTATTGATTTTATTACCTACTGTTATTATTATATGTTGACCCGGTTGTATTTTTAGGGGAAATGTTGTTAAGGACAGTCCCCCGCCTTGATTTGTATTTCGAGTGGTATTTATTATGAAAAGTATAATTTATTTATTATGGACTTTGAAATAAATCAAATAGTATAAAAGAGTAAAAATTTTACTTATTATTTTTTCGTGGTTGAAATATTAGTTTTCATAGTTCTAGGCAAGTAGTAAAGAGGATAATCAAATTATAAATACTATAAATACGACGCTGGTAGTTATGTCTAATAATTCACGTTAACAAGATATAGTTTATAGTTGTGGGTGATCTATTTCATAAGGGCAATAACAATGTATGACATTTATAGTTGTTTTTATTGACAGTCCTAGGCGTGTAAGTGGAATCAGTGGAGTCTTGTGAAACTACTACATGTTAGAGTAATAATCAAAATTAAAAAAGATTTCAGGACTACTAACTGGTGTCTAGTAGATATAGAAACTTATTATAAAATCTATTTTGAAGTGCCGTGCTGGTTTATTTCTATGTTTCTCGGAGACACAGACTTCAGATCACAGGTAAACAAAAACCTTATTTGCTGATCGAGTACAAATTCCATGTTCTTGCTAGAGATATCTCTAGTCTTCACGATGGTGAAGTAATGTGTACCTACCTATCTACCTACAGATATTTACGATAAGCTAAATTGGAAAATGTTTTATACTTGTTATAGCTAACTATAATAAATATGAGATCAACCTCTGAGTTATTCTAGATTATTGCGATCAACCAAAAAAAAAAGTCTTTAATAACAAAAAATATTTTATGCGTATTACACTTTTTTATTTCTTTTATTTAAAATATTTATAAGCAATAATAACATTTAATTTCATACGTAACTCGTATTTTAATATATTCGATTACAAATTATTACTTTTAACTTATTATTATTGTTTACTGAAAAAAATCGAGATCGACCTGTTAACCATCCTTGTTCTAGCTTCTATATTACTTAGTACTTATTCAAATGAAACTACAAATTTGAGGCCATTTTGGAAGTCCGTAAGGTGTCAACACATATTTTATCATGAATATTAATGAAAATTTTTGAAATTTATCATTGAGTAGAGACGTATAATTTATTTATTTACATGCTGGTTGCATGCCTTTAAAAGGTAATTGACTTCTACTATAGTAGCTTCCATGAGCGTAGATAGGAAATATTTTGGAAGGGGCTTTGGTCTAGATCTATATTAATATTATAAAACATTAAAATTGAATATGAATTATATATCTTTAATTTCGGGAGGTGTTTGAACACCCAACCTCCCTTACTTATGCCCATGGTAGCTTTAATTCTTATCAACAATTACCAATATAGTTTATACTTTATTGTATGTTTCTGTGTGTGTTAGGTATCGATACATCCTAACGTTTATCATCCAACAGTATCTACTATAATACAGGTAGTATATATCCATAAAGTTATAGCATATAAATAATAATATTATTTATAAACCTTGCTATTTTACTTATGGTGAACATTGAATACTTTTAATAATAAGAATGTTTTTGCAAAGGTACCTTGGCAAAAAATTTAGTAAAAATCATTTTGACAATAATTTTATGCAACTATTAAATGCTTACTAAAATTTTTGCTAACCAAATTTGTCATCAGCTAAGTATTTCTACTACCTCTGATACAACATTTTTATTACAAATCTTTCGAATCGTTTTGACGAGGATCACAGTTAAAGATATATATACCTGGCCACGATTAAAGATTCTACCTTAAATCGTAATTTTAGCGATTAACAAATGTCATGTTATACTTCTAAACAATCTAAACAGTCGATAAACCGTTTGCTTTTGTTACCTCCGTGAAAATATGTTTAATTATAATTGATAAGCATCACTAGTAATAAAGCAAATTTTGGATTATTATAAATTATAATATGATGTAGGTATATACTATACGTTATAATAGTAGTATATTTACACCGTGAATTTTGACTAGTCTGATGAAAGTTTATATACTTCCTGAATAAACTTCTCTTGTGTACTGCTACTGCATGTGATGATTAGAATAATATAATGTAGTTTTCCATCAATTAATTAATTTTTTCTATATATAACACAGTACACAGATGCTTGTGAGTGTACTTGGCCATTGCGTTACACTGATGGTGTACCTGCGATTACATGAAGTGCAACATGTTATCAACACAATATCGTTGTCGACACTACAGTACTACACCGTCTTATTCATGGTTTAATTTTCCTGCATTCGTGTATAAGACATATTGACATATTGTTATTGGTTTTAGACTTTTACTCAACATTCTGCTTCTATACCAATCACGAATTAAGCTATTATCTTAAAGCGTCTGTTTAATTAATATCCATCTTACGGGCAGTGCCGTGTTAATGTTTAATGCCACTGGGGCACACATATTTTGCCGCCTAATAAACCCCCCTCATTAAAAAACACCTGGTATAATATAATAATATAATATATATTATGAATACAGTAAAGATACTTTGTCGCATCATCATTTTTTGGACAAAATATAGGTGTTGGGCACAGGTATTTAGCATTTATATAATAATATAATCGATTACACACAATATAATTAAATCAATCATATAAAATATAATTTATATTATGTTTATTTGCTATAGAAACTAATAAAAACTACTTGAGCTACAAAAAATATGCTGTAAAGGCTATAATGCTATCAAGATCAACATGTAAATTGATTTTTATGCGTAAAGTGTAACAAACAATTGATAATTTCAAAAAATGTCTAATATATTAAGTATTAAATTTAACATAACTAACAACAACAAACTATTAAATTTTATTCTAAAAAATAATATAAAATATAAACCGTAGAAATAAATAATAGTACTATGTATACATACTTTTAAGCCTTTCAGGAATTCAAACTATTTTTTTTTAATAACTTTTTTTTATAATGAATTTATAAATTATGTTATTTCAATTTATTTCTTCCAAAATATTATTTTCAATACATAAAATGGATAGTTTTGATAATTTTTTACTCTATTCAATACCTACAGAAAAAGAATAATGTAATTTGTAGTATGATAACAAACTGTTTACTGTCCAGTGTGGCAGTGTCCACTGACTATAACAATATAGCGATAATTCTGTTATTTGTCAATATTTTTTAAAAATAAATTAATAATTCATCACAACTGGAAAAATGAAAATGCGTGCTTGCGTCGTAGTTATATCACTTGTTCTAGTATTTTCACGAATTCACAAAAATTTGGGCACGCCAATTACTAATCAAAAATTATTAAAATTATTTTAAGTTAATAGTATAATAATATTGCTACAATAACTGTAAGTACGTCAATCTCAATCCTCATCCATCGAGTTTTGACTGTGTAGGTATTGAATTCATTTGAATTTAACTTATTATCTCTGAATAATAATATTATATATATATATATATATAAGTATAATATAATATTTATAATGTATTATATATAGTATAATATGTTTCATATACTTCAATATTTATGAAATGTTTAATTACTGATTGAGAAATTTTTATATTACAAAAAAAAAATCCATGATAAATCTGTACATGAATGCCTCCTATGAAATATATATTAAAATTTTGCCGCTGGGGGCAAATTTCTCCATCCTTCCTTTAAACACCCTTCTGTTTACGAGTGAAATTTGTATTTGTGCTAATGTGCTACACTGGTGTTGATGTACGATGATGACGAAATATGATAGTATATTAGTATAATATGTTATTAATATAATATAATTTGCAAAATTCTTGGTGTAATTTGTCTACACTCATCTAGATAACATTAACATTACACGATTATACAGAATTTGTGGTATTTACTGAATTAGTGATAGTAACTATTATCATGAAAATTTTAGACTTGAGTATTATACTTATAAGTTCGGTGAAAAAAGTCCAATAAATAGTTATATTCAATATTATTATTTTTTGAATGTACTTATATGCATTAAAAAAAATTTAGGTAAATTAAATTATACATTTCAACTACCTTCAAATTTCACTTCAGTACGCCTACTTATTGTCTCTTTTTAAATCTACACCTATCATCATTTTTCAATTTAACATCCCCTTCAAGATCTAAAATATTTTTTCATCTAAACAAGTTAATATTAAACTTCCCACGCTATCTTAATTTAATCATACAGGCCATATAATTTTATTTTATTAATTTATTATTGTTATTTTTTTCTTCTGCAGTTTTTTTTTGTTTCTTTCTTTTTGTATAAGTATAACTATAATTTACCAATAAACTTTTAACACTATATCTTAATCGTCAAAACGAATTGTATAACAAAGTTTAATTAACAACAAACAATTATACGTTTATATTTTATTATATGTATTTTATGAATTTATGTATTTTTTAGTTAAAAACTCTTCAACAATTAATTTTGAATTATTAATACGTTCGCATAATGATTGAAGCCTGACCATCAGAAATATTTTTAATTTAAAATTCACTTTTAAAATTAAAGAAAGATAAGTATAAATATTTAATGCAATAATCTTATTCAACACTTATATGGTTAGATTCCTAATACTAAATAAATTTAATACTAACTTAATGAAGTTACTTACAAACAATAATAATTATTAAATACAGGACTTTTTTCCAGACTTATATTATTCCATACGATTTTTTTTACGATGTATACTATATATATAGTGCATTTTAAATACATGGTTCGTTAAATGTGGGCACGTTGGGACCACATTAAAAATTGAAATTAGTAAAAAAAAATATTATAATAACAAAAAAAGTCAACAAAATCCCTTTCTGCATGAATTTTTATTTTTTTCCGAAAAAATGTGCTTATTGTAAAAAAACACCAAGATAATGGGAAAAATATTCAAGTGAAACTACCTCTATGAGTTGATTAAGGGTTAGTTTAGTTACAAAATTAATTTATGATATATTTTAATAAGTCTATACTTATTTTTAATATATACCTAAGATCGGTAGTATCATGAGTATCAAATTGTCATTGTTGTAATAACATAAAGCGAGTAGTTTATTTTCACTTTGCACAACAATGGTATTTTCAGTCGTTTATTTTTCATCTGAATTTCACAATTTTACCTTACATCAACATGGTTCGTCTTTTTGTGCCGAATTTGGTCGTATAGGCAGTCATGGGCGTAACTAGGATTTAATAGTTACGGGGGCTAAAGTCCTTGAAAACCAAAGTTAAAAATAACTTGAATGCTAATTGAGGCTAGTAAAACCTTATAAGCTATAGGGGTCTAAGCCCCCCACTAGGACCCCTAGTTACGCCGATGTAATGCAGTAATGTTGTAACATTATTTTCAACAATAGAAATTACGAAAAACTAATTTGTGCTATTTTTGTACAATATACAGAAAAGGCTTTTAAGGTTTAAATGGTAATGCTTTTTATTACTTTCGATAAACACATGTATATAGATACGACGAACCCTGATTAAATTAGTTGTTTTTAAATACATACGTTATACGTATAGGTATATTCTAACACCGCGATAAAATAAAAATTGTTCACATAAATCGAATCGAGTGCTTATATTACGTGTTTTTTTTTAGCCTTGTTAATAAACATTTGTATTGGGACCAGACCATTTTGCTCATATTTAGCGGATACCCATATTAATCGGTGCCCACATTAGGCGGAATCCACTGTATATGTATTTGATAGTATATGTCTTGTAGCAAAAAAAAAAAAGAGAAAAGATTAACAATTTTAATATTATAAATCGTAATAAAAACTGGAAGACTACCAGTGAAAGTTCATAATGTATAGTGTATGCACTGTGCGTTACTGTCACACGTATCAAATCATCCAGGTCTTATTACACTTAATTGTTACTGTCATGAATCGTGATTAGTATAAATAACGCTTTAAAATGCAAGATTATAGATATTTATTCAATAAATAATAATATTAAACATATTAAATTGTAACCTTTAAATTATGATTTCAGGTGAAATTGACGAAATCGTGTTTCTGTAATTGTATCCTTGAGCCAAAAAAGTAAGAAATTACTTAATTTTTTTATGAATAAATTATAAAATATAATTTAGCACTAACATTTTTTTTTTAACTTTTTGATTATTTATTAGTTAGCCAGATAATGATGAACAAATTTCAAAATTCTCTAACAATTTAATACAAATAATTACCATGGATGACTTAGCAGAAAGGCAAATTAGAGCTGCAAGAGTAAGTTGTATTTGTATTTGCAATTTAGCTACAAATATCATGTATATTATTAATAATTTTATTTTAATTTATAGACATTGTTCAATCTTGCTCACTGTTATTTGAAAACGACAAAAATTGATGTTGAAGAAGAAAAAACAAATTTAAACGATGAAAAAGATGAAAAAGATGAAGTAATAAAAAAAGATATCCAACAAAAAGAAAAGGAAGAAGCAAATAAAAATAAACGTAAAAAATTTGTCAAAAAAAAAAAAAAAAAAAAATGTAGTTCGGACAATGAAATAGAATTATACCTAGAAGTGCAAGTCGATTCAAACTATCAACAACAATTATGCACTGATGTACAAAATATAGATTTAAATAAAGCACCACAAAAGTCTGAAATAGAAATAGATTTAAAAATCGAAATTCCAAAAGAACTCGAAAGTTCGTATCTTGACAAAGAAAAGCATTTTGAAGAGGAAGATGAAAAAAAATCAAAAAAAAATAAGCAAAGAGAAAATAAACAAGAATTAATTAACCGAGAAATAAGTGATGATTCAAAATTTCAGCATAACACAGAGAAAGAAATAAAACAAAATATAAATAAAGATAATGTATGCATAGACTTGGATGGAAAAAATATCGAATGTGGTAAAACACAAAATCAAATACAAAAAGGGATTGAAATCGAATCACAAAAAAAAGATAATAGTGACATTTTACTAGAACTTGAATTACAAGAACAGCAAAATATACATGAAAATTTAATAGATTCATTTCATAGGTCAATTCAAAAACGGATTGAACGACTTATATGTGAAATACCTTTAAAACAACAAAAAATAGAAAAAGAACTACGTCAAGAACTTGAAAAACTTAATAAAGAAATTACAGAACTAGATCCAGAAAATGTAGATGAATTAAAAAAAGAAATTTTAGAAGAAGTTTCTAAAAAGGACTATTTTCCCGTTCAAATAAAATTTTTAAAAAATCTCTATTGTTCATTTAATCAGGATTTAACACCCTTTTATAATAAATTAGACCAATTAAGCGATGATCTAACACAAACAAGTATACAGCAAAAATTGAATACAGAATTTTTAAAAAAATTAGATAATTTATTGCAACAAAAATGTAATGAAGAAATTCAGGAAGGACAACAACAAGTTAACAGTAAAGTAAAACATATGGTTAATGAAGATGTACCAGTGGTCGGAGGAAAAAAAAAATTAAAATCAAAAGATGAATTAAAAAGAGTCGTAGAATTGCCAGCGAATGATGAAATCGAAAATAACGAAAAGATTAAAGAAAAAGAATTGCAGAAAAACGTTTTAAAAGAAACACAGGAAGGGGTTAATGAAGCAGAAAGAATACGAAATCAGTTTAAAAAAATCGATGAAAAAGAGAATTATAAATATTATGATTTAGTTATACAATATAATCAAGAAACATCACAAGAACTAAAAGGAAATGCACAGAATGTTTTAGGAAAAAATGTATCAGTTGACTTCTATGATGATGCAGTGAAAACACTTATAAATCAAACTAATCAAGATGCATTAAAATCAAAAATATGCAAGGAAGGAATAGATGTCATCGATCAAACACAAAAAAAGGGTAATACAAATATACAGTTTCAATTAGAATTTTACAAAAGTGTAGAAGTTGAAGAGAAATTACAGAACAAAAATGATTTTGAAGGAAAAATAAACAGTGATCTTGAAATAAAAACTAAAGAAACAAGAACTGAGGTAAAAGAAGATACTGATGTGGAAATAGAAGACTTCGAAGAAGAATTACAAGATTATTCTAAAATTTCGAATGATGAACATTTTGAAGCAGTGAATGAAATAACAAAATTAAAAATTGAAGCATTGGAAACAGAAATAATAGAAGATTTTGGACTAAAAATCGGAGATTCTGAAAAAGAAGTACAAGAAGATTCTGATGTGGATATCGAAGGCTTTGAAGGAGAAATATTAGAGTTTCCTGAGGTTAGAATTGAAGACTTTGATGAAGAATCACAGGAAAATACTGATGTAGATACAGAAGATGTAAGTGAAGAAGAGATCAATGATATAAATGAAGTAGTAGAAATAGTTGAAGATATAGAAGTAGAATCTAATTCTTCTGAAGACAATTATATTCCATCAGAAAAATCACCTACTACAACATGCAATGAATCGCATTTAAAAATCGATCCAAATGCTGAACTTACACACGGAGAAGAAAAAAATTTAAAAAAAATCGATTTATCTAATCCTACAATATTAACAGATCATATTAAAGAGAAACAGACATTTTTTGAACTTAAAAATCAATTAGATGAATTATCCCAAGAATATAAAGGTTATGTGCAACAAAAAGTGTTTGATGAATTACAACAAGAAATAGATGATAAGCAGTTACAAGAAATGAAAATATTTCCAGATACGTTTAATGAAGTAAACTTAAACACAAATGAAGATTTTCAAAAAGAAATTGATGAATTACAAAATGAATGGTGTCAATTAGAACCAGAATTTGTACGCGATGTTCCGTTAAGTTTTGAAGAGGACAATTCTAGTCAAAAATTAAAAAAAAAACCATACAATTTGTTCGAAAGATTACATTTTCTTCACAGAAAACTATTATGTAAATTTGCCAATTCCAAAGAATGGCCAGAGAATGTAAATAAATAGTTATTTATACTATTTATATTAATTTATAACACATTAAATGTTTTTAATTTGTTTTGAATATTTTATTTTAGTGTTTTCAACCATCAAGTTTGCTGGATGTTTTGTTTGATGACCCTACTGAGTTCAAACCAAATGTATTGGTGCTTATATTGCATTCTATAGATAAAGGTTATTCAATAAAAATTAACACGGACAAGAACTTGAAATCACCAAAAGAATATTTTTTCAATTATTTTAAGGATACAATATTGGAATACATGGAAAATGAACATCTACCACCAGATTTGTTGGATTTATTAGATAGTGCTGAGCCCAGATTATTTTATTCTGGATGTGTTATAGCAGAAATTCATGATCAAGTAGATGAGATTCCAGGCCGAGTGTATAGGTTATTACTGCGTCCTTTTAATATGGTGAGCTATTTGAAAAATTACGCTACTGAATAATAATTTAGAAATATATTTTCATACTAAGTTTAATTATTGTTTCATAGTTTAATTCATTATTTAATTACATAATTTAATTACAGTCCATTCAAAGTGATGTAAACCGTATAATTGCTAAAAATAGTCACCCTACTGACACTAATTATTGGTCATATAAAAAAAGACTAAAACTAGAAAGTATATTGCTTAAAAAATCGTATCCAGTTATGTGTATGGATTCGTCACCTATTGCTGGTCTAGTAGTTAATTTACAACATCAAATGTTAAGTTGTCGTACTATAGTACTAAATCCACTTAAGAGGAAAAATAACTTTTCAAATCAAAAACTTTTGAAAACAGAATTTTACAATGAATCTAATGACAACATAAAAACATCAATGCTGTCAAATAAACCACAAAAAGAATCTTCAAAATTAATGGTTGGTCGAAAAAAATGTTTAATTATATCTATCAGAACTTATTCTTGTAAAGTACAAATGTATTTATTTTAAGTTGATTGTTTTAATGATTTTTAATTTTATTTACTTTATCAAATTAAATATTTATTTATGCTTAGGATACCGAAAACATGAATATTGAAAACTATATCTTATGGAAATTTGATTTTCGTATAAAATCGTTAAACCTTTTCAAATTGTTTTTAGTAATTATAACAGAAACTCAAGAATTTTCTCTATTATTATGCACAAATCCAAAGGTTGATTCTGTTAAAAAGATGCGGTAAAGAATTTATAATGGTCAATTAAATAAGAAATATTTTAAAGATTTTTATTTTTACACTGTTTACAGGTTTAAGATACAACTTAAGCAAAATGAATTGAAAACCTATATTATTATTATGCTAGAAGTTCTACGGCAAAGAATTAGTCCTGATATAGAAGTAGTTCGGAGATATAAATGTCAGGCTAATTCAGCTCCTCTTTCGTTAAGGATTGTTCCATCTCTGTTTAATGACAATGTTTTTAAAGCAAATCATGCAGATATTAGTCAGGTAAACTTTACACTGGTTTAATAAAAATTATTTTTTATTTCATTGAAATATTTAGTATTTATAAAAAAACTTTTTGTTTAAATTTCAGTTGATAGACATATTTATAAATAACACACATATTAAATATATACCTATAAATAAGATGTTGGAAAATATGTTTAAACATAAAAGTGAGATAACTGAATTTGAATCTGAAAAAAGCGATTTATCACTAATGAAAAATAAATTGGCTGCTGATACTCATAAGACTGTTGAAACAAAAGAGACTTCTAAAGTAAGAATACAATAAAACACTTACATATTATAATAAGAATCTTATCTCATATTTATTATGTACTGATGTATTCCTGGTTATAATAAATTACCACTTGTACAAATAGTATAACTTTCAGATAATATATTTAAAATATAACTATTGGCATGTTCTAAGATTAATTTGTAATTCATTATAAAATGTACCTTATTTTTTATAATATAATAGATTATGTTTACGTAATATTTATGACGTTATAATTATTTTAAAGTTATTATAATGATTTCATTTATTATTATTATTTAAATAAATCAATGTTATAGGGTCTAGAAATTAAAAAAGTATGCAGTTTTGTACAACAAAAAAGTTATCTGCCAGTTCAAATAAATTTTTAGGTGAGTTTTAAAAAAATATTTAAACAAACTATAGATATTAAATAGACATGGAATATAATATATACATTCAACAAGTTTTGAAGTGATAACTATTTTAATAATTTATAAATTAATTTAAATAGTAAATAAATCAAATATTATAAAAATATTACCATGCTTAGAAAATAACAGTATAAATATTTGGATTTACTAAAAATTAATTCGGCATTTATAAAAAAAAAAAAAAACAAAAACAAAAAAAAGTCGAAAATTTCAAATGTTTATAAATATCTCAAAAAAGGTCAAAACATTTTGAAAATTATAAAATGTTTAGAAAATAATTATTTAAACATTTAGTGGAAATTTCAAGTATCTGCAGTTGGTTTTTAAGTTGTATTAAAAAACAAAATCCACTTTGTCAAAAACTGGATTTGTGTAAAAAATAAAAATTCCAGTTTTTTCTTAAGTTCTTGTTTCTTTTTCCCGGTTATTTTGAAGAATAATGAGAATTTATTAATTTAACATCTATAAAGTATAAACTGAATCCTATTCGCTACTTGAAATCCCCTTTGAAATTATAAGTATTTTTTTTCGACTTCTCATTTGTTTAGTGTGTCCAGATATAAAAAAAAATATTTATTTTTTTCTTACTTAGTAATTTTTATTTATGTCATCCAGTTGATTATTTATTTTAAAAATATATAATTTTATAAAAACATCTATACTTATTAATTATGTATTCAATTTGACAGATTTACCATCAATTGATTTATTATTAGACAAAATGACTGATTCGTCACCATTGCAAACTCAAATCATACCAAAAGATATTTTATTGGATAATGGTACTATGTCTTTATTAAAAGAAAAGTCGATCAATACAGAGACAGACAACTCTTCGCCTGAATCATCAGTAATACAACCAACACTTGGTAAATTGCTCTGCTTAGAATCTAATATATTCAAAAAACCAAATCCTAAGTACAGCAATATTAAAAATTATAGGAATGAATGTTTTTATTTTTTTATTATTATTATTTTAAATATAGCATATAATAAAATATTAAAATCCTTAAAGTTCGGACAACATAATAGTATAGGTAATAATTAAATTCTTATAGTTTAGCTTACTTGGTAATTTTAAAATGTAATTCTTTTCATAATTAATTGTTTGACTTAATTTTATACATTTATAAAAAAATATAATTATAAGACTTAATTATGTATTTAATTTGACAGATTTGTCAAAATTGAATTCAATAGACAAAATAGCTGATTTTTCATCATTACAAACTCAAACCATACCAAAGGACATTTTATTGGATGATGATATGCCTTTGTTGAGAGAAAAGTTGACCATTAGAGAGACAGACTCCTCTCGCGAACCATCATTAATAATGCCAATACTTATTGTTTCAAAAAACGATAATTCTTCAGATTTAGTCCAGGAAAATTTAGTATTGGTGTCAAATAATTCTATGGTTCCAGTACTTAGTTTTATTACATCTACTATACCATTTGAATCAAGCCCCGCAGTTGTGTTATCAAGTTTATCAACAATTAATTCACTAGTTACAAGTATTAAAACTTACATGTTACCTATTGAGTCCTCAAGTTTGGGTTATATAGCAAAATCTGAAAGCATGTCTTTACAAACTGATGAAAATTCAACATTTAATGATGATGATGATGATAATTATACCAATATTAAATTATTACCAGATATGCAAACAGAGGATTTAATCCATTTAATGAAAGTAGATGATATTGCAGTGAATATGTTTTATGGTATAAATCCAGTAACGCCCACAAAATGTAATGATGATACTATCACGATGAATTCAAATGAAAATATATTCACAATGGTTTCAAATTCTGATTATGTAAAAAATATTTCAGTTATGAAACATACAAATGAAAGTGAAGTTGATTTATTTGGTACAATGTACAATGTAAATGATAATGGGATGTTTCAGTTACACGACACTACAAATAGTACAAAAGGTAGGTAATATAAATATGTATTAAGTACTATTATAGAAGTTACATAGTTTCTGATTTCTGGTTTATATTAGTTAATGTTATCTGAATTAAAAATAATAATAATAATAAATCTAATAAAAATATTTATTTTTCATTTAATATATGTAGATTAATTATTATTATTTATTCTTATTAGTAGTGTTCAAAAAGATATATAGCTAAATAAAAAGTGTTAAATAATATCATTATGTACATTTTTTCAATAAAGTATCAATAAGTATAGTGTTTTTCTTAGATAAAATTGAAAAAAAATTAAATATCATAAGCTATCCAATAAAATTTTATATTTATTAATTAAAAAAAAATGTAATATTTATTTATTATGCTGAATAAGCTGTACAATGAGATAGGTTTTTAAATATCATAAATTATCTGTTTGACTCATATTTTGTCTTAAGCATTGATTAGATTTCATTATAAATACATTTCATTATATTTATTATCATTTATTAATTAAAGCATTGATGTAATTTTAAATAACAAACTCATATAATTAAAAAATAAGAATGTTATGTTATTATGTTTCTGATTCAAGCTATTTGAGTGATTTAAATCTGTAAGTTTATAAATCCCTATTATAATGTTGATTCTACTAGTAAACTTAATTTTTCCCATAATATAGATAATATATAATAAACAATATATATTAACATAATGATTTATGATTATAGATAGTCTCTCATTTAGCTACATATCTGCAATTATAAGATGTTTATCATTTTTGTTTTAGAAATATTTGAAGACAAATACATGTTAAGATGTCTTCAATTATTTCATCAAAACCCAACACTGCCAGATATATCTATTCAGCCAGATATATCTATTCAGCCAAATATATCTATTCCCCATGATACACAGGTACTTGTTCATATACAGTAGTTGAAATTTAAGATTTTAGAAATTAAAATTATAAGTCTCTTTAAATCTATCTGAAGAGATATTTATTGGATCAAGTAAAACTATATTATTTTATAAGAAGTGGGTAGAGGACACTTATAAATATAGAATTCTAATTACCTAATTAACATTTAAGTTATTACGAGTCTTATACTTCTAAGCCAATACTACAATAATTATTTTTAATTATTGGTATTGTCGGATCAGAATGATCAGTTTATCAAATAATATTGTAGTTTATAATTAATCAAAATAATGAAATCATAGGCATTACTTTAAAAGTATTAACTAAGTATAAATAACTTGATAGCCCAATAACCTAGTTGCATAAAATTATAGTCTGTATAATTATAATTGTAACTGTTAGTAGTAAGTAGTTACAGAATAATACTTATGAGTACATCATAAATATAATTTAAATTATTATTTGAAAATATTTATTAAAGTAAAGCTGCAACTGTAAATAAAAATTAAAGATTTTTTATTACTTCAAGTATTATTATATCTGTAATAATCCATGAAATAAAAAAGCAAAGAGGGAGAGTAGATAACTGCTCTGCATTAAAATAGGACATAAGTGTTGAGTGTACCTTATCATTCATCAAGTCATTATAGATTACGTGTTGGATTTTAGTTCAGTGATAAATCATTGAATAAAATGAAAAACAATTCTGAGATAAGACAGTTCAACCTTTTGGAAATTAAGGTATTTTGTGAGCAAATGCTTACATTTTTTTAATCAATTATTTCAAAATAATATTTACAATTTTCAATTTTGACTTACCAAAAGTATCAACTAAATCTAATTTGTTAGCAGAAGTCCAGAAATCTTCCTCAATATTGCATAAATAAATAAAAAACACACATCATTGTAAAGTCTATATATTTTTATATATTAGAAAACATCATTCAAACTTAAGTAAATATAATCATAAAATGCTAAAAGATTTATTGACTATGTATTGAAATGTATTGTGTTGTGCTATTCAATTTTATAGAGACCATAAATTATGGAGATAAATAGACAATTTAAATCAGAGCTTAGCTGAAACCGTGTTGGTTGAAATTCTAGAAAAAAATCTTCCATGATCATCACTAGATTTTCTTTATGTCTTAAACTGTTGAAACAATTTAAGAGTTATCTGATTAAAGTAGGCACTATCATATTAAATTTACAAACTTGAAAAGTTTCTACATAAATATTTCCCTAAAAAAGTGTTAAAGTAAATTATAATACTAATTATTAACTCCTTCACTTTCTTCACAACTTAAATTTTATTTATGATTTAAGCTATTCAAATATTTTTTAGGTCGACCCTTATACCAAACCTGGTTTTTCAAATGGTAAGTTTACTCATATACATTAAATTATTTTTTAATTACTTAATTCATATTATAATATCAAATTCACATTAATTACAAACATTATGTTGGTATTATAACCTTGTAATTACCAGTTACGGTTGTTTTGTTTTATTTCAGATTCATTGACAAATAGTGATCCATTTAGTGCATTAAATGCATTATTGGATGAAATATTATTGTCAACAAGTAATTCGGTAAGATTTATAATTTTGTTATATATTTATTATTTATAGGTGGTGGGTTTTTAAATTAATTAACATATATTATTGTTAAAATATTTCAAAATATACTTAATAATAGAAATTATCTATACTTATTTACAATATTTTTCATTATTTAACATTCATGTTTCTTTTATAAATTAAAAGAGGACTAAGATGATTAAATATGATTTGATTAGATTAGATGATTAAAAAAAGTTTACCTTAACTACTAATAAAAATTAAATTATTTTTAACAAACACTATTTAAGTTCATTAGCATAATATTATTTCATACTTCATGCTTGTGATATTAGTTTATTGTATAATATATTAATATGTGATTTTTTTCTAATTAAAATGTATTTATGTTTTGTAGAATAACGAAGATAAATGTCCAGATACATAAAAGGTAGGTATTATATAAAAAAGTTAGGTACACCATACATGATGGTTTAATCATATTGATTTAATTTAAATTCAAATAAATAAAAAAAAAAACTGTTTTTATTATTTTTATTTTATACTGTTTAACATCAACATTATAGTTTAATTTGCAAATATTAATTACAAAACGAATACCATTCTCTCGCAATCTCCTAATATGAATTCCAGCCATTCCACCAATAATAGGTAGTATATCAATGAAGTGTAGTCTACCATAATAATAATAAAATTATAGTTACTAGTTAGTATGTGGCCTCCAATATAAATTGTATTAAATTCAGTGATTTTACATGATAAAAATAATTACTTTAAAAAAAATCAAAATTTAATTTAAAAAGGGTAAAAGTTGATATTGCCTTATTGTACAGAAGATATTGAACCAACTTCATCAATGAGTAAGTCTGTAATATATGTTAAATTTGAATTCAATGATAAATTATTGTATATGCAAAATTATTTTGAGTGGAGACTGTTTATCTCTATATTAGGGGGTCCACAAGTAATTTCTATTGGAGTCTGTAAGTTTAAAATAATAAATAATTGAGATCCAGACAAAAAAAATCTTTGTCAAATCTTTATAATAACATGATCCACTTGAGATATTTTTAGAGTCCAGATTTCTACCTTTTGTAATCTGGATTTGCGACTGTTAGTACCAAACTTTGATCTTTATAATGTTCAACTTCAATATATTTTCTGGTACATAGGAAAACGGATCTAATTGATATTTTGAGAGGTCAAATTTGGAAATACAAAAAAAAAAAAATTATACAATTGTCAATTTTTATTATTAAATGTATTATTCAACTGTAGATTTTTTAGTCAAAAATAAAATCAACTATTCATTTACAAATATTTAAAAAACTAATTGAACAGAGTAGATAACTGACTTTTATATATCACAAACAACTCTAAATTATCGTTAACCATAACCACATTAATTTTATAACACTAACAATGAAACATTCTTGTATAGATAAAATGTGAATTACTAAGAGATATAAATCAAAAATGTTTTAAGCGATTTAAAATAATAAACGCTACAAAAATCACAATGATATAGATATCTGATCTATAGTAGACCACAAAACGTTGATAAACGACATGCAATATTCAGAGCCGTAGCAATGTTCATTTGCGCTCCTTGCCATTTAACATATTTCCGCCCTTGTAAAAATTATTTACCCCCTCCTCTTGCCAACGTACTTACACATATAAAAGATTTATACATTTGTTATTTTATTTTATTTTTATTAGCTATTATAATAATTATTATATTTAATAAAAAAAAAACTCTGTCAAACTTATTATAACCTTAGAAAATAATTTAGAAAATAATTGTACTTTTAAACATTTAGAAATTTCACTTTTCGTGCATTTTTAGTAGCAAATTTATCTATAATATTTTCAAAATTAATTTTTGAGGCCAATTCACATTCAATTGATATAATACTCATATTTGTCAATTTTTCCTGTGACATTGTAGACTTTAGATAGTTCTTAATAATTTTCAGTTTACAAAAACTTTTTTTACAAGTATTTCCTTTCATAGACTGATACAAAAAGACTAAATACCAAAATAGAAGTAGTTATCTACCACCCATAAATATGAATAAATTGATGAAGATCTTTAAAATATAAAAATGAAACATTTAGAATCCTAATTTTAAATTAAACATGCAGCTATGAGTTAATATTTTAATAATAATAATTGATTTTAAAAATCATTATGTTAACAATTGTCATGCGTACGGAGGTGGGGTGATGTTATATTATAATGATAAATTATTTTGTAAACACTTGTAAATTGTAATATTTTTGTACACATTACACCATAATAAAGTACTATAGCATAGCTATTCTAGTATAATTATTTAATATTTTGCCCATATTCTAAACAAAATTTATGTTATTAATATAATTGGTATAATATATGGTATATTTTATTCTGGATTTGCGCCCCTGGTCTGAGCTAGTTTTGCCAAGCCCTAGCTACGGCTCTGGCAATATTCATATGTATATATTTAGTTTTATGATATAGAAAGTGGTGATAGAGCGTATATTGAAAGAAACTATATTTTTTACCTAACTATATATAAATAATTTATAATTTAATGGTTTTGTTTTAATTTTAAGATTTTATGTTAAAAAATATTAATTATAATATTGTTGTGTATTGCACATAATAATGCTGAATTAAATAATAATAATTATTATTTTAATTAATAATTTAGTTAATTTAAGTTATTATTTATTATATGATAAAATTATTTCTTGTGGTTCATAAACTAATCAATTTTAATTTTTTTTCAGTAAGACTTGCAGACAATATTATTGTTTTGATACTACTTCATTTAAAAAAAATATATTATTATGTACCTAATGTATGCGGTGGTATAATATATTTAATCTGTAATACCTATAATTATTGTATGTTGGTTTTTTTTTTTTATAACTTAACATTATTTCTTTGTAGCCAATTGATTTAGTTAAATGTTGTTTATAAACAATTTCAAATAAGTTTTTGAAAATTATCACGTATATGATACAATTTTCATAACTATCATAATACTTTAATGTGTTTACGAGTATAATATTATATATTTATTTTTTTATTGTTATTCATCTTATATTTATACATCAAACATAGAATATTAATAAGAAGAATAGAATAAAATAAAATATATTTTTACAACATTCATTTACAATATATTGAATTATACTTTTAAGTGTATAATTAATGTTATAACTCAAAATGCAAGAATGAACAGTAACAAAGGGCTTTACAATATCTATGTATATTGACAATGTTGAATTTACAATAAATATAAGATATGTTTACAAATTAATATTTATAATATGTAAATGACCAAATATTAAGTAGGTACACTCAGTGGCACAAATCTTTGGCAGCAGGAAGGCACTTCAGCACTTGTCTCCTCCAAAATAATTTGGCGGTAGATATGTGTGCATAATAGTATAATACGGTTAGTAAAGGTTATATATTATAATTATATAGAAACAAAATAATATATTTTTAATTCATTAAGCAGTTAATAGAAGTAAATCGAAATGTTTGGAATTATAGATAATTAATGTCATTGGGATGGCTGGGTAGTGGTGGCTAGTATACTTTTTGACTTGCTTCCATAAAAAAAAATTTGGATTTGCACCATTGAATGCACTAGATAGGTAATGTGGTTAATATAATTAAGTAGTCTTGGTCTTATTTTTTGGATTCATAATAGATTTATTTAGCTTATTTAAAAATAGCATTGATAATTAGTAGGGAACAGATTTGAATGCAAATTGCATTTTTTGATGTATTTAAGTCATTTTATGTAAGAATGAATATATTTCGATAAAAATTTAGTTAGTTAATATTCATTCTAAAAAAATACAATAAAATATTATTTATCGTATAATATGTTGTACTATTTTTATTATTTATTATGTTTTTATCAATCAGATTTTTTGGGTTAAAGAAGATCGGAGGACTAAAAGAGGTGAAAATGATACAAATAATTAATACCTAAAAATAAGAATTTATAATGCTACATTAAAACAATTTTATTCAATTAATTTTATTTTACCATTCATTATTATTTTATAAACAATTTTTTTCAATGTTAAAAATAATTTTAAGAGCATTAAAAAAAAAAATCTGTTATAAATGCATAATGAACTGAGCATTTAAATCTGTTCCTTAGTAATTAGTAATTTATTATTGTAAAATCAATATTGTTTATAAGTTGTGTAATTGGTGTGAGTAATATTGTAATATTTTATAAGATATATAATTTTTAATCTGTACCTATATTGAATTCAACTATATTTATTCAGGCTCAAGGACATTAATAATTATTTATATCAAATGTTCACTAATTCAACTTTGTTATAGTTAGTTGTAATTCAGTGTACTTACCTACTACATAATCATTTATTATATTTTTTGCTTTAATGATATGGGAAATAAATATTAATATGATTTTTTTTTTTATAAGCTGTATTTAATTTTTTATGTTTTTATGGTATGAATATTATATAAAACTGTTTGCGTTATTGCTAATATGTTATTCGTTAGATAATTTTATTTTAAATAGTTTATTAACAATTTGGAGTGTCAGACACAGACATATAAAAATACTGTAATTCTTAAATAATATTATGTCCCTATGATATTGGGAAGTTATGATAAAATGTATTGGATTTTTGAGTAAAACAAATACAATCAATCAAAGCCAATATTGAATATATACATTTAATCCTATATCAATTATATTTTATAATAAATATATTTATCAATAATGTTAAATAATTTTGAACAAATAAGAAAAAGTTTATATACTAGGTACCCAGTAGTATAGTATAATAATAAAAAAATAGTTAAAATAAATAAAATAATTAGTATGCTACATACTATATGTATCTAAATGAATAAAATAAATAATATTTGAAACAAATTAGATAAATTACTTCTAAAACTATTAAACAATTAATAGTTTGATTTGTATATTATGCATCCATATTTACTCTTTTATGGGAGATTTATTGCTAAAAATCAGTAAAAATATAATACAATGACCTAAGTAAGCAGTACCGTGTTAAGGTTTAATGCCACTGGTGGCACACATATTTTTCCGCCTCATACCCACCCCTCCTCCCACACAATACCAATCATTAAAAAAAACCTTGTATAATATAGTGATTAAATGAATACAGTTAAGATATTTTGTCGCATTATCACTTATTGGACAAAATATAGGTGTTGGGCGTAGGTATTTACTATTTAGCATTTATGTAGGTACCTATATATAATCAATTACATACAATATAATTATATCAATCATATAAAATATAATTTATATTATGTTTATTTGTTATGAAAACTAATAAAACCGACATAAGCTACAAAAAAATATGCGGTAAAGACTATAATGTTGTCAAGATCAACATGTAAATTAAATTTTATATGTAGACTATAGAACACAATTGATCATTTCAAAAAAATATGTCTAATATATTGAGGTTTAAATTTAATATACCTAATAACAACAAATTATTAAATTTAATTCTAAAAAATCATGTAAAATATAAACCGTAGAAATAAATAATAGTATGTATACATATTTTTAAGCTTTTCAGGAATTCAAACTATTTTTTTTTTCAAAACTTTTTTTATAACAAATTTATGAATGATGTTTTTCCAATCCATTTCTTTCAAAAGATTATTTTCAACCTGACTATAACAATATAGCGATAATTCTGTTATTTGTAAATGATGTTTAAAAATAAATTAATAATTCACCACAACTGGAAAAATGAAAATGTGTGCTTGCGTTGTAGTTATATCACTCGTTCTAGTATTATCACGAATTCACAATAATATGGGCATGCTATTACTTATCAAGAACCATTTAAGGTTAATTGTATAATAATTTATAACGTTACTACAATAACTGTACGTTAATTCTTGTCCATCGAATTTCTACTGCGTATGTGTAGGTAATATTGAATTTAACTTATTATATCTGTATAATATATTTCCTATATTTTAATATTTAAAAAATGTATGAAAAATCTGTATATGAATGCCGTTTATGAAATATTTTAAAATTTTTCCGCTGGGGGAAATGCTCCATTTGCCCCTGTTAAACACGCCTCTGTAAGTAAGTGTATGAACATAGATATATCTAAGACTAAATTATAACAAAAATCATAAATAATGTATATATGAGCAAAATCTGCAGTATAAACATCAAAATTGACTAATACTACATTTTTTATATTTTATTTAATTTTATTTCCCCCATAAATATCACAAGTTATCTTATTTTGTAAATATTCATCTCTTAATCAAAAGAAATATTAGTTATTTAAATGACTTAAAAAGTTTAAAATTATAAAAAGAACAGGGATGGTAAAGAATAAGTGCTTCTAGCAAAGGTAAACAAGTTAATGAAAATAATTACTATAAGTAACATTTGATGAATTAAGCCACATTAATAAAACTGGGAGTAATTAATATAGTTCATGTATTAAAACATGTTTTTAATAAAAATACAAAAATACTAGTTTTAAAATACTTAAATGTGATTGTATTATGCTTAAAATGAACAGTTGGGTTAGTTACTTTCACATTACTTGTGACAAAATAAATAGGTAACAAGATTACATTTTTGATACAAAAATTATAAAGCAATAGGCAATAGTATTATATTATGTTTTTATCTCATACGTAACTAGTTTCAATGGTATTACTTTCAACATTTAATTATATTTAAAACTAAAAATAATACAATTATTTATAATGACCAATTTATGCATATTATAAACATTCTTTTTATAAACTATATAATAACTTATAATTTTCATGTAATTAGCTTAGTATTCCCAATCAAACTAAAAAAAGTAGAAGTTTGACATCAGCATTTTGCACTTGAAGGGAGTGGATTTATTAAATTTTAGAAACGTTAGTAAATCGATAATATTTTTAAAACATTTAAATAATGTGTATTAGTATCATAAAAGTAAAATTTATTTTTTTTTTAATCCTATACCTACACATAAAACATCATTATTAGTAATATTTGAACACATATAAACATAGCATAATTATCAGTATAAAATAATATTATCACAATAAGACAACTGATATAAATATATTTTCCTTATCAAAATAGTATTTGTTGAATGCTCCAGGTAGTTTGGTTTTCATGAAGACAAGAACACAAGAATGTTAATTTTGTATTAAAAATTCACAATACATAGTTATTATCATTAATTATATATAGTATTATTACTATATATATTATCAATGTTATTATTATGATCCGAGAGTTTTCTTCAGTATTTCAAGGTCAAAGATAAATAAAAATATACAAATAACAACGCATTTTATTCAAATAAAGTATTTTTATTATTTAAACATAATTTTATTTCAAACGAATAAAATAAATTTGTATGATATTCCAACTTAAAAATGTGTGGTATTATTGAATGATATAAATATAGGGAGATTTAATAATAATAATAATAAGAAAAAATTGATAGTATAAAAATTATATTATTATATAGAATAAGATAAAAAATAAGTAACAAGATTGGATATAAACAACTAGAAAACTCTGACAAAGAAACTCAATAGAAAGTTGAAAGACTCACATCAATGTTATAATAAATAAACAAAACAAACAACATTCAAGCAACACAAATTATACTAATTAAATATAAGGACAAATTCCAAATAAAAGTTTGATAATTAAAATTAAACCACGATAAAGTTATTTATAAAGCAGTTAATTACTTTTTTTTACAAGTGTTTTACATTTCACAATAGATTTGAATAATGATATAAATTATATTTATTTTCCAATTAAGGTGCAATCATAAATACAAATAAAACTAAAGCGCACATTCCAAATTTAATGAAGAAAATCAACTAATGATAGACTATTAATATTTAAGAATAATGAGGCTATGATTTTTTTTTTATAATTCATCCTATGAAAGTGAACAACTTGTAATTAATTTCTAACAATTTATTATCTTTCTTCATTAAAAATGGAATGTATATCAATGTTTTAGTTACAATTCTCAAACATAAATAGATATAAATATATAAATACACAATGACTCCTATTTTTTAAGAAATATAGAAGAATATTTATATAACAAAAAGAAGTACTTTTTTGTAAATGATTTTACATGGTTAAGGTGCTGTGAATGTTAAATTATTACTTGGAATTTTCCATTTATTGTTTTAATCATTTTTGTGCTTTTATTGTTTACATTTATCTAATAATTTTTTTCACCTTTATAACTAGACATAAGTATTTTTCAACTCTTTACCGTTTTTCTCTGCCAAAGTTTTCTACTTATCGTACATCTAAACGCCTATCACATTTCTCTATCAAACTCTTGACATATTTTGAACTTTAAATTTGAATAATATTTCTTTCACTTAATTGATTTTCATAATCTTCAGAATTTTTATGGAATATGAATACTTTTGTTAAATTCATGGCCAAACAACAATACCTATAAGAAAAAAAAATATTAATACGTAACGTAACATTTTAAGTTTAATTAATAATGTATCATAACAAAATTGATCAAAATAATGTAATTATTTTATCTTATTTTAATATAGACCAGGGATGGCAAATAGGATTTTTTCTACGTGCTAATTTATGACATAATTCAAAAAAAAAATTCTCAGCCATGCCACAATTATTTTTATTAACACAGCAAAATACAAATACAAAATATAAATGAAAAATTATTGATTTTAATGTAGAAAATTATGTAAAACTGGAAATAATGTGAAAAAAATATTAAATTATTATTGTTTGTTAGAAATCTTTTGCTTCATTTTGGTTGAAAGGTTTTTTATATCTGGTTGATATGATGTTGATTGCAAGGCAATACATGCTGCCGAATCTTCCTCCGTTAATCTGTTCCTAGCCTTTGAATGTGTATGATTTAATACCGAAAAGAGACTTTTGCAAGCATATGTTGAAGAAAAAATTGTTAACAATGAAATTGCTAATTTTTTGACAGAAGAAAAATTTTCTAGAATATTATTCCATACTTATTATGTTGTCAACACCGCAATCTGTTTCTTCGTTATGTATTCGATGACGTTCCAATTCTTCGATACGCTCTCGCATATTCACAAATTTATTTGTCCAAATTGGATTAGTTTGCAAATTGATTAACTGCATTTCTAAATTTTCTAATCCCATACAATTAAGATAGTAATCATTAAAATCTTGCACATCGAATAAATCGGGATAATTAATAATTTTTATTAATTTTTCAATTTTTTTAAAATCATGAAACCATGAAAATATGGACAAATAAAAGTTTTTCGAGTGCCATCGAAAATCTCACGCGTGCCACCTATTTGCCATCCCTGATATAGACTGTGATCAAAAGTACAAAAAACAATTATATATGATTCCAAATGCATTAAAGTTAACATAAGGCAGGATTATATTAGCTATATTATTATTATTAAATATTTTATTCTTATAAATTATTTAAATTATTATTTATAATATTATTTAACCTATTTAATTTTGATTTTTTTCTGATTTAGTACTTTTGAAAACATAAAATATGATCAATAATATTATCAGTTATAATTATAATAACTAATAAATATATATATAATACATTGGTATTGCCTTGCTGTAAGATTATCCTAAATTAATATCTGGATAAGCTTCGTAAATTAAAAAATTATTGATTATTTATAAAAAAATATTAATTGATTTAGGGGAATGGGGAATCATATGGTACTGCAAAAAATCGTAGAGGGGAAAGACACAAGTTAGGTTATTAACTTCCTCATTAATTATAGGAATTATTATTATTCAAAAATTTGTATTATCATTCATTATAAATTAATACTTATAATTGTATTAATTACTTACCAAATAAATATAATTATAAAAGCTAAGTAGTTTTTTTGTTCATATAAAAATTGAGATAGGTGCTAAATTTATTATTGATATTTGTGTAAGAATGTATAGTATAATAATTTTCAACATAAGCTATACTTTGTCTCAAACAAGAATAATTTTTTTTTGCGACTGTCTGCATTGGCAGTGGCAAGCCCAAATTTCTCAATGACAACTTACAAACATTCTTAATTAATAATATTATTATACTTAATTTGAGGACCGCCCAATAGTATGGGTCGTTGGTGAGAGTAGAAGATGCGAGTAAATGGACAACAATCAGTTGACTGACAACTTATTATTCTCTTTTGAGACAGGATATAATTAACATTTTATATCTTAAAATAAGATCTCAAAAATTATTAAGAGTTAAATTTAAATGCATGATGTGGTCTTAACTAAACCCTTTCTTGATATAACAAATAGTAAAAAAATTTACCTTGAATCATTGAAGTGATTTTTTCAGCTCCACCGTGGAACTTCTAAGTCTTTATGGAAATGGCAAGGTAGTGGTGTTCAGAGAAGCTTATCCTGAATTAAAAAAAAAAAAAACATGTTTATTTGTCTTCATACTTATGGTTAGATACATAAGAACGTAAGATAAATATTCAAAGTAAATGAAATTTTCTGCAGTTATTCACTTTGTACTTACATGCTGTTAGAAGCACCATAGATATTTTCTTAAATGTCAGTAAACCAATAACTTGTCGTCAACTGTGTAAAAAAATATTCTTCGAGTCGCGACGTCGATTCGATAGAATAACCGAAACAGTCTACGGGAAGCAATGATTTCGAAAATGTTATAGATCGCTAAAGTGATTAGAATCGATGGCAAATCCGAACGGTCGTCGTCGCCTGATCGGACGCATGGATTAAGAGATGACTTGGAAAAATAAAAACAAGTTTGTTGGTCGGCGAGTAGCAAAATAAACAATAATGAAGACTGTATCGCAGTCCGCAATAGCGGACAGCCGTCAACAACCAAATCTGTGAAGATAGATCTCGTACATTACCCGAAGCCGACAATGCTACGTCGCCAATGGCGGCGAAGCACAAGAATTTAAAAGGCAAACGCTGGACGCCGGAGCGTCCGCCGCCCGGACTGTAGGTATTGTTATTGTTTACAGTCGTCGCTCATCCTCATTGGTCGCCGCCCGCCAGTCGGACCACCTCAGCAATCCTGCGCAACGTTTATACCACGACCCCGATACTAGTTTATGCAACCAAGTAACAGAATTGAAACGAAAAAATACACGGCACTTTTTGAAAACGTCCGTACACACTGCTCCCGATGTTCCGCCAGATACGCTGCACTACAACTGAGTAGTGGGTAGCGAGTACATTCGTTCAGCGCGGTTTCAGCCGTTTCGATTTTTCCAAACAAATTCCAAATATCCCAATAGCAAATGCATACCTAATGCCTGTTTATGGAACTATTAATAATTAATATTAGCATTGATTTTAAACTAAAATGTATTACCATATAATCAACGGTATTAGTGAATCAATTCGTTTGATTGTTAAACGTATTGTATTCTATTTTATTTTTTATCAACTAATAACTAAAGCGCATTGCGATTTTTCAATTCCTAATCATGAACTAAGTTATTATTATTTATTAATTTAACAAATTATTCTATGCCCCGTGGTTGTGTGGAAAATTTTAAGTGTTATGAAGAAATTAATATATTAAGAACTTTTTTTTTACAGTGTATAGTGTATGTAAAGAAAAAAAATGTACGAATTAAATTCCAAAGATATTTATAGGTAAGTAACAAGTTATTAAGTTATTTTGTACAAATCTAGCTATTATTAATACATTTAATTATGTTAAGTACAATTATAATTATTATAATTAGGCTTGACAACATTATTAACATACTAACTTTTGTTTTCCAAATGAGAACTGAGAGTCTGAGAACTACCCTTTTTACAATAAATTATCTGTTCAGAAAGTGCTTTTTTAACATTATAATGATTAATTTGTCTAAGTATAAATTTGAACGAGTAATTTCTGAGTTCATAAAATGTATCAAGGATAAAGGTTTCCTTGTAGCGTCATGACGCCGCGTCTAGACGCTTACCCATGTCCAGACCGGTAGTTGGCGTTAGACGCCGCGTCTGGACGCTGCAGGGAAACCGTACTTTAAGCGAGACGGGTTTTTGTTAATAAAGCTTTAGCATAATATAACACCAATAACTTTGCTAAACTGAGTTTAAAAATGTCGAGCATGGCTATATCATGATATCTATTGTGGGCTTGTGGTTAATTAGTAAATGTAATTATTATATTATTATTGATTCATATTTATAGTTTTCCAAAGATTATTGATATTATATAGGACTGGTTGTAATACCTACTGAAATATATTTTTTTAAGTCATAAAAAGGTAACGTAAAAAAAAAAGAATGCGTCGATTTATATTAGAAATATGAAAATCCATAAGGATTAGATTACCATCTTAAATCTTAATAATAATAATAATGGATTAGACATTAAATTAGGAATGCGGAGCAACATAGTTTGAAATCGTATCATACCACTAACACGGTCAAGTGTCAGGCGTCAGCTAAAGCTAAAGCATGTCCAGCAAACATTTCTCAAGTGCTGTGTTTTTATTTTGAGAATTTAATACCAATTGCATAATTACTTTTTTATTCTTAGTGTTTTCGACTTAAAATTGTTAACTGATAGAAAGGTTAATTAAATTTGTGTTTTTGTTTCAAATTAATAATTTCAATAATTCGATAAAGATGTAACAGTATTATTGGGTAACATCATATCAATTTTCTTGTTCCAAATCGAAATTTTCACCATTTCCATTTCTTTTCTATTCCCATTTCTCCTACACATTATCTAAAATCAACCCTTTGTAAAGGACGATGATGTTGGCAAACGAAGACCCATTATTTTTCATTTGATTTATTGTTATTACAAGATAATTACTATTGTAACAAGTGTTGTTAATGATTACTATTATGATATCATTTAAATGTAATTTCCTTACTAATTTTTTTTTATAGTTTTTTTTTTTTATAAATTTTTTAATTTGCTAAATTTTAGTTAAGCTTTTTAACTTTAACGTATTTTAAATTGGATTCAACCTATAAATTTACGTATAAATAAATTGTAATGATTACAATGACTTATGTAGTTATGTGAACATAAAAGTATAAGAATGCATCTGTTTAATTAATTTACCACGCTTTTATTTATTTATTATTAAAATATTTATTTGTAATTTAATACCTAAATTGATTTTAAAATCAAAACCAGAATTTTATCACATAGATACTGATTATGAGCTTTAACAATTTAAGTTTGTAGATTTATCAGTTTTTATCTTAGTATAATATAACGGCATACGCAAAACAAATTTTGTTACAGATATAAATAAAAAAGACATCATTAAAAAATCATTTTATTCTCATCTTCGGTAAAAATCTAATAAATAATATTTGATTTATTTTCAAGTTTTATAAGTTTCTATTCAATTTATCAAAACTTACAATAATAATGTTTGTGTTTACTAAGATATTTTATTTTGCTCAAATTTTTATTTGTACAAATATACGTATAAAATTAAAATTTTATGTATTGTAATTTAAAATCAAAACATAATTTTTACTTGTATTTAATAGTGTTTAATACTTTAATGTTTAATGACTATTGTTTAGAATAGTAATTTTTTATTTATACTAGCAATTTTTAAGTTTTTAAGCTTGACTGGCCTTATAGGTAACTATTAATTTTGTACTTTATACGTGGATTTTAAAATTGATCGTATGTATTAATTTTAGATTCAGAGTGAAGCGAATATAAACATTCTTCCAATGTATTTCATAGTTATTGAAGGATATTTTTTGTGTGTCTTGACACTATTTAGAGAAGAAAATTGTTTTTAATTTTCAACAATCAAATGAGATTTTTGGTAGTAAATTTGGTCTACTTGGAAGTTGATTTCACATTGAATCAAAAGTGGGAAATTCAAGTATTTTTCTAAGTTCTTAATTGGGAATCTAAATAAAACCAGTAGGAATACTTACGAGACACCAGTTTTTGACAAAATCGGTTTTATATTGGTCGTAATTACGAAAAAAATAATCAAGATGACTTTTCAATTAATACAAAATATTTTTATTAGCATTTTATAAAATAAATATAACGACATAACACTTTCAAAATATTTAAGCTATTTTTAACCTTTTTATAGAAATTTCAAATTATTAATTACTTTGGATTTTCAGTTTAGGTATATTGATAAAAATGTCAAAAATATATCGATTAAAAATGACTAATTAATTATTATAAAAGTTATTCACTGGATCAAAATTCTTAAAAAAAAGGTTCCACAAAGTGTATTCTTATATTTGTACAAAAATATTAAAAATACATAAGCACAATTTTTATTTTGAAATCCATTTGTAGTTAAAATTTATACGAATTATGTCAAAATTGCAAACTCTTTTTGAATCTAAGTATTAAAAACTTCATACATAGTTTTTTATAAGTAGTTCTTCCTGAAACAATAAAATCTAAAAAATATATAAAGACAATAATGATTTTAAAACATTTTATGTTCCAATTAGGACGAAATTACTTATTTAAACAATATATAACAATATATTAATTATTTTGTTACAATTCAAAACATATTCGTGGCAAGTTGAACTTAAATGTATTTTAAATTATTATGAATTCTTCTATATGCAATGACAATTTTTAATTTATTTTAAAATATTATTTATTTATAGGTAATCTATTTTTATTGTTATACAGTATTTACAGAAAGATGTTATTACATTTTGTGTTATATAAGTTGGTATAATATGATTTAAATATATATATTATTTTAATAATTAAGTACTAATAATAAGATAAATGCAATATGTTCGGAAAAAATTATATCAACCTATTATAATACTAAAAGTAAAATAAATGACTAATAGACAATAGTTATATCATAATTATCATTTGGTGATGTAGGCTTCAGGGGCGTATTTAAAATTTTAGACTTACTTCTAGGGGGGGGGACTCAATTTTTTTTTTAATTCAGGCTCAACATTTTTGGTTATATTTAAATCAGGTGAATCCTTAATATTTGGTGTAGTTCTTATTTAACACCTGTCTGTGTTTTGAAAGTTACACTTGTGTATTATTTAATTCTTCACTAAGTATGGACCCGACAAAAATCCCAATTCATAGCTACGCGTATCGTATACCGAACGCTTGAAGTTATCAAAATATCACGTACTCTCGTTGTGGTGGTTTGACACGTATAAAATTAAACGATTTAATTAAAAATCACGCGCAATGTATAGTATGTACGAATTACGACATGCGTAACCGTGAAATGGATATAATATACAATTATATGCATTAACGCCAATAACTACGATTTATGATATTATAACTATCTTAAATCGAGTTATTATGTGATATTGTATCTAAGTATTCTTATATTTATATTTTTATATACATTTTTTAGGTGGCTGTAAGCCCGCGGGCCGCCGTGCCGCGCATAATATATGTATATAATATAGGTACAATTGTTTTTAATTTTTTATGAACTTTATATTTTTTTTTATTGACAAAAGTGGTACTAAAACCTTCAGCAGAGTGTCGGGTATAACAGTAAAAAATTTCAGCCAAATCGGTTCAGTAGTTTTCTCGGTTAGCGCGGTCGCAGAAAAACCCTTACAATTTTATATAATAGTGTAGATTTTTGTAGAAAATCAAAATTGTTAATTAATTTAATTTCGTTTATTCATTATAAAATGATCCACATTAAAAAAATTTGAAGTGCGTATCCTACTATATCTCACATAATATAATCGATTCCTTAAATACGGATTCAGGGGGGGGCGATCGCCCCCTTCGCCCCCCTAAAATACGCCCCTGGTAGGCTCATAGACCGGAAACGCTCAGAATCTTTTTCGTATACAATGATATATTGCTGAATTCAAATTTAACGCACCAATGATAGTGACCTAGTGTACAGAAAAGCGGTACTCACTTACCTGCCTTTATTATTATTATTATTATTATTATTATTATTATTACTATACGGAGACACGCAGTTGTTGTTATAAATTGTATTGTTATGTTTTTAAGTGCAGTAAAGTACTAAAGCACAAACACTGAATTATTTTAATTATTAAAATGTATAAATGACAAAAACCACATGTCTATTTTCCGGGTTGGTGCCACTCTATAAATAGTATTGTTTGACCACTGACCGGTCGAATTATTTACATACAATAATTATTATACATTTATAATATCGCAAATTATTACTTTAGATATTATAGGTATGCAGTTTTCAGAACTAGTATTAAGTTACCACTGTTATAAGGTATGATTAGATCTGCATTATTATTATAATATAATTACCTATATATTAATATGATAATATGAGTATTATAAAGTGACGAAAATGTACAATAATAAATTGATAATTGTACGCCACGTGACTATTTTTTATATTGCTTAGGTACATATATTTTTCATAACTAAACAAATTAGATATATTCATGTTAAGTTAAAAACAATACATTTTAAATAAGTGTCATAGAAGCATATTAAATTAACGCATTTTCTATTATGAATATATGAGGCTCTGAATAATAAATATGATCAAAGGTGTCCGTACTTTTTAAAAACGTATTAAATTTTCGAAATCTACACAAAAAATTGACACCTATGTTGACAGATAATTAAATTTTTTACAAGGACTTTTTACAACTAAATTACGCTTAAAAGAATTAATAAGCAAATAGTTTTTATAACTGATTAGTGACTACCTATTTGTACTGTTAAAATAATTTTGCGTTAATATAAAAAGTTTAATAGCCTTTAGAGTTTTTTAATTAATTTTAAAATTTAAAACTAATAAATTGTACCTCTATAAATTTATGTAAAAGATTAAGGAAAAAGTCCATGTTTATATTATTTTACGCATAAATAGAACAGTAGATGTATTAGATAAAAAATATTTGACGATTTGTAAGTTGATTAAACATGATATTAGTAATACTTACCATATTTCGTTTTAAAATATATTCTTTTATTATTCAACTAATCATACAGAAAAATCCTTAAATAAGTATCTTGTGTATATAAAGTACAATATTGACAACTGATTAATAATTCAATTTAGATTTCGAATTAATTTCATTGTTTTGTTTTAAGCAAACACGTCAGAATATAATTAGAAATTTATAACTACTTTTTAATCATTGTTAGCTATAAGCTCTATAGTCATTATTCGAATAAAAGTCAGTTATTAAAGATTAGGAAATAAAGTTTAAAAGATTGAAACATTTATAACCAGAGGGGTACCAAACAAAAGTTTTTTTTTAACTATAACTTTTAATTTATAAATTGTAATTTTGTTTTTGTTGCTTTCTGACGAATGATGTCTGTAGTTTACCAATTACCGGGGAATGTGATAACGCAATTCTCCTTATGTTGTGGTTCAAATGGAAGATACATTTTAGTAGTTATATGTCATAGTTGTAATTGAACATAAAATTATCAAACATTTAAAGACGAAGAACCTTTTTTTTAGACAAGGAATCTGAAACTGAATGACAGAATGTCTTACGGGATAACCTAAAGTTGATTCATTATTATCGTCTACAGCAGAGGTTCCCAAACTGTTACATTTTTTAATCATCTATTTGTCGATATTCAATATCAGGTTTATTCACTAAAACAGCAAAAAAAAAGGGCCGCCAAATTTTAAAAAAATCCTAAAATGAGTTGTACAATAAAAAGTTCGGGAACTTCTGGTCTATTCGGCGTAGACTCTGCATATGTGTATATGTATAATATTCTGTACCTATACATTTTATATATGTGTTAATATGTATACAGCACCAGCCGCAGAGATATTTTTTTCACCGTAAAAATAATACTGTTTTACAAGAAATAATATAAAATTATTAACATGATATTTTAATAATCACAACATAATTTGTGAAAGTAGGTCAACCAAAAAATTATTATAGTAATATTAAATTATAGTATTTCACTATATAACAGTGTATTAATTACAAAGTTATAATTAGGTTTAATTTGAATTTAAAATTAATTTTTTTTATTTAAATACCGTGAGTATTTGAAATATAAATTAGAAGGGTTAAATCATTTTTTTCATGAGTTTTTAAGTTAAAAATGTATAAAATTGAGAATTGCAATTTTTATTATAAACCTAATAATATAATATAATGTTTATTATATTATGTAATTTTAATATTATTTAAGAAAAATAGAGACTTCATTTTGAGTTTACAATATTTTATTTTAAAAGTATATATGTTTAAAATAAAGTACCTATATATTTTTATTAAATGTTACTTAATAATAATTAAGACACTAAAATTTCAATATGTCCTAGAAATTACAATATAATATTATCTAATTGTATTATATTAATTGTATGTCATTTTATTTTGTATCATTTATTTTTAGCAATTAAAAACTTTCAACATTTTCTATCGTCGACCATCGTATATCGAAACAAAATAAATATTATATGCTTTTATGTTTATAGTTATAATTTTTTAACTTCTCGCAATCATTATCACGAAACCCATGATGATAATCAAAAATTAACATAATTTTTGGTATTTTATTATTAAAGTATCTAAGAACAAATGCAGGTATTTTGATAAGTATTTTAAATATGTATTTAAATACTCAGTAAAAAAAGGGATTTGCCTAAAAATATTACTGTCCAGGAGGATAAATGATAGTCTTTGAAACACTGACCGGAAATTGTATACAATATGGCTAGACTGATTATACCAAATAGGAAAAATTAATAATAAACTTAATTTAATAATAATAAAAATATTAGATTTAAATGTAATATTTATTTTATTTTACACTTATTTGATTAACATTGGAAAATTTTTATTTATTTATAAATATACATTTTTACTTATTTATTTTGATACTTATTGCCATTATGGCATTTGAAGATGCATCAAATTCCAGCAGCTTTTCACTTGTATCTTTTTGTTTCGCATATTTCACCACAAGTGAAAGCCCCTCCGATTACTCTCGCAGTCTCACCGACCGCGGACGGTTACCTCGTTGCTCATAATGCGCAATCGCCATTATCTCGGCACTAGGTGACAACTGAATGTTGTCTCAATGTCTTGAATTGTCGAGTACATCATCAATATTAAAAAACTGTTCCTTGCAAATTGTAAACTGATTTCTACTGTAATCATGTTGTAGTCTACTTTTGGTTGAACCTTGTAATTTCCGGTTTCTACTGCAAACCAAACAAAAAGTGGTAAAAATATCCAATAAGCAACATAAGCAACTTCTTCAGAACGTTTATGAGTTTAAAGGCACATAAGTTTACAAATGTTTAACCAGATTATTAAATAATACTTAGTTCAAAACGATAAAAATTGTCTCTTATGATAAAGTACGAAAAAAAAAATTTATACGTTTAATGGCTACGTGTTATGCACAATAAACGCATCAGTTTTAGCATTGTATACAATGATCAGTCTAAATGAAAAATAAATATTTATAATTTACATTACCCAAATATTATGTGCATAGTATACATATAGTATATAAAATGCCCGGTCTGTGTTTACAATGACCAATTTTTCTATTTGGACCGTAACATAAATACAAATAATTTAAAAATATAACTATAGATACTTTTAAATTTTTAAAGTAATATTTTTTGGTATCTTATATATCTACATAATAGTTTTTATATAGCATTTTAATGTCTTACATTGATTGTATAGATCATTTTACAAGTAAAAATTAAACTTCTTGCAAATTTGTACTAATTTACACTTTTACATACAATATGGATTGTATTTTCTAATTCAAATCATACTTCCTTTTCAATTATTTTTTAACGTTATTGAATTGGAAATAGAAATAAATGCACTAAAAAGAAAAGGTATTTTAGTTACATTAGGTACTCAAAGTACACTCTAAACCTAACATATTATAGAGTGACTTACTACGTTTTATTATTGATATTTTTCTGTTTTATTTTAGTAATGATATGCGCTCATATCATAATTGTAATAATAACTGCATAGCAGTTTGAATATAATAAAATAACAGTCAAGTAGTCGCGCACAGATAACGGTTAATTTTAATAAACATCTTTCATCACTGATGAAAGGGACGATTTACATTGTAGGGTCACATAGAAACTCCACATGTGTTTTGGACAATAGAGAATAAGGCGTGTGACTTTTCTTGTGTGCCGGCAGAGACAAGGGATGGCCCAATGAGAGTCTCTGCCACCAAGGATAAAGCTAGATCTTTGGAAATGCGGGGGCCTTTGATGGGGCCGCCCGAAACTCTGGCCGGTGTGGGTGGTATAACCAGATCGTCTCTCACATTAGTGCATGCGCATTAGTATCATTAGTAACATCTTTCTACAGTTTACACCAAATCATACGAGCGTCAACTAGGCCTGTTTTCAAACCGGATAAGTTAGTGTTGTTTTTCATTTGGATTTTCGTGTCTAGAGAATTTTTATTTGTGTCACCTCATCATGTCACTACAATATATACAGTAGACGCCGCTTATAAGACTCACTCTGGGACCAACATAAAGTGAGTCTTAAAAGCGAAGTAAGAAAAAAAAATTTCAATTGCATATTTATGAATTTTATTTTACTATTTATTTTGCTTTGATTTTGATCTAATTTAATATATATTACACACCTATTAAATACGAAAATTGCAAAAATGTGAAATTCGATACAATTTGTTGTACATACACACTTTATAAAGCATAAATTAAAACCAGAAATAATCCAAAAAAATATGTAATTTTTGAAAACCAATTTATTTGTAAATTTTAACCAACAATATTTATTTTTACCATTTTTTTTACGAAATTTGAGTCTTATAACCGAATGTTTTTAATGTATTCGGATATGCCCGGACCGTTCCAGACGATTTTTAGTCTAATAAGCGATTGAACCTTATATCCGCGAGTCTTATAAGCGGCGTCCACTGTATATAGTATATACTGCTGCGAATCAAGTAAGGTGCATAATTATAACATACTATATTATATTAATATTATAATTTAGACCAGGTACGGATACAGGGGGATAAACAATTTTTTTTTGTACGTGCCTGATTTAGACTATATTCTGCATACAGTTTACTTGATTATAGTATTTTAGAATATAATATGACCTCGAAAGCCCTTCGACGATCAGGAGAAAGGTAATTCCGTAAAACTGAAATTAAATATCTGAAAGAGGTGAAATTAATTTTAAAATCACATTTTATTTTCGTTATTTTTTGTTGGTTTTTATTTCGTTTTTTTGTTTTGTTTTTTGTTTCTTGCCATTCAATCTACTAAAAATTGCACGTAATCCATCGATACCCTATCCACTATTGTACATCCACTACAACTTACACAGCTCTATTTCTAAATAAGGGAGGTTTTTTGTCGGTCCCTGTAGTTAATCAATTTTAAAAGTTCTTAATTTTTCCATTTAATATTTTTCATTTTTTAGACTATCAAGTTTTAAATTAGTTTTTTTAATGTACAAAACTGATAAAGCTTAATGATTTTATAGGTAAAAACTATTTGATAGTATTCATTCAATATAAATATAGATATAATAAATATAAATAAATAATATTATAATAAAAATCTCACACTATCATCTGTAGTATAATATATTATATCAGAGCTTGCGCTAACGTGCAGTTGTGCATAAAATGTACAGTTCTTATTTAAATGTTGTGCAGTTCATAAAAAGTAATAGGTACCTATATTTTTAATTTTTAATAATTAATTCTATGTGTCTACGAGCTTATAATATAAATATCATTCGACATTATTTTGTTTTCCAAATTAATTAGAAATTGATTGAAACATTGATAATTTATCTATAAATATCAAGAGATTACATCTACTACGGTCTTTAAAATAAACCGTGTTCATGACCATTGCGTTATACCACCAAATATTGTGGTTGTGCTCAAATTAAGAACCATCACCAAATAGAAAATAATATTATTGATGAATAGGTTGTCATAAAAAAGAAAAAATACATTTAAAAATTAGATTAATTTTAATTGTTGTTAATCAAAATATAATTTAAGGAATTTTGTTATTTAAACTGACAATATTTATACATTATGATTCGGATTCGGAAGTTGATGACCTTAAAAAAATTAAAAAAATGCAAATATGACATAAAAATGACAAAAAAATGTTCTTTAAAAAATGACCTAAAAATATTACAAATATTTGTTTAAATTAATAAAAAAATATATATTTTTTATTATAACTGTATTTTACTATAAAATTCTATATACATTTATTAAAATATACAAATTACTCAAAATATAAAAATGACAAAAGATGTCCTTAAAAATTAAATAAAAAAATTACAAATATAGTAGACGTAGATGAGCACTAATCAATGTTTTAATTTTAGGCATTTCAAAAATATTACGAAAAAATAATAAAATTTAGGTATAATAATATCCACTACAACACGACAACGACTGTAATTGGTGAGATAAAATCGGATAGGTACTAATCTTAGTCCGTGATAATTTCAAAGTTTTAAGTAAGTTATCGGTATAATTGTCGATAAGAAACAATAAGAAGTGAACCAATGTGAAATCAGTTAAAATGACTAAAAATGTGGGAAAATAACCTAAAAAGTAATAAACACCAAAAAATGCAAAATAAAAATTAGTTGTTCAGATTTACATGCTAATTAAACACATTTATGGCCAGAAGAGCATTGTCTAAAAAGTTACAAAAAAAAAAAAATGCGAAATGCATCAACTTCCGAGTCCTAATCATCACTATCATCATTAATCATTATTAATATTATTATCATAATTTATGACGTAAAATATATTATATTATATTTATGATAGTATGTGTTATGTATTATACGCGAGCGAAGCGAGTATTAAAATTGTTCAGTTCTTAAAAACAAACAGGATGTGCAGTTCTAATATTTCTTTAGCACAAGCTCTGTATTATATATATTTTTTAAGAAAACAATAGCGATTTTGAATGGTTTTACAAGTTGTTATTAATTTTTAATTTATTTTTTTCCTGCTTTATGAAGTATATTTTATGATACTACTTAATAATAAAATAAATATTAATTAATGATTATTGGTGATGATTGAACTGTTTAAGTAGATAATAGTGATAATACATATATAATATCACAACACATTATGTAATTGGACTGCAATATAAAATGGTAATATAATATTCATATTTTAGATTCTGAACGGATCGATGAATGTATTGATTTTACAATGACGTGTTTGTTTTATGTGTGTATGTGTACATGATAAGTATTCATTAAAATGCTTCGATTTTCTAGTTAAATGGTGGTCTTAGATAGACAATTGGATCTAATTTTAACTTTAAATAGATAAAAATCAAAAACTTCTAATATTTTTCAAAATATTCGAGGGAAAAAATGAAAAAATGAAATACAATTAAACGTAAATACTAAATACTAAATAAATAAATACTTATAAAAAATTTACTGTTTGGTAAAAATTCTTGGAATTTTAATAGAAAGGTTACCGTAAGTTTTAATTTATCATTTTAAAAATATCCGAAATTTTTTGTCACAGTATTTTTAGTGTTTAAAATTATAATTTAGACAACATTTGTTAAAATCTCGAAAATTTACAAATTATTTTGTACTTATAGAAATTCGTATAAATGTTTCTTTTTATACCTAAGATTTTAAAATTTAATTTAAGATTCTTTATTAGATTTTCTACCTATAACAAAAATAAAAAGTTTATTGGAAAGTCACATTAAATTTTTATGACCGTTTGAATTTCAAATTTTTATGACATTGGATATTCACCCATTACCCGTATAATAACTATTTCGTCTAAAATGATTTTTGTTTATTGTTGTTATTAAAAAACGAATAAATATTGATACTTGAAATTTTCACCAAACGTTTATATTATTATTTTCTATACATGGTATAAATTTCGAAACATTTTAATTCTATTTTATTGCACTACTATACTTATACTTTTATATACACGAGATATTTTCGATTATGACGATACATATTATCACTGAGTCATAATTTTTGAAAATTAATGTCAACTATTTCAAGATCGACTAGATCTTATAAAAATTGTTCTTATATCTATACAAATCTTATAAACATACATATGCACAGTTCTTTTCATATGTTATTTTAGTTTATATGTTTACATAATAATAAAAATCGCAAACAATTGTAAACTATTTTGCAGTTAGAAATTTATAAAAACTTTTTTTATATTTAAATTTTGAAAATATAATAGACCCTTTTTGCTCAAAATCGTCTTTTGTATACAATGACGTATCATTAAATTATAATTATAATTTAACACACCCATAACAAAGACCTATCCGACTCCTAATATATAGCATAATAGTACCTACTTGCCTGCTTTTTTTTATAAATGTTAATAAAAATCAATTGTTAATTAAAAATACTTAAAAATATAGTAAAAGGGTTCCTCTTAAAATATTCATTTATTAATTAATAAATATCAAAAAAATACGATCACAATAATTTTTTATAAGCAATTAAATTTAAAGTCTGTACAAAATTTGTAAAATCTAGAACATTTTCAAATTATATTGTAAAAATAATATTTAATAACATTTTTTTTATGATTTTTGAATTACATTTAAAAAAATATTCTATGAAAAGTTAAATTAATTTTTATGAAATTGAATATTAACTTGTAAAATATAATTATTTCTCTTTAAACGATTTTTGATATTTTGTTGTAATTAATGTAATTAAAAAAACTAAAAACCTTAGGTTCTTGAAATGTTCACCTAATGTTTGTGTTTGCATTTTCTACACTTAATATAATTTAATAAATCTTTAAACTCTCTTTGAGTTATTTATAAACATTTGAAATTTATATTTTTATTTTTAAATGATAAAAAAAGGTGAGCAAGTGGGTGTTGCTCTGCTGTATAGTAGAGTAGTAGAGATGGAGAGTAGGTCACTATAATGGATTTGTTAAACTTGAATGCAATGACAGGTATCATTGTATACGAAAAACGATTCTGAACGGAGATAATTTGTCAATCTATGATAATTACTAGGATATATTTATTATTACCTATATTTAAATTGTAATATATCGTTATTTTATGTGATTTTGTAAAAATTTAAATTTCATGCGCTCATAAAATTTTTGCTCCATACTGACGCTGGAGTTTTTTTTACAGTAATTTGAAGGAAAACTTATAGAGAATCATGTATTGGGTTTTTTGACCTTTGGTATAAATCACAAAAATGTTATGAATTTTCAACTTTAAAATTCCTTGCAAATTTTCGCGATTTTGACATATTTCGTAAACATTTGAATTTTAAATGGTCATAAACAAAAATTGTGAAATTTTTGATTTTTTTACTACGATAAGTACAACTTATAATAAATCTTGTATTCAATTTTAAAAGAATTTTTGCCAAATTTTTTTTATTGGCATTTCAAAAAAAAAAACTAAGATAACTAATTTAAATTATCTATAAATAGTTTAAAAATGTTAACATATTTTAAAAATGTAATCATTAATAGATAACGCTAATATAAACATTTTATGAAAATATTAAGCATTTACAATTATTTGTTTTTTAATTCTAGCAAAATAAAAAAATTGATTTTGTTGAAAACTGGTTATATGTAAAAATTCCCGTTTTTTGTTACTTTTTTAAGGTTTTTCCTTACTTTTTTGAAAACTACTGGAAATTTTTTAATTTTGATTCCCCAAAGTACCTACTAGATTCACTTTCCTTTTCAAAACGGGGCTGAAGTCAAAAATCAAAGCATTATTACTACTTCAAAACGTAATGACAAAAACAAAAAAAAACACACATCATTGTAAAGTCAATACATTCATCACTCTGTTCAGAATATAAAATAAATCAAGTTTTTTTTTTCTTGTATAGCTTATTGAGAAATTTATAAATATTTTAAATTATATTGGTCTTTTTTTAAATCAATATCGATGCACCCTTTTACAAACGACGATAATTAATTTATAAACTATAATACTACAATAATACTTGGCAGTAGCTTAAAGAATTATTTAGTGTATTTTTTTTCGCATAAAACCAGTTATCATTTACAAAAATCCATAATACAAAATATGTTAAACTTACAATATATAATATACATAGGTATATCTAACTGTGAATTTGGGAATTCGATTCTCGTGACATGTCGGCCATAGCCCATAGGGAAATGCAACAGACTCAGCTACTTATAGGGTCCTGCAGGAATGGTCTTCTACTCGAAAATAAATTCTAACTTAAATTACATAGAATACCCACCGGCCATTTCTTTTAAATTACTCGAGGCCTTTCATAAACCCTTTCGCGAATAAAACAGTAAGTATATAATATATGCGTTGGAATCGCGTAAACGTTCACTGCGTTACTATATATAATATATAATTTTATGTACAGTATGCAAAGTATTGCAAAGTAATTCCCGTTTTATAGGATCTGAACGACAGAAATATGAAAGAAATAATAAATAGGTAATGATGTTATATAGCATAGTATATATAGTAATAATTTAAAGTGAGCAGTATTCACTCGAGCAAACCAATTGAATCAAACAATCGTCTTCTGCTTGTTTTTATTCATGACCTAAATGTTTTTTCATTCTTTCTCTGCGATATGCTCTATTGCAGTAAGGCCAGTAAGACTATATTATAATCATATTATCTTTCTTTTTACTACGTAAAAAAACAGCTTATATACGTCCTTGAGCGTTTGATATGTAAAAAAAAAAACAATATAAGCCTTAGCGTCAGCGCGGATATAAATATTTTATATTCAAAAGTCTAATTTATACACATTAATAGATAACTGGCGATACTTAAAATAAAAGTTTAATATATACTTTAATATGGTTATAACAGATACAGTTAAATATAAAATGTTATATTATGTGCATTGAGAAAAAATTCTATATAAAAATCGACCAGATTAATTAAACAAAATAATAAAAATAAGATATTTTTAAAAAATTACGATTTAATTTAGGTTTGTCTAACCGGTACTAACTTAACCTATAAGTTAACTTAAACTATAAGTTCAATAGGGTTCAAGGATACCCTTTTTGGACTTAAGTACGTATAAAATAAACTATTTCAAGTTCTTAGTCATTCATTTTGTATAAAAAATATTTTTTGGTTAAATATTTAAAAAGTTGACGTAGTCAATCTACTATCATTCATAATTTATTTATGATACATTTTAAGAATGTACATAGCTTATTCATATTAGACGTGTAATGGCTTGATTGAGATAAAATGTTAAAGGCGACACTTTGACACTCGTAATATGATTCGGAGAATAAGTAAATATAGTAATAATGTATTAGATTCATAATGACGAATTTTTGTTTTCATATACTTCTTTAACATATTTTATTTTTTTCATACGTATATAAACTATGTAACGATTATGATTAGTTTTGATTTTTGATATTCTATTGATTAAAACGGACATAAAATGTTAGCACTATCAATAATTTTGGATTATTTAAAATAAAATAGAAAAATTTAGTTAAAAGAGGATTTCTAAAAGTTTAAAAGTATCTTTTAACATTTTAGTAACAATAGTAACTGTTTTAATTTAAAACTATTAATAATACCGAAGAATACGATTGAAATATAAATCGCAATGGATTTAATTTGTTGGTTAGGGACTCTTGGTAATAAAAATATTGTAATATATAGAATAGTTACTCAGTTTGATTTTTAGAATTGGATCAAATTTATATTATAGTTTTAAAAATAATATACTTAATGGTTTTATTGTTTATCATTTATAAATATTAGGAAAAAAATAATATGACCATCTAGTAGGCATATAATGCTAACGAATAACGATTATGTAACTGATACCGAAAACATTCTATAAGAATATGCTAAAATTTGTGAATAATATTTAATATATATTATCTAACAATCGAAAATGTGTTATTATTACTAGTTTATTACGTACATAAATTGAAATAATAATAATAAGTAGTACAATTTAACTATTAGATAAATTATATTATGTATCCGATTGATTTTATATATACATATATAAATATAAGCGCTGTGCAAAATAAGACTATAGAGGTCATTGCACTCTACTATTAAAGCTAACAACATATCTCCGGTTGGTTCAGATCAACCAATTTTGGTATAATATGTTGCACGTGTTATATGTGCCAGAAATTATTTAATGTAATTTATTTTGTTGTAGACGGGTGTATGGGGTGTCACTTCTAAATCTCCTGTAGGGACAGATTTAAGAAATTATGACAATGTATTAATCAAATGTAGTGTAAAAATTTTGTAAAATGTAAAAAATTTTTAAAGGTAAAATAAACGGGTCTGTTTAGCATACATATTTTGTTTAGCTTTCTAAGAAAAATATGTAACCGATATGATTACATATAGGAAATTGATTTAGGATAATGATATGTATTAATATTATTAATCAAATACTATACAAAACATAGAAAACATTTTTTTTTTATTTACACTTACTATAGGTACAGATTGAGTTATGTTGCGTTTTACACAACGAAGAGACACTATAGATATAGAAGACTCTCAGTATAACCTTTTTAAGAAAAATAAAATATTTCAGCGTTAAATGAACAAAACCTTACCCATATCTAACAATATTATTAAAACTAGTAAAAAGTAATAAGTATAAATGTTTTATGAATCAATAAATTTAACCTTTTTAATTATAATGTTAATGACATCTAATATACATATTATAAAACTATAAAAAAACAACACGGTACAATAGAAGTAAAAATTAAACTTATCATTATTTTTAAGTTTCTTCAAAAAACTTTTTTATAGTTTGAAGGTTCAAAGTGAAAAAATATTCAGCTAATAGCTATAGCCAACAGCGTTCTCATGGTGGCGATGAGAGGGATGTTATCAATACAATAAATAGTTTTCTTGTATTGAATTATTTTATTATAGTAACATACAGTGAACGGTTACATGCATTTTTTATCGTGGAAAATCTCATTAGTTATTTTTACTTTTAAGTTCAAATTATTCAACAAAATATTAAACAAATAAATAACAAAATTAAACATAAAAAATAACTATTTACTATTAAATAAAATATATATAAATAACAAATTAATAGGTAAAGTACTTTTTAAAATGAATATATATTCGAATAAAAAGTTAATTATACAAAAGTATTGAATATTTTCTTAGTGATTTTAAAATATGGATCTAAAATCTAAATACAAGTATAAAAATAAATGCATTTAATATTTTAAAAACAATAAATATCTGTAATTAACTTAAGAACATAACATAACAATAAACACTATATTGGTAATTTGACTATATTATTTTTGAAATATAAGAAATTTTTTCAATGAAATACACATATTTTAAAAGAACAATAAATACGTATAAACAGTATTTTAAATACCTAGGTACTACCAAAGTATAATAATTTGTTAATATTCAATTGTATATAAATCTACTATTAAAAAAATATATTATAGATTTTAGTATCCAAAGCAAAAGCAAAAACAAAAAGTTTTTATATTTAATTTCGTTTAAAGATTTACACTGATGTTTATAATATTGTTTTCACAGACTGTTGTGTTTTATAAAAAGTTAATCCTGAAATATCCAGTTAATAATTGAACAAACATTGAACTTTGACTAAAAATATAACAATAATGGAAATATTATTAATTCATAGAAAATTTAAGTTATTCTTTTAAAATTATGATACAAAAAATAATAACCCTTAATACTTGACAATTTAACCAATATTGGCAATATTAAATAATTTATATAGTTCTTTCATTGTCAGTTTTTTTTTTTTTAGTTGTATGTGTAATAAGTGTATTATTTAAATCTAAAAATCTAATTCTCGAAAGCTATGAAGGTAATTTTAGGAAATTTTTTTAAATATCTTTGAATGTACATTTGATTATGCATAGAAAATTTTTACCCATTTTAATTATAACATTACAGACTCTACAACGTTTTTTAACATTCTTCACTATCCAATTCACAAATATAAATTTGCAATAACGTGAAAACTATTTGTTACAAATAATTAAGTATAATTTTCTGACTTAATTAATTAATTTATATATACATATGTGATTTTGCATACTTAAAAAGTTAAAAATATTATTAAAATAATCATAATTACTAATTTAACAAAAATTACCATGTAATTTCAGTACATTTTATTATTTTAGATTCTGGGTGGAGCGATGAATGTATTGATTTTACAATGTGTGTTGTTTTTTATACCTGTACACATGAAAAGTAGTAAGCAATTTTACGATTTCAATTTTAAGGGTAGTTTCTGATAGTAAATTGGATACAGGTCAAAATTAAAAATTATAAATCGAGTTATTATAATATACCTACATGCAAAATAAAATTGTACACTTATTAATCAAATCAGAGCCAAAATAAAAAATTCTAGTTCTTAGTTTTATTTATCAAAAATATTAGTCAACTTTATCATCTGAGATTATTTAATATCTTTTGTACTTCGGTAATAATTAATTTTATAATTTAAAAATACAAATATATATTATCCACTAGTTACTATATATTTATATGATAATTTCATTTATTTCTTGATATGATGTGTATAATACCATGGTAATGTATTTATTAACTGTTGTTAACCGATACATAATAACATTTTGGCTACAGCATTTTTTATAAACTATGGCATATATTTATATAAAATTTAATTTAGAATTAATTAATGAATAAAAATTATTTCTGGAACGCATTTGTATCACAATGCCTACAGTCTACACATACATATATTTGAATAAAACTCGTAACCTCTCGGCCCTTGTCCTATTTATATAATATTGTTATGTATAACAAAAGGATAAGAAAAAGAATATTTAGTTGGCATAATGCATAAAACACAAATCACATAATCGATAAAAACTTGGCAGTCCAAGAATCACACACAAATAATAGCAAAGAATACTTCCTCTCCCGGATATAATGCCGATAATGATAATAAATTAATAAATCATGATAACATCATCAAAGAACTAGTAAAATAACCAAAATACAAAACTATTTAGATTATGATTAAGATATTAAATGGAAAACATTATAACGTCTTAACGAATAAAAGAAACCGCCTATTTCCCGCCACTTTTCTAAAAGCAGATCAATATAATATTATGTCGAATCGACGAAAAGCACAAAATCGTTTTACGTTTCACAAACTTCCGGAAACATATTAAATATATGCGCAGTTAACCCCAAGATGCTTCAAATTTACAATAATATACCCCCCCCCCATCATTATACCTATTAAATAATTTAAATAATAAATACCATTTAAACAACACAAACCCTTTTTGTCAAACTCTAGTAGATAAAAGTAGTATTATAACCTCAGCAGATATAGTATAACAATAATAGAATATAGAACAAATTTATTTGTAGATGTACTTAATACCACACTACTCAAATTACAAACAAAAACTTTATTCGAGTCAATGAGTCAAACATAAAACAAAAATCTGTTTCCTTTAAGGCAGCGATAATATTATAGCCTTATAGTCATTTTAACAATATCTAATCAATAATCTGGCAATAGTAGGTATACGAATTTATAAAATTTTTATTTTAACGCAAAATTGATAATAAGATAATTTATAAAAGAAAATAATTCAACCCATAATTCCGCTTAGGTATTTGTATTTATATTAATTTTAGACTTTTGGTAATTTGGCCGTTATGCTAGATGCTAAGTCATCTATCAAACAAATAGATTATTACTGGATATGATTCATTTAATACTAGAAAAAAAAACAGAAAAACTGTGCAGATCTTGTTTGGATAATTGCCAGCGGGCATTTGATAAAGTATTATCAAATGATGTGTAATGCGTTTATACATTTAAAAGTTTTTATTGTCACTACTCGTATCGAAATAATATGTTAAATTGTGAAACATACACGTATAATTATAGTTGAGACAGAAAACTCCGTATTGCGCTTATAAGTTATGATGAAATTAGACTAGTATACTCCATACGTAACAAGATAGTGACTTATTTCCGGACTTAATAATATTTTCATTGATAGTAATATATAATATCTATTAAATCAATGGTATAACATATCTATTTTATAATATAAAACAGTAAACACAATGCTATTTTTTATTACCTAATTTACTTTTGTATTTTGATTACATTAGATAAACATCTTGTTTTAGATTTTAATTTGAAAAATAAAACAAGGGTAGTAAACACCAGGCTATCCAACATCATACTTACCTCTCCTTGCCATAAGATCAAAAAACTAAAACAGTGAAATCATAAGCACCAAGATAAAAAGATATTATTCTTATTTTTTATTACATAAAATATAGTTTTGTTATCTGAGCGATTCATACCGCAGTAAACCAGTAACTCTAAATTCGTCAATTATCTGTTTTATTTTATATTTTTAAAGTATTACCCATCATAATCTCGATCACACTCCTTAAGAATATAGTAGTAAGTTAAGTTGTAAAGTATAATTCAATTTTATAATAAATATATGTTCTATTGAAATAGTGGAAAATGTCATGGCATATAGTAAAATTCATAATACCTACGTTATAACTGTATAAGTCTTAAGTGTACATGAATAATGTCTGAATTATAACAAAATAATTAACTTCGTTATCCATCGTTAAAATATATAACTTCGTCTGAATTTGAACTGAAAAATAATATGTTATATTTTAAAGCTTTTGATTCCAGTACAAACTACTTATGAGGAAAATTGTATTAAATTTTTAACATTTTATAAATTTTGTATTACAAAATAATCGGGTACATCTAGATTGGGCCCGAAAATAATATAAGTTTTAAATTTTGTACATTATACGAATTAGGTCCGGGCGTGTAAAATGATTTGTTTGAATTGGGTCCATTCATAATTATTTATCAAATTGTAGTAATAATATAATCAACGAATATAATATGGATCACATACTTTCCATTCATTCACACTTCAATTCTATGTTTTATTCTGCTCATCTAAATATATTTAAATTTATACACGTTTTAAAAAATATTTAAATCAACGTTTATATTAAAACGAGAAGTCCAGAAGGAGAATAAAGAAACTGTATAATATCTAAGGAACATTTCGCAAAGGAAAAAATATTAGGAAAAATTAATTGCTATAAATTTGTTAAATCAGTATCTTATAAATTTCAACCAAATTATTAACTTATTAACTATTAACAACTAGATGATGATTTGACGATTGTAAATTACAAAAATAAAATAGTAAACATTAGAAAAAACCATACCGATAATAATTATATGTTATTAAACAGTCCTAAGTCTGTAAAAATGGGAAGGAAAATATTTTTTTCTGGGACCCAACTAGTACAGCAGGATTTTTTATACTGGACCTAACTGCAACTGTTTACTTGTTTGTAAATAATTGGAATCTAGGATCAACAATAAGTATGCGCCGAAATATTCGTTATTAGTAAATTTTCGGATTTTAATGAATTTTTCAAAAATCAAACTTCAAATTCTTATAAAAAAAATGTTGCCTATAAATTATTATTATTATTATTATTATTTGTATATGGATATAAGAACAGCTCACTCATCTGGGATTTTGTATTAAACTTTAAATACAACTTTAAAAATAAATTTTGTAGTTAATATTTAAAATGTGCACAGAAAACTAGTTACCATTTTGACATATTATTAAAATAAAAAAATAGTTTAAAAATCCTATAAAATGTCAATTGTATATAACAACTTTACTAAAAAATTAACAACAAATAGATTTAATATGATAATTTCAGTTGATAACTTATTGACGATAATATAGTATTTCGGTAAATTAGTGCGGTATAAATTAAACGCGCTTAGCATTGTTGTCTTTAAATAATATTCGACTGCAACGATAAAAATAATAATGTGTGTTATACTCAAGTATACATAAAGTAAAAATTTAATTTTTTATAGTATTAAATAATATGCATAATATGCGTGTAAAAATCAATGAAATATGCACTTTTCCCTTATTGACGAAATATGCAAAATATGCATTTTAATTTTTCTATTTATTTTTTAAACCCACTATTGTATATCTTAGATTTGTTGCTTGGTCTGCTATAAATCGAGAGTATATAGAACAATATGCAACTTTTACAACTTCAAGCTTTATAGGTTATGTTAACATGTACATATTTGGGGTTATATCTCCAATTTATTTAATATACTCTTAATTCGACTATAGTTTATGTGATGTTTCATTTTCGTACGAAAAAAATGTCATCAACTAAAATTAGTATTAGCAACGATTGAACGTTGAATGTCAGATATATTGCAAAATGATAATCCGTATCGATGCGATCATGTGGCCTAAATTTTTCACTTGACACTCTTACATTATAATAAAAATTACAATTTTCATAAATATAAAGATATTTATCAAGTACCACGCACAAATTTGACGAACGTGAGTGAAGCGTACAAGTACATTTTGTAGACTCGGCAAACAATAGTTAGGAAAGTATGTTGTGATTACCTAAATAAATAAAAAGAAATCAATGAAGATCACCAAGATGGAAACGGGGTGCTTCTCAGTCCACTTATTGCTCTTACACCCCAATGCTATATTATGCGCTTTGAACGTTATTAACATAATATTCCTTTCATAATATGCATGCATGCCTAGTGATTCAAAATTAAAAACAAAAACCGAATAACTCGTTCTGCTGTATTATAGATTTCGAGTGTACCTTAGTCACTGAATAGGTCACTGTAATGGATGTATGTAAATATATTCAATTTAAATTGTTATGACATAAATCTTTATAAAACAATTCTGAGTGAAGGAGACGAATGGATTAAAATTTATTACTATAAGAATATTTCATTGACGTTTTATTATATATGATAGTATTATATGTTGTATTTTATTCATATTATAATTAGTATCTTTCAATTCAATAGATTGAATTGTTTTTTCCTAAGGGCTAAGACATTGTATAGTTTATAAATCCATACTGTCATATGATTTGAATAGCTCAAACTATGAATAAGAATAACATAACTTAAAATTAGTCTAAATATTTTGAAAGTAAATATTGTATATAGAAAAATATTATATTAATAAAAGTGGAATGTTTCAAGTTTTACGTTTATTTTTTTTTAAGTAACTAGAGTAATTTTAGAAACATTTTGTTATCTTACATGTGAATATCTAACTTCGTAAAAAATTGATTACTTATTTACATAATAACGGGTAAGAGATAAGGTCTTACAAATCCAAAGGATGTATAATAGCCAAATATTAGATGTCCGTTTCTGTTCTATTGTTAATCTTAAATAATTTTTATTTCAACCAACTTACTAAATGATCTTTTACAGTTTAGTATAGTTGTTAGTAAATTCAGGGAAATCCTTAAATTTATCTCTGTATTTTTATGATCCGAAAATTATGGTACTAGTGTTCTACTAAAAGTATTGTTAAAAATGTATAGGTACTAAAAGTTATTCGTAATACTGTAAAATGTATTTAGCTTTACTGGAATACTGTCTTATTAAAGTTGGAGTAATGTACAATGTAGGCGGGTTTGAGATGGTACTCGACGGTATCGGTTTAATTCATTGCCTGTCAATCCGATGTCTTCTTATATCAGTCTATATATATATATATATTCATCGCCAGTCAGTAGAAGTAGACGGATATTATTATATGTATTATGTAGTATGTACATATTACACAACGGTTGATGAAACGTTCAAAGTATAACAAGTATATAATAATGTATGTGCAAACATCATATGAAAAGCGTTTATTCTCGTCACGACAATAATAATCATTAAATTTATAGTTGCGTAATATTGTTATTTTGGTTTTTCAAACAGTAGGTAAATAAAATACATTATACATTACTTTTAAACTTTTTGAAAAAAAAAATATAATAGGTAGCTATTATTTGATTACTATATACTTATATTTGTATGTGATTTGTTTTGTTTGATAATTTGTCCAAGATATTTTAGTATATCAAAGTAATATTGAAATCATATTGACTAACAAAAAATAAGCTATTTTTATTGAAATAATGGAACAATTGTTAAACGTATAAGTGTATAACAAATCTGTCAAAAATGAACAGAAACCACAAACTTTATGAATATGATATTTAAAAATGTTATTCGTAATATATGACAATTAATTACTATTTACATTATATTGAACTATTGTACTATTTACTGTTTGAATATTTTTATCTATATAAAACATATTTTGAGTAGATCATTTAATGCCGTTTCTTGGAAGAATTTTGAAATTTGTTTCAACATGATTCTATAATTACAATAATAATTTTAAAGTTTGTTATTATTTTTAAGAAAATGAATCGTTAATTAATAATTGAAGCACCATTTATCAGACATCAATTCAAATAAATAAATACAATAAATCGTTAATACAATCATTTGTTATTAAAAAATTAATTGTTGATCAAGTACATGATAAAGTAATTTTATAATGCTCATTAAGTTTACTATAAGCTTGTTTCCAAACAATCAATAAGTTTTAGAGAGTTTAATTTGTAATTAGTTTGTCTTCTTTATTTTGGTCAGATTAAATTTAGTGTTATAAAATTAAATTATTAAAATTGGCTTAATTTTTATATTTATATTGAATATTTGCAGAAAAAAATTATAGATTTTGTGTTGTAAATAAATGAATAGGTACAATATTTTAAATATTTGGACATGATAAACATATCAGTATAAACTTTTTTTTACGTATATTTATCGATACTTTATCTCAAGCTATAAGCTTAATTGTAAATTTATTTGATGATGTTTGTCTTAAATAATTTTGGAAATTTTGTATTTTTCAAAAACTACCTATCTAAAAATATTTTTATTCAATACAAAAAATATGCAGTACTTAAATATATAGGTACCTAAAATGTTACAATACTGACGTCTGTTAGAAACTAAAATATTATTTAATATATCGGTACTAGTGACTAATCTATACTTGATAAGTCTAAAAGGAGCAATTTTTATGGATTTCGATGTTATTGCATACTCTGATGTGACTGATGATATTATATTCACTATAAGCCAGACATAACTATAATATTATAATAGCAATACCGATATAGAATGTATTGTTTTTACTGTTCAAGTGGTGTGGGTAAATACTATCTGTTTTTTCATAATTATTATACTATATGTTGGTCTCACAATACTTTAAAAATTAATTTGTAATCAAGATTTTAAAAACAAAATCATATTTTATAGAATTGCAGTAAAATTCAAATTTAAATGTCCCCCAATTTCCATCTAAATTTCGAAGACTGTTTTTGCTATCCACCCCATAGGGTACTGGCAACTGATGAAAGGACAAATTAAGCAAAAAAAAAAAAAGCGCAAGGGACCCAATATACACGAATAATATGATAATATGATACCATAGTGCTCTTAGAATCGCAGCGTTCTCCCCCGTTCGTTATGCCACTGACACATCTGACACTATTGGAATAAATATCATACTATATACATTTGAATAGCTTTTTGTTATTTTTCACATCATTTATGTGTCGCTGTAGCATGTACTGCTACGAAATGTACAGTATATAATAGGGCGTCCATACTACACATAATTTATACATCTACAATACACAATAGTAATAATATCGTTCTAGTGACCGTCTAAATAAATGTAAGATAAATAAATTGATATATATACCGGCCTAAAGATAAATAATTTAAATATATATGCATTTATATGAACTGGGTATTAACACTATTAACAGTAATTTACTCAAGAAATGTATGATTTTAATAAAAATTAATATTTTTACTCTTTTTTAAAAATATTATCAACTAAAAAAAATTCTAAGCTCCTTTAATTATTGGTAGAATCACTCAATCTACAGCACCCAGCCTTATTTTTCTTACTATCTGATATTTATTGTCACTTTAAATTTACAGAACAAATGAAGTACCATATTTTAACTGATCATTTAATCATTTATACCTATAATTTAAAATGTGAAGGTATTTATAAACGAGTATGGATGTATTCCATATCATGTAGAATATTATTTGTGAATCACTTCTCAAGGTTATTGTTTCAGAAGATATAAAAAATACGACCAAAGAACTGGATCTGCCATAAAAAGATTTATGACTTAAAGTTTCAAATATAGGTACTTATGAAGTAAATATTATAGTCATTGAGTAGGTCACTATGCAATATAATATGTATGAAATTCGAATTCAAATTCCTCAAAAAGTTTTAAGTCTCAACCAATAATGTTTTTTTTTTTATTTATCTGGAATAATTATTATTGAGATATCGAAAAGAATGTTTAGGGGAGATACTAAGATACTTATTCAATGATTAGTCATATTGCATTTGAAAAACTGTTTTGAGTAAAAATAGTGTGTCAGACTTTATTTCTAAAAATGTTTTTTAATATATTTATATTACTGTTATTAGTAATTTATTTTTCTATTAGTGATACGGCGGTATCCGGGTTGAATTTATTTTTGAAATCAAATCACATATGTTGAATAATAATTTTTACTTTTTACAATATTATGTATATTATATAGTACAGTCACCTATTAATTTATCAGTATTATTAAGTAACAAAAAACGTTTAAAAATAATCGTTATTATATTATATTTGATTATAAAATTTTGTCAACTTCAGACTTTTTAAACATTAATATTGCTCGCGTTTTTACGCTAAACATTTAAATATTTTTTAAATTTAAATAAAAAAAACTTATGAGTTATCTTGTTTAACCTACATTTTCAAACTTAAAGTATTAAAATTAAGAATTGTTCGTGGTTTTAAAAAAATTTCTTTATCATTTTAATTGTAATTTTTTTTTTATTACTTTAAGTACGTATATTGAATTTTCAAACTTTTTGAATTAAATTTTTTTTAATTTGAAGTATCTATGACTACCCATTTTTGAATTACAATAATAAAAACAAAATCAAAATATGTTAAAATCTGATGTTACATTAATATTTATGTTTTCCATACTTGTATCAAATGTATAACCAAAAACTTCACTCAAAGTTAAAGAACTGTTCACTATATGTTCAAACAATAAAAATCAAAACAAAATAAAATAGCAAATCACACATCATTGTAAAACCAAATTTCTAACATTGAATATCAAGTTCATCTATTATTTATAATTATAACAAATATCGTTTAAATTGTATATCAGTGGAGTAGAATGGCACGGAAACAGTAATATCCTACATAATACTGGAGAGTACCTACTATTCCGCTTTCCTCAATTTTAAATACTTACACATTAGTCATAACACTCATAACTAACTACAGCTTCAATATTCTAATTAATACATTAATAATAAAGTAAATATAATAATTTCAAATAAATATTTATGAATAATATAATTCAATTTTGCTTTAAAATATTAGAATATAAAATTTAAAAATGCATATTGTAGTTAATTTAATAATGAAAAACAACTTAAAATAGTTTTTGATAAAAAAAAAAATGGAAAATAAAGTTTTGTAATTACTTTAAATTGATTATAAAAAAATATAATGTTTTAAAAAACAAATACAAGACAGTAATGCTATCACCTTGAGTACACAAGATATAAATAATCATAATTAACGATAACAATTTAAAAAAACGCTATGTTCACCTTTGTAATACGGCTATGTACAACAATACGCTTAAAATTTAAATATATAATGTTTAGAAATATAACAACCAAATTCAAATAGAAATAATAATTATTTTATTTTCAAGATTTTAATATTCAATATAAATATTTATTGCGATAAAATAGTTTCATCGCATTGGATATATTATATTATAATAATATATTATTATAAAATTTAAAATTAAAAACATTCGTAAAAAACATATAATTACATATAATATGTATAATCCATATTTATATAATCCAAGTAATATTTTTATTTTTTTTTATTATGCTTTTTTTTTTGGCAAATTAATATATGGTATATTACTCACTCTTGTTTTTCGATCTTGTTTTACATTAATAACAATAATGATAATAATAATGGTAATAATAGTAACCGTTTTTTTGGAAAACAAATGTCAAATCTAAATAAAATATAATTTTTTTTCCACATGAATGAAATTTTTTTACAAAAGCATTGTATAAAGAGTTTTATTTAAGTTTTGCAACATGTTGTAACTAAATGCATTGTATTGTACCATGTTGCGTTAGGGAATAAAACGAATAATACTACTCAGTATTATTTTTCCCAATAATCGTACATTTTTAGATTACAAAAAAAAAAAAAAATCTAATGTTCACTAGTTTGGTGTGGCTCCCCTCATCAATAATGGGGTGAAAAAACCTTACAGGAGGTGACTTATCTCCGAACCCCTATATATCTATATATATGGTGTGTGTCACAATAGTAAAATATAACAAAAAATAGGTTTTACTCAGATGAGTCACCGAAAAATCCTGTTCGATGTAATAATAGATTATATATATACAATACATTTTTCAATTTTTGTACAACTATATTTTAGTGTACTTATGCATACAAATAAATATGATATATTTTGCTATAAAATATAATGTATCTACACTGTTATAATATTATTATATTAACAGTTTCATTTTAGTAATAATTAAATTATTTATATTTCATTGGTATTCATTTACTAATTTACTATTGATCTGTTATTTAAATGTAACGAGCAATGTAAAACATATATAGATAAATAATATTACGGAGTTATTCACAATAATCACCCCATAGTCAAATCATTCCCGCATGCCTCCTATAAAAACCTAAAAAATTTCCGACTACAGGTAATTCAAATATTTTATTATCTAAAGTTATAGCTGAGGTCTTGCACTTTTGTACGAACAAATCACTTATTATTTCACCAAAATTTTGCGGGCGTGCACATAATATAATCATGTAATTTTATGTTCGGTAAAAACCAACTTACACCAACAGCCAACAGGTATAAAAAAGACACATCACACATACTACACATATAAATATCATTTAATCGATCTTTATTATCGCCGTAAATCAAGCGCCTGCCGATTGGCGTCGGCTATCATTTGGCAACCAATTTGGAAAATTAAATTTGATCGTTTTAGATAGTTATAAGTTCTATAGTCGTTCTAATGTTGCACTTGCTTAAAAACTGACCTTGTCAAAGGAAAAAACAATTTTTTTCTATATAGAAAAAATGCATTTTGTACTCAAAATCTATTCACGTGCCACATATTATAAATACTACGTAGGCTGCTGTCGGTTTAAAACCTCTGACATAAAATATCCATCGCCATACCCGCGCGATCGTGCTGTTGTACCCCATCGAATGTTTCGATAATAATAAGACGTGGTTGGAACACAAACATCGAGAAGTCTTTAGGGGTCTTGGAACTTCCTGTCAATATAAAGGGACTTCGGTTTGGCATTTGGATCGATGATTCCCGCTGATATTGCTTTTTATCCATTTACTAACCTGTCTTCGTGTTAGGATATTAGGTAATATATTGTTGTATATTACTACAAGAATGATTATTGAAAAGGTATATGTTGAAAAATACATTGTCGTTCTACGCATAATTCATATTATATATATATATATACATAGAAATTATAGAAATATTATCATACTGTCACATATACTTCAGTATAAACGTCATACATGCTTAAATAATTTTTGATCGGATTTCGTCGATAGATCATCGTCAACCGTCGTACCTTTAGCTTTTACATTGTTTGGATTTTTTTTTTTATAGGACTCTCGAGAATTTATTGTTACCGTAGTATTATATTACACACGTATATAACATGGGTAAACATAATTAAATCTGGTCATCGCATTTTTATTGATTTTTTTCGCGATAGAACCCGCTGAGCGAGTGAATGGTTTGAGAAATAGGGGGTATTATATTTTCCGATGATACTAAAATACAAAATGTGAACTACAAGAATATCTACTTAAAGCGTATGCTATGTACATGTAATACATCTATTTAAAATATAGGATTTTATCGCGATAAACAACTCTGTTTAAATAATATACAAAAACAAATTAGGAGATCCGTATAAAAGTGCTTTAATTTTAAATACGTATCGTGAAAAGTTTTAGAGGCGTATCTGTTGTTTTAACTTTATTTTTAAAACTATGATTAAAACATAGCATTTTTTTTCTATGTATTTTACTTGATATACAAATTTATGCATATATACCTATAAAATTAAAAACTATATATTTATAATAAATATGTAGATAATTGTTTAATAATTTATTATTAAAAATATAGAAGGCACCTACACATGTTTAATAAACATTGTGTTTATAATAAGCTGAAATCTGCAATATGCTTCATACGGCCGTTATACAGAAATATTTTTAGTTTTTAATAGTTTTAAATGTTCTAATTAATATTTTTGCTAGGTAGTTTATATGTTTTTTTCACTTTTTTATGAAAATATGAACGAGTATTAAAATTTTAATCTAATATCTGAAATGTTGGTACAGGAAATATTAATAAAGTTTCTAATTTTTTTTTTGAACACAATTACTACTTGTATTTTAGATTATTTATTTTTACTTGTATAATATATAATGTAAATTACGTTATGAAATAACGCTTATTACAATATATATATATATAAGAACTTTCTTTAAATTAAGTATAACACTTTTTTTAATTTAAATTATTAATTATTATTAATTACCATTTAGTTTTTACCTATCAGTTATAATAATAATTATTTAATTCCAAACAAGAAAACCTATATGGCTATGTATGATATTATTAATTAACTAACGAAAATTTAGATTTGTGTTTTGAAAAATTATACACGTATTATATAGTTTAATTTAATACTTTCATTTGATGAATATTTAATTTCGATCGAGTACTTAGTACCTATACATTATATAGTTACATATTAATTTATCATAATATTATAGACATAATTTTTAATTCATAAATTCATAATATGATACATAAATATTTATTATATTATTTATATTTACCAATTGTTTGTTTAAATGCATTTTTATTTTATTAAAAGGGCTTAACAACTGCATTTAAATTGTATTTAGTTACATACAATACCTAACCAAAAATGTTAAAAATGTTGAATAGTTTAAAATAAGAATCATACTAATATTAAATTTATCAAAGCTATATTTCAGGAACAAATAATAGAATAATACAATTATTATATACAATAAATTAAATAATGTATTTAAACTAAAACATATTTTATCTTTTTTATCACGATATTTGATTTTTATTGTTACTATACTACTACAGAGAAGTAATGTTAGAATAATATTACAAACAAACTGAAAGAATTGAAACCTAAAAATTCAATTCAAAAAATGAAAATAAAGAAATAAGAAAAAAGTAATAATAACATGTTAGTACGTTTATTTATTTACTACGTTTACTAACATGGCTATACCACTATATCTTTAAGGCGGTTTATGATCCTGATTGTTACTAGCGTAAGGCACATCGGATGATCGAATAAAAACACGATATATATTTCTTGAAATGTGAAAAAATGCACTATAAAACCCTTTTAAAATTCATTTAAATTCCTAAATAATTCGCAAAAACATGCAATAAAACTCCGAAAATTTCATTAAAAATTAAACAATTTTTTCACACATATAATACACAGAAAATGTATAAAATAATAAATAAATATATGTTTATAATACTGAAAATCAACATTTAAATACATTACATAATGAATTAACACATAAACTTATTATTTCATATTATAAACAAAAGAAAAATCTTTTTAATATGAAAATAAATATAATTTTATTTAATCTAATTGTAATCATTTTTTTTTCACTTATTTAAATTGTGTTAAAATTATTTTTTAAAATACAGAATCTTCTATGAAAATATAAAATTACTTTCAAATGTGAAAACTATAAATAGGTACTCATTAAAAAAAAAAATATATATATATCCTGTATATTATATTTAAGTAATATTGTCACTGTGCGTTATATTTTGTGTGTACAATACGTGAACAATTTAAAAACGGTCTCGTTTGGGTACCGCACAAATTTCATACAACACTAATATTATGAAAGTATAATATTTTTAATATTTAAAACTGACGTATAAAATAAATAAAACATGATAATATTTGTATACGTATTATATATAATAATATTATCATATTGATTAAAAAAATGATAATAATCAATAGCATATTATTCGTATTAAAATAGAATGTAAGCATATAAATCGTCGTCACACCGGAGGGAGGAGGAGAGATGCGCTGGAAAAACGCGGCGACAGACAAGGACATAAAAAAAAAAAATAAAAAAATAATAAAATAATAGGGAAAAAAAAATCAATAAAAACAGAAATATTTTGAAAAACTGCATGTATATTATATTGTATACGGATATATAGCACTACACATATACGAAGCATCGGCAAAACCGTAGCTCGCGCGCGAGCGGGGGAGATTCATATTTTCGTTTCCCTCGGTCACTAAAAACAAGGGACCGTAAAAATGCAACGGCGGGAACGGTCGTCCGCTCGCCGTTTCCCCCCCCCCCTTGTCCAGCGGCGGCGGTTGTCGAGGGCGGCGGCGGCGACTATACGACCGCCGCTGCAGCCGCTCCTCCGTCGCCCGCACCTAACAACCCCACTGCCACCGTCTGAACCACGACGACAACGACAACGATGACGACGACGACGACGACCCCTCGCCGTTCGACCAATAATCTTAATAACATAAAACTGGGCGGTATTCCACATACACGCACACAAAGCGCACACACACCGAGCCATGTGTGTATATCGCGTATAAAGTAAAAAAAAAAGAAAAAAAAATAGTCCACTGCGGGGTGACAAATATCGTCCACGCTGCGTAACTTATCCGTCCCGCACACCGCACTTCATCTATATTATAATTCATGTATAAATTGTATAATATATTAAATATTACTATAAACTCGAACGACGGCAGCAGATATAATAATAATAATATCATACGCGTACCGTGTACAACACATTATTATTATTATTATATCGACTCAATTATCTGAAATTAAAGTCTGTATCCGTCATCACCGCCCGATCACCTGCGGACTTGTGCTGCGCGAAGACCGCGTTTCACCCCGTCGATCACGTCTTGCAGTCGACCCACCACCGCGGTATAGACACACGACTAGTCGGTGGATTCAGGTTCTAAGAAGGATCTAAGGATCTACGGACCGACAGACGGCCGCGCTTAAACGTCGTCGCGTAGCGCGCGCCGAAATTCGCGACGCGTGACGTCACGCGCAGCGCGTCAATCGATAGTATTCCGTTTCGGCGGCGCGACGCAATTTATTTTTTTCTCCACATTTTTCCCCATTTTTCTCCCCCCGGTTTTTATTATTATTTTTTGCTTTTTTTTTTTTAGGTTTTTCTCCCCTCGTCTATATAATATAACAGCATTATATAGTATGAAATTCGCGAACACACTGCACTATAATACGACACGGCCGTGTCACTATATGGACGCGACACACGCGTGCGACGCGTAATTGGGCGCAACCGCGCGCGCGTCTCCTTAATATAATAATAGTAATAATCGCGCGTGTGTGTGTGTATGTGTGCGTGCGTTTGTGCGTCGCGCGCGTACGGCGCGCCGCCGACATGGACGCGGAGACGTCGTCGTCCGTCGGCCGTCCGTCGCCGCCAAAGTCGCCACCGCGTTGTCATCACTGCCGCCGCCGCCGATTTCGCCACTACCACCGCGCGTCGCAACCCCTTGGCCGACGGAGGCACCACCACCGCCGCACCGTCACCACCACCACCACCACCACCACCACCACCACCACCACAACCACCACCTATCGTGGCACCCTGACGACGACGGCGGTGGCGGCGGCGGCGACGACGACTGCCCTCGAGCGCGCGTCGTATATTATATTATTATTATTATTACTATTATTATTATTATTATTATTATTATTTTATGATTCACCACCGACGCGCGCGACGAGTCGCGTCCAGTCGATACGTGTGTGCCACCGTCGGCGGAACGTTGACGTGGTGGCGAACGATACAATCATCGTCGTCTTCGTCGTCGTTGCACTTGGAACGGGCGCTACAATAATAATTTATAATAATAACAATATTTTAATCTGTTGATTTTTTTTTTATTATTATTATTATTATTATTGTTGTTATTACAGTAATATATTATTTTATATATTTACCATACATATAAAATAATCGAGCCACGTGCCGAATAATTTTGTCGGCCGCGGTGTCACTTACTTCGTGCGTAAGTATAATCGTGAGATACCGATTTTTGAAGAAATCAAATTTCTCTTGAACGCCTCACGATAAATACACCACGAATCGAAGACATGCTCAGTCACAAGATATGCCGTCGTCGTCAACGTTGCAGTCGCCTGTTCCGCCGTCGCAGCCACGCGTCTCGTAACTCTTTCGATTGTCACGTCACTGATGCCGTCGTCGTGTCCAGTAAGTATATACATTTAGTAAATATTCATAACACTCAATACTCGATAGGTATACATATTTAAATATGCATTTGTCGTTTGGTTAAATTCGATTTCACGTCTCGCCACTGAAACGCTGTTAATAAAATAATATACCTATGCGAAAAGTGTTTTATTTTTAAATTTGATTAAATGTGTCGTGTGTTTCGGGAAATTCAAATGATCGGAGCTCTCCACAATTTTTTTTCGAAAAGTGTATGTGCACACGTAACGTATAAACAGTAAACACGTTAAATTAAAGTAAGTGCGTGTGCGCGCGCGCGCGTGTTCGTATGCGAAAACGTGCACTTTCAAAAGTTCGTTAAACACACGCACACGCACTGTCGCGTCACTTTGTCGGCAGACACGTGTGTCTGACTGCAGTGCACAATATATTATATAATAATAATATACACGGGTACACTGGTCGTAAGTATGTATAGTATAAAAGTTTACCTATACGTTTCTCGTGTCTCGTTATTTAGTATTTGTCGTAATTTTAAATATCTATCGTTATTGCGTTTTTTTTGTTATGTCGCGTGTTTATGGACAAGTTACAAAATTGAATATTCACAGTAACTATATAGTTGGCTGTTATAAATTTATAACACGCATTTACAATTTTTCTTTTGACACGTTTTTGTTTCTTCTGCACAATTTTTTTGATTTAATCATGAATAAATACAGTAGTATTATATTGTTAACTTTAATACACTCAGCTTTTCATAGTATTCATGATAAATATATACATATTTTTTAATTAAATTTGTTTAAACTAATACAAGGAACAACAACATTTAAATAAAATGTGTATTTTTAGGAAACCTACAATTTTTACAGTATTTAAATATAGTGCTAGCGCATCGCTCCAGTAGAAATTACTAAAAAATAATAAAAATAGATAGTGTAACTGGCGGGTATTTATTATGATTTGCAAATACTTATTACTATGACTGTATTGGTTAGCCATGGTTATAATTTTTTTAACATTATTGAGAAGATAGTCACATTAGTAGGCCTGATTTTCCGTGATAAATAATTTAATTATTAATTTTGATTACCTACTTATATCAATTTATAGTTATAATATATTTATACTACTTTATATTTTTACTTGTGCTTTCAATAATTCTAAGCAAAATAATAAGTAGATTTTATAGGTACTATAATAACTGTTTCATTAGGATAGTACTCGCAATCAGCAAATCGAACGTATAAGGCACAAGTAAACAATAATAAAACATGTATTTTGCAGTTTATTTATTTATTTTACGAAGTACTGATTATAATTTTAAATTTATTCAAGCGTTTGAGTACAATATTCTTTAAAAAGAAAAAAATGAATTTAATAGTTTTAAAATTAAGTATTTGCTTTTTAAGTTTTTGTTTACTAAATCATCTAAATTATATTTTATATTTTTATTAAGTAGATTAATTGAAATGTGTATTTATAATTAATGGCCATCATATACATTGGTTATTTAATGTTGATTACTTCGGAAATTTCATTAAAACGTAAGTTCAAATGGCCAGCCAATATTGTTTTTAAGTGAAAGATGAAAGCACTGAACTAGTCTAATCTCTTTCGCATGTACTAAATATTGAAATTTTCTGTATAAGTGTAAGTGTATTATACTACAATACGTATATATTAACATAAGATACTAATTTCATAATATTTTCTATACGGAAACTAAATATTTTTAAATTATAGTTATTACAATATTATATATATTATGAGCTAAGTTAAGTTATTTATTTCCTTTACTATACGAAGATTCTCTGTAAAGCATTTACGTTCATAAGTCTAAATACTCCTGACATAATGTGATGTCATACATATAATGCTGTAGGTACGTATATATTTTAATGAGCTGATAGTTATATCAGATGACCACGTTTATTGAGGGGCTTGAAATGTTTTCAAGAGGCTAAGCCCCTCAATCGTGTTCGTAATTTATTACATTAAAAATAATCTCATTTTTGATTTATTAATATATTTATAATTTTTTTTAAATTATAAAGGAGTTTTTTACATTTTATATATTATTTAAATAAAAAATATTAACTACAATATATATTATATATTTTTAAACATATATTAATTTATGGTTTTTTTTATTATAAACTTTAGTCTTACTCATATTATTTATAATTAGTAATTGTGTACATACATAGGTACTCATATGTGAATTTATTTTAAGTTTTAATATTTTAAATTGAATATTTAATTATATATCAGCGTTACGTATTCAAACAATGTCTTTCACAAAAGGTTAATAAATAGAAAGAACCAATGAAATTTATTACGCGTAACAATAAGCCTTTTCTCACCCCGTTGTTTATAGTAGGTACCCGCATACAACAAACATGTATGCTTACATTTAAAGCTTCTTCAACTATAATCGTAGCTATTTTTGTACTAAAAACGTACTTATTTATTTAGTTATCTACAAATATTAAATAACACTTAATAGTATACGTTTTATAGAAACTATAGCCTGCAATAATAAATTTTATATGTATTTTTCAATGTTTAAGAAGTTGGTATTATACATATTACATTATAATATTTATGTGTAAATAATAAAGCCAATTCAATTTTGATTTTTTTTTTTTTAGTACAATTAAAATAATAACAAGTATTATTATTTTATAATCGCTTTTATTATTTATTTAAAGTCGATTGAATTGTTTGGCAAATAATTTTAATTAAATGTCAATATATACTGCTGAGTATTTGAAAGAAATTATTAGAAGTAAGTAATATATAAAAACCGTATACCCTAGTTGTCGTGAGCAATACTACAAAAATGTTAGTGAATATTGGAAATTTGAACGTATAATATTAATAATAATTTTATAATAAGATGCATCTTACATGATAGTACCAATAGCATAGATGTAGTTAATTTAATAATAATATGATTAATTTTTATTTTTGTAAAAATATCATACTTGGATTCTATAATATAAACATTTTACTAATTTTTTGAGTAGAAAAATTATTTTTATAAAATTTATATGTTATATTATTTAGAATTACAAGTTAAACCGTAAACATTCGCGTCCGTTGCTCAAAATTAAACAGCTACCTACATGTACCTACTGTACTTATATTATACACATACGCAACGCAATACGAACTAGTACGCACATAGATAACAAAACATACGCGCTTTAAATGCGGGTTCGATTTCTCATACTGTGGATTAAAAAATAAAATATACTAATATAGACAGGCAGATGTGTATCGTTTTTTTTTAATAATATTATAATAATAGAACAAGTTGTACATTCAAATATTTTTTATAAATAATTTTAGGAATGATAGGGGGGAGGCGGCGAATTGGAAAGTGTTTATAGACGGAAAAACTTTAAATACACCACTGATTATGCTTTTATATAATAATTAATAAGTCTACCTAAAAGTTAACATTATATCAATAATGAAATTACAAATATAGTATTAGTTAACCATTATCGGTATAGTTTATATTATTTGAAGTAAATTTATTTTTTAAGTACCGACATTTTATAATATAAAGAATAATAAAATACGATTTTTGTCATAATAGATTAATTGTAATTGTAAGTTTAAACTTTAAAAATTGTGTAATTTTGAACTTTTATTGTTAAATATATAATTAATAGCAATTTAATAAAAATCAATATTCTAGAACATTCTTGTGTTGTCAGTAAAAATTGTTTAAATGCGTTACATCATACATGAATACCTCGAAAAATAAATTCTACATTTCTACTATAGGCATTTTACCTTTGTAAATACATTTTAATACCATGTGTTTATTGCAAAATATATTCCCTTGGGAAAAAGTCACTTTCGACCTCCTGATAATTTATTATTATACAGTTAAAACCTATAAGGTTTAATTTTAATAAAAGTTGATATATAATAGACCTAAGTATAAAATATATTCTGAATACGTTCCTAGAAATGGGGTGACGTTGGATAGTTTAAGTATTTTTACAAAACAAAATGTATTTATATAAAAAAAAGCATGTCAATAATGGAAAATATACGACTGACTCTAGTTGACTAAATGTATGCATTTTTTATGTATGTGTAGGTATGGGTCAGACTCGATATTTGGTTCTTGTAAAAATATTTATCGCCATCAATTATTATTATTTCATCGCTTCTACTTAGAAAATCTTTGTTCATTTAAAAGATATAGTATTAAAAAATATTGTTACTACAAAAACGTTTAATACACTTATGCATTTAAAAAATGTAGATAATATTTGAATAATAAAAAATAGACTTTGTATAACATAAATAACAAGTTCATCGCAAGTGTTCCGTTATATTTTATAGTTTTATACATTATAACTATGTATATTTAAAACGATGAATAATCATGAATTAAGAAAAATACAAAGCTCAATTTACTGAAAAATTTTTAAGGTTTTTTTTTAAATTTAAGGTTCTAACATTAAAATTAATGATTTTTATACATTTCTTTCGTAGACTATGTATTGAATAATATATAAATGTCTGTAATTACATCTTACAATTTAATTATATAATAAAAATTATTTATATGGTATTATGTTTAGATTAAAAACGAAACAGTTTAACGTTGATTGCTTTTTTTGGTTTATGTTTGTAATACCTAAATAATCGAGAAATAGTAGTTCTTCAAGTACTTGCTTAGGCTTGGTAAAAACATTGGTCGAACCCGGTATATTTTTCCTATAATAGTTTTGACATTATAAACTTAAATTGTACGAAAAAACATGATATGATTATATTATCATTTTTAAATAAATAAAAAACACTATGTTTCCTGTAAACATGGAAGTATTTACAGGTGTTGCTTATCTATAATTTAAAGAATTTTAATAAGCAATTTGAAACCATTGATTAATGATTTGATCAATGTTTATGTGTTTGTACCACTATCAAACGCTCAAAATGATTTTGCCAATTATCGCCGAGTTAAGATTATTTCATAATCTCTTATCAGTTAAATTAGTCGTTGAGAAGAGAAGTATTATAAAAATATTATATGCATTTTATTATTTAATGTGAACATTTAGTTGATAAAATTAATTAGGAAAAGTTAATCTTATAATATATCTTGGTATTTTTATTGGTTTTTTTTAAGGTCATTATCTAATGTTTTATAAGTCATTAACTTCTGAGACCTAATCATAATATATAAATTATTAAATTTTGAATTATGTATATTTATGACGTGGTATGTTATTTTATTCATCATCTATACCATCTATTATTATACGATTTGCAAAAAAAACTTTATTTAAAATAAAGTTATTTGTTGTTTTTATTGAAATTACAAACTTTTCTAAATTGTAATACTAAATACATCAGCTTTCAAAATACCAATTAACAAGGTATTACAAAGAAAAATAATTAGAAAAACAGATAAATCCTAACCGAATCAATGGTTTTTAAACAATAAATCATAATTTATTATACATTTAAATACAAATGGGTTTAGCGATTGCAGTTGTATGATAATACTGCTATGAAAGTTGCATAACAAGGCATTTGCTTGCAGGTGTATCGATTCAAATTATTCTTGTATTTTTTAATTTAGAGAAAAATATGGGTATATTAAATCATAAAACTCAAGCTCCGAAATGTTTACATCGTCAAGTTCGACCAAGTGCGGATTAAATGGATGTCAGACATGGCATAGTCCCAGGGCCCATCTCTTTATACGTTAGATTATGCATATAATATTTTAAAAATAAAATATAAAACAAATATATTCATTTCACGAAAAATTACTAAAATATAAATTCAAAATAATACCTAATACTAAGTTAGTATTTTATATTACTTTGGTTAAATAAACATGTCTTTAAATAACATTACGTGATTTAACATTACTTTTACATACTTATAAAATGTTAATAGATAATTACGAAAAAAATTATTTAAGCTTTACAAAAGCAAACAATATTAAAATGGTGAAATAAAAAAAAAAAAGCTACGGTATTGTGATAAAAATTTAAAAAGAGACAACATATCTTATATTATTATGAACTAATATTTTAAATTATAAGATTTAAATTGATTTACATTTCTACTTATAAAGATGATATTTACCCTTCACCTTAAAATTAAATTGTTAAATTGCAAATGTTTTTTTGAATTTAAGTTCAGTATAATTTGACGAAAGTGATATATCTAAAACAATAAAAAAGTTTTTGAAAATGTATTGCAATAAAAATTTTAAAAATTGTATTTCCAATATGATTGTATTTAACAATCTCAGTTGCCAATTGTTCAATCAAAAGAGTATTTTCTAAGTTGGCACAAATAAAAAATAAATATAGGATAAGCTATAGACATAACAGAATGTAACATCCACATTAATGATATTCTATTGAGAAAATGATATTTTTCAATTGATTGAATCTTTTTTATTGAATAGTCAGAGTTAAAAGGCTACACAGGTACTATAGTTACGAACGAATTGTTCAGGACAATATTATAACGTAACAATTGTGGGAACGGGTTTCGTTACCAAAATACTGATTGTGGAAATCAAGTTAATAAAGCCTATGTGCGTTAGGGACACAAATATTTTTTTTCACTACTTTTTCAGGACTTAAGACGAGCTAAAAAAAATAAAATAGGTAGGGGGGATTAAAAATATTTGTGTTTTGAAAAAAACCAATCGTTATTCTAAAAATATTTTTATAAATATATTGTCAGTATAGATTTTTCTTGAAACAGCTTGTATAAATGTTGATGTATTAATTTCACCATTTGAATATTACAGCACAACTATTGATGCTTCCTTTTACTTTCCTCGTTTTTTGCCTTTAAATTTCGTGAGCAGTATAATTCACAAATTTCCAGACGTTTGTGATCGTTATTATCAAAAGTTATGAATAGAAATTTGTCCGTCATTAGTATGTTATACTAGTGTAGTAGTGACCGAATTTCTCCCATAGTTTTTATTACTTTATCTGCAACTAGAAAACATCGAGTTAAAAGGGTAGTAGGTTTTTGGGTTCCGGACCCAATTGATCATTAATTAGGAACTGAGGACCACATTTTTCAATCCTTTTGATTCTATTAATATGTTTAACTACCAAATATTGGAGGTTTAATTTGATTGTTTACCTGAGATTAATAGAGGCAAATGGGATACACTGGGAAACATAAGCAGTACTTAACCCAATTGGATGCAAGAAATTAATTCATTATTTCCCCAAAGCCTCTAATAAATTCAAAAGATATTGTTAAAATTCTAAATGATTAAGGCTGATCTTCAATCAATGTCACGGAGACAAAGATCCCACTTATTTCTTCTATAATTGCAGTTTCCTGAATAAAAAATATAACTTGTAAGTTTAGAAGTATTTTGAAATTCTGTGTACATAATAGTTACATTTATTGATTTAATTATTTTTTTATTATCTATATTAAATATTATATCATATATGTCAATTTACGTATCCTTAAAAATTGAATTGAATTATTGTTTTATTATCTGTGTATGAATAATGTTATTTAACCATTACCCGATTACCTAAATGTACATGGATAATATTAACTATTGGTTTGCTGAAGTTCAAAATATTTTATTATCCAAAAACCGTGGTTAAATATAAGATGTGCCAAGTGTTGGTCGTTAATTTATAGATATACTTCTGATTTTGTTTACTTCCTGTAGTATAATAATAATGAACTATTTTTAATTAGATAAATTAACTTTACCGCTATTTAATAATAATTAATTTGTTTTTGTTTTTTAGTTTACCTTCGATATTAACAAAGAAACACTGATATGCAGACAATCGGTAAAGCAGATAATAAAATGGATTTTCCTTTAAATTGGACTGATATATTATTAAAATCAATATCAGGTAAGACGAACTATACTATAGATGTAAAAATAGGAACTAAACGCATTGCTACCAACCAAGATCTAAAAGACATTACAAAAAAAAGACGTAAACAATCAAATCCTACAAGGATTTCTTCTAATGAAGAAAATACAAAAAATGGAAGCGACAAAAAAATATTATTTTCTACCAAAAATAAAAGCGAACTGAACAAAAGCGAAGAAGCAACAGATTTAAAACTAACTTGTCCCCAATATCCTTCGGTTTCTTTACCTCTGAATCTAACGATATCTGAAAACCAAAAACTTTCACCAAATGAGGTACAAAAAACACACTTTTCTAATGACTTATCTACGGAAATTTCTAATAACCCGAGTTCATTTCATCGAACATTACCGAAAGAAATTGAATATAATGATAAGAAAGACAATTATTCGGCTGAATCTTCAACTTGTATGATGCCATTTTCTAAAAATCAACCATGCACATCAGGGACAAATATTGGATCAACTTCTGTTCAAATATTCAATCCAGAAGCTTTTTGTGATCAATGTAACAAAGAATTTTGTAACAAATATTTTTTGAAAACGCACAAGGCTAATAAACACGGCGTTTTCAGTGACAGTCATTCAAATAGTTCCAGTTTAGATCAGTCGGATAGAATTAAAATAACATTACCTACTACTAACGATTTCTCTTCAAACATTAATGACAATTATATTGGTGCTTCAACATCTTCATTGTTTAAAAGTCCTGTATTGTTTTCTCAATCATCGGCAAATCAAAGCACATTTGTATCAAAACATATTTTTAACAATCAAACACGAGCGTTTTGTAGTATATGCCAAAAAGAATTCTGTAACAAATATTTTGTTCGGAGACATAAAGCTAAAATTCACGGTATAATAGACGATGGAGACTTTAAGTTAACTGATGATGTCCCATTGAATTTCAAAACAAATTTACAAATCAAAAATGAATATTTAGATTTTGGAGGGTCGGATTTGTATGATAGTGATATTAAAACAGTATCGCCATCTTTTCATGCCAACGAATCAATAACTGAAATTTCAAAAACACATGAAAAAGTATTCTTAAAAGACACCCAAACATCAGTACATACTGAAAAAGAATTTATGATGAAATATACAACGGTTGAAACCCCACATAATGATATCAAAATTGAGAATACAGATGATGATCGAAATGTGAATTACATCAATAAATTAAATAATGAATTGTGTAATATCATCGATCTTCATAATATTGAACCTATAAGTAATTCAAGTCATATCACAAACATAAATACACAATATGAAAAAGAAGTATTTAAAAATGATTGTTCAAAAGCAAACACTAAAGGTATAAATCAGCAATCTACCGAATTGAAGGCTAACACTAATACCCCCATTAATTTAATAATTACAAATAATAATGTTAACGACAATATTATTGGGAATAAAATGTACCTTCCAGCTACCATTGCAACCGCTGAAAATGAAAAAAAAATGAATACAAATATTGAAACAGATGAATCTAAAACTGACTTGATGAGCAAAAACAAGTTACTTACATTACATAATTTATTTTTTAAATTTAACGGAAATACGTTAGAAAATATGTCAACATGTTATGTATGTAACAAGCAAGTTAACGGATCATTAAAAGCTCACATTTTCAATAAACACGAAAACATCGTTCATGAACTAATGAATGAATCTTTAGAGTCTAATGAAAATTTACGTATCGAATATTCATGTCATGAATGCCAGCAAATATTTAATTCTGATGCATTGTTGAAAGAACATATCGAACAATGTGAGTATAACATCAAAGGTATGGGTAGAGCATCGGCTAGTAGTAAAAATTCTGCAGAAAACGAGGAATATATTAATCATCATACCAAAGAACTGGGTGAAAGAAAACAGACTACCATGTTAAGTAGTTTTTGCAAAATATGTAATAAAGAATTATGCAATAAGTATTTCATGAAAACTCACATGCAACGGATGCACGGTATATCAATTCAAAATGGTAATCATATTGGGGGAGTAGTGTGTGATATATGTAACAAAGAACTTTGTAGTAAATATTTTCTACGAGTACACAAACAAAACTCACATGGCATAGTTGAAAATGGATCTTGCCAAAAATATTGGACGGATTCGATGACTGAGAATGGACAACTGTCCGACGAACCTGAAAATGGTCATAGATATTATAAGCACTATACTGAAGTTTGCAATATATGTTTTAGACGATTCAGAAGTTCGAAATGGTTAAGTGCTCATTTATTGAACGACCACGGGCCTGAGGGAAAAATCCAATGGAAGCATATCCAGAATCATTTGGAAGAAGAAAAGCAAAACTTGCAACCTAACTGCGAGTTGAACGCGAGCTTAATAGCAATTGGAAGTCCTAAACAAAATCCAGTCGATGAGCAATTAATGTGCGATGAGATGAAACAATATCGTTGTTCATATTGTCCGTTCACCACATCAATTTTGTCATTTCTTTTTGTACATGAGAAATTTCATCTCACCGAAAATAAAACCACAAAGGACATGTCGTTAACATGTCCTACATGTAGTGTGGCGTTTCAAAACAAGACACAGTTGGAAAATCATTTTACACATTGTCATTTCAACTCAGATGCAAGGAATTCACCCGTTCCGTACGCTATTTTACATTCACCGGACAACACGCACGTCACACTCAACGCTAATGAAGATTTGTCGGCAGACAAGTCATTGGACAATAACGGAAATGACGTATTCACCGACAAACTTGGAACATCGATCAAGCCACGTCAGACCGAAAACGCATCGCCGTCTACGGAAAAAAACCACCATGTTCCCGAATCAAACCACGAGCCGTTTATTATGCAGTCGTTTTTTCTCGAAAACTGTTCAGTATCTCCGTCGGTCAAGAAGGAAATGAGTGGTCGCAGTGATTCATTTCATTCGTCTCTAGTCTACTTACCAGTCAAGGAAAAGTTAACGTCAACTGTTAATGTATTTTTCAAGTTAACCCCAACATAAATATCTGCATTTTTAAGTTTATACGTAAGTGACTTTAGCATTCTATCGCTCATGGCGTACGATTGAGCTAACTATAAATTAAACATATTAAATAATTATAGTTTGTATGATTTAACATAATATTATAATATACATCCACAGAATTAAAATAAGACTGAACTACATATTTTATGGGTGCTGGAATGAAATTTGGTGATATTGATAATACTAAAGTTCCTAATTTAGCCTTGAATAAAATATTATGTCATAATAATATATATTGGTAGTTTTGTTTAAATTCCAATTCGTAAATTCGAGCTACTCCGGGAATCCATATGCACCAAATTCAAAGTTTAAAGCATAATTAAAATATATTATGTAACAATATGATGATCAAAGTTCTAAAAAAAAAAAAATAATAATATCTACATTTAGATTTTTTAACTCTTCGAAGTGTAAAATAACATACACTATTATATTATAATATAGAGTGATTCAATATTAATACAAATATTTGTATTTATTTCTATAATATGGTACGTTTGTAGATATATGAAATTAATTATTTTCTTTTTGGAAACTTTTACACATAGGTAAAGTTCATAATTTCACCATAGAATTAAAATTATTTATCATCTGTTTATAGTGTTTAATATTTTTTGAACAGCCGTCAGTCACAATTAACAATAGATTATATCACTTAATTTATTTTTATTTTTTGATCGTTATAAACTAATTATTTTTATAATTGTGTATTCCATTTTAATTGATTTTGTTTTTAAAATATTATCAACGAAAAGTAATTTTCTTATTCTATAGAAAACTAATAAGCCAACGAGTTCTTAAATATTAATAACTAAAATTTAAAACTTCATACTTACCAAAATCTTAAGCCTTTTTTATTAAAACAATGCATATTGTCTAAAAATGATTTATAAACTCAATTTTTTAACTTTTCTGCATTATGTAATATTGTCATGGTTTTTGTCATTATGAGAAGTTGTAAAATATTGTGATTTTTTAACAAAAATATAAAAAAATATTTTTGCTGTTAAAGTTTCTGAAAAAAAAATAAAAATATATATTCAAATTTATAGAAATATCTCATGTCACGTATGATAAGAATCACTCTTTAACTTATGTATAGTTTATAGCGTATTTATATTATAATATATTATATAGGTTTCATAAATACAACCTAATTGTTTTAACTTATTTATTATAGTTCAGTTCAGTTACCTATATTTTAAAAGCACCCATTCAAACGTAATAATGGTAATGGGTTTTTAAATCAGATAATCAAAAATTGTTTTTAAGCACTGCCTTGACAACTAGGTCATTGGCTTGATAATCAAAATTATACATTAAACTAGTTCAATTTTATAATCAAAAAAATAATAATTTTGTTATTATGTTTTACAGTTAATATTAATTAAAGTTATCGTTATACAAGCGTAATTGTTTATTTTTTGTTTTATGAACAATACTATTATTATCGCTAATATAATACATATGTATTATATATGTATATATATTATGTGAGTATAACTAACACGCAAAAAATTGAGAAATCAAATTATGGATTCATCACGATCTATGAAATTAGATAATACGAAATTAGTAATTTGAGTGTCCCCATCATTTTAATTACTTGGGCTCGGATTTATATGCTCTAAATATCTTTAAAATAAGCATTTATGTCTTTATTTTGTTAAAATGCTTTTAAGAACCAGAAGTAAACGCACGTAAAAAAAATAATAAGTTAATAATATATAAATCGAATCTTATACTGTTAATGATATTTTTTTTATTTCAATTTCGTTAAAAATGGTTACATATTAACTAAAAAGTATCACTTAAAAAATAAAACTTTATAGTATCTTAAATCAAAAGCAGGTGTACATTATTGGTAAAATCGTTTCCAATTGTACATTTTTTGCTATATAACCTGTTTATACCCTTACAAGGCAATATCATTTTTTTTTTTTTTTTTTTTTTAATACAAATGAATAAACATTTACGTGGAGTATTCAAGTTGCATTATAAAACAGTTTTTAATTCCCAGCTTATCCATTTTGTATCTTTAAAAACATCTTTTCAAGTCCATTTTATTTATACAATATGGTCAACAACAATATCGCAGAGAATGTATCAGTTCTTATCTAGATACCTATCATAAAACGTAGTGGCCCATTCAATAACATTTGTTTACGTATAGTGTACGACTATATATCTATATGTCCCTATTATTATGTTGTTAGCGTATTACGATAATATTAAGACAGATTATCAAATTCCTATAACATTGTAAGCGGTCTCTATAATTTACATTATTTTCTTTGATGACTACTGTTGTAACTTGTAAATATACTTCAAAATGTTATTTATAAGCTAAATATACTTAAAATACTAATAACATGTGTATCTTTGAAAAACCCATACATTATATATATTATTATATTATGCTATAATGCTTTATAATATTAAACAATTATAATTACAGAGAGAACGTAAGAAATTGGTAGGATATGCATGTACATTGCAATACACAATTATTTACTGCAGTTCTTCTTTTAATTAAAATTACAATTTTTATCGAATCTAATAGCTGTTTTTTGAACTGCTAGAGAAAAATAACAAGTAATATGATAAAATATTTAATACTACTTATAAATCCGAGCCCTAATTATTACTTACCTACTATAATAATTATAGTTTATTGTATTTTTATCGGTGTTTAGGTATTAGGTACTGATTATTGCTTATATACGACAATACGCCAAATTACTTTTATATATAATACATGGATTTTCATTGAATAGGTATTTAGTGAATAATATTACAAATTTTATAAATAGTTTCCGTTAGTTTATTTTTCATGTACATATTTATACGAGTGTTCTTTTTTTATTTTAAAGTTCCATCCATTATTCCTATAGGAACTCACGCGATTACATTTACATACGTATTATAGTATAATCGACCGTAGGTATAGGCTATGTGTTTTTCTTAGAAATACCGTAAACCCAATAAAATGATAGCTACAGCAAAGTAAAATAAAATGAATTGTAACAGAGATAAATATCACGATTGTGTTTTATATTTATTTTCGGACGACTACCTAATAACTATCAAAATAATACTTTTTTTATTACCTACCAATAAACACATTCTGTTGAGGGATATGCTATTATTATTAAAGTTGAAGCAATACATACCATAAGTTTGTTAAGCAAAATTCTATAGCAGACTTTCTTATCAAAGGACGATGTGCTCAAGTCAAATATAAAATTTTATGAAAACGTTTAAAGTTAAAAAATTATCATTCTTCTTATGTTTAAAAATTATTCAAGAAACAATTGTATATTGTTATCGTTTGTTTTAATATCACAGTAATGTTAACTATGCCTACCCTCAGAAACACACACGTTCATATTGTTATTGATACAATTAAAAATATAATATCGGCTTAATTATCTCGTTCCAGATTTAAGTAACAGTGAAAATATCATCAAATTATTTAAATACTAAAATACCCATTTGTTTAATAAATTTCAAACTTATTTAAATGTTGAAAAGTATTTATTTATTTAATTTTTATAATTTTAACCGTAAACCCAATTATCATTACACATGCATTTTAAACAAAATAATTTAAGATATAGATTTATATTTTTTTATAAAAAATGAAAAAAATACTAATTAATCATTATTGGTTGTTGAAATAAATTTATATCTTTTAAAAAAAATTGTTTAACTATATAATGGGAATTTGAAACGTAACGTTTGCAATTTCACCATTTAGTTCACATAACTTAACCAACGGATACGTTTTATATTTAATCGTTTTTATAAAGTAATTTTGAGACTTAATGCTTCAATGGAATAAAAATTGAATAAAATCGGAAGTAGGCACACTATGGGTATTTTTGTTTTTATTTAAAACAATTATCTAATATTTATGCGTATTACATAATATGACACATTATAACTAAATAGATCTACGCATATTATTTCAAAATAGTTTTACACTATATACTTATTCGCAAGTACTAACTTTATATTGTACTTCATATCTGTGTGCGAGGAATCACTATAACCACGCTGCAAATACTTTATGTATGCATATATTATATAGCCAGACAACTAAGGCTACGCGCAGTCCTTTACCAAATGTTATTTGATATTTTTTCTCTCATTATTTCTTAAATAATATGTATATATTATTATCAAATTTAAAATGTTTAAGAATTATCAACACAAGTAATCAAATCTCTAATAATTTATGGGTAAATCTCAGACTGGGAGAAGATTCTTGCTGTAGTTCACCATTTCTATATTTTGAATACACAATATTATGATATCTTATTTTACTTGTTTTACTTAATTTAAAAAAACACACTTCTAGTTAAAGTCAATCATTTCACGAATACTCGTATAAACTTTGGCAACGGTATTCGACTTGGTTGCTTGCTCGGGATATTTTAAAATAAAAAAATATTGAAATTGCACCCTAAAGTGTCAGAAATTTTTGATTCATAACTGAACTTGTTGAAATACTTTCAATTTCTGTTAAGAAATAAAACGCTTTTTAATACTTGCTGGCCAATCATATAAAAAATGTACTCAAGTAAACCAATAAGTACAGTAGTGTAAAATCTTTCATAATTATTAATGTACCCTTACATTTTACTGGCTAATGCTTAAGATATAATTTTTTGATTTATGTATTTGTTTGTGTCTTACGTTGTCTAAAATCATTCATACAATGTGGAAAAAAATATTCTAAAATTGAATAATGATTTGGTAAATAATAATGTATAGTTAATATTATTACAGTATTGTACGTAAACTATTATTATAATCACACATTCCAATTTCTAACATATTATAATGCTTGTATTTATGTTAAGATTATTGTATATTTATAATTTTATTTGATGTTTTATTTATATTTATAAAAATTAAAATCAAAATTAATAGGTAAGATTGTACATTATTTAGTTGTATTTTATGTTAAGAACATTGGTATAATGTGTCAGTGATAATTGAATATCAAAATAATTGACCGTTTAGTGTCAAATTCATACAATAATCAAAATTAATTCATTACCATTTTAGTTACTATAGTATATTATGTTGTATAAATTATATTATTATATGTTGCTTTTAAAGTGTACGTATTTGCTAAACAGTGTATAGAGTAAATTGTATATACATTGTCAAACAATTTATTCTCAGCATTTTAATTTTTAATTATGTTACATTGCTTTTTTTTTTTACAGAATATTGCATTTTTTTTTTATTAGAATTGTATGTTTGTTTATTTTAAGTAGAATATATTTATTTTATTTGGTTGAAATCTAGGAAAAATTGTGACGATAACCTGGCATTCTGACTTGATTAAATAGTATCTTTTATTAAAGATCCATTATTCTATTTTGTATTTCAAATTGCCTGAAACTTATTAAAAAAAAAAACAAATATAATACATATATTATATATAATATATCATGTGACAATTAATATGCTTATACGAGTATTTAAAAAAATATAATTAAAAACGAGATGGAATGAAATGGGTTTAATTATTTTTATTTTATAATTAAAACTTTTACTATTAAAGGAAGTATTTAATACAAAAACTATATTTCACAATCACAATTTATTCCTTTATAAATGATACTAATACATATTATTTGTGTAATCATAATAATACTAAAAATGAAAATCATGATTAAATATGTTATATTATGTTCTCTTATAATTTTTGTATTTGATTAAAATAATATTAATATATTATATTGAAGAATAAAACATTGTTTAACAAATTTATAATTGGGTTTTCACTCAACTTTTTTGTTTTGTAAATTAAGTGAAAAATAATGTTCAAATTTTGTTAAAAAGTATATTAAACGTACTTAAATAATATTATAGTCTAATAATACGTAAAATATTAAAAAAATTGTACGTGTTATGACTTAATACAATATTTTAAAATAATTCTTACAAATTCAAATTTTACCTTAAATAGTTAATATTTTTACGTTCTTATAATTGTCCATTATCTTTTGCGTCAAAATAATTATTTTATTTCTTATTTGAATATAATTTTATTTTTCACCGTTATGTTATTATTTTGCATATTAAAATTAATATTGATTGTGAATTTATTTCTTTGGAATTAAAATAATAAGATTTGTACCAACCCAAAACGGTAAAATAAAAATCATTAAATTTACTCTAATATCGATAATCTATAGATTTATAGGTTTATTTAAATTATAAAACGATGGCATAAAATCATTAATTTTGTGTTATCCAATGTTATGTTAAATTAAAATCATGCATAATTCCGCGCAATAATATTATATTGTTATAATATATGCTACATTTACAAGTACGATGTCGAAACGGTTTAATGGAAAACGGTTTTAAGATGTTTAATATCGAATCACCATAAAACTGAATTAAACAGTTTAAATGCATAATTTATGTTTCATCGAAGTGAATTGTATTTCAAACTCTGTTTACAAATCTGATACCTTCAATTACACCATAAGACAATATTTACGGCTTTATTACAAGTGAATTACAAGACTTTTGTACACAGAGAAAACGGTATTAATGGTATCATATTATAATTTATAATATTAAATTATTATAACGTAAATACGGTCCTACGAATATTTTAATAAAAAAAAAAAAATAATAAAAATTATAATAATAATAATATAAAATCTATGCGACGAAAATTGTTTTAATGGTTTGGACATAACGAGAATAATATTTTATTTTAATTTGGTTTGATATATCATATACTTAATAATGTTAACTTATAGTAATAACTTATATATATAAATGTATTTTACGAATTGACGTGGCTTTTACATATTTAAATTTGCAATCTAACTACGATCACGTCTCAATAAACCAATTATAGTAGATATGTCATTGTAATATTAAATTTGTACCAACACATCATCATATAATAAGAAGTAATAGTATAACAATAATCATGAATACAATAAAACTGTTACTATATTAATTGTAATAATATACGAAATCGTACCAACAGTGATATATTATTATTATTTATAACATTTATCAAAAAAATTAATAATAACCTCGGTACTATACATTGTATTATGCAAATCAAGTTGGTAAAAAATTTATAATATTATGTAGATATTTTTTTCATTTCCTGAATTCTCGTACAATTGCGCCTATCTATAAATAACAATGAATCGAAACAAATGTTGGTCGTCGGAATTAACTATTAACTAACTATTCGATAAAAACTATAACACCTTTTTTTTATTTACGTATTTTTCAATACGTGTGATATAAGTAAAATTAAATTAAATAATAAATAGTTACCTCTAACTATATCTACATAATATGTGCACAGTATACGCGTCTAACGTCAAACTTTTTAATAAACCCATAATACACTTTGTGATATATGATAGTTATTCGGTTGAAATTTGGTAAATTTGATTAAAAAAAAAAAAAAAAAAACACGAATGAGTAAAATTAAAAGAATATCAGTTCAACACTGCCATGGTTATCGGTAATGCGACATTTATTCAGTTTCAACATATTTGTATTTTAGTATGTATGTGTTAATTTATAATATTTTAATATAATCGGAGCAATTATTCAAAAAAAAAGTGTGTCATTAATAGTCCTACCCATCTAAGAGTTTACTGATAAACAGTTTAATAATATTATAAGTATTAATTAATTTAAAAAATCTAATATAATACATTGTGTGTGTGTTTTGTTTTATTTTATGACTGATATTTTGTATAATTTAATGATATATTTGGAGCAATTGTTTTTAAATGGGCACTTGTAAGAGTTGAATAATATATATATATATATATATATATATAAATGTACAAGACGTATTCCCACGCCTATAATAATGGAAATCAATATATATATATATATATATATACATCTATTTGTGTGTATATGGTGCATACATACGTACATATATATTTATATATATATATATATATATGTATGTGTGTTATATAGAACGTTTCTGTTCGTGAATGCGTTGGTTTATTTTAATACTTTTTGACTTGAGATAAAAATGTAAAATAAATGTCATCAATGTATAAAATTATTTTCAACGGTTCCTATTTAATTTTAACGCTAATAATATTACTAAGGACAAACATAATATACATATATATATATATTATTATTATATGCGTGTATGTGTTTTGAACATATGTGTGCCTTTATAACTTAATATTTCATATATTTATACTTAATATATATATAAATATTAACATTATATTATTGATACCTACTTGTATGGTATACATTATGTATACATAATAAATAAAGACAAGTGCTGTATATGTAACATTTAATAAAGAGGTATATTCATTTTATGTTGTGTTATTTTATTTCTCGTATACGTATTAGCAATGTCCCGATGCGATTTAGCCATAACGTGGCGATTCGTATACTCACTCTGTAATATTGTGTAAAGTAAAACCAAACAGTTGCGGACTGCGAAGTGGTTTGTAGATCAAAAGAAATGCATCAACGGGCGACCGATCGTCAACCGCAATGTTGTGGGTTCGTTAGTATACGCTTTTAAGTCGTTTGACACTGAGGGGTGGAATCGAACTGAAGACGATCGATGGAACGTGGATTCTCAAACGATTTGAAAACAACAAATCCCCGAGTCCCCGATCGATGATCATTGATTTGGCGGTAATCATTTCTAAAATGTATATTAATTTGTCGTACGGTGTGTTTTTGCATTACCTGCGCTGCTGCAATCGAACCGTAAAATTTCACGACGTGTAAAAATAAATTTCAAAGGTTACCACACAGTGAATAGTACATCGATGATATTTTTATTTTACCGGGGCGGCTGTGTCGAGTATAGCATATTTTACTCCACGTTCCCGGCCAATAACACTGTGCGTATTACATCGCCTCGAGAAGACGACTCCGATAATTAAATGTACGAATAGAAATCCAAATAGGACGCGGTATTATTATACCATATTTTATCTGCAGTCCGCATATACTAAGCCCTCGCCGACATATCGGATCCCGGTGTTTGAAAATCATATCCCGCGGGCATTTTTCGACGGAAAAATAAAAATAAACTTCGATATATGCAGGCACACCTGCACTTTTGTACATATATATTGTTATTGTATTTACGACAATATTACGTTCAGTACCCTGCTATCACGTAAATCTAATAACGAAAATAACTTTGTTGTTGATCGTTTTTACAAAATCTGTGTCATCTTTCAAAGTATACCGAAAATTATGTACAAATAGTAAATACACGGTGAGTATTTAAATTATAGAACGCGGCTGTATAACTATATGATGATTTTCATGATTTCACTTCAAATTAAAGGTATTGACGATTTAATTATACACATATTGTAAAATAAATTATTATATTCGAAAAAAATAAATGTATAGGTATTTTATAATATTATTTATTATGATTATTTTATATGAATGACAATACTATGTGCTAAGATCCATAACAGTGTGAGATATATAGGTTTTTTTAAGGATATCGATAGGTGATAACCCAAACAAAATGGTTCCTCACTAGCTCATGATCTGCAGAAGCTATACGTCCTTTAGAACCTTAATCTATCAAACTAAACGACAAACCATGAGTAAAATACAGAATTTCTATGAAGACCTTGTACCTAAATTTTGTTCTAAATAAACAATAAATAAAAATTAATTTGTTTTTTCTTAATTATATAACCATCAATAACCGTGAAATAGACAGTATTACGACCAACAACCATAATTGAATATTATTTCGAAATAGACAACTCACGAAGAATCTTGTTTTCAATTTTATATCGACTTTTAATAAAAAAAAAAAAAAATCACTAATTTCAACTATTTATAAAAATAACAAAACATTTTTAAAATTATAAGTATACTACGAATACAAAACATAAATAAAAAATGTACGTGTAACAAGTTAGTAAGTACACGTGAATGAAGTGAAACTTCTTTCAGTCATGCAACTGATATTAGGTGATGTGTATTGGAATAAAATAAAAATAACACACTTTACAATTTTATTTTCAATAGAACTGTATTTTTTTTAAATTTTATTATTTATATATTTTATTGAAGTGAAACTTCTTTACAGAAGGTACAAAAAAAAAACGGCGGTCGGGTACGGTCGGCATCACGGGTGGTCGTCACTTCAAAAACATTTGGTGAATAATTCAAGTGTACAATTATTATCCATTTTCGAACTATACAAATCAAAAAAAAAATGGATTTTTTCGAAAACTAGTTTTGCATAAAATTTCTTGGTATGTATGTAGTAAATGTAAATATATCCATAAATGTGCACCTCGAAGTCAATTTTTAAAATTCACATTTTAACGAGGGTCTCACACTGGGGATTTGTAGACTCACAAAAAAACAAATATTTTTTTTGTTTGTTTGTTTAGGATTGCCGTCGGTTATAAAACTAAAATATTTATTATAATTGTATTTAATTTTAGGTCTGTATTTTATAAATCCATCGAAATTAATTAATTTATTACAAACAACGCCATGCTGAATCAGCTAATAGTAATACAACTAGTAGTACAACAAGCATGTAACGGTTATGGCACTTACATCTGAAAATGTTATACTGTGGACTCATTTGTACGTCATTATATTCCCGTTCCTCATTTCCTAAAATAAAATTTCTACAGTTCGGCCAAAGCCCTAGTAGTTGTTTCTCGTAAATTAATATATATTTATCTACCAAAAATACGAAATGAGTATTATTCAGAAGTACATTAGGCGGATCTACCAGGAATCGCAAAAAAAAATGTTTAAGATAAAAAATTACTTGATTAAAATCCTTATTACAACGGCGGTGATGTTTTGACGTGTTTTGACGATGTACTGTAACCATCATAATATGACGTGTGCGACAAGTTTTCCACTGGGAGCGACCGTTTTAAATATTACCGGCGAACGCATACAGGCGAGAAACCATTTCCGTGCGATGTATATAATTGTGAGATAGGAGAGTTGGTATACAAATAAATAGAAATTAATTTTGTATAACGGTACACCGAAAAGGACACTCACGGGCAAGAAACCGTACACGTGTGGCGTTTGCGACATGTCTTTCACTCTCAGCTCCAATTTAACGAAACGCCGCCGGATGCATGCAGGACGTAGACGTATATTAAATGCATACTAAGTATAAGGTCTATATGATTAAATGTATATGATCACATAGATAGATTCTGAAACGATAATTTATATGTTATCATATTGAATTCGTTTTGTTTATTGTTTTTTCTTTTTGTAGTTTATCAGTAATAAATTGTGATTGGCTTATCAATGTCTGCGAAGTCGTCGGTTTGTCGTTGTTCTTTTTTTTTAATTCATCAATTCAATTATTGAATATACCCGTTGTGCACTTCAAAATATTGTCGATTTATTTAATTATTAACGAGAGCGCTCAACACGCCGTCGGCTATTTTCACGCGATGTGATACACATAATATACGGTATGTTATCTGAAGCCGTTTCCGAAATGTTAAATCATCATTTTTCGAACGAGATATACGTAGTTTTCTACACTTCTATTGAATTTAAAGGTTCAGTAGATATACTTCGTTGTAAAAAAAAATTTTAATAACTTGTTTGGTATCACGAGATGATATTAATTTTGATTTGTTTTTATGTGTTTGAATATAATTACGTATTTTTAAACTTCAATAAAAACATATTTTTATTTATGTCAGTTTAATATCATAAACATATAATATCTAAATAATTACAGCAGAAAGATAACAATTTTAAAAAACGAGTATGATTAAACTGCCGGTGTTATTATACCGAATATACTTTTTAACACTGCTAATCAACTGAAATAATCAAGACTGTTCTTAAAGAAAAAATAACTATTTTATTTTATTTTGTGAATATTCTGGCTGTGGAAATATCAATAATACACGAATGACAAATAACTAATATGACGTGTCTATCATATGGTATACTAAAACTCGAATTCGTCGATTTTAATAAACTACGGGTAAATAAATCTATTTTTTAGTTTTAGATATTGATATTTTAGTGTTATCGCATATTAAATTGCATCAAGTCTTTTAAAGAGTGCCACGACAATAATACATTTTAATTTTAAATATATCATACAAAATTCCTAAATAAACGTCATAAAAATAAATATTCAAATAATGTCTTGAAAACAATATAGGTTTTAGATAATGTTTCGTATGACATCTATTTAAACTCAAGATATGAATATTATGTTTTTGCTGTTTTAACGTTATAATAATGTGTCAGGTAAGTAACTATATCTATATGCACACATAAATATCAAATATACTATATACTACTATAAACATAAGTTTCAATTATAATATTACTGTCTCAAATGTGTATACCTTTAAGCTTTTGTACCATATTTTTATATTTATGGGATAATCGCCAGTACTATTTTACCAACTAACCTTAAGGAAAAACATTTACTCCTAATCAAAAAAACTGCAAACCAGAGTAAAATGTTTATAAAAAAGATGATAAAACATACGAATATATGTCATCGATGAACGGATACATTGATTATTTCTACACACATGAACAAATTGGGTTATTTATTATTCTCGTTAAAAAATCCAATAACTTAAACCAATATAACCGGCAGCTATGGGCATTACGTTTTATTACCGATCACACAAAATATACGCGAATGAAACACTGTCTTCCGAATTTATAATACTCTATAAGAAAAAGGATATAAAAAGTCATCCCTGAAGTAGTATGACGCAAAAACGAACTTTTTAATAACGCGTACTAAAAAAAACCAATAATTTACATCTGTCAAATTATTATCTATTAACTATAATATAATCCAGATTTTCCATATACATTTCACAAGAATAAACTAAAATGGAACTTAAAATTGTTATACATTTTTGTATTGCCATTTTTGTACGTACGTAATACAATTTTCAAAAAATTCCATTTTTGTTTTTTGAGGAATTTATAGAAATTTGAAATTTTTCTTTTTTTCTATTAATGACAATTAAAAATTGTTTCTTAAAATTTAAAATTAATTTAAAACAAGATTAATCATAAGCAGTTCTTATGGCTGGTAATTAAAAAAAAAAGTCAAGCATAATTTCACGTATATTTCTTATAAGTGTCTAGTATACATTTTGACAAAATTAGATATTTACGCGTGAAATAACGATTTTAATTTTATTTGTTTAATTCAAAAAATATCAATCGTAGAACCTTGAAACATTCGGACACTCCACTATATTATTTAAATTATAATTTCCAGTACTCAATGAAAGTTTCAAATTATTCAAACTAAATTTAAGCATTTAATATTTTTAAATATGTATTTGAGTAAATATAAATATTTAAATTTGATCAAAATGCTTGAATATATAATACAAGGTCTCACATAAGTGGTTTTTTTTTTTAGTAATATAAAAATATTTTACATAAGCAAAAGATTAAGCAGCCACATTAACTTGCCCACTTTTGAAAATAACTTCAGGTATGTGCATAGTTTGTTTACGTTTAGGTTATTTTATGATTCAAATGTCCATATTTATGTTCGAAAACACATAACTAATTGAACAAATTACATTATATCGTAACAGTTCTGTGATATTTTATCATAGAATAAATATAATAATGTAATATGTATATTGGTTATATATATATTTCGAAATTGTAATTATTGTTTATATTTAACTCTCTAGAACCGGCGTCTAATTTTATTTTCATACCCGAATAAGTATATAAATACCCCCCTTCGCCATTTATATTGTGTATAAAAAATGTCGAGTCGAAAAAATAGACTCAAAAACAGCTTTTTTTAGAAATACTGATATTATGACACTGCTACTATTATTGAATATTGTTAATTAGATAGGTATACGCACAATATTAAAGTTAGTTGTTTCATATTATATAATAGGTACGCAAGAGCACACATACAAAACAAACTTGTGCTTTTCAAACAATACTCGAGTTTAATAAAAACTATAAACAACCCGGAGAATGATATATTATTTTTAACGTTTTATAATAATATTCTATATTATGCTGACACAGTTTTTAGTTACACCTTTTGTACACAGGTACATGAATTATAGGTAGGTACGTAATAATATTATATATCATAATATTGTGTACGTTGTTGTTATTGTAAGTGCGTTGTAAAAAAAAAATATATATATATATACACGGCACTACATAACCCGAGTTAATATGGAATCGGGTACCTGTATGTATATAAATCGTGTAACAACAACATATACAACGTATTAAGATGCTAAAAAAATGTATACATATAATCCTTCAGTCGTATTCGCCCGTGAGCTATATATTAATCGTGAATATTATATTAGTATATGCTCACGATATTATGTAAACGTCATAAAAAAAAAAAAAACAAAAAAAAAACGACAGTATAAAATATTTGATATCCTATCGGCCGTAAAACAAACGGTCCCGGAAGATTCAAGTGAAATATGTTTTTGTTTTCTAAGAAACGATAATAATATACAATGATAGAAAAATAAATGGAGCTTTGGTCACCGCTAAATTATTAAAAACGCACGCGAACTTTGCAGATAAAATTCTACGCCTAAGTCGATATTTCTGCTCGTTTTTTTTTTAACATTATATATATTTTATAACACCACATAAAGGCAAAAAAAAAAAAAACAGTAACTTTTTATCATGCGGAGTTTCTAGATTTATTATTAATTATTATTTTCTTTGTAAATGCATAGTTTAAGTTTAGGATTTTTTTTCGTTTTTGGGGAGAAGAGAGGTCTCTTATGGCATGTTCGCATTTACTGGTCTTCGATCCTTGTCTAAACTTTAATACTTATAAATAATAAATTGCTGTAATTGAGTTCCATATTATTCAATGTCTGAGCATTTATCTAAAAAAAACTAAAATAATTTTGTATATGAAATAAAAATTTTAAGTAATAACAATATATCAAACCAATTTATTGTTGTTTCTCATATTTAATTTAATAGTAAATATTATAAAAATAAATCAACTACATTTTTTACAAAAAAATCACCGAATAATTGTTTTATACTCATGATTTAAGAGCAGCAGTTACATGTATGTGTACCATCATTATGTTATTCATGTAAATTACTAATGAATACAATTTATCACGGCCAAATAAACAATTGGTATTTTTTATTTTTGCAGGATAAAATTTAGTATCATCGTAGTTACAAAAATTATAACTATTTAATGAAAAATAAAATAAAAGCTCTAACATTATCTATTAAATAGAAATTCCAAAAAGTCTTGGCTCCGATTGTTTATTATATATTATACTATTATAGTAAAAATAAAAAAAGTTTTACCACGTTTATCTTATTTTTTTCTAATTATAATTGTTGGACTTGAATTCAGATAATATTTACTAGAAACACAATCTTTATAATCTATATGGTAAGTTAGTTTTTGGTTTACATAAACGTCATAAACTAGCACAGAATAAAACTTTGTGGTTCTGTAATGCACTATAATCATAATTATGATATATCCAACAATTTATATTAAGTAATCAAATAAAATTGGACGAGTCTTAATAAATAAACAGGACTATCATAATATGCAGAATAATAAAGTATATAAAAATAATATCAGTAGATAGAATAAATATATGATGTTAGGTAACTTATAAATAATGTAGTTTCTTAAATAGGATGTTAGTGGAAGGGAAAATTTCGAAGGAACGGATAAAAAGTATTTTGGTACTATTATTTAAAAGTGAGATGTAGAAGAATGTGGAAATTACAAAAGTATGAAACTTTTAAGTTCTAGTACGAATATTTTATCGAAACGAGAATAAGGGGTGAGACTAAGATTTTGAAGATTTAGTTTGAGTTTTTGCCAGAAAAATAAAACAGTGAGAAGAAAAGGAAGCTGTATAATTTATTTATAGATTTAAAGAAGTCTAATCGAAAGCGAAGACGAACGAAATACTTCAATACTCATATTTTTTAAAGTGTTTAATCAATAATAATAATATAATATAATTTTTAATTTACTAGAAATGATTATACACAACGCAGTATTCTAAATTCTTTATACATTTTTTTCATTGAACTTTGGACATTGCGAAACGACATATTTTACACCACCCCGAATTTCCAAATAATTAAAAATAAACGATCTAGATCTAGATCTATCATTCCAATGTCGAACGGCCATCTAATAAGATAAATATTTGCAAAAACCATTGGTTAGGATTCAAATGCGTTTCTGGAGCATCTATACATCTCGTCAATCGTCAGTGTCTAATAAATATAATTTACATAGACACATAGTAATAATATATAACAATAAAGACGTCCATATAACGAACCATAACGTGTAAAATATAATATACGAAATTTTTAAGTGATCTACGTGATGCTTTGTACGTGCTTACAATACATCAGCGTATGTAACAATATATAATAATGACGTATTTGCAGAATTTTGTACATATATTTATTATTAGGTATATATTTATCACATAACGTTCATATTGTATAATATAATGTATTATACATAATATACGTATAACAAATTAACAATATAATATCATGAAAAATAAACATAACTTTTAAGCATTATATTTTTAACATAACGTTAATTTTTATTTGAGGTTGATTATAATTAATACAAGAATTTAAAAACGTAATGAATGTTAAATTAACCTTCTTTGGCACTAAAAGAAAGGCGTAATTTTAACAATTTCAGTGATGTCCGTAATTTATTTTACTGATTGACGAACAAACCACACAAAACAAATAAAAATAAATACCACAATAATTCCGCTAGCAGATATCGCGGTAAAAAAAAATATATATCTTTTAAAAAATTATCGTCAGTGCTATTTTCACGGTAGGTACTAATATTATGTATTAATTTATAGATAGTCAAGTGTGGATTTTTATATCAAGAAATCAACTTTGCGTCCAGTCTTCGTGTGGGCCACTTTATTAAAATTTTATTTTGTTAAATTTTATTGTTTAATTAATAGACTACAATATTACTAATACATTTAATTACTTTCAAATAAATTTGATTAATGACAAATACATGATGATGAATGTATACAATTTAAATAATTTTCTGTAACAATATATAGATATTACTGTTATAGCAGAATATTAAATCAAATTTTAAATGTTGTTGAAAACAGAGAAAAAGTTAATAAATATAAGTCAAATATGTTTCGATTTAGCATGTATTTTACGATTTTAATATCTTAAAAAAAAATTACTTGCACAAAGTTTAAAAATTACAAAAAGGAATAATGATATTCATATGGATAATTTATTGTTTGATGTCCTGAATTATAATATACTTACAAATACTTAATTATAACTGTGATAATAATGAAAACATCCAACAAGATTTTAAAAAAAACTTAAATAGTTTGCTGCTTTAACATTTTAATTAAGTATCAAAACGCCTTATAAATATCAACAATTAATATCGATGTACAAGTATTTTGTTTCAACTCAGGTAATGGTTAATCAATTATTTCAATTGCTTGAAGAGTAGCCCATATTGCACTTGCTTGAATAGGTAAAATCGGAAGATTTATGCTTATGTAGCTTCCGATAATATAAATTCTAATAAAGTTATCAAACAATTTATTTCTTAGCTAATTTATCATAGCTATTATAAGTGTCAGATGTTTTAATAGGTCATTCTATGAAACAATCGTATTAATTAATTTGTAGAGACGTTCATTGGTTGGTCATCACTATAGGGATTAACACAATCGACATTCACAGTGCGTAGGTATATAATTCATACAATATATGTATTGAACTAATATTCAAACTAAATTTCGGGGCTGTAAATAATTGTAATTTTTGTTTTTAATTCATTTTTTTTTTTTATATTTTTAAGAATTATTTTATTAACGAGAATATAGTGTTACAAACCAGCTAAAAATAATAATAAATTTTTTTTTTTTAGTTGGTGAGTAAGTGTGACAGCCTAAACAGTTGAGTCCCGGGTATAATACGAGTATACTTATATGTATCCTTCAATTTTGTAATGATGATTATTATCACGTTGAAATAAAATAAGGTAAAAGAATAAATATACAACACAACATTTGTGGCAGTTGCACCATTAGTAAGTAACTCGTTATTATCAAACTGAAAAAAAATCCAAGAGGGATTATACAGTATAAATACGCTTGTTCATAGCTTTATATATTATATAAATAATAGTGTAGGTATACGCTGTATACTTAAATACTTTCATAATGATATTGTGTATTATAAAGTGTTTGTAAGGAAATTTGTTCACAAACATTTACTAAAAATAAATTTAATATTATTTTCACTCTTTTCATGTGGTATTCTTTATCGATTCAAAAGCTACGAATATTTGAATATTATTGAAACGAAAGCTGTGTAGCTGTAACATTCTACACACGTGATATAGGTACAAAACGCACTTATATGTCACCATCGTTATGTAGATTGAATATATGTTATATATTATAAAGGCAATATAAACTGTGAATAAAATAACTGACAAATATAAAAAAGCATATTTATCATTGATGGTTTTTTTTTTATAAAACCTGACAACCTAATGTTATGTTTAATAGTCTATTAAAATGGTGTTCGTAATATCATTACGGCACCAATAAATTTTAAACCTATTATAATTGACTACAGACTTTAGTTTCATTTTTATAACTATAAAAGTACACGTTTGAATTTCGATTTATATAAGTACACTTCAATTGATAATAAATTTATCTGCTTAACCATTTACAACAATAAAAGGTGGTTTCAATTTGAAAAGGAGAACTTTGTGTCGTAACAAAACATTCAATTCACTTAAATAACATAAATATTTTAAGTATTTGAAAATATAAAATTCAGAATGTAAAATGTCTGAGAACATGCTCGATGAGCCTTTGAATTTAGCAGAAATATTTTCTAAAAAATTTAATTGTTCTTTTGAATACATTTTAATTGGTACTTGCAAGCTTCTTCAATGATTTCACTTTAACATTTTCGCTAACGGATATCTGTTCTAGGCCAAACTTTTTTAGAGGTAACTTTTAAATTCTCCAATCAAATTCGCTGCACAAACCACGCTGATTTTGAACGAATGGCAGTTTTAGTGCTCTTAAGATCAATATAACAACTCGACAAACAAAATATAAAGTTCAAAACGATCAGCTTCATCGTGCTACATCTGGAAATAGAAATGTTAACTTTGTCTCATTAAAACATGTTTCTAATTCATTTGTTGTAATTTATAACTTAGTAGTTATTTCAATATACGTGAGAAATTTCAAATTACGACAAATCCAAATTCAATTCCACAAGTGTTCAAAAGGCATCGCGCCTTGACGCCCACGCAATATTAACAAATTGTCTTATTTAATTCAGATCAAAATCCACTAATATAATTATTCCCTTCCATCTTTATTATTTTTAATATTTTTAAGACTATTTATCAAATTGTATAGTTTAAAAAGTTACTATCATATAATTTGTATAATTAAGATCAACATTCAACGCATTTTTGACCAAAATATAATTAATAAATTGCTGTTTAAAATAATTAATAAAACGAATGGTTTATATATAATATATATATATATATATATATATATATAGTATAATTAGGATATTTTAAAATGAGCATATCACTATACATAACATGTATATTTTACGAAACAATCGTATAATATATAACATACAATATTATGATCTATAAAAAAAAATAAATAATTACTCTCTAAATATTGAGCGATAATAGTGATATAAATTATAAATATTTACAAACAATAAAAAATTTGTATTTAAAAAACTATAGCAATGGTTCATATTAAATATAAATAATTCTGTAAAGTATTTTAATAGTCTACAATTTATATAAATAATACATTTTCATAAATAGATAAATAATAATGAAAAAAGAAAAAAGAAAAGTACGGTCAGTGAAACTTCAAGTCAATCGAATAAAAAAAGCTACTAAGTCTTTGTGCAGTGAAAAAAATTGCGTAAATACGATCTTTGAAAATTCAATGCTCGGCGACGAAATTAAGAAATTACGTAAAACTATAGAAGATCAATACTCAATTATTGGAACTTTTAGCGTCTCTGATAGTATACAAAAATTAAAGGCGATTTTAGAACAAAACGCGAAGAATGAAATTGTTGATAGAAAACTAAACGAAAGATATTTGTTGACCGTTGAATTAAAGGAACTTGATATGGCTCTGATAACAGTACAACAAGAACTGGAAAATACCTCGAAACAATTTTCCTTATTGGAAAAGGAACGACGCGTGTTGGCACATTTGATGACATCTACTTACCAAGAGAAAAATAAAAACGTTGAACAATAAAATCGTAATTTTTAGGTGTATTTTATTTTATACCTATACTCGAATATATATTTTTAGTATGTTAAAACTTTGAATTTGATGTGTACCTATGCGTTGACTTTTTAAATTGGGTATAATATTTTTATTTAAAATTTTGTTTTTTCTTAATACTTGCAAATGTATAAAATATATGAACGTAGCCTCTTAAATCAGTGCATAAAATACCATGTTTATTAATGTGAAACGTATTACATTTTATTCATTTACAGGTAATTTGTAAGACGCATATAGGAATTTTTCGTTTTCTTCTATATTTGAAATAATTATAAAAATAATTATTTTTTAACTAGTTTCCGGGTTTTATATTTAATTGATTCTGACTGTTTATTTAAATTTAGGCTTCTGTTAGTACTTCTTGTAATTTGTTGATGGTGTAATATTTTTATATGAGTTATTAGTTAAATAATGTTTTAATGTATATTTATTATTTTGTAACGTATGGACAAATTTGGAAAAAATATAGATAACTAGTTTACAATGTAACGTGTATTACCTGATATTACTTGACATTCCGTTATCTATCTGTAATTGACAGGTTCCGATTAAATCGAAAGAAGGAATCGCGGGAAAAATTTAAATTTGACAATCAATTATCAGTTAAGACAAAGGCACGGCATCCACTATTCCACTCCGTCAAACAAGCGTCTAATATGGAAAATGTCTTCATAAGAATCAATTTAGTTATAAGTTTCTATTGAATTGACCTACTATCAAATTCAAAGGTAAAAACATTTACCTTTACCTATTTATCTTTGTACGTTTGTTTTTTTTTTTCATGTACTTCAATATTGAAGCAAGTTGAGTATGCAAAATATTAAAATGTTAAAATTCTTTAACTGGGCTATAACCAATAAATTCTTATTTTATAAGCGGATGATCAGCCAAGAAATAAAGATGTAACATAAAACTAGATATAAAAATTAATATTTAATTGACACTTTCTGTGTAAAATATTTTAAGTACTAAATGAATGCAATTATAGACCATAACACGAAGAGTGAAAAAAAATGTTTATTTAAAATTAAATAACAAAAATATGTAAATTGTTGAATTGAACTTTGAAGTTAACTTGATATGGCTTTGATAAAATCGAAATGAATACAATAAGAATCTCGAAAAAATTGACCAAATTAAAAAAAAATTGGAGTGTGTTAAGGGGTTTAATAACATCTACTTAACAATAGAAAAATGAAAACATTTTTAAATATTAAAATTATAATTCTGGGGTGACAGGTAGGTATACATTTTATACAAATATAATCAACCACAAATAAATAAAAATGTAACGTGTAAACTACGCGTCAAATTTTTAAATGAGATAATAACGCAGTATACTGATGGTTAATTGCCAGACATACCTACAAATTAGTTTACTTCGACATACGAGTAAGCTTCATAATACTACTACATCTACATAGGTTACGTTCGATTAGGTTATTATTAATTCGAAGTAAAGACGAATTATGGCTGGGCATTAATTTATTTCCAATGTTTGTTCCTGATGTTAGCAAACTGGACGATAATCGCTTAAAGGAGAGAGTGCTCGAACACCAAAGACATTTTTCGCCAATTTAATATTGTTCAATAGGTGTTGTTCTAAAAACAACCACGCATAACAATCACCAATCAAAAACTATTGTTGTACATGACTGATAAATATATAATGATACCGTAGTTTATGCAATAACACAAACGTCACATTTGTTTTAAACATTTAGTTCATATTTAATAATAGTTGTATAGTACCCAATTATGGCTTGAAAAATAAATAAAACGTTTCACTTTTAATACAATCGAACCACACAGCCATCAATTTTCGGAGTTTTTTTTTATTTTAAAAATGTAAAGGGTGGTTGACATTTAGGGTAGTCTACACTGGTATACGCCCCATTACGACATACGTACGCGGTGAACGCGGTCACCGCACTGGCTCCTGACAAATATAATATAATGTATATTTATTGTTTATACCGAGCTACATTATAGTTAAATATGTAATTTATGAAAATAGCGATTTACAATAGTCGATAACAAATGTCGGAAAATAAGAAATGGGAACAATTTTGTTAGTTAGATATTGATGACGGGTCAATTAATTTCAATGTCCGAGTGAAATATTGAAAAAAAAAATAATAATATATATAGGTCATGCTCAATATTTCCGATCTAATAACAATCATATTTAAATAATTACGGTTCAAGATTTTATTTTATTCAAATAGAAAAAAAAAACAATCTGTAAAACCCAAAACAATAATAGAAGCTATATAAATAAATTACTAAAATATCTTAAATTACGAGTTTATATGGAAAACATATTTAATTCAAAATGCCCCGTAGTATTATTAAAAACGTAAATATGCACAAACAAAAAAGTTGAACAAAAATAATAGATATTACAAAATATATTATGAAATGCATCTTATTTATAGTAATATGGTAATGGGATAAAATACTCAAGAAAGAAAATTCACTGAAATTATACACGAAATAAATAACACCGATTAAAATAATATCTGAAAGACAAAATAACCAATAAAAAAACTACAATACATTTTTTGCGACACATATTGTGCTGTATGTGAATTCGATATAATTTATATAAATAATTGGATTAATTGATAGTTATTTTTTCTATGTATACATAAACCATCATAATCAAGACTTGCTATTTCCTAATTGCTCCGCGTATATTATTACATATCAAGTTTCATTTATATTTGATGTATATTGTGTATAGATTATATTTTGTGTAACTTATAGTCTTTATTTATCGTTTGTTTATCTACCTATCGTGAGCTGTGGTTAATAAACAACTAACTATAATTTGGAAAATTTAGAGTTTCAATTATTTTAATTAATTATATATTCAAAGATATATTTTAATCTTTACTCGTTCAAATTATCATAAATTGTATTTTCAATTGATTGTATATATTCAGTAATAACAACATTATTATTGTAGACGTTAATTTTCTTGTTACTCTTGCTGATTTCAGAGAATCCTATCATTTAATGGCCAATATTCTCATTAATATAATATATCAACACATCAATATCATTATATTTATCATACAATCATAAATTTGTCAAATATTGTCTTCAATGGCTAATTGAGATCTTCTATAGAGTCAGTGTTAGATTATTTTTATTGTGAAATCCTATTTATTATAAATATAAAATAAACTAATAATATTAATTAATAATTAGTTATGATATGTTCAAATAAATTGAAATCCGTGAAACACCGGCATTGTATGGGCTCTCCTCAGATCTGCAGTCATTATTACTCCCATTTATAAATTATACTTTTATGACAGATAATACAAATTTTAAATAAAAAAAGAAGTGAATTGAAAGAAAAAGAAGATCAAGAAAAAAAGCAGGATTACAATTTAATTGATCTGTTCTTGTCATCAAAAAGAATAATCACAGGTACGAGTTTATATTTAATTTTGTTTAAAGCGTTTCGATAAAAATATTTTGATTGGACGGCGTTAAAGATAGGCAAATCAGGTATGCGAACGTTGTGAGTTCATTTTTCCAGTATCATATTTATGATAAAACTATAATACTATTGATTTTTTTAAATACATTACAAATTCAAATATACTAGAATAATAATATTTATGACTGCAATAAGTGATAAACTTTTTACATATTTTTATGAAACATATATTTTAAACGTTACAAGTTTATAACCATTATAAATACAATCGCAATATCTGTTTAGTGTTTTTTAATATAGATTAATGATAATAATTTTCTCATCATAAAATCGCTGAATTTAAAATATAATTTATTATTTTAATTCAATGTATATAATTTATAATCTAGTCTTTATAATTACTAAATAATATTGGACGTAATTCTTAGCTAATTGAAATATACATATTTTTTAAACAGTGAAAATAACTTTAATGTGAAAATTGGATATAATTGGTATTTTAGAGGGTCAAACGAAAAAAAGGTCGTTTGAGAAAGTATCTACCGCCCTACTGTATGCTGTATAGTAGGAATGGAGTGAGCTACAGCTACTGTAATGGAAATGTTATATTTAAATTCGATAATATGTTTCATTGTACACGAAAAATAACTCTGAGTAGAGTCTGACGGTCTATCAGCTAAGGATATTTTATACAATTTTTATATTGCTTTTATCAATACTATGTAAGTGGAATTTTTTTTTGCTAAAAAATTACATTAACAATATTAAAATTATTAATAATTAGTGATATAGACATGTGATACCATGACTGTAACATAGTACATCCTTGTATATGCAGATCGGTTATAGATTTGTCATGATTAATATAAATCAGCCATGCTTCAATATGAACTATTTATAAGCAACCTCGTACTAAAGTTTTTGAGTTTTTACAGCTTATAAAGAACTTTGGCGTTTGTATTAGACGTTTTTACCAAGAATATTTATGCGCAAATTGAAAAAATTCTAAAATTTAAAATATTTTTAAATAACTCAAAAGAGCCAAAAAAATGTAAAACTATAGCAAGCCTAGAAAATTATCTGTATTATGTTTTGTGAAATTGTCAATTACCTACATTATTTGTCTTTGAGTTATAAAAAAAAACAACAATAATTTAGTCAAAAACTGGTTTTGCTTAAAAATTCTTATTCTTCCTTAATTTTGTTTTACTCGATTATTTTGGAAAGTATTGAGAATCATTCACTTTTTATTAAAGCTTTCGCAAACGATCTATACAAATATATTATTAAGCACATAATAATAATGACATGTTAACGCGTGTCAAAACAAAAATCGTCGTCTAAAATAATAATTATTACATATTTTCTTATTGCAAGCCACCGCAAACGTCACGATTTTAACTGCATTATATGTAATAATATGTATTACAGTTCATTGCAGTGCTTTTGGACATGACACTGTACGTCATTGACGTTGCACGTCTATTGCAGTCCGTATTCATACACATTATATGTGACATGTTAAGACCTAACGCTTGCTACAAGAAACCAAATGATTATTATTATTATTATTATTATAGTTATAACATAGGTACCGGCAAAATTATATTTAGACTTCCAATAGCTTATGCGCTTATTCCATCGTCGAATCCCATTTATTTATTTCGCAGACGACCAACGCGTTGACATATTGACCAGCGCCGATATTGCATCGATGTAATAATAATTGTTTGTCGGTGCAAAGTCTGTGGCGCGTATGAACATTACGCGTATTACGTCCGACGATGGAATTTGTGTCGACAAACGCGTGGCCATTAATGCGATTAAACTGCGATTCCAGGACGTACTGTAATAATATTATTATTATGTCATCAAAACATAATACCACAGTGGCATTTTGCATCATTGTCTAACGTTTCGTTCCGTCGCTTAGCACTGGATTATATGAAACGAAAGGTCGAAATCATTCGGTGATTCTTCTATAAATATATCCTGACGGATATAGTTTAATACTACGAATACAATACATAACGATGTTTCGACTTGGGCTATCTTAAAATAGAAATAAATGGATTAAGTTATTCACTGATACTAAATCAATACAATTTGAAATGGCGAATGATTTCCAACAAAGAAATAATATCGGTCAATGGTGCGATAGAACCAATTTTAAATTACTACCTTTTTCATATTTTATTAACTATAAAACAACTAAATAATATATTTTAATAAATACAAATACTTATAATAATATTTTGTAATGTATTTAATTAAGTCGTTTATATCGTTTGCATGATGTAATTGACCGTAAAATATCATAATTACTGTAAATATGGGAAATGTAGAAATGTTGAAGTTGTATACTTATACATTGCAGATTTATGACGTCAATGATCAGTTAAATTCGACATTATTGACATTAAATACAGTCTTACTATAAATATCAAACGATGCGTTGGTGCCATAGACATACATTATTAACTCAAGGTCTGACAACAATTTTGACGAACTAAAACTTCTCAAAGCTCAAAGTAGGTATACGTATATTTCAATACTACTCGAGATTCTCCGCTTAATTTTCGGACGAATGATAATGATATGCCATTTTGTACAAAAATTAAATGTGTGTGAAGGTATATATAAAAAAATTAGAATTTAATTTTTAATAAAAAGTAATCAGTACAAAATATGACGTGATTAAACACAAGTATACATGAAATCCTAAATTGCCCCATATAGCAGTGTCTCATGAAAATTTACCCATTGTAATATCTCTTAAAATAATGGAGATATCATAATAAATTATGTTTTTTTTATAAGACTCACAGAGACAAGGATTACAAGTATTTCATATTTTAATTTAATTTAATATATTGGTAAAAAGTAAAAAAATAATATTTATTTAATTATTTTCAAAAAAAATCGCAGATAGTCATTTTGTAAAGTATATTTTTCTGAAAATTTTGATGTCTTAACATTTTATTTTTGTTAAAATCGTGATTTTTAATATTTTTTAGTCACAATTTTTCTTAGTCAAAATTTATTGAAACGTCAAAGTTTTCAAAAAAATAAACCCTACAAAATTGCTCTTCGATTTTTCTAAAAAAAATTAAATTAAATAAAAAAATATTTTTATCAAAACATTAAATTAAATTAAAATAAGAAATACTCGTAGTCCTTGTCTCTGTGAATCTTATCAAAAAATATATAAATTACTATGATATCTTCATTAAGATATCATAGTAATTTATATCGGAGATATCGCAATGAGGATTGACTCCTCATCGCGGGGCTCCCTAAAAATAAAAGTTAGAAAGATGATTATTTCCTACAAAAATGCATTGGACTACAATTTTTGATTACAATACTTATAACAAAAATAATAATAAGAAAAAAATTGTGAAAATTGGTTATATTCATATTCAAAATATTAAGTATATGTTTTAATGATACAATGGGACCTCGATAAGTCGAAATTTTAAGAAAATCCATTTTTTTTTTCGACTTATTGAAGTTCTACTGTATAATTATGAAAATCTAAGTCCAATACATCATACAAAAAGTATTCTCTTTCTATAAAAATTCTTGAAATTGGATCACTGTACGGGGCGTGGTAGCTTTTCCTGCAAGGTATTTGTTTTTAAAACAAAACACCGGGTCACATGTATGCCCCTTAAATTGTAATTTAATAATAAATCATTCTATACAAAAAATGATTCTGATAATACGATGATCAGCATATATTTCTAAGGAATTTTATAATTTATTTATTTTATGATTATTATATTAACGTATAGGTTAAAATATTTGTTGCCAAAAATATGGAATCAAAATTTAACAATATCTTTTCCGAGCTTTGCGAGTTAGACAACAGTTCAACACTGTAGTGTAAGTACAAAACTATTTAGTGCTAAGCTTACTGGATTGACATAAAATTAAATAATATTGATTGAATACAAAATTGAGTAAGAACAGAAATTCGAACAATTGAATTATTATACCCTTTCCTTGATTACGCTTTCCGAACCCTAAAAGATAGTACAGGCAAACTATATAGAGATAAACTATAGTCACCGCCTGATTTCTTGGCTCCTTTCACCCCATTTAGGCGTCTAATCGCCAGCTGAATTAGCAAGCTGCATGCCCACACCTTCCACCCTTCCCATCATCTCTGCGATATTAGATAAACAATCCATTATTCCATCATCTAAACAAATTAACTACGCCTTTTTCTTCTACCCTTCCCTCTCCCCCCACGAGCGTCACTGAATCACTCAGCTATGTTGTTTTGCACGGAAAACATAATATTATTTAACATCGTTTAGTTGAACTCCCGCGTCCGATCGGTTCGTCCTAGCCTTCAGTGCTTGAATAACCGAAGCATTTCAAGCTAAGATAGTCGTACGTTTTCAATAACATTTGAAAATTAATTTAATTACCATCGCCCTACCGAATATATCGATTTTAGTCCCTTCAAAATAAGTATCTTTGCTCTTAACAGTGTATCAACGTATTTGAATACGTAGAAATAATATTATATCGTGGTCGCCTACAGCAAGACTGAGTACTTCTAGGAAAAGGCTTATCGATCACGATAAAAATATGATTTCTCGTCAAAAATAAGGTAAAACATATTCTTTGTACACACTATAATGCAGGTTCTAGATGAATTATATATATATATATATATATATATATATATATATATATATATATTACTTTAAGAATTTAGAATGATGGATAGCTTTTACGATATTTTTAGGTTATAGAAATAGAACTGATGACGGAGTTTTATGAAACGACAGATTGCTATTAAATAATATAAAATTCTTTTAATAACACTAATAAAATAATTAAAGAAGTGGGATTTTTTTTTTTTACAATTTTTCAATAATTATTTCATCGAATTTATAAAAAAAAAAATCATATTAACGTTGTAACCACGAAACTTTGCATCAAAAAATCATTGATAGTAATACAACTAATTATATTAAATGTTACAAATTATTATCTTTCTTATAATCTAGTTTTACGTGACTATTCAACTTTCACAGACCCGACCCAAAAAAACCATATCAAAATATATATAAGTACTGACGAATAACATAATAAAAGTTTAAATTTTTTTTTAACATTCATAAATATACAATATACACATAATTATCTTTTATAAAGATATATATTTTACGCATTAAAAATTAATTTGAAATCAAATTAGTTTTATCGATTTACCTACTATTTATTTATTAACATTTTTACTTTTTTAGTTCATTGTTTGAATATTTCGAGTTATCAAGATATATATGTATTATTAAGTATTAACTATCTATCATATTATTTATGGTATTAAGTCCTTGAAAAGATTTTAATAGAATATTATAATTTTAATTTTATCTATTTTATATAATACTTTTGAAAATATAATTATATAATATAATAATATAATGATACTATCATGGCGTCACCATCCGAAAAATAAATGGAATTTAAAACATGCGATATTTTTCATTATTTAATGGAAGATAAACTTTGATGATTCGGTGAAATAATACGTGATTGCAATAGTATATTTTATTAGATTTTTACTGAAACAAGGAATATTTATTGGCATTTTAAGAATTGTATGTGTCTGGCACATTTCTTCGAGTAGAATAAATTCTCTGAAAGTTTGGTGTCGTATCAATCTATAAATTGAAAACTGAACACCATATAGAACTTTAAAGAGTGTACATGAAAAAGTGACTTTTTAGATATACTCAATATTTTTGCTAAAAATTTCTACCTTCCCCAACACTACAATAATAAAAAAATCACGAAAAACTTACAAATTTACGAACACAATGAAATCACTGTATCGTAATTCTAGAAATATTACAGAGTTTGAACCTTCATTGTATTATATTATTTTCACGCATTGTGCTTAAAGAATTTTGAAGACGTTTTAGCCAAAATTAATAACTTGGTAATCTTTTGTTTGATTAAATATATAACAATAAAAAATACCATTGTGGATATAACAAAAAACCAATCACAAATATCCACATGGATAATATTTAATATAAAATCCATGCTTGAATTGATTACGAAAATTATACACTCAATATTTATTAAACATCAATATAAACCTTAAACATTTTATTAAGTACAATTTGACAATTTTAGTGTTGTCTTATAAGGATGCCACGTCGAAGATATTTTAGAAATTTGGTTTACCATTTTAAATTAAGTAATTATTAATAGATTAATACAAATTTAATAATTTTGTATTTTTACTACATACTATATATAAGCCAGAGGTCACCAGTTAATATTTTTTAAGGGCCTCATAAGGAATCTAAAAATTTTTCAGAGGCCATCAAAATTCTAAGTACATATAATAACACATATAATGTTTTCGTATAGTATAGTATATGTTATTTATTCTTTGTCTGCGGGCCGCCATTTAACGACCCCTGCTATAAGCTTTATATTATAGAATTATAGAAACTATTTTTTTCATAGAAATAAATTCGATAATATGAATATATTTTAATACCATAATTGAATTTCCTTGTCAATAAAAACTCTGTAGACTTCATATATATATATATATATATATATACATACAAAAAAGTTATTAAAAAAGTGCTAATTTAGTGATACAGCGCTATGTCAATGGATCTTCCGGATCTGGTGTGTTGAATTTGTATAGGTAGTGGTAATAAAATTTGAAAACAATGGTGGTATTTAAAAAACACTTTTGTACTGAGTTTGGTTAAAAATTAAATTTATTTTTAAAAGCACTAAGAATTTTGAACTTATATTTATCGGAATCCCGAACATGCATATTCCTGGCCAAAAATTATCAACTAAAAAAGATATAAAATACTTTTTTTAATCGTCATTGTAAAATAAATTAGGTACATATTATTAGGGAAAAGGCCAATTACAATAAACCTACAAACTATAATACCTACTCTATTATAACTATGTCTATATGATAAGTTCTCAACATAACGAATCACGTTTCTACGATATTATAATATATATAACAACCTATTTAAGAGGGTGATTAATCGGTGTTCTGGAGAAAATTAATATATTTTATATTTTATGAAAAATGTTTATTTTTAAATTTATTTAAATTCAATGTACTTTATTTAATGATTTTACAGAAATTAAATAGAAAATCCATAAATATATAAATAACATGATGATGTAAATTAGCTATTGTGTAGATACTGGATATAGTTCGGGTTTAGAGGTAAAACACTCATGATAAAATCTGAGCAAGATAATTTTAGAAAAAATAAAACTATTTTTATCCATCTTTTAATATAATATTTAAAATGTATTATATGGATATAAAACACAAAAATAAGACGTAGGAAAGCTGGTGAAATCACTGAAATCACCATCATAATATTATCTATTTAACCACGGTTTCTAAAATAATGTTTAGCATATAAATGATATGAAAAAAAAAAATGTTTTCACGTGCATAAGTATAGTTAGTTTTTACTTTTTAGCGAATTTAATGAAAAAAATTTGTTCATTGAATATCCACGGAGGAATAAACATTAATAATATATTAGGTTCTGAGCGAAGCAATGGATGTATTGATTTTACATTGATGTGTATTTTTTTTTCTGTCTGTCACAACCTTTTAAGGCAGTAGAAATGCTTTGATTTTCACTTTTGAGTGAAATTTCTGGTAGCAAATTGGATCTAGTTGGTACTTCGAGTGGTCAAAAACAAACATTATTCAGTACTTGTCTTGTAAAAACTAGCAAATTTTACGCAAAACTAGTTTTCGACAAAAAATGACTACTTTATTTTATTATAATTTAAAAATGAATACCTAACCGTAGAAACTTTTCTCCAAAAATGTATATTATAATTTCCTATATATCATTAGAGGTAAAATTTTCGGGGTCAAGTGCCAAATTTTTGTAATCAAGGTTTTGAAAATTATTCACGTGCCCATGGAAATTATATTTTCTAAGGATAAAAATAAAGTTACAGATTTACCTATCATATATTATTATTTTATTAAGTAAGCACGCCTTTTTTTTGTAGTTATAATTTTTTAAATGTTTATAATTTGTTTCTTTGAATTTCTTATAAGAGTTATAATCAAAACTTTATAAATAGCATAATTTTTAATAATTTAAATTTTTCATGTGCTATATGGAATTAGATTAATGTGCCACCTTTGGCACGCGTACCGTAGGTACAATTTGCAAAATATTTTGACATTATTTTAAATTATTTGACAATATATAGACAATTGAAATTTTCAATTTTTTTTTATTTTTTTTTTTTATAAATTCCAATAACAAATGTATGAATAAGTAAAAATACATGAAAATGTAATAAAAAATTTTAAATGAGTAATGAGTTTTTGATTTTCCAATTCAAAATTATAAGACAAACATAGGTAACCTATATTAAAACAAGAATTCTACTGAAAAGTTAAATTAATTTTTTATGACTGTTTGAAGTCAAAATTTGTACTTGAATATTTGGATGCATGTGAATTGCGTCCCGATATAAAAATTACGATTTGTGTGAACATAACTATGAAAACGATTCTGTAGAAATATTAAACACACAAAAATTAAGCAATAATTTAAAACGAAAGGCATTATACGATCTCTATAATAAGCCCTCAAAACTCATTCATAGGGAACTGTCAAATGACGTATCGACATTGACCAGTTGTGATTTAACTTTAATTCGCAAAAATATGCATCACACCCGAGCATCAGTAATTTCCAAGCTGCCAAATAATATATTAGATTTACATAATTCATTGAAAGAAGAAAACATTAAAAGTAACCAAGATGAAAAGTTTCTATTAGTTAACGACTATGAAAATAATATACTAGGTTTTTCAACAATAACTAATTTGAAGTTCTTAGGTCAAGTTGACACAATATTTGTTGATGAAACTTTTAAAAGTTGTCCTAAGTTATTTACACAATTATTCACAATTCGCGGTTTATCAAATGAAAATTACATACCATTAGTTTTTTGTTTATTAATTAAAAAAAATGTAGAAACTTACAAGAAAGCATTTCTTTATCTAAATTCAGAATGTATAAAAAATAATATTAATTTTTTACCGAAAATGTTATTTGCTGATTTCGAAAAAGCAATTCACTCGGCCGCAATATTTGTTTGGCCATCTGTCGAATTAAAAGGATGCCGATTCCAATTAGGCCAGAGTTGGTGGAAAAAAATTCAAACTCTTGGTTTGAGTAATGAATATAATCTAAATTCAGAAATAAGCAATTACCAAAAAATATTTTTTGGTCTCCCTTTTTTGAAACCTGAAGATGTAGAAAACTGTTTTATCGATGATGCAGTATCATTTTTTACCACAGAATAAAAAGTAGAAACATTTACAGATTATATTTTAAACACATATATAACCCCCAATTGTGACTTTCCTCCTTCTTTATGGGAAATGTTTCAGGATCAATTACACGGACAACAAATAGCTGTGAAACTTTCCATTCAAAATTTAACGGTATGTTTTATTTTGCTCATTCAAATATCTACAAATTTATTGATGTACTTAAAAACGTACAAAAAGATACTTGCATACAAATTCGCAGCAGTAGTCAAAGAAAAAAAATAAGACGTGAAATATGTGAAAAACAAGAATTTTTAAGAAAACAAATGATTAAATACGACGTGAATGAAATTACACGTTTTGATTATGTTAAAACTGTATCGTTCAAATTTTTACCAAGCCATAAATAATATTATAATAACATGTAACTTGCATATACCTACATATAGCTTATATTTTTTGAAATTTTTTTACTTATTCTTTTATTTTTATATTTAATGACAAAAACAATATTTTTGATGTACATAATTACGAAACGATAAAAAACAATATTTTTAACCTACCTTTAGCAATATATTATTTAATGTTGCTATTGACAGTCCTAAGTCTATATTAAATGGGAAGGAAAATAATGTATTTATATCGGACGCAATCAGTATAATTGTTAAATATCATCGGGACGCAATCAGTGTAGTTGTTAAATATTATCGGGACGCAATTCGTATGAAAAAGGGATCTTTGGACGCAATTCGTTTGCTGTAGAATATTTACGTGTACTTATAATAACTATATATCTTTGTAAACAATTAATCGTAGGTACTTGAAATTTTCATAAAATTTTTATATTATAATTTTCTATTCATAGTATAATTTAAAATTATCAAAATATTTTGAAACTTTTAAGCTATATATACGCATGAGAAATCTTCAATTTTTTTTTATTTTTTTTTCAATAAATGTCGATAATCAATCATTCACAGTCAAAGTTCTTGAATATTTAATACAAAATTATTAAAAACATATATGCAAAAAACAATTTTTATACATTTGAAGTTACCATTTTCACAAAGTGCATTCGCGTACTAGAACTAAAATTAAAATATATACAAAAATAATTTTTCATAGATATTTTTATTTCAATTTAAAATATCGGATTACGTATTTTGTCGATAAATAATGATATTAATTATTTTTTTATAATTTAAAAACATTATTTGTATGGACTTACAATATTTACGTGTATCATGAATTTTTAAATATTACTATACTCGATGAAATTTTTAAAATACGTTGATTAATTTTAATATATTATCTATTTATACTATGAAACTATTCATACTGTCTTACGTTATTTATAGTAAGGAATTAATAACAATAATATAATATAGTATAAATACTTATATTATAATTAGATAATAATAATAAAATAAATACAATGTTTTCAGAAAAAAATATATCAACCTATCATCATACTAAAAGTAAAATAAATCATAGTAATAGCTTTAGGTATATTAAAAAACATATCAGAAAATATAGTTAATGGTATAAGCTGACAGACCATCTACGCTTATAATCGTTTTTTGTACCTGTACGATGATGTATTATTGAATTCAAATTTAATACATCCATTACTGTAACTCGCTTAACGCCTACTGTACAACAAAGCGATACCAACTTTCTCATAATTTTCCAGATTATTTTGAAATTATAAATTTTATTTTACTTTTAAATCTATAAAATAACAAAAAGATCTGATTTTTTACCAAAACCCACTCCCAAAGCTGAAGATTAAATCTATTTTTACCTTTTATTCCAAAGGGTGATGTCAAAAGACACACACACAAAATATCGTTGTAAAAAAAATACGTTCATCGCACAGCTCAAAATCTAAAATGCTAATATTGAACATGCGGCAACTTTTTATCAGTGGTTTTATACTGATGCTTTATACTCTTAATAAACACATAAATTATTTTACTTATCAGATTTAAAAATGTAAATATTAAAAATTGTACGAGAAATGTGTGGAGATCAAAATTTTGGTTCAAAAAATAGATAGATTTCAAAAAACTATGAATTACAAATAACGTTCAACATTCTTTAGATATTATGGAGACAATAATATACGATATTGAATGAATATAATAAAATTTAATTTAAGTACAGTGATCTTATGATTCAAGGAAGTTATTATCGTTATTCTATATTAAAACACTAAACAGGTATTCCAATTAAATTTATAACGGTTATAAACTTGTAACGTTTAAAATATAGCTTTCGTAAAAATATGTATAATGTTAAAATATGTATTTATAATATGTATAAACTTTATCACTTAGATCAGTCATAAATTATTCTTGTATATTTGAATTTAAAATGCATAAAAATAATCAATAATATTATACTTTTATGATATACGATACTGCAGAAATGAACCCACAACGTTCACCTGATTTGCCCATCTTTAACGCCGTCTCATCAAATAGTATTACTATCGAAACCCATTAAAAAATATAGTTATAAACTCGTATGATTATTCTTTTCGATGACAAGAATAGATCAATTAAATTGTAATCCATTATAAAGCTCTTTTCACACGATACTTGATCTATGTATCTGTATCGATAGTATACAATAAATTTATAATTTATTTGATACATATTATCGTTATAAAATGCACATAAATTAATATACTTAAAACTAGTGTACCTGAATTTAAACTAGAAGATATTCTAAACTATCTCTAACTTGATTGCAGTATGATGTCTGTAATTATGAAAATGTATTAAATTACAATTTTTCAATTATTAATATACTTAATAGTTAATATACCTAAAATAATTAATATTACGAGTATGACATGATAATTATTAATTGTTGTGAACAGCTGCCAATAGTTCCACGCTGATAAATTTAGTATTCAAAATAGGACATATTCAATTATAAAGACTATTACAATATAACTCCCATCACACAATCCCCACACTAGCCCACCTTTAATAATTTATACATAATATCTAAAAACTCTATAGTGTCCAAACACTCCAACCTGTATTATAGGATAGCAGTAAGTATATCACAATATAATAAATATCGTTTTAGAAAGACTCGAGTATAATTTTATAGTTATATAATGTAACGACTATTCTGTGTCAATAATGTACAGTTACAAAATAAAAACACGTTATCGTAGATAAAATTATTATCGTTTTGTGATACAATAGAGTTTGTAGTTTGTACGTTATGAATATAAGTATTCTACATGTCCTCGTCAAATGTTGCAGTATAGTAGATTAACGCGAAATAGACTGTTTTTACAAAATCTACTTAGCTTTAAACCTGTATACGAAATTTTGTAGTCGTACAAAAAACGAAAACGTAATTAAATTGATTTTAATTATAAAATTTAAATCTTTGTTAATATTTCTTTCAAAAATGCATTTTTGAAACCCTGCGATAGAAAACGGTTATCTATACGTTGACTAACGAAATAATGGCTGTATTATATGTTTTCTTATGACGTTTTAATAAATCAATCAAAACCACGACAAATTCCTGGAAATTCTATTAAGGGCACTCTAAATGCGCAAAACGCATTTTGTGTTATACCTACACTCTAATCAATTATTATCGTTTCACTCGCACTAATATTTACTCTTGTTTAAATAACACGCTGCAGCGTGGGTTATATATTGCGCGTATCTATATGTATCTTTAAGTTATTGAAGAGAGCATATTATACAGAAAATAATGCCTATATCAAACTCCTAAATAAACGAGGGAAGGCCTAAAATAGGAACAAATTCGTATTGAAAACGGCAAAATTGTACACTAATATACGAGGGGTTGGCTAGAAGGGACACGATAAGCGTAATATGGTGGGAACTGTGGATCGCGGAACGTTCGTTTTATGCATTATATAATATGATGAATTAAATAATGATATGTAAAAAAAACAGGACAGACCATTTACTTTTTTTGATATTATAAGACCAATAACTTCGAAAAAGAATCGAATATTTCTTGAAACATAGTCACATTGTATGAAACATAAAAACATACACTTTTGACATTCAAAGTGCTGCTTTATAGCTATAGTAGTACAATATAGTTTTATCGAGAACAGATTTTACTGGTGCTTTTTTAGGGGTTTAATTGAACAGGGACAAATGGCCATTTAGACGCGGTCGTATTAGTAATTAGTATAATTGGACGCAAACAAATATAAATAATAATAATACATTTATTTTATTTGAGTATACATAATTTTATAATTATACATTTTTATGTATTTTATTAAAATATAAATATATTCAAAACATTACTACAAAATATAATAATTAAAAATATGAGAGATTATCTGACGCTATCAAAATCGAAAAAAAACCACTTGCAAACTAACGATAATTTTAGTTGACCAAAAGCAGTGATTAGATTTACTTTTACTATAACCAACTTATTATAATATTGATTTATTAAAATATGTTTATTATACAATAATATTTTAAGTAGCTATGGCTAAAAAATTAAATCGATATCAATGTATATTTATTGTAAACGGTTTCATATACTCGTGACAAGTTTCGTATATATATATATATATTTAATAAATTAAATTCTGACTCGCTTAAAAAATATTGGTGCAGTTTACCAACTTGAGTGTAAATTACAAGTTCATAGAAGAATTTACTGTTTAAAAGCACTAAAACGCATTAATTAACGTACTCACCATTCGGATTAATCGGAAGCTGCGAAAGTGGAGGTAATGATTGCTAATAATAATCGTTTGAAAAATAAAGTGGCTAAAACCACGAAAAAATTGATAGTTATAATTAGAAGGAGGGCTTGGGTGGGCTTCAGCCCCCCCCTCCCAGAATTTTTAAGTAAATGTAGGTAAGTGTTGATAAACATATTAGTATTAACTTTATTTTTGCCTACAATATAAAAAAATATGTTTCTTATAAACAAATAATTTGTTAGTTGTAATCACCAATAGAAACAATAAATAATAATCAAATTAAAAAAAAATTTGCTATAAAACATTTTTAGAAATTTAGCCAGCCCCCTCCCCCCTAACTTAAAGAACTAGTTACACCTATGGAACCAACATTAACTTTAATCAACGAATGTTTTCCTGTATTATCAGAAATGGCTAAGCTAATATTATTATTTTCGTCATTTTAGCACCCCTGTTATTAATAATAATATATTCATAATATAAAATAATAATATAATATTCTAAAATTAATGTCATCATGCCATTTCCACAAGTTCATATCAAAATTATGTAAAACAATTATAAATGTCTTAATCGTTTTATTTTATTCTACAATATCACAGTCAAGCATTGAAAAAAAAAACAGTTCCAGACTCCTTAACATTTTTACTCATCATTAGCAGGTATGACCAAACCATTTTTACTAGACGATAGTGGACCAAGCTTGAATTGTATTTTAACTTTTAGAATAAGCCGAAGTTTGGAAATTGTATACAATTGTACACTTCAAAAATTTGGTATTATAATTTTAATTTTAAATACTAAAATCGTTCCAGATATTTTTTCTTAAGTTTTTGTTAAAGCTTTTGTACACCCACTTATATACGCTCTATACTATTTACTCCCAGCAAAAACTAAAAACCATTCATAACACTAATTTATTCAAAACGTTGAACCAACTTAAAGCCTATATTTCCGTACAGTAATTATTGAATTTTAAATTATTATATTTTGTAGCAATGTTTTGAATTTATGCATAAATAATGCCGTAATATAAAATTATCTATACCCGAATAAAATAATGATTATACTTAGAATTATTTAGAATTTTTTTTTTTCGTCCAAATGTACTCGCACTTAAAAGATCGCGTCCGTTTGTCCTAGATCAGCGAAACTAAAATAACATAAAAAATAAAATAAAATGGACAAGAAAATTTCTATTCTCATTCCAACTTTTTCAGGTAATTATCCAATATGTAATATACTAAATATTGTATAGGCTTTATCACTATAGGCGGGCACTGTGCCTAAAATGATTAATCTAGCCCCGAATATATGAATACTAATTCTGGGCGGAGCAACGCATGTATTTATTATATTTTATTAGATTTAACACCGATTGTTTTATATTTTATTACTCACATAAATTAAAGAAACAAGTTCGATCATACATGTACGGTAATTATCACTCATTTAAAATATAATACAATTTTAACACTACCCTTATAAAACCATTAACGTTAATTATATTATTAAAATACTTTGTTAAGTCAAATTTCCTTATGTTTTTGCTGTGTTAGACTCACCGTGATTTTCTATAGAAAATCAGAAGATATTATCAATTTGCGGAACGATAGATAATACCCAATACTTTAAGCACTTATTTATCTGAAATACCTGAAATGAATAAATAATTAATAAGTTGTTAATCTATCATTGTTACCTATATATTGTAAATATGTTTTTCTATTTCTCAGTGGCATTTGTTTCCGAGGGCTATTCGTAATGAAAATATAAACGCGATAACAGTTGTAAAAATATGTGTTGAGCGTAACGTTTAAGGGTAATTTCGACCAAATATAAATTACATGTCTAAAATTTATCCAATTATAACAACTACTCTATTTCTGTAACCAATGACAACTCTACATAAACAAAATAATAATCGTTTTTCGTGATACATCTATGATCCCCTCTTTAAAATGCGAATCTTTCAAAATCCTTTCTTATTCCGCACTCACATTATGATGATACTTTCAAAATTGCAAGTTATTATAGTTTGTGTTCTGCGTTAATTCTCTGTCAGTCAACTCATACAGGACAAAGCTGATAACCACCTATATATAAATTTGCTATATGTTTCAACAACAAAAAATTATTATTTATCTTGTAAGTTTAATTATGATGTTAAAATTATTATACTTTTCTGAGTAGACCGTAGACCAAACGTCAAAATAGGTAATGTGCTAATGTAATAACTTGATTTTATTTAAAATAGACAACTTTATGAAAAACTTAAAAAGATGCTACTCGCCTATTTTTTTAAGAAATTTAATAGAGACAATTTTAATACAATTTGAAAAAAAATGTATATCTAATTAAATTTAAATACTATTTTAAATAAGTAACACACAAATGATTCAATTCCGTATATATTATTATCACGGTTTAAGATAATAATACAATATATAATCGAGGTGGATATATAACTTGCATATAATATATGGTTATCATAATTATGTATAGAATACTATATAAATATATAATTATATATACTGCCTAAATCACATTATTGAAGTTCACAGTAGAGAAAAAACCATAGCAATTATACATAATTATACCTACGTTGCGCTTTTATTGCTGTGCGCGTTGCTATGCCATGCGTCAGTGCTAAAACGCCAATATTCCATTTTTACTGATTAAATCCCCAAATTATTACAATACATAGACGGATCAAATAGGTATTATCTATTTGGTAATTTAGTCGTGAATCGCGGTTTATAATTTTGAAATTGGAACAATAGCACGCAAAAAACGATATCATTTTTGTTATTATGCTGGTGGAATTGTTAAAATTGTTTTTTATAATCATGGTGCCAGTTGGAACCTTAACACTATTCCTACTGAAAGCGGATCCCGCAGAACGTGAAAACGACGGGGGCGTCGACACGGGATTTACCGCCCTTAGCTCACGATGGTCGAGACTACAGTTGTACAAGAACGAGGATGACGCAGTGAATAATGTACAAACAGTGACAGTGTCCAAAGACACGATTTATGCAATGATGCAGAGGGGCGTACACACGCTAAACGTGAGGAAAGTCAAGACAAACGACGAAGGACACGCGATCGACGACGGCGTTGACGACCAATGGGCCCGTGAGTGTATGCAACGCATATGCGCCGAACTGGACTTGCATCATCCAAACGTAACATCATTAATCCAGCTCGTCAATGATTATTGTGATACTCTGGAAAATATGATGGACCAATTCGAAGTTAGTGCGCAGATTATTGTTATTAAATATTACTATAATCATGAGCATACCTATAGGGGTATGAAATTTTTAGAAATTTTTATTAGACTGGGTGACTTTTCCTGATCAATTCCAACACGTACTTTATAATATATTGTGTTACATGAAGAAGCAGTGAACAATTCTTGATATCATTTTTTTTTAAACTTATTTGTGTGTTTGTTTACAATCTTGTATGTTTGTATAAAGTATCTATGATTTTTTTATTTAAAAAAAATAAAAGTAGTATTAACTGTAATATAAACATAATATGAGTGCATAAAATTCAATAATTTTTCTCTATTTAAAGTTGAAATTTAAACTTTTTTGATTTGACATATTTCTTACATGCTGTTATATTTTTATAGCATTCTATATTCCTATGTTTAAAAATCATTTATGTTCAAACATTACTAAAATTCAAACAACAAAATATACCTTTTTTTAAGTGATAAAATTAATACATTTTAATTTGAATATTATATAAACCGAGAGAATATTTTTATAGAATTATAAATTTATACGACGATCATACTATGTCATATGAAACAATTTTTTTTTAATTTTTCGTTTACTTTATTGATGTCGATATTTTTTTGTTATGGTATAACTCGATATATGAAATCATGATGCATCAAATTGCCTAAATGTTTATGTGTTATATAGTGATAGTGTGATACAAAGCTTAGTTTTAACATATTTATACCTGCACTATAAATTATAATCGAAACCATTTAAACCATTTAAGCCGTGTAGTATTTAAGCCATTTAAAGCGATAACAAAATATACAAAGATACAATGTTCAGAATTTTAGATAATTACTTCTTATAATAATTCCAGCTAAATTATAATTGATTATTATTTTACTAAAAGAAAGATAAAAAATTAAATTAATTTTGAATATATTTATTTATTTTCAAATATATTCTTTTATACAATATGTGATATTATAAAATATTATTATTTATAATTACACATTATGCCAATTTAATATAATATGTTTCTATATTATAATTTATATTATCTTATTGAAGAATAAATTAAAATATGTTTACTGTATACATTAATAAGGAGCGCGATTTTTCCGGGTCCAGGCTGTAGTTCTGCCTATGATTATACCTAATAATCAGGACTCGGAACTTTATACACTTTCATATTTTTCACAAAGCTGCATATTAAAAACCTAATTCGATACAAATCCATTTCATACTACATATAATTTAATTACAAAAATTGATGTTGCATATTTTTATATTATTATTTAGTCAAATTTAAATGATCTTGCATATTTAAAGATTTTAAGCATATTAATGCATATTATATTAGGTAGTAAACTAGTAAATCATTGATTTAAAGAATTTTAAAATAAAAAGCCGTCACACATCGTCGCATTGTCATTGTTTTGAATTATACTATACCGATAATCGATGGCAATTTGTTGGCATATTGTACTGCATAATATTGCATATTTCATTATTTTTTAACGCATTAAGTTTCGAGCCCCGATAATATACATTAACGTATTTTTTTTTTTGGCGAAATTAAGATTTAAGGGAATTAATAATCACCACTCACACTGTGTAAAAATGTATTAGACAAGTTCTATTTTCAATAGTATATATTTTCAATTCTTTCCTGCCGATCGGCGATAACGACTACACCCATACATTATACGATGGTCACTGCGTATAGATATTATGATAGATTATAAAATAATAACGCTTATCGAGGACAAAACGTAAAATGTTGTGCATACCTGCCTGTCATAGGTCGTACTAACTTAATATATTATTACCTAGTTATTTCTATGCATAGATAGTTTTTATCTTATAAAAATCATTATGCATTTGTTAGTGTTCAGTAATCTCGGCAACTTCGAACTACTGAATCAATTGTCAACAGATTTTGTACTCACACATTCCTTATAACTCGAGGAGTGTTTACAGCTTTGTTCTTCAACTGATATATTATTATATAGGCAAATATACATATAGGTTGCAATAGGGCGGCTCACACGAGAATTTCGTTTTGACACATGAAAATCGAATACATTTTTGTTCATAATATTGGTCACATTGATTACAGAAATAAAATAGGTTTTTATATAATTTTTAATATAAAATTTAAAAATGAATGTAAGTTGGTTGCTTGTATATTCAAAAATGAATTGACTGATTTTATCGAAAATTTCCGAGATTATTCATAGATATACAGTGGTTTAATTGGGGGGGACGCGGGAGGACGGAATCCCACTTCTATTTTAAAAATATTTTAGCGTACCCCTTCTAATTTCTTTTAATGGGACCCTGAGGACTCTGAGGACGAGCCGAACACGACATAGATCATTCATATAAACATTTATGAGCATATTTTAATTTATAAAACAAATAACAATTATTATTATTATATGTACTATAAAATATTTTTGTTTTTAATTTTTAAATAAAAAGAAATATTTATTTATTGCTGTAATTTTGTAAAAAAAATGTCATTATAGCTAAGGGGGAGGGGACATATGCTACCGCTTAACAATAAGACATTTAAATGTTCGGGGACGCACATATTTTTTATAATTTTGCATCCCCCTTCTATTCTTTTTCCAATTCAAGCACCTGTAGATATATCATAAAAGTGTAGAGTGAAGTTTTAAACTCGTCTAAAAATATAGGTATCGACTAATTATATCCTATCGTCACAGTTAGGTCGATTGCCTGTCTCGGTCTAATTAATTCACAATTCGAGGTACACTGCACCGATTTGTCACTGAAGAACTGAATTAGGTAAACACTAAAACTTAGATACTCTGCCTATACATAACGCCGTATTTTATATTTATTTTGATCATTTTTTCCCGGGCGGGCCGAGCTGGGCGTCGCCTTGGTTCGTCGCGTTATCTATATCATAGATACCTTTTTAATAGCCCAACTGCGTTCGCGATAATATCGCTAATAATACATTTTGGTAAATATCCCAAGTGCATCCGTAATTTTATCGCTAATAATACGTATACTAGGGGGCGCAATTTCAATGAAAAACCTGGGGGTGCTGAAGCTCCTCTATTTTTTTTTATGATGTTATCTTAAGGTATGGGTACCTATTACTATTAAAATCTAAATTAACATGAAACAATTTGGGGGTGCTAAACATGCCCAAGCCCCCCCCCAAACTGCACCTATACGTATACTAATGGTACTGACTACTTATAATATTACTTCATGTTATAGTTTGCATTTGCACCATACTCCATAGTCCATACATTATAGCTAATGTAGATTAGACGCAAACATTTTGATTCAAACTTCTAATCATATAAGTATGAAGTACCTATAAAAATTAATTGGTTGAAGATAATACAAAACTGAATAAATATTATATTGATCCGATTATTTGAAAATTATGGCGTTGAAAAATCAGCTAAAAATAAATAAATAATATAAAAATATAAATATTATAAAATATTAGTACACTCAACCAACATTATAAAAACGATTGAAAGTCAAAATAATTGAATAAATAATAATAAATTAATAATCACATATTATATTATCGGGGTGTAGGGCTAGAAAACCTCGTGGTGTGCCCTGGGATAACTTTAAAAAAACTAGGACACATTCGAGCAACGTCAAAATATGACTTTTTTCTTGGGACGCACTCGGATTATACATTATTCCGGGCGCACTCGGAGTCTCGGAACATTAAATAAGGGAATTTCGGAACGCACTAAGGAAATTCCGTCGGGCTACACAGATAGTTAATTTTTATACATTAATATATACAGGGAGCACTATGCCGTTACAATAGCACTCTGGCTGTACTCACCGAAAATCGTATGGATATTGAGAAAGAGATAAAAAAGTCTTACCAATGCAAGCAGCCAGTCGCCGACGAGAAGGTTATGATTGTGGCAAACAATGAAAGCAGCGATCGCCACTGGAAACCACTTCCGGTGCCCATTAGACACACAATTGTCGTGGCCAGTCGGGCCGACGACGACTTTTTGACAATATTCGAACAGTTCAAAAGGGCGCAAGAGGAATATCATAAATAATGCTAATTTTAAAAATATTTATAAAATGTACACGCCTAAACTTTAAACTATTGAAATAGATTTTAAAACTAGGTATATTGATTTATATTTTAATAGCTTAATTTTAAATAAATGTTAACGATAAATCTATTTAAGTACCTAATCTTAAATCCTAATAATCTTAATACGTAACTACAAACAAACGGCATGCCAAATTTTCGTTTTCGTTGACATCCCGCGTGTTCCAAAGACGCCGTGAAAAACTACAATATTAACTGGACGATAATATAGAAATATTAATAATAAAACGTACCATAAATATTATACAATTTCACTCAATGTTTAGATACACAGCGTTACCTGTCTGACATGCCTGTGTTTATTAATTCGTCACTTGGTAGTTTTTGATGTTACCTATTACTATTTTTACAATTTTACTATTTAAAAAACTTATAAGTACTGCAGACTATTATAGACGTTATAGTGTGCTACAACCGTGTCCTAACCACGGTAACGTTAGCGTAGCTTTTTGTTTTGCTGAGAGAATCATTCATCTTCAGTTTTTTTTGTTGAATTTTATAAGTATTAATCAACTTATATACCTACACTAAATAAGTACAAACTCATATCTGTATAAAACTTGTTTTGTTTTGAGTTGACATGAAACATTTAAAATTTAGCTCTTTAAGATATGTAGTTTTATAAACTTTACGAGTGGTTGTTTACATTTGAAGAATTTAAAATGGCCAAATTGTCTAAATTCAGTAGCTATGTAAGATATGTTAAAAGTAGGTTTAACTTTTATAAACACTATTTTCAAATATCATTATTATATGCCTAATAAATACATATATATATTTTTGGTACCTAGATTTTCCTATTAGTTGAATAGAAAATTGTTTTAGTATAGCGTTTACCTACCTAGAATAATACTATAAGATAAATTGAATGTACTCGAATAAGTCTCGACATCAATTTCCTGAACATTTTGGTAGGTGCTGTATAACATTGATTACCACTTATCATAATATTTAATAATATGTATAACATAAGCTGTAAAATATTCATGTTTAATCTAGTAAAGGCAAAATTGTTTTAAAAATGTTATTGAATTTAACTACAACATGATTAAAATTAAAACAATAATTATAGGATGTATTAAGTTGGCAATTATTATTTTATTTCTTGTTATAAAAACTTATATAAATATCTAAGTTAAAATATAAATCATTAGATTATAATGATTATGCCTAAATAACTTATAACCAAAATTAATATTGTGAATAATTTATTTTAAAATATTATTTTTGAGAAATTTTTTATTGATAAAAACTGATATTGAACATCTTTTTTAACTAACATTTTAACATTTTAGCATTATTTTTAATATACAAACATATTTTTAATTTAAATTTATATTTAAGATTAAATATTTTCTAATTATGGATGTACATTTATAAGTACATTGCATAGATAACTGAAAAATAGCCAAATATTTAGTTAAGTTAATCGATAATCATTAGTTAAATAGGTAGGTAGTATAACTTTTACAAAATGTAAATATATAATTGTCTTGTATGTATAATTATCTTAAATTCAAATGTTCATTTTCAGTTATTTAAGATGTAGTCCTAAATAAAGCATATTATTTATCACACAATATACAATAATTATAACGTCATGGTCTTCTCAGATTATAATTATATGATGACATTCATATTTTTATTTAATAATGATGGTAAACTATTAATAAACATAATATAATTGAATTAGTATAAATTCTAAACAGATAATCTCTGAAATAGTATATTATATTATAATATATTTATACTACTATTTTTATAACATAACTATGAATAATTGTTTTTAATAATATCATATAGGATTAATTATATGTGTTATGCAATAAATAAAAAAAATCTAATTTCAAATGTAATACAGTACCTAATCATCTCTCATTATATAACATGAAAAATATAATTCTAGTAGTTTGTATAATAAAGAAAAAGGAATCAATCAAAATATATTTGATGAAATCAAATTGTTATATGACTAATGGGTCTAACCCACTAATATTTTTATAAAATAAATTATAATACATATAAGTATAATATAATATACCATTATTATACACTACATACCAATTGTTACATTTATAGCATTGTCTATCTTACCATAAGGTAAAATTGTTTAATTTATTTTATATACTTAATTTAAAATAATAGTATTCTTTTTAAAACTCTTTCAAGTATTTAAACTTATAAAATTTACAGTAAAATACAAAACAAGTTATATTATTAAAGTCTAATTAATATTTGATTTATATGAGTAAACAAATAATAATACAAAAATATATTGATAGATTTTAACTTATTTAAGATTTTTGAAGGTTAACCAAATCATGATTTTAAGCTTTACCTAAGGGTTTTAAGTAAAATTTGTATATTAATCCTTTTTTTTTCAAATTAAATGACATAATTTTGCTAGTAATATAATATATATTAGTTTTCTTTTCCTATTTCTTGTATTCACATGAAATTAACATTAATAAAATAAATTTTAGTTGTACAAAATCTACATTAAATTTAGTATAAATAATAATACATTTTGCATAAACTAAAATATGTGAACAATACTGAAATACTTGAATTCACATGTATTGTAGGTTTATATGAATACAATTTTTTCAGTCATGTGTACACAAACTTCATGTTAACGGATGCATTGATTTACATTTTCAATTGAGACCTCTAATAATTGTATATTAATACTTTTAACAATTTATTCTTAAGAGGATGCCATACCCACATGTGTTGTCTCTACCTTACTAACATATATAGTAACAAGTATGCATAAATATTATCTAAATAATGACATATACTTTTATTGATATTATTCTTTCTTTGAATTTAGTAATAGGTAAATTTACTCAATATTAAAACTAACATTACAAAATGTGTTTCGCTGAACGCATATTTGTTATTATATACATAAGTAAGACAGAGACAACACATGTGGGTATGGCATCCTCTTAATATTGATAGTTATTACATTTAATGGGGGGGGGGAAACCTTTATACTTTTTTTTTTAGCAAGACATTCCCAAAATGTAATCATACCTTATTTTAATTATAATATAATTTGAAAAGGATATCTAAATAATTAAAAACCACAAATAAGCTTACTTTTAAGTTTAAACTGACAAGTTATTTATTTATCATGGTTTTAAGTTAAAAATGTTCATGAAATATTTTTGTGATTCCTAACTTATTATGAACTTGTAACAACTAATATTTAAAGGTACTTTAAATTATTGATCTATTATTTTAATTTATTATTTATATGTCTAAAAATAAAGTAATATTTCTTCATTAAATAGAGAATATTGTCTAGTATTTTTCCTAAAAATATAATATATGTATTATGTATCTATTTATTTATCTGATACATTTTTATACAAAAATATTTTATTTATACAATATTAAATCACAATATGTATCATAATAAAATATTATATAAATTATTATTAAATCATTATCCAATATATTGGTTATTAGTTATTACTTAATAATTGCAAGCACTAAAATACTCAGAAAATAAAATCATTAAGACAATGTTTTACATTCATTGATTGTTTTTAAAAACTGTTTTGGGAAAAACAAAAGCACTAAGATTTTAGCCTAAGTTAAAATACCATATGTTTAAATTATATAAAAGAAAATATTTATGGTGTAGCAGTTTTTTTTTTTTTAATTTCTAATAGAATAAGTTATTATTATATTGTAATCTGTTATTTTCATAATTTAAACTTAAACATTAATTAACATTTGTTTTTGATTTAATTATACTTAACAATCGTTTTAGATTGATTCAGTTAAATCATAAAACTAGAGTTTTAATACAAACAAAAATAACTAAAAATATCTAAACAAAAATGAAATAACACAAAATTAATTAAAAATGTTTGCTTAATTGACTTATTTAATTTTAAACTGATGTTGAAATCAAATGCAACTAGTTCATTCCTTTATTCTTGATTATTGTCAGTGAGATATCTGGAAATAAAATTATATAAAAATATTTTATTATGGATAAGTAATTAATAATTATAACATTAAGAGTCTTGAATGTTATGCAATAGCATTTTTCAATTCAAATAAGCCTATTATTTATACTATTATAATATTATACTTATCTACTTATAATAATAAAAATATTAAAGACAAATTTATTTTATAAGCAATTCATGTTTTAAGTATTGATCCAAAGTAAAAAAAAATATATTAGTTTTGCAATGAATATATTATTTATTGTTAAAAATGTATGTGAACACTTTTGTGTAGAAGAGCGTTAAAAATTAAATAAAATACATTCTTAGTGTGGTGTTAAAATGAGTGATTAATTATGATTTAAACTTGATCTTTACTCAGAATCTTTATTAATTTTTTTAAATAAGATACATTAAACATTTATTGAAATTTAAATATCTCTTATATCTTGTGGTCAATCATATGAAGAGTGAAATGCCCCAAACTGGATCTGAGTATCTATTTTGGCTTATTATTTTATAATGTATCTTTGTATACAATTTTTTTTACACAAGTACACTGAATTTAAAATTTAAATGATGTTAGATCAAGAGAAAACATTTTATTGATATATGTTATACATTTAGTAATTCTATTTAAGTTAGTCAATTACATAATTATTTTTTTTTTCTTAAGGTGTTATATTAAAAGGATGCTACACTCTTGTGTGTTTACAAACATACAATATAGCAAATATGCATTGAATAGAACTGATTTTGTATTGTTAGCTTTAATATCAGAATAAATTGTTCTATTATCAAACTTAATGGTAAAAGCATCATAGTATAATAATGTTATCTCTCGTAAATTTTTATATATTTAAATTTTTAAGCGAATTATAAGCATTTTTAAATTTTAGTTAGTTACATGATTACAACTCACTTATAAATTTAATATTTTAAAAAACTAATAAGAAATAACATATAATGTCCATTAAGTTATATCATGGGTCAATTTTTTTTTAAATTAAAGCTAACAACATAAAGTTAATTATGCTGAGTACAAATTTGGTATGATGTACATTGTACATTTGTAAAATGAAGACAACACGTATAAGTAGCATATTGTATAGCATCCTCTTAAAAATTAATAAAGAGTAGTTGATTTAACATCAGGATCGCCGAGTACGGGGGCTGCAGTCCCCCATGAACTTGATAAGGTGGAGCTCAACCCTTTAAAATTGAAATTTCTAATACTATTAAAATATTATAACATACAAAACAACAAATAACTACAACAATTAGTAATGTTTAGTAATTATTTAAATAAAACTGTACATGTGTTTATAAAATAGTGAGCCCCATGATATTTTCTAAACCTGGTGCCTCTGTTTAATATCATTTTAATGAAGTAAAAATAATAATTTTATATTAGTTTCAACTCAACTTATAACATTGTATCACAAATTATATAAAAAATATATAATATCTGATTATATTATCAGTATATCACTTACAGTAAATATAATATAAACATAAATTAAATAGATATTATTAACCTCTGTTGTTATACTTGAAGCATATTCATCGTCCATACTCGATACTTCTGAAAACTAACACGAGCGTATCATAATTTAACTAGTCTTGGAGAATAACTGCATTTTCAACTGTAGCTAAGACCTATTTAAAAATTAAGATATATTTTGATTATTTAAATAATTCCTTAAAATAAAAACATTACTTACAATACATTTTGTATCTATTGGAAGGCTTTTAATACCCTTAACAAATACTCTTTACATTGTTGTACCTCAATGTTTTTCATTTTTCTCTAAGCCTCCAAATAATTTTCTAAACAAAATATATAAACATTTATTTTAATATTTTATAAATGTTCTCAATACTATCATACTTGTTTAAAATTTAAATAATAATTATAGAAGTTAAAGCCGGAAGATAAGAAAAATTAATTTTGTTATTTGCCAAGTTTGACATTTATTTAAAAATTAAAGATAAATAAGTTTAATAAATATATAGAAAAAAGTAGTATTTGCTTATTGAATATAATGTATATTATTAAATATATAAAAAACATTATGTATTATTTACAGTAAATAACACCAATACTTAATATGTCCAGATTGTAAATACATTATATTTTATTTTCTAAAATACTAATATATTAATTTAAATAAAACTATTAAAAGAAAAAAATGTATAAATTGCATAAATTGAATCATTTTATTTTACTTCTCATCATAATCAGAAAAATATTGTGGAGTTTGAATTTGTTATAGAAGTACATGAATTAAGTTTTAAAGGTTAAAATAGAAAATTATAATTAAAATGTGTTAAATTAAGAATAATTAGCATCAAAGAAACTTAATCTAGTTATACAAATTAATGTGTACAGTCAAGCATAATTAGTAGAAACTATATTGGACTATTTGTTGTTTAACATATAGTATCAAAAGAGCAATGTATACTATATATATATATATATATATATATGATATGTTGTAATTTTTTTCTTTGAACTATAATTAATATAATAGATAAGTTATGATTAAAATTAAAATCATAATGAAGTCATTGACATTTATTCTATAACTACTATGCACAATAATTTTTTAAATTATATTTAATTAAATTGATCTTTAAAGTGGTCAATTATTAGGATGATTTAATTTAAATAAGCAATTATTAAAAGTGATAATTTTATGATTAGAATTGTTTTTATACATTTAACACCAAACAGGAAATTAATAAATATTTTCGAAATCTCAATATAAAATGTAATGATGTAAAACCATTTGTATTTGTAATAATATTAAAGTTTGTTGCTGATCAGTTTAATTTTGAAAACTGAATAGCTTTAAGAATGTAATTGTTTGTTGATGTAAAAACATTGTTTCTTCAACTATGTATTTACGAGAAAAAAACAACCTATTCAATGAATACTAGCAAGTTTTTTTTTTTTTACCAATTTTAATTCGTTTCTGTTTTGCTGGGACATCTTTGCCATTGTATATGAAAATAATAACATCGTAACGATCAACGTTAACTCCTCTCGTGAACTGTTCATCATATTAGTATTTTACTTGTAATAAATTATTATTATTTTGTTTTCGTAAGTGCGTAAAAAACTATAGAAAGCCAATATTGCGGTGGCGATAACGTCGTGGCCCGTACCCGCCAGCAGCGCTTCCGTCGTTTGCGACCGAAACTTTACGTCGAAATTTCGAGTGCGTGTGAAAATATCAGATCGTTCGCGTCGCGCGACCCGTTTTTAATCTGTGTTGTTCGCTGCTCTGACAAATTAATGTTGTCGAATTCGACGAATTCCACACCGCGACCCGAGCCCCGATAACGTGTAATTATTATTATTATTATTATTCGTCTCCCTCCCCACGAATGTGACTTTTACCGTTCGTTGTCGTCGAACGCAGCGAGTTCGTCGTACCAGTGTGCGCTGTTCATAATAATAATAATAATAATAATAACATTAGCGTGTTCGATTATTTATTCTTTTCTCCTCGGTCGGACCAGAACACCATACGCGACACGCAGCAATCGTCTTTATTATTATTATTATTATTATTATTTTGTTTTGTTCCGTCCGTCGTTCGCGCTTCAATCGCTGTTGTTGTTTGACCGCGATTACACTCGCGCGCACACACACACACACACACACACATACGCACGCACAGACGTAAGTACGTAACCTCGCGTCACAATCGTCGTACACACGCACGCTATTGTCATCGTTGTTGCTGTTATTGTTGTTGTCTCTTCGTTATATTATTATGTTATTATCATCGCCGTTGTCGACGTACATTTCGTTCGTGCGCCGTTCAACAAGTCGTTGGACTTTTTATTGATCGTTTCGTCGAACTCTTATCGACCGCTGATGTAACGCAATAATTATTATTAGTAGAGGCACCTTATAATACTTGTGCAGTTGTGCGCCCAGTTGACGATACCCGTGTGTCTGGTGTGCATATCATTACGACGGCGATGTGCGATCGGACAGAGTTTGTTTATTTCTGGTAACACCTCTCAGGTAATAATAATAATGCAATACGCACCAATCGATGTTATCGTAGGATTTTTTTTGTTCTCGTCTGCCCCGCAAACAACGGTGTAGACATCGGTGCTTGTTCTGGTCACTTTTGTCGAACGTGTTTTCGTAGATTGCCATTCGTTCAGTCTCGATTGTAGAATGCATAACAATTCCATGTGTAGGTATTTTTTTTTTCATTATTATTGTACACTAGTTCACATTTGTATTTCGTAGTCTCTGACTGCCTTGCGTGTAGCATAGTAAAACATTCGCGATTTGTCCATAAGATTAATTATCACCAAAACTTTTCTATACTTGCCTAATATTATTATGATTTTGTTTCAGTCTTGTCCAGTAAATTTTTCATAATGATTAGGTTTAATTGAGGTTATTTCATAAAATAACTAATAATAATTATGTGTAGGTATAAAAATGAATAACTAATTTTATATTTGTTTTTTTCAGATCTGTATTAATTTTTTTCTAGAAGTCTATGATTAACAACGTAATCAAATAATATGAATATTGATAATGTTCAAATAGAATTGGACAACATGAATATTGATTGTGTAAATACTAAATCAGACAATATGAATATTGATTACCTAATTACCAAATCAGACGATATGAATATTGATTGTGCAATAACTGAATCAGACAATATGAATATTGATGGTATAAAAACAGAAAGCATACCACCTAGTAAGAAGTAAGTTATTTTTCATTCATTAATAATTACATATTACATCTAATATATTAAGAAAAAAGTTCGATCAATTAGTTTTATTTTTAATTTTTTTAATTTAATCAAGTCTAAATTACTTAAGTAACAGTGTATTAAACTTACAACCAAATTAAGATTTTAATCAACTATTTTATAGTCTATTAATTTAAAATATTTCTTCAGAAGTGTTATCTTTATTATATAAACACAACAATTGCATGGTAAATGTTATTTTAAAAATTATTTATTTAGAAATAGTGTATATTTGTTTTAATTAAGTGTATTTCATACTAACTGGATTTTAATATGGCATGAAATGACATTTTATTAAAATATTTAAATTGTACTTTGTTTTGCAATACTAAATAAATATTAACAACTTGTAGATAGTTGTGCAATTGTGGATATGCGGAATATAAATTATAAAATCCTTACCAATGCTAATATATACAATTGTATTTAAAAAATAATTATTATATTTAATTGTATTTAAATATTATTGATGTTTGTTTTTTTCTTAAGTAAAATTAAATAATACAATAGTTTATAAATAATAAATTAAGAATGCATTAAAAATTCTATTGATAACTGTGCCAAATGATCCATTAAGTAACAGTATCTGAGTAACTATGGGACATCAAACAACTGATAACTGTAGTCAACAATTGATAACTAAAGCTGAATTTTAATGCAATGTAATTTTTATTCTGGTAATTTAAAACCTAAGTGTAAAGTGTGTTTTAAGAAATCTTGATTATTTTAATGATATTATTTTTTGACAATTTTAAGTTTTTAGAATATTATTCAATTGCAATATCTACATTATTATGTTTGAAAAAACGTCGATAAGGTATTAGCTTGACTTAATTTTTTTTATATACTGCATAGTATGTATTTTAAAACTACTATGATAAAAATATTTTCTTATAACACATAAGCAATTTATTGAATAGCCGATTACCCCAGTATATTAAATTTTGTTTTTCATTTATTTTAAAATTTTATTTTATCAATTTCAAACAAACTATAAAAACATATGGTTTTATAGATTAGATAACTATTTGTGTTTATAAATATTTAATTTTTGATTAGAATAAAAAATCATGATCATCAAAAGATTTAAAATTATATTTACTATAAAAATAATAAGTTTAAACTACATTATTAATTGATAGATATGACTGGAGACTTAACCTTTTAAACATGATAGAACTAAGGTTTATTGTGGTTTATATGTAAAATACAATAACCTAACCTAACCTATGATTTAACATCTATACTGCTATTACCTGTGTTAAAATTTTCCATTTTCTAGATTTAAAATTACATTAAAAGTTATGTTAAATATTATTATTATTTTTAGCCTCACATTATGGGATACTAAGTGTAAGTCTCTTTTGATTATTGAAAATTTATTAGGGGTTTTACAATTCTCATTTATTATTCATAAATTTATTTATTTAAAAGATTAATATAACATATAACAAATAGCTGTTTTTCATAAGACTATTAATTTCATTGAGTTTTAAAAAAAAATCAAAGTTCTTTCTGAAAATCCTTGTTCTGTGCTAAATAAAGGCCATCCGTCATAAGCGCAATGCAAGGTTTAAGCAATATTACACTTTGTATCAATTTCATGGTTTTTTTTCTTTTACTACCATGATTTCTTATGAATGTGAGCTGAATTTCATATATTTATAGAAAGAAAGTTATTGTTTTACTTTTTTTTCCATCTTAATCAAATATTATTCAACCTAGGCCCTAAAATATTCAAATTTTTGTAGTATACACATAGTCTCAAATTGGTCAAATCTAAATAAAAAATCAATGTTCAAAAACCTAGCACTAATGCTAATGGATTATCTTCTTCAACCAATAACACTTAATATAAATTAAATTATTATTAATTTACTTACAAAAAAAAAGTATATATATATATATAATTTAATTAAATATATTTTAAACATTTTTTATTTTAACCTTTTAGTTTTAAACCAATGGTCTTAAAATAGTGTAGTAAAATTTTATCAAAATAAAGGAACTTTTAAAACAGATATTTTTAAATACTAACTTTATTAGAACATTATACAAGTATTAACTTCTGATAAATTTTGGTTTCTTTGATGTTTAGCTTCGGGAAAAATACCTTCATAGTATTCTTGTTATGTTTTTTTTAGTATGTCTATCTTTTTTATCTAACCATATTAATACAGCTGGTTGTGGATTGAAATTATTGACTATAACCATATTAAATTGAATATAAAGAGAATTTTTAATGGTATCTGGTGATAAAGAACTTCTTGAGGTTTTCATAATGTTATAACAGGAAATTAACCATTCTACATTTGCAGAATGAGATTTAGCGACAAATATTTTAAACGTTATTGCTTAGTGTGTACTAACAGTGTGTTTGTGTAGAATATACTAATTAGATAATTATTAAAATGTGAAGCTATTAAATTAAACATAATATTATAAAGATTTAATTTAAATAACACACTTTTAAATTGTGTACTACACAAAATTTTAGGGACTGATTAAACCTAACCTAACCATATTCATTCATACATATATTACTATAAAGAGTGAAAATAAATGAATAATTTCTTTGAAAATTATTCATACAATTTACACTGCTTAAACAAAATAACTTAAGAGGACGCCATACCCACATGTATTGTCTTTGTCTTGCTAACGTTTATTATAACAAATTTTTGTTCAGTAGATTACATTTTGTGATGTTAGCTTTAATATTAGAGCAAATTTACCTTAAAGGTTAGGATATTATCTAGACAATGACATATGCTTTTTTTGATATTAACATTTTAAAGTGAGTTATAAACATTTTTAAGTTGTAATATTTTACATAGCTATAACTCACTTTAAAATAATAATATTAATACTTTTAAATTTGATAATAGGTAAATTTACTCTAATATTAAAACTAACATCACAAAATGTATTCTGCTGAACGAAAATTTGTTATGATGTACGTTAGTAAGACAAAGACAACACATGTGAGTATGGCGTCCTCTTAAGTTTTCATATAATATAGTCCACTCCACTTTATTTATTTGGATACATCGGTTATGTTATTAGGTCCCGATAAACCTAAATAAAAAAAAAGATACACAAATTTGTTAGTGACTGTATTTTTATGATCACAAATTATTAATTGATGCATACATACCATAGAAATTATTTGCTAATATCAAAAGAAAAACATGATACTCTACACTATTTAATTATAAAATTATAAAATATATTTTTTTATCTCTTTTCAAAAATATCAATAGTAGTTTGTTTCATACTTATTATCTTATTATTGATTATTGATAAATGTCCAGAGCACTTAAGGGGTTACCCTCATTACCTTGTTGAGGAGAAAATATTTTCAATATTTTAAAAGATTTAAATACAATAATTTAATTTGATTATGAAAATATTATTGAATAATATTGATCATAATTAACACATTATATTCAATAAAAATGTTTCAATTATCTGGAACCATGGGCTGGGCCAGATAAGTGGTGAATATATTTATACTACAACCATCAACTGTATATAGACTTGTTTATCTATTAACCCTAAAATACTACAAAAATAACAATAAATACTACAAAATCATTATGAATTATCTTTTTTTTCTTTTTTACTTATTTTCTATTTTTCATAAATCACACAAAAATAATTTTTGAAATAGAATATAATTTGTAGTTGTTGTAACTGAATAATTTTGTTATGCTGTCACTATTTGATAGTAGTTAATACCTCTTTAAAATAGAATCTTATAAAAAATAAAATGTATTTATATATACCTATACTTGATGTAGCAATCAACACTATATATATATCAACATCACTGATTAATAATAATAGCTTTTGATAATACAATGACTATAATTCAACTGCCTATATAATTATTAGGCAACTATTAAGTATTGTTTTAATAATGTAAACTTTTTTTTTTTTAGATCCCCTGAACCTGAATCCATAGATCTTTTTAAACAACTTCCACTCGAAATCATCACTAAAATTGTCCTACACTTGAGTTTTAATGATATACTAAACTTGAAATCTGTTAGTAAGATTTGGAGATGTTTATATGTAAACCAAAATGAAATTTGGGCCAATATATGTGAGAATTTCAATATACGAGTCATTGATTATAGCCGGTGTCTTCATGATAGATCGAGACATGATTCAGATTGCAAAGGATATGCTGAAGCATCTTCAGAAAAATTATTTGGGCCTTTATGTGATTATTGGTTAACATTTAATCATTATATAATGATAGTAAAGAATATAAAAAACAATGATTTTCCAACCATTTATATACCTCGTCAGCGTGCTGAACAATCATATTGTACTGATGATTATATAGTCAATATAAATTGCTTCAACAAACAACCACTTCAAGTAATTGTTTTAAATGGGGCAAATAATCCCATCACAAAAAAATGTTTGAAAATATTTGATAAATTAAAAGAATTAATTAAATCAAAACTATATCCTCTCAAAGTAATTGGTAACAAAAGGTACTTGGTATTTGAAATTTGTTCAATTATATTTGTTTATTCAATTGAGAAAACTGAATTCACCCCACGCTTTTTTAAAGTGATACAGAAATCTGTTGATTATGGCTTGAATAAAGATGATTATGACGCAAAGTTCTTAAATGACCATCGGGATACTAAATTTGATTTATATGATCATAAGCTAGCAATGGTACACCCAGCTACTGGTACATTATTTGTGACTGATTTGAGTACAGGAAATACATTTAAAGAACTGAAATTTAGTTCAAGAGGATGCATTGTTGATAGCATGAAATGCTCAGATTATAGGCTCATGATTGGAATCACAAAAACGGTAAATGTATTAATTATTAGTAGTAAATATATAACTTATTTCAAAAATCTGGATTAGTTAATAAATTGTACTGTCAGTCTGCAAGTGATTTTAAAACGAAATGAAATAATATAGTTGGTATCAACTAACTTAATTTATAATATTTTGGTATATCTAATCGTAAATACATTTTCTTACAATTAAAATCCATAGTAAATTCCAATAAATAAAAAAATTGAATTCAGGGAAATTTTCATAGAACAATTATTTAACTTTACAGCTGTAACTTACTTATCCCTACTTATATAAGTTTAGTAGGTAACATTTTATGTTAAGTACAGCATCATAATTATTTACTATTTAAGTCATATACTGTAGAATTTAAATATTAAATATTGATTACATATTTACATGTATTATGTTTTACTTTTCAGAAGAAAAAAGGAATGAAACCAGAACATTTGGCAATTGTTTATCACATGAAAGGATGTACACAAGACAATAGATTAAAAATACCCTTATTAGGGCCTGTTTCTCAATTCAAAGTGACCAGTAATTGCATTGGTGTAGAAAACACAGGTTCTGCAACTCCGTTTATTACAAAGATAGATTCATACTTAAAAGTATTTTGGCTTGAATGCGATACATTTTCATTTGACTGTACTAGAAAGTATATTTATTATAATATTGATCAAAGTATATTTCAGTATGACCTCTTAAAGTCCATGCTATCCAAATTTGAAGTGGTACAAAAAATAGCTATTGATGCAATATCAAATCTTTTACCTCTAACACCTATAAATGATAGATATTTATTAGTTCGATCGACGTATCCAAATTCTTATGACATATTTGATGTCAAAGACCGTATTTCTGTTAGGTCTATACAATTACATGCAGGGTATTCATTAGTTCATGTGGGTAAACTATCTATAATGTTCTCTAATGCCAAAGAATTTATGGTAATTGCATTTAATTAATTGTTTAATTTTTTTTGTACAACAGTTTTTTTTTTTTTTTTTATATATATTTATCATTATGATTATTACTTTTAACTCCATTACATTGCAATATTTATTGCAAAATATTATTTGTTAATTATTTATGAGTTTAAAAAAAAAAACATATTTTTGAAATTATTTATAAACTAACTGAAGGCTATTTGTTAAGATATTGGGTCAACTTACTATGATTGTGTTCAAGAGGATAATATATTCATTTGTAGCATAATATTTATATAACATTTTTTTATTATTTGATTTATTTTGAGTTTAGTTTTGATTTTATTTTATTTTTCTTATATTTTGTGTTAATTTAATTTAAAATTTTATTTGGATTGTAATTTTTTTTTTTTTTTGATAATTAATCTATTTTTTTTTTCATTTTTTCATTAAAAAAAAAAATTGCATTTTATTAACATTAAATTTACTATACAAAAATTAATTAAAAACAATTAATGTTTGTTATAAAAAATGTATTTATTACAAAAATAATTGTTGTATAAGGTTTATTTGAAAATTGATTGTTTGAATATATAATTTAAGTTTATATATATTTTAATAATTAGGTATAATACTATATTAGTATGAAGTTGTTAAGTAATTAATTTAGTATTAATATAAACTTGTCATTTAATATGAATAAAAGATTTAATTTCGCATCTAATACATTAATAATTATTTTTGAAATATTAACTGAAAATCTTGTTTATTTTTAAATATTGCTGAATAATATAATATTATGATTGATTTCATAATAAATAATATATTATAAAGCTCTACTTACAGAATAAATATAAGTGCTAGTAATGATAAAAATTCAAACATATCACAAAGTGGTTAAAAATTGAAATTCCTGAAGTGGCTGAAGTAAGAAACAAACAATTGTTCAACACTTAATATATTTTTAGTTTATTTTTTTTTTTATTATTAAAAACTACAAACATAATATAATATATAGTACATGATATATAAATAGGTTTAATGTATAATGGTTTTATTTTTATAACACCCGAAATTATTATATGACAAATAAATAAATATTATGCATTTAGAACTTCATTATTATGAGTAATACAAGTTCATTAATTATATAGTACGTTGATGGTGATTATAATAATAATAATAATAATAATGATAAATAACTAATTCTATACCGAATCGTATGTACATGTAATATTATAACCTATAAGTACACCAGTTTGTTAAAATGGCAAGTTTAATGTTAAAAAAAAATAATAATAATAAAATTATTGAGCTTAACATTTTTGTACGCTATAAACTATCCATCGATACTAAAATTTACTACGACAGCGCGCAGGGCAAGTCGACGATTGCGTTGCGCGTGGATTCAGTCTAATGATGTGTTGAAACAATAAGCAAATAATTTGTGAATCGACGACGCGAGTGAGCGACTGTTATGATATTATTATGAGGAGAGTGCTGCATATTTTAAACTAAAGGAAATGTAAAGTACTAAACGCGTTGGTTTTTAAAACACCCGCGTGAACGGATTTGTGTTAAATGAACGAGAGTGATCCTATATTTAATTAAGTCTAAAATGCTAAATGGAAATGTTGAGCTTAACGGTGTGTACGCGTATGTGTGATGAACGATGTGATCGATGACCGCGAGATGACGGATAAATAATGATTATTAAAATAATAATAATGCGCCCTCGAAGAAATCTCATCGGTTACGACGCGACTCTGTGTCGCCTCCTACGGCGGCGGCGGCGGCAGTCGGCGCTTTCGTCTCGCGCATGGACTTCTTCACGAACGACGTTCTGATGTTGTTGAATGGCATTTCAACGGCTAAGGTAAGCGCCACGGACACCAGGACGATGGCCAGGATCTCCTTGATGTTAACCTGTGTGGTAAAAAACGCACGTCGTTGGTGAAATATTACAATATAATAATATAGATACCTATGTTGTATAATTATCGATAGTGGGGCGGTTTTTAAGTGGTGGACCATATGCACCTTGGAATTTAAAATTTGTACCTAATGTACTATTAACTTATTAAAAGTTAACAATAAGTAAAATTAAAACTTATTATTGACGATTTGATTTTTCAGTTTGTAAAAATATTATTTAACGATTTTCAACATAATTTTAGTTACATTTAGAAATAATCATTGTAATCAATAATTCAACTGATAAAAGGTGAAAAATTACACATGAAAAAAGGAATCATTATGAATTATAAAATGTTATCAATAAATGATGGTGTAATGTGTAAACCAGACTGCGGTAAGACGGTAGGTATAAGCCACCTTCATTAAACCAAGACCTAAGTCTTTGATCATTTTTTAAAGATTTTATTGCTAACCATGCTAATCAATAATCACGTCAGGGCATTTAAATTCGTAGTAGTCTTGTATATTATATAGTATAATATAGGTAATAAGTAGGTATTTACTATATATACTACCTAGCTATATCCAATAAGCACGCTGCGTCGCTGCACACTTATGCCAAGATTTTCTGGGTTGGACCTTGCGAATAAATTTTGTGGAGACAGATTATATCGTTATAAACGATACTGTCGCTGTGTATATTTGGATAAATATATTAGCATACAGCGTGTACAATATATCACTCGATGTACACGTTACAATACCATCTACCCACAACGGTATTGTATTGGAACGATATAGCCGGTATAGGTTATTTAAGTGTGCCCGCAGGTCTGTATTTTGATCGATTTTACGCAATGGTCGACTTTATATTATTCACAAATCGCAATAATAATAATTATTAGTGTCCAGACGCAAAACTGATATATAAGTTGCGATCGTCATACATTTAATATTAAATCTTACTTTGCATATATATATTATATATATACACATTGTGGTGCGCACAAAACTGTCGTTTTTTTATCATTATTACCTATTGTTGTTCATTGTTGCTTTGTACACAAATTACAAATACATAAATATATAATGTTGTCAATAAAAATTAGGAAATAAATCGGGGATTTTTTTTCGTTTAAAATTAAATTATTGATATAGGTAGTAGGTGCACATAACATTATGAGCAATTTATGCGAATATATAATATTCTCGCGTCTGGTCGAGTATGCAAAACTGAATATTGTCAATTTAAAATATTCAGACTTTTTGAATCGAAATAGAAATAGAATAGATGTTTTGTTGAGTACAAATGTTGATATTGTGAAAAAACTAACAGTCATGGCCGTTAGTCACTCTTTAATAACCGTTATAAGTTATATTATACAGATCTGACTTGAAATCACAATTTAAACTATTTAATTATAAAATAATACCTATTCTGTTAGTTATAAATATTTCTTTCTTGTTTACTTGAGTGGCTTTTTATTTTGTTATTTTTTTTTTAAGTAATAGGTAAAGTTAAGTATTTAAATATAATTTCAATAATTATTTTGTGATATTGTATTTAAAAAAATACGAAATAAATAAATGCCAGAGTATTCTGGTTCGTCGAATTTTTCTCTTTAGACTTTTCTGTTAGTTTTTCTCGACAAAATTTAAAAATATACTTAATCGTGATAGGTACAATTATTTGTACGATTAGAAAAATTCCAACACTGAATAGCTCTGACAGTTTTCGAATAAATAAACAACATTTGATTACTTTTGGGGGTATAATGAGGCGCAGATTATAAGACATAACTGTAAGTTCTCTTTCTACGATACCTATTTGCTATTATAATACCTAATCACATAAATACCCTGTTGTTTATTTAACAGTTTAATGCCTTTTTATAACTGACCATAACAAAGTAATGTATCTATATATCACTACACAGAGATTACTCATATTTTCGACGACGAAAGTTTAAACGCATAAACGAATATCAAATACGTGAGGTGTCTAATGCATAAGTGATGGCCGATGGGAGTAAATGTAAATCAGGCTAGTAAACTAGACAACTATTTTGAGTACATAAAATATATTATACTTACAATCAATCCAAAACTGTATTCCAACGCTGAACGATGGCTTCCGACGTTGTAGAAAAATACAGGAAATTGTGTCAAGTAGAACGTGTAGGATAGCCGTGTGCACACGATAAATCCTTTCCATGAAAACATCGAAGATACAACACCTAAAATAAATATATAATAATAATAATATACGAGTAAAATGCGATGAAATGATTATAAACAATAACCATTTGTAAATTAAACATCTAAGTATGTGTAGGTTACCTAATACCTATATAAGCATAGGCACGGGGAAAAACTTAAATAATACGAACCTGTCAATAAATAACCTGATATACTTCAGGGCTGTGTTACTACATTGTCTATAGATGTAAACGCCAAAAAGAAAATTGCATAATTACAAACTATCTGTATTATATAAATACCACAAATACAAGTTACAACTATAGTTAACTTTATTTGGACGAAAATCGAGATAAATGTTTGAAATATAACTATCACTAATTAATACGAATTTCTTTTCATCTGTTATAGGTTGGGTAATTTATTTTCAAGTTGTCACAGGCAAATTCACACAACGAAAGTGACGTGTCTGCAGTTTAATTTATTAAAAGAACATTTATTCATTATAATTTATAAATGATTAATGCGGATAATAATTACATATTGTTCTGTATAATTATTTATGCATCTATGAAATAATATGTCAAAATACAAAGGACAACGTTAAAAAATTAACAAAATATAAAATTAACAAAAGATACAAAGAGGAAAGAGACAATAATAATTATTCATGGCTATCTATTTTTTAATAAAAATAGTTACTAATTAGGAATTACAATAACAACAAAAGTTTTATATATTTCCTTTTTTTTTTTTTTGTAGCGGCTTCTATGATTTGATTCTAAAAATGTTATTGGTTAAGTACGTAAAATACTCTAAGAGATAAAGTTGATACAAAAATAGTATGCAAGTCTGCGCAACCTAATTATTTCAAACTCGAAAAAAAATATTTAAAATGAACAAGACGAATAGGTTTCTAGGATAAAAGTTATCAGTTGGATACTACCTATAGTAAAATGATTACTGAAAATTGTTAAGTCAAATGAGAATTGCATCACTATTTGAAAAACCGAATTCAAATATATTAATTTGTAGCGAAATTATTTATTAGGCCATTTGGGTTACGTATATTTTTATAAACCCACAACTGAATTGAATATAATAGGTACTTTAGTCGAATAAAATAAATATAAAAATATATGTGGAAAAAATAGCACAAGGTAGTTTGGTTACGAATAAATATATGTTTTCTGACTCATTACAGCCCACAGGCTGTTATAAAAAAACAAGCGGCGAGCATGATAGGTACTAATTTAAAAAAAAACATAAATGTTCGATTTATATACTACGGCTATTGGTCTAAGTCGATATTTTTGTTTTCAAAAAAAAAATGTTATGTTTAATTATTTTATAAAACAGTGTTATTTCTAATAAAAAATCTGTATATTTTTTACAAAAATTGTATAAATATACGTAGTATATTAGGTATATACCAAAATATTTAATCAACCAAAATACTCCGATGCAACTGATTGACGATTGTGAAATTAAAGATATACAGATTATCATAGAAAAAAAAAATTTGCAATAATAAAAAAATAGTATCCAAATTTTTAAAATACAAATATAGTTATATAGCCACTTATAGACATTATATTATTATTATTACGTATTATTTGTTATAGGTACACAGCGAGTTATTTATTTAGAAGTGAATCCTATTATTGATATTTTGAGAAGTATTACACGTATTTTGTTTTTACTTCTATCAGTCCTATCTCATTATTATGTTATTAGGTGAAACCACAATTAAACATTCTTGATGTATTTTGATGCAGATTTAATTTTATAATTTGAAAATTACACATTCTGTGTATGACGTGTGCGACGTTTTTCGTTGGTTGTCATTGAAGAAAAAAAATGACCATTAAATATACTTTTGTATTTCTAATATAATACTGGAGATTCCTTGGAAACATGACTTAGGTACAAAAATAAAAATGAAAAGTTGCACTTAAAAATCTCGAAACATGTTTTGGGATTATTTTTCAAACTGTTTTAATTGTAAAAATACGAAATTATTGAAGATAATAAGTGTCGGTTACGTTATATAATTTTCTTGTACATGAGCCACGAGAGTTTTCCATGGGGTCAGGGATTATAATTTTATAATTTGTTATGGTAGTCTTACACTTTCATTTATATTTCATGAAAATTACTAGTGAACTGAAATTACTAAATAATTTTGGCGATTATGTCAGTACCCGCCCTTGGTTGCATATATTATAGAACTTTGTCCTACTGTAGTGCCACAATAATTATTTATTCAAACAATAACGTACCTCCATTGCCCGTGTACGAAACAAATATTATCCAACTGAAAAATATGCACCAATATATTGGTGCGAAAGCCGCATAGTTGGCGGCATCGCTGGCGTTATACACATAATCGATGTCACCCATTTTAGCCGGGTGTATAAATGCTTCGTAGAAGAATACAATAGCGATGATCCATCCCAACTTGAGGTGGCCCTAAACGAAAAAAATCGTTAAAATATTATTTTATTTCTGATAAAAAAAAAATAATCTTAGCAATTTCTAAGTTTCTATAAACATTTTTAACTAAATACACACAATATATTATATTTAAACTTTTAAGTGAATCCGACCAATAACATAATAATACATCTGGCTAATATAATACAATAAAATATCTATATTAAAAAAAATCTATGTTAAACAATAATTTATGTTATTACAATAGATTGCTGACCAAGATGTACGACAAATGAATAGTTATTAATACCAAAAAAGTTGCAATGGTCAATGGTAATACTAGTATGACAGTATTAGTATTAGTCATTACTATTACGATAAATTTGTAGAAAAATGTAGTATTTTTACATTTTACTTACTGTAAGACATAGCTTCTCTAATACAAAGTTTGAACTAGATAAGTACTAACGAATTCAATATTAAAACTTTTATTTAAGCATTTTTGGTACCTTTGATCTATTATGTATTTTTTTAACATTTTTAAGACATTTTTTATTACTTTTATTAATATTTTTCATAATTTTCGTCATTTAAAACTATTTGTATACATTTTATAAATTATTTTTTTAATTTTTGTCTTGAAAATATAGTACTTGATAATTTTTTATTAAATTCAAAATATTTCACATTTTTATTTTATTTAAGTTATGATTCTAAAGTATACTACTTATAATACAGCTTACCCTTATTTTTTTCGAAATTTAAGTGTATTGTAATGTATTAAATTCACAGCCTTATTCATCAGTCATTATAGTCATTACTCTCTTCATTATAGACTAAAGTACCCATTGACACTGATTTCAAATTCTATAATTTATATTTTTAATCATATTCTATATATTATCTGAACAAATGCAGAATGCAGAAATTATGGAAATTGGTTTTATAAAGTGTATATCGTTTGAAAAAAAAATAAAGTAATATTTTTATGACCAGTCACCGCCATACAGCCATACAGGTATAGGTAGGTAATTTAGGTGCAATATAATCTAAGCGATCACTACAACACGATGATCGACATGCCGAGTATATTATTATTTATTATAAAATATGATTACCTATATAAAAAAAAAAATAATCATACTTACGCTTTTCAATGGGTAATTTCTTCCTACGTAGCGCAGGCAATAACCCAATAAAATTCCCATGATGTACACAGTCAACCTGTGAGTGGGCAATATGTATGAATAATCGGCGGTGTCGTACATTTGCGAAACCCTGTGGACGCGACGAAAAAATAGTTATGTATTATTATAATATTTATCTACACTATATAACACTAAGAGCTGTGCCTGTAAGCGAAGGAGAGAAATAGTTTCAGTGGAACGAAAAAGTCTGCACAAAATGTTGGGATACCACATTAAAATATATATTACATTTACTTGTGTATTTCTTTTTTAGCTTTGGTGTACGGTTAACTGTATATAAAACATTAGCTTTTCTAAAAATACGATTACCTTGGGGTGCTAATGATAGTTAGGCACAGTGCTGATTATATTATGAGATAGTATTATTGTTAATACTTAATAGGTTTTTGAAAATATACATATATTAGACCTGGCACCTGAGATTTGATTGAAATTTGAAATGTATAAACGAAAATGTATTTTATAAATAATTTATAACTTGTTTGAATCGACTTAATTGTTTTTTTTTTATTATCTTAAATTTTATTTTATTTTAAGTTTTTTCTTCAACGTTTACAATAATATTATATTCTTACGATTACCTATAGGCTATAATACGGTGTTTAATAGAGTAATTGAAGAGCAGAAGGAAAGTTAATTAATTTTATATGTAAAAAAAAACATTTGTTCATTTTTTAGCACCTTTTAACTTAACAAAAAAGGATAATTTTAAGAAAATTATTGATAACATGAACTAGTTTATGTTTTGTATTAACTTTCCAAAGTTTGATTATAATATATGCTATTGAAGACATTGTTCGTAAGTGGTTCATTCCTTCCCAATATTTTACTAAATAACATTTCCTTTCTCACGAAATTCAGCTCTTCAGATATTGATATCTTGATGATCCATCTCTTCTCTTACTAGTTAAGTAAAGTGCCTTCACGGCTTCACGCTTTACTCACAGTCAGAGCCCAACTTAGGAATTTTGGGGCTCGGGTCTAATTTTTTGATGGGGCCCCAAAATTAATTATTATCTAAATTCTAAATTATCAATTTAAATTATAAGTGCAGTCTTTTTGGTATATGGATTTTTTATATTCAATTTATTTTATAAGATTATAAATAAATTATACCACAAGTCTATAAGTAATAATTAATGACGATTAATATAAATAAAACGATAAAATTAAATTATAAATATAAGTAAAAGAAGTGTAGTCGTGTAGATACAGCTTTTAATTTAAACAAATGTTAACTGATATACATCATGTACATTGTACATAAAGTCAAAATGGTAATGCATTTTTCAATATAGTCAATGTAAATAAAAAAAAATTTACATGATTTAGAATTTAAGACAACGGGTTTTTTTCCAGATTTTAGTTCACTAAACTTTTGAATTAGATCTGAAAAATCAAGTATGTTAGTTACTTCGTTTGCACTGTTGATAGTTTTTAAAAAATCGTTAATTTAGATAACTTGCTTACTGCGTCTACGGCCTCCTTCATTAATTTTCGTTTTATATAACCACAAACCACTGAGATGAATTATTTTTTCTCAGACATTTTCAAATTTCAATAGTTTTTGGCACACACTACTACACTAGTAACGAACAAAACTCACAAACTTGACTAAAAACTAATTTAATAATTTAATGTCACTACGACAGTCGACGAAATATTAATAACTAATGTACCGATTGTACTAATGATGCAAAACTGACCAACAAAATGTATGTAAAGATAAACTATAGACTGAAAGGTAAACTACCTACGTAAGCAATAATATCATACAATTTCACAGTGCCACTTTAATAATTAAATATCAAAGGAGTCTGGAGCTCTAAATAATATCGGGGCCCGGGGCTGCAGCCCCCCTAGCCCCCCTTTAATTTGGGCTCTGCTCACAGTTAAACTATTTTTCATATTCCTCTCTACTCAACCAATTATAAATGAGCTGATTAATCGTTTAATGAAACTAGCAAATGAGAATCTTCTTTCCTTAACATATAAATTCGTAAACATCGTATATCTAATAATTATATAACAAAAAAAGCAAAAAGCATATTATTAAATATAAAATAATATGCATTATTTACGAGCTTCCAAAATTGATAAACAAGTTCAATTTTTTCGTTAACGTCACGTAATAACGAAGTCCCGTTGAGATCGTTGCCAGCCCTACGAGTGCCACCATACTTTTTCTAGGCCATTTCCACAGTGTCCACACAAGCAGCGGAGATATCATGAATAGCTGCGAGTCAATTCCAATATGATGTGTATGAGACAAGCACTGCAAAATTCACGTTAAATTTATTACATTAAAAGTATACGAGTACGCATATGTTAATATTATAATTTATAAATATTATACTTATATATATCCTACAATTACTATACACATATAGAGCGGAGAGGATTGATATTACCCTAAAAATAACCCTCCCCCTATAAGAAAAAATATTTTAATGTTCACATGACAATAATATTGTCTATATCTGTGGTTCTAAGCAATTTTGATGTGTCCCATAGTGTCTGTAAAAACGTTTTTTTTTTTCAGATTTCAATGTTATTTATAATACTCTCTGATCTTTGTGTGCTGTCATTTATTTTGATTTAAATTAAAGTGTCGTATTGGAAATATTGTTGAGAACTATTGGTTTGTATAAAAATATTATTTTGGAAAATATTAATTTTTTTAATTTAATTATGTTATAATTTTCAAGAAAATAATATTACAACATATATAATATAAATTTTTTAATAGTTAGTTGAAAAATAAGATATTTTTTAAGAAGAGTAAAATGTATGTTCAATTTTAAAAAAACTAAACCTACACTTATCTTTAAATCTATACTTTTATTGAATTAACAACATCTGGTATAAGAATAGAACATAAAAGAGTCAGTAAATTTTTAAATAATTGGAGCAGAAAAGTCATTGCACTATAAATACTTAAATATATTTTAAATTAATTGCATCATAATAGTTACTCATAATAATGTATACTAGTATACTCAATATGAAATGCTTAAATTACGTCGAAGAATTATTTATAGTGTTATTTATAAAAAAAATTATGTAAATTAGATATTATTTCACAATATATAATTGAAATACCAATTAGTCAATTATAAAACATACTTATATAATTATCAGCTATTATGTAATATATAACCATATTTAATAATCAAATCTACCAAAATTTAAAAAAATATTCTGAAATTACTAATGACTAATGAGTAAATACGAGTACATTAATAAATTCACTCTGCAACATATAAATAATATTATTTGTTCGTTATTATTTAATCGCTACATGAAACTTATCTATATTTTTATTATTTATTAACTACTAAATCGATGTTCAATTTTTAAACTTAAAAAAAATATTCTGCTAGGGAATATTAAATGAAAAATGTTTGTTGTAATTCAAAAAAGTAAAAACTTTTAGAATGATAAATGATAATAAAAAATAAACCATATTTTTTAAGATGTATTCAATAACTAAAGCGAGATGGTAAACTATGACTAAGTTAAACTTTTAGTAAAATGCCACGTGTAAGCTATAACGAAAAAAATATAATAAAAACTGCGATAAAACAGATAAGATACATTATACTAACTGCGATAATTTTTTTTTATAATTTGGAGATGTTGCTGATTCCAAACGAAATTTAAAGTATCGGTACTTTGATAATTTTGTGGTGTGTGATGTCAGCAAAAAAAGTGCATACTCATGCCAGTAAATTAAATATGTCTTTATATGTTTAAAATTAACAATAAAAGTAAAAGTTTTGTTAAATCAGTTTTATTTAATATGGAATTTATATTGATATTTAGCTAGAAAAGCAAACAATAATTAACATAAAAATTTAAATTTAAAATGTAGTATAAAGCGAAAAAAGTGGTAATACAACATGGATATGTAGGTACTTTAGTTAATAGTATAAATCAAAATAATGTTATCAAAAAATATTATTGGTCCTTCCATAACCATGAACAAGATCCTGAAATTAAGTATTCAGCCGTAAGAAATAGAAACTACTTTAAAAAAAATTTGAAAAAAATATTAATTAACATTGATTTAAATTAGTAAGTAATAACTTTTAATTTACTATCGTTATATACTTTTATACTTATGATTTTAAAACTACATTTTTTAAAATACATAATTAATATTATTATTTTTTTTTTATGTAATTTTATCAAAGATATTGTATAATAACAAAATATGATCGCAGTTAGTATAATATATTTTTTTCTCATGGTTGGCAAAAACATTGATTTTTAAAAAAAGTTTACACAGCAAGAGAATACCGTTCCTCGACAAAATAATTTCCATGTACTTATCTGACCTGTTTATTTAGCTACATGTGCACAAATCACATTGTAATATATAATATAATATTCACGAGAAATGTATAAAATGCCTGGTAATATTATCTAATTGACTAATTCTCATTAAATTACATTACCAAGATCATAACATGATTTACCTTTTGCAAGTCAATGATATTTACGTTTAAGACATTAAATTTCAATACGCTGTATAGCTATATAATATTATAATGTATATATTATATTTATAGTTTGTTATATTAATATATATATAATTGTATACTATTATAAATAATATTTTCAACTTCTTTTAAATTTATTTAAAGTATGTAATATATTACTAGGTATATATTACAAGCATCCCTATTTATTATTACCATATTTTTGAAGCCAAAGTAATTGTGGATAAACAAGAAATTTCTCCACCACGTCTTTTCGCAAATGTCGGCGTGGTGTTTGACCACTAGATTCCATTGCGGGCCGGAGCCCAAATTCGGCAAGATCAATGTGCAAAATAATATGATGGCACCCATCGTCGGCACCAGTCTGTATCAAATGATAAATAATAAATAAAATTATGATTTACATAAATTTCGTATTTTATTATATAAAAGATATAATTTTGGTGAACACACGGTGTTAGTGACGCATTGTTGGGCAAGGTAAGCAAAGCATAGCCTCGCCTAACGCCTTTATAATAAGAGATAAAAAAAGAAAAATATGAATATTTTTTCAACAATTATGTATTATTTAAAATTGTCTAGAAATAAATTTTTTTAAAGTTGTAATTAACCCAGAAAATTATAAATACGATAAAAAAACAACTGTGACGCCGTGTGGCCATTGCGGCTTCAATGATCACATCCCATTAATAAGGGGAAACATAAATTTTTCTCAAATTCACCAGTAAAAATAAAAATTTAAGATTGCGATGAGAGTAAAAAATTATACGATACAATAAGGGAGAAAAAATATCTGATACAAAAATAAACGTTAATTTATCGATCAGTTAGCAATATAATTCTTAATGACAACATTTCATACAAGAAAAGTCAATGTAATATCCAAATTTGAATAATTTTATCACATTAATCTTTATTATAATAAATATTTCTTATCTCAGTATCAATTTATAAGACTGTGCACTGTAGTCACGGTTATAAATAAATAAATTATGTTTTAAATAACCGTGTTTATATAGGTTATCTATGAAAATATTTTTTTTTCCAGGAATTTTGGAATATCTTCCTCACCACTAAAAACACATTTTAATAACATAATTATTTAGCTTGAAAGGGGTACGTTTTTTATAATGTGTGAGTATAAAATGTATACTATAAACCATTATCTGGGTTATCCTTTCGGGCTAAGTGATGTAGGGGATCGAATGAGGTACTTATACGAGTGACGAGTATGTGCGCATTACGAACATTTCTCAGTGAGCAATGTCAAATGTTCTTACACTGTATATACCTAACTAAAGTTATCACAACGCAATATAAGTTTTATTGATTAAACTAGTAACTAAAGCTCAGTGCTCGGGATTAAATGTGCGAAAAAACAATTTATAACGTGTAATAATGTAAAAGGAATTAATTTTTTTATACAATTTGATGTGTTTATAATTTATATTCAAATTATTTTAAAAAAGATAGTAAGTAATTATTTTTACGTTTTAGTCTGGAAAAGAAACCATTATATGTTTTATATACAAAAAGTAATACTATTGTTATCCGTCGGTGTATTTCTCGAATATTTATCTATTTCGATTTAATTATATTCATTGCGTGAACAACACGACTTCATATTTTATTAGATGTAAATCGATGAAAAATTGAGAAGGTATTTAATAATGTAAATTAGTCCTTAACCTGCTCTTGTCAACAGTTCTAAGTCGGTATAGTATAACCAACCCCAACGAGAATTTTTCAAATATCATTATGAAATTTAATTAAATGTAATACGTACACTAAGACATGAAGTAAAAAAATTTAATTAATCGTTTTTAATTAATTTATTATTTTATAAACATTGCGTGAGAAATATCATTAATTAATCTCAACAAAGCCTATTCAGTTTAAATAATTCCATGAAAAAAAAAAATGTATTAAGCTTTGCTCGCTTTGAGTTATAGAAATATTATTAATGATAATTACTTATGACTTAAATAGCTTCCCGAGCAAATCAGTCTTTGTTGTTATTTATTATATTGCTAATGGATTACGTACCTTGCAAATCTAGAAATTAATTCTTTGGGCAAATCGATAGTACCCCTTCGATCTAAATGCCTCAAGAATGAAATAGTAGTCAATAATCCACTCATGAATATGAAAGGATCTGTGTAAAGACTCGCAGCTCGAGCTATTACTGTCCATTGTTTTCCGAGATGCTAGAACATATTTCAAAAAATAATACAGGTCTGTGATAACAATTACATTTTAAATACATTTTTTATCGAATGGTATTAAATATTACACGCAGGATAGACGATTTAATGATTAGGTATTTTAACGCTGAATTTTCAGTTATTATAAAAAGTATTAACTTAATTCAATTTTTTTTATAGTTTAAGATACAACTACTATAATATATACTATTATGATTGTAACATTATTCTATTATCAACATTTTAGGTCCCAACTCCCAAGAATGTTGATAATCGGCAATATAGCTGATGGAGATCGTCTTACGCACTACTACACTAGAATCTAGTGTATAAATGTCTAAGACTAAATTAATGATTTAAAATTCAACATTCAATACAATTCAAAATTATTGTGTTATTAATGATTTTGTGAAAAAAATCAAAATTAGCAAAATAATTTTTTTTTTTGTTTTGAGCTAATATATTTTAACATTTGTATATTTTCCTTATTATTCATTACTACATGCAATTTAACGGCAAGCAATATTGCTAAGTTCCGAATCATACTTCACTTATCACAAGTATGAACCTTAATTTAAGTACCCCTATGTTCCTTGTCTTTTAATTTAAAATACCTGTTTAGTTACTATTTAACCAATGTAATTTTACTTTTTAAGAATTTAATATAATTTTACATTATTTTTCTTATTTTTCATTACAACTTGTGCAATAAGCTACATATTATAACGCATGCATATATTTTATAAATCTTGTTTATGTGGTAGCTACGTGTATACTTGACGAACGATAAAAAAATAAAATTTATTTCATAAATTGTTAATTTGCAAAAATAATGATATTCTTTGACTTTTTAATTGTTTCTTTATAACAACAATGACACGATTATACAATGATTGTTGGGGGGTTTTTCCTATTTAAAGTTAAGTATACGCCATACGCATTGAACGACGCGAAACGCAGAACAACGGGCCAAGGTGAAATCGTCAAATCGTCGTGATTAAAAAAGCGCTTTTCCTGGTGATTCATTATACTAATGCATACACGTATACTTATACTGGAATTGTTTCGGTTACTTCCCCGTGCGTTAGTCTCACGTTTGAATTTGCAAACAGAAGCATTAAATGCTAATTGTGCGTCGTCATCGCTGACGGGTGCTACCGGAAAATATCATGACAACGATATAACAATATTAGTAGGTACTTACGCAAAATAAGTATAAAATGTACAATATTGTTTGTTCGTTTGGGTCCATTTTGTTTTGTTTTTAGAATCATTAATTTTAATCTTTTTTTTTATCTAACTATTATTATCTGTCCGTCTTTTCACGGAAAAAATCTTTTTTTTCGTGTTTAAGGCATATTAATAAAAAGTTCAGTATTTTTATTTTTATTTTTTGCCGCTGCATAGAAATATTATACTTATTTATTATTAACTGTAGTATAATTATTTTTTTACACATATAATCATTCCACAATTGATAGTAGTTATATTAAATCACAGAACAAAAAATATTAAAAAAATAATAGGAAAGTGTGAGCAGATTCAGCCATTCAGGTACTTGATAGTGAATCTGTTGGCTCTTTTAAATAGAGACCACTATAAGCTTACACTTTAAACAAAAATCAGTAACCTCCGAAAAATAAATCGATAAAACCTTCCTCGTCGAATTACGAATAATCTTAAATCAATAATCGTCATTCGTCATGCACATATCTACGTATCATTTTATATAATCATTAACCATATATTATATAAGCATTACCTCTGTCATAGCGGTCCTGTTAGAATACGGGTTGAAGAACATTGCCATCGACTTATGAGACGCTAGAAGCATGAAAGCGTTCAGCGCACGGATCCCGTGAATTGACCTGATATCTTCAGGTGATTCATTAACGCTCAACAGCTGCCGGACATTCCTTATCAACGAAAACGAGTATATTATTTTGGAAATGTTACCTAAAAAATTCACGTAAAAATCAAGCTTATGTCAATAATCGATAACAACAGTGTGTTACAGCGACCACATTTTCTGTGGTATACTCACTTTTCGAATCCTGTAACATATTGTACTTATCCATAATGGTAGACAACATTATGATCACAATCAAAATTCCAAATGCCGACCTGTAATTTTATATATTTATATATATACAATATAGGCACGCGTTTGTCATTATTATTATTATACCATGATTCATATCATATCTATGTTTCATAAAATCATAACATAAACATAGCCTAACTGATTTCGGTGCATGTTTTTAAAAGTAATAATAAAGAATTTCAAGTTTTTAAAAACTATAAAATTTAGAAAAAAATACATTTTCAGAAAATATGCGTCTTATGATAGTACATAGATAAAGATAATTTGAAATAATACTAAATTGAAAAAATATATAGTAAATCACAATAAATTATATGATTTGTGTAGCAGGTTTTTGAAAGTAAATTAAAACATATTATTATTAATCAAATATTTTTGTATATTAAATTAGGATACGATTTAAAATATAAATTTTAAAGTTATGTCATCATTTCATCAATTATCAAAGAAAGATAATAAGCCAATTCGGTTTGATACAATATAACAATAGAATATTATAGAATATATAAACTTCATTATAAAATGAATATCAGTCTAAAGTTTATTGAAAATATAATACGAAAAAATTCACAAGGTGTTTTCGTCTTTTGAACTTACATTGCGATCAACGAACCCGTCGTCGGCACGATAGATGGTCTAAACGTCTGACACATATCCGGATCAACTTTAAGACGCAACTTTATTTCAGTTGTATCAACGTACTTTGACAGCAACAAGTACATTTCTTGTTCGATGTCAGCTGGAGAACAGCTGGCAGGCGTGCAAACAGCCCAGTTCATGGTGGAAAACCTCGGGACACGATGGCCGGGCTGAAAGACAAATTTATGTCTCAGTAAATTAAAAAATTAAAATAATTTATGTATTAATGATAAATATATCATTGGTATATGAAGACTGAGTCAAGTAAACTTAGTTACATCACAATATCTTTATGTATATTTGCATACCGCTTATTAACAGAGCATCGAGAGACAAAAACTAGAAGTGATGAGAAATGTGAGACTCATATAATACATAATTTTCAGAGTACATACCTATGTCTTATACATATTATTATACCCTTAAATTGGTTATAATTTATATTTAAATGGTGTCATTATATTGATTAAATCTTCAATATACTTACCATCATTCCATCCTACCTTAATTCTCACATAATATTTATCTGTATGTTTATAATTTGTAATAATTATAATAATAAAAAATAATGTAACAATTAAGAAAAAAATCGATAAATATGGGTTGTTAAGAGAGAGCCTTCTCTATAATAACAAGAATTGTATTAAAAAATACTTTATACACACAACTGAACTATACTAAATTATATAATTTATACGGGATTTTAAGATTTTTATGACTTTTACATATTATGCATACCTATTATAGACTAATTTATAAATCAATTTGGCAAGACGCAGAAGCGTCTCATTTTATTTTTCATATTTTTACTTTTTTAGGTATCAACGAATTTTTTGATGTTTAACAACATTTTCTATTTTTTTTTTTTTTTAATATTGCCTTATACTATCAATAAATTTTAATATTTTATACATTACTTGTCATATTTACCATCATTCTTAAATTATTATAAGGATTTTTCAACAAAATTATGTATACCTAATATTTTATATTTATAAGATTAACCTAACCGCGTATTTCTACTCTATTCTATTAATCTATTATAAAAATATAATGTTAGGGCATATTTGCGTATTTTTAGTTTTTAAGGTCATAAACATCCTAATTCTAATAATATATTACCTATGTAGTTAAAATAAAAATTACCCACCTATACACGTTTCTCGTTTGCTGTATGTTCGTCATTCGACGCGTGAAAAATGAATAATTATTTCCCTATTTAAGACCAGATACTGGAAAACATGTAATTGGTTTAAATTGCCTTGAAGTTACTTTAATTTTTAAGCAGGACTTTTATGAGAATTCGAATCACAGGTACCTAGTTAAATTATAGGGAGTGACAGTGACGAATGGCTATTTGACTAAAAATATTATCATTATATATAATATATAAACCCATTGTTGAGCTACTACAATAAGAACTTTTTCGAATAATATACGCATTGCTTGACCTCAAAAAATCTAAAATTAATTACTATTCCTCGATAGAGTAAATTTTGTTTAGATGAGATCATAAAATATATAATGAATTTCTGATTAGGTACCTAGTTTCTTATTACTCAGCGTTTCTGAAGGTTTCTTATAGTCGAATTTCCAAATTATAAACACATCAACATAATATATATTATCGCTTGTGATGCATTTTATTTGCAAAAGGTCTATTAGGTACGTAGGTAAATATTTCCTCTGAACATTTTTATTTTTATCTGTTTTTCTTTGCACCATGCAAAACATATACCTATAATTAATCCAGGAAAGCAGAACTCAAACTCAAGATACATTTATATATAATATAATAGATACATAATTTGTTAATTTTTGTTTATCAACTTGAAGCTTAGACCAATTAGTATGCTGGTTCATATAAATAAAATATTTAATACACAATAAAAAAGAAAGAATTAGGTTTTGAGAATTTCTATCAAACTATTTGTTTGGTCTTCTTATACGCAAGTTATGAAACAAAATTAATTTTCATTTAAATTACGTATGTATAAGACATGAATATTATTTATTTGTTTTTTTCAAGAATATTATTAATTAAACAGTATATAAAAACTGTTTTTCTTTTTGTAGCCATAGTCATATTCATTTACACGTTTATGTCAGAAAATTAATTTTGTCGGGAGCAATATATTATGTAACATTGTAGCCCTGGTCGACTTCGGCTTGTGTTGTACACGTCAAACGTAACTGAAATAGCTCACTTTCTGCCGTTTCCATACAATATACTATATTGGTAAAGTCCCTTTACAGAGTATCCCGTGAGGATTTACCCATTGCGATATCTCCCGAAATAATGGACATATCATGATTTTTATTTTTTAATAAGTTTCACAGTGACATGAACTACAACTATATCACTTTTAATTTATTTTAATGTTTTGGTAAAAAAGTTAAAAAAAATATATATTTTTACTTAATTATTTTCATAAAAATTGAAGATAGCCATTTTGTAGAGTTAATTTATCTGAAAATATTGACTTTTCAACATATTAATTTCATTAATCTCCTGATTTTTAATTTTTTTTCTAGTTTCGAGAAAATTGTGAATTACACTGAAAGCGTTCGGCAGCAATACGAGCACGTGAGCCACGTGTTTGATACATTGATACCACTATCGTGTTAAATAATTCGTAGTTTATTTCGAAATTAGAAAAAATATCAAAAATCAGGAGATTAATGAAATTAAAATATTGAAACGTCAATATTTTAAGAAAAATGATCTCTACAAAATGGCTATATTCATTTTTTTTGAAAATAATTAAATAAAAAATACATTTTTTAACTTTTTTACCAAAACATTAAAATAAATTAAAACATGAAGTATTTGTAGTTCTTGTCCCTGTGAAATTTACTAAAATTTTAAAATTATGATATCTCCATTATTTCAGGAGATATTGCAATGGGTAAATCCTCACGGGACACCATGTATAGGTACTCCAGTTGATATAGTTTCCGTAACTACCACGTCACTAGTTTATAATTTAGTACACAACGCCGTTAAATTAGTACGATTGGTCGTCGAAAATCATTTATTTTAACTGTATTATAATTTATATTATTCTCAAGAACCGTTAAAAATATTTGTTTAACTATTTAAATCATAAATGTAGTATGTATTTGCCATACCAATTAAAAAAACAGATGTACCTATTAGCATAAATAATATTGTTATTAGAATAATAAAACATGACGGTTGTCGTATAAGATTTTTATCTTTAAAAACGTGACTAACGAAACAACCGTATAGACAAACAAAGCTATATATCATACCGTTGTTATTTCATTATTTTTTAAATATTCAATTATTCTCGATAAACATCTATTATTGGCCATTTCAGTATACGATAACAGAAGCTGGTACCTATGTCACTTTTTCTAATACCACAGCATATTTTATTTTATGACGGCAAGTGTTACTATAGTTTGATATATATATATATATATATATATTACACAATCGTATCAAGATAAACAATTTTTTTCGTATAGTAAAATAATGCGTTCCGCGTGGACAAACGGCATTTGTACAAAACAATTTAAGTACACAACCATAAGCATTCGACTTCCGGGTATCTATATAACGCACGCTGCACACGTCGCGTACACATCCACTACGTAATTATATGAGTCTAAACTCTAAAACGCATTAAAGTGATATATTGCCCAAACAAATAGAATACATTAGATATTATCATATTATAATGTATATAGGTATTAGATACGTTCAGATTGTAGCACACACTACGGACATCAAAAACATTGTAAATACGTAGAAAATAAATAGAAAAACAAGCGATGAATAAATAAAGTAGGCACAGTACCGTAAATACCTCCAAAATAAATAGGTAGCCCGGTCGTAAATGCCTGTACACTATGAACTATACCAGTGTTTTCCAACTTATTTTACTCGCGGAACCTTTGCAGGAGCTTGAACGTTTTGTGGAATCCCCATATAATTTTTGTAGCTATTCAATGTTAGAATCATAATTCAAATCAAAAATATTATTAATTAGTTTATATTTTCCCAAATTTCTCACGGAACCCTTGGCACTGGCTGCCGGAACACTTATAGGTTCCATCGAACACCAGTTGGGTAACACTGACTATACACTATATAGTGACTACTGACTACAATGACTACTCCCAAGTCTGCGACGTATTTTACCTAGGATATGGTACCATGGTAGCCGGTAGGTACTAAATGCGAATGAAATAATATTATGATACTACGCGTGATCCACGAAATATAAAAAAAAATAGGTTATATGGGTAAAAAAGTTAAAATGTTAAAAATAACTTACACAAATCTATAATGTTAGCGATTAACCATAGCTTGTTACACGCGGTAGTACGGAACATACGTGTTACGTCCCGATTAGATATTATAAAGTTCAATAGTATAATTTCGTCTCTGCTATAACACTTAACACAGAAAAAAGTCGAATAAATAGCGTTTAAGTTTTCTAAAAAATCATCTAGGTACTTATAATTTTAATAAATTTTAATTTATGAAAACTAATATATGTATTTATTTTAATTATTAATGTATGTATTTTTATATATTGGATTAAACGCTGTTTTATAAATATGAACTTTTTTTATTATTATTACAATTCATGTAACTGGAAACTTTTTCATCTGAATACGCATTACACGTGTATTATTTATAAGTGTTTATTCGTGAAATATTTCATGTAAAATATTTTGTCGTTTTCCTTCTATTATATAGTGTAGCTGGTTAGAGCAGAAATAAATAGATGCATAGGTATACAAATAAATGATTCCTATGACTCTAAATAATTTATTGGTAATGACATAAAAATAAAATACAAATTTTAAGAAATAATACAAGAGAAAATGAAGAGTATTATAATAAGCAGATACATTGTTAATTTACTGTATTTATATCTCTTGTAAATATTTAAAAAATATATGTATTATTCATGAATAGTTTCATCGAAAATTTAATTACAAACATTTTTTAAATACTAAATATTTTTTTATGTGTACAATAAATGACGTACGTTACGCCAGTATTCAAAAACACTGATTTTTTTTTTTTTGTATTGATATTTTACTGAGTTAAGCTTTATTTTCGCTATTTGCGTCTAAGATGCTGAAATAAGATTAGACCTGAAAAAACAAACAAAATTCACGACTGGTTAAAATGAAAAACAATTATTCACAGTAATCAAATACCTTTTTTATTTTGAGTTCTAAATTTTATTTGTCAGCCAAACTTCTCTACACACGTATAGTAGTTATTATGATTAGGACATTAAGTATAAGGTGGCTAGTGCATACTTTAATACTTAGGCTCATCGCCAAGCTACAGGAGTTCAGAAGCGCTTAGAATAGTCAATAGTACTACACTGGTTCCCTCAGTTTTTTTAAATAATATTTTAAATTTGTAGTCATTTTAATTGTATAGATTTGTATACATTATATATAATATATATAATATATATGTGTATAATTAATAAAGTTGTATAAAAAAATTAAGTTTTAAAATATTTACCCCATTATAAAAAGTTCCTACCATCCTACCTGGGGTACCTGTGACTACTATAGTCTATAGTAGTATAGTACTGGTGTAATGGAATATCATGTGTAAATTAAATAAATACATGACAGATTGGTATAAATTAAAGAGGAATATAATATGAACAAAAAACAGTTTAACGATCCTTGTTAGGTAATTTTTTTTTTGTTCTTAAAATAATTTGGCTGTAGGGCATTGACATTCAGTTGATCACGTCTAATTATAGATTCTGAGCGGGTTCCCAAAACTTTTCAAAATAATCGGGAAAAAAAAAAACCCAAAAATTTTTAAGAAAACTAAGTTTGTGGTAAAATAAATTTTGGTTTTTATTGTAATTCTTAACTATAAAGACTTGAACATTGAAATATTCATAATATTAACATGATATACATTTCAAAAAATATTATATACTTTTTTATATATTTATAGGCTCTTTTGTTTTATTTATAGATATTTAAAATATTCTACCCTTTAATTTTGATTTGTGTATGATAAAAATTGCGTTTTTTATTAAAAAAGGTTGAAAGTTTAAACAAGGTAAGTAAATATAAATTGTTCAAAGTGGGAAATATTAATAGTTGTTGAAAATACATAGTCAACTTTTTTTTATAAGCGTTTAAAGTTAAAGTTTTTATGAAAATCATGAATATTTGTAAACTATTTGTAGTTAAAAATGTATACAATTTTAGATTTTAACACCTAAATAATCACTTATTCAAATATTCAAAACACTATTTTTCACTAATTACAAACATTTAATTTACGGATTATGAAATATATTATTTAAAATATAAAAAAAATATATTTAATAATAATATTTTTAAATCATAAAATTAGATCAATGTCATTCATCTAATTAGATCAATGATATCGATCATCATTGGAAAACTCTGTTATATTGGTATGCCAGTATGCCACTGACCCTTATGATAATAATTTGTTCACCTTTGTAAACAACACGCCAAGTTAGGTATTTATTTTCCATTCAATAATATCTCAAAAAAATAATATCAGGATTTGAAATAAATCATAATTCTCAATATATATTATATATATGGATAATATTGACACAATCGTATTAACTGGTTTGACATTTGTCATTTATGGTACATAGTCACATTGACTTCCCATAATAATTATTTAACTTCGGAATATGATATTAATTATACCTACTTTAACATATTATTAAAACATTTATACCACCACCGATGACATTATTTTCTTTTCGTTTTTTTTTCACGGTCGTTCGTCAATCTTGAATTGTTTGATACTCAACACGTTTATATTCAATTACGTAGGCATACTATATAGTATATACGAACCTATCTACCTAGTATTACCATATTACGAATATTATTTGATCTGTATACTTGACACGCTAAACTATGCTCGTGTGCATGAGTATAATATTTATAGCATTATAATATTATTACGTATTTATTGTTTACAGTAGACAGTAATAAACTGTAGTTACTAGTAACCATAAACCGTTTGCAATTGCACTACTTGCACTACTTGTAAAAACGGTAGTAGACAAAAAAAATAACGGCAAATCACGTTTCCATATTTTTGTAGTTGTTATACTTGTATGCTCTATATAAACTTTCCGTTTATTGAAATCTGATAATCACTCATAAGTGTTTATTCCCGAAGTTTTGTTATATTATCAAATATATTTTAAAACCCAGAGGCAATAACTATATAGCTGGTATTTTGGCTAATCCTCGACTCTCGACTGCAAAAAAAAAAAAATTGATTCCAAAAATATTTCATCAATAAAAGAAAAACGATGGAAAATAAAGCTTGCCTAGTGGTTTATATTATACTCAATATAGGTGGTAATATTCTTGAAATTTTTAAATAAAATTGAAAATATTTCTTACTTCTTTTGTTTTTTGTTAAATAATATCTATAAATGTATTCAAAAATGTAATTTGCATATTTTTTTGATTTGTAATGCACAAATGCACGATATAACTATATAAGTGCATGCAGGAATTCGACATACCATGTAGATCTAAGTACATAATACTAAAATAAATATTTTAATACAAGCATTTATATGGATACTACACGTCTACACTAACTATTTTAGATGCATTAATGTTCACCAGTAGATAGAATCATCAATCTATGTTTTCTTATATTTTTTTTTCTTTATAATATTGTAGTATATTTCATCAAACAACAATTTTTTGTGTAAAATCTGTTTTATAATATAACGTCTTAATATATATTAGTAGGTTTGATGATTTAAAAACTCAATGTTAGATAAGTTAAATTACTCGTATCGTCGTATCAAAATATAATTAAAATAACATCCGTTTTATATTTAAATAAGTACCTGGCCACCCGGGGGCTGCGATGAATTTTGTAAAGTTGTAACATACATATTTTTAATCATCCTTCGATAAAGTCCTTTACTATAAGTATGTAAACGTATGTGAAATTCCACTAAACTATATGATCAAAGAATTCGATTAATAATACGTTAACGTAATATTAATAAAAAATAAAACAATAATACCGAGTATATTATTAATTATTGCATGACTTTCAAGTCGACTGTAATACCTAACACTTGCGTAAGTCATGAATACGATGCATTTATAAGTACCTAATAGGTACTCGTACACGAATATTAAACGGAAAATATATTAATATTGCTCGAATACTACAATAGTAATTGAAAGATCATATGTAACATTGTAACACATTTTATATTAAAATACATTTAGCAAAATATAATATTTAAACTTTAAATATTATCTACCTTTAAATATAATACATCTAAAAATTATTTTTTTATAAGTATATACCTAAATAATATTATTTGTATTAAAATATGTATAAGTAATTACCTAAATTACCTATGTATTAAACATACATTAAATAACCTACAATTATTATTCTTATTCAATATTACATTCGAATGGGTACATATTGTTAAAGAATAACAAACTATTATACCGTTGTGGTCTGTTGGTAATGTATTTTAAATTTGTATTTAAATTTATTATTAACTATTGTAAAAATCAAATATATTTTGTACATAATACAACACACATCACATAACATGTTCTTATATATTTATAAATTTTAAATGCATAATAATCGGTACTTACGTCTTCTAACCGACTACGAAAAGCTGAATGCGAATGCATAAGATCAACTATGTATCTTAATTTTTCGTTCGCATTTGATGGTAATGTCATTTCCACGTACGTTAAACAATACTGTCCCTTGATTCCCAAGTTTTCATCGTTTACTTTCAAACACTGATCAAAATCTCCGAATTGGTTTACATTTCCGTTTAGAATGCCTGATGGTATTTTTGCCGAAGAATCGTACACTGCAATCAAAAACAGATATTAACTCTCGCACTCACTTATAGTCAAACACTGGTAGGTACATGATAAATACAGCAACGAGTATTTAAATATTTTACAATCACTTAACGTAAGCTATGTATTTCGGAACAATCTTAAACAGTGCCGAATTTCAAGGATGCAGCTAGAGCTATAGTTTTACAATGATAGAAATTCCTCGTGGACGAAATTGGTTCGTGGTGCCAAGTGACATCTTTAAGTTTACACATTTTATAAGTAATAATTTATAAATATGATTATAATCTACTTAAAAAACGATCGGAGATAGTAGGCCAATAAATTAGCGAACAAAATAAGACATATAAAAATGGTGTAAAATAATAAATATTAAGAATTCAAGCAGGAATAGTACATATTAATTCTGAACGTTCTTGTGCCTATGTGTTTTGGACAATCTTTTCAACATCGGCGACTCTGCTTGACTTGATTAGTTGTATACCAACTAATTTTTCATATATTTTAACGTAGAATTTTGCTACTTTTTTATATTGAAAAATGAAAAAAAAATAATTGTCCGTATCATTGAATACCAAAATATATCAATAATATGTCGTTTTTAAATCCGTTTCTTTTTTTATGAATTACTAATAATTAATGACTATTGAATGTGCAATAATAGGTCAGGAATTATCATTTGACATTTTAACGTTTTCGATAAGAATAGAACGTTTTAAATTACTTTTAATATAATATTGTATAAATATTTATTAATTTATGATCATTATTATATTCGTAATTGCTCAGGGATATATTTTTTTTATTCACTTCATTCACTTCAATAGAAAAATTGTACATTACGAGTATTATTATATTAATAAAATATATAAGGTATGAGATTCAAAACTTGAGACGGTTATTGTATAATTTTTAATTTTTTTGTTTATATCAAAAGTGTTTGATGGATACTTTGTTCATAGGTTATTATAACAATTTTTTGTTAAGTGTTTAATAATATGGTAATTTAATTTTACCATGGTAGTAGTGGTACATCATATATTAAGTGTAGTTTTGTAAAATAATTAGTGATATATCTTATAATTCAATACTCGTACACGCATTGTAATATGGACAATTTGGTTAAATCTGTGATCGAAGAATCGGCTTTATGAATAAATATCAAAATGTTTTGTATTACTATTGGGTTGGTCGATGTTTTGCTATAATAAATATTGAAATTATGTCACTATGAAATGTACTTCAACATAATTTGCAAAACACTCAGAAAGCATGAAGGTTTTTTAAGAATTGTATATGCAGTATACGTATAGGCACATGCTATATCACTTAATGGTGTCTATTGAATATTAATATAGTTACCAGCTAGCTTGGAACAGGTGGAACTATATAGGTACCTACATAAAGTATATATGTATAATATATACACAGGTGTACACGGAGTATTGCGTAGTAATGCAGTATAATAGATTGAACTTGAAAAAAACTACAGTATAAAATGCATGTTCACACACTCTAATACCGAGTAATGTTGCAAATTCCGTCCGATATAATAAAAAAAGTACCAGGATATAGCTTATACAGATTTTAGTTACCTACCTGACAGTCTGTATTAAAATAATTTGTTCTTGCAAAATTATTACAACAACGGCTTTACGTCACCTAAAGGAATATCAAAATATGTATGCGTTTATATTTTATGCACTTATTATATCATTAAAAAAATGTGCTAAATAAAAATATTTGTACCTATTAATTAAAAACAAATTATGTTTAAAAATATTTAAATTAAATTAATTCAATGAATATTTAAAAATGTGTAGGTACTATATTTCATAATAAATGTAATTAACACCTAATAATTAGTGAATATTTTGCAATGTTATTGTAAATAAGTTGTTTTATATGCACTATTCATTCATCTAAAATAGAGTAGGTACCTATTGAAATAAATGCTTATAATAATATTTTGTATTTGTTACTATTGAAAAATAACAGTTATCAATTAATATACAGTAGCGCGTGCAAAATATTTTGAGTTTTTAATCATTCGTCAACGTACGAACAGAAATAGTAAAAACATTTAAATAAAAATAAATGGATTATAATACTGTCTAGTATAAGGTCTATGATTATACTTAGTTATAGTCTATAGCAGAGGTAGCAAATTATTCGAACACTACGTGCCCAAAAATGACCTTTTTTTTTTCGAGCATTCCATGAAAAATATTATAAATATTATATTCAATATTTTAAGAAAAAAATCATCGTAATTTGATTTTATAATTAATTTATTAATATAAAAAGGTTAGTTTAGATACATAATACAATAATATTACTTTATTAATTATTTATTTTCTTAATATGATTTTTTTTTTTTGTTTAATACTTGATACATTTGTACTTGGTATACATTTTAATATTCTTTATTTTTATAGGTATTTACATATTACATATTACATACAAATTGAATACTAAAATAGGGGCTGCTACGTAGAGAAAATTGTCTCGTCTAAACATACTTGAACTTTTAATACGCTCTCGAATTGTTGACGAAAAAACCGAAAATTTTATTTAAAATGTTCATATTCAAGAGCTACCTACTAAGAAGTACCATATTTAAGAGGTACCTACTTCCTACTAACCTATGTTAATCAAAGCTATAGTGATCAATATATTTAAACAATATCCGAATTTACAATAGAAAATTACACTGCATCAATGAATTAATTAACAAAACAAAATTTAAAAAATTTCAATAGTCCCATTAATACTTATTAAAATATTATAATATGGTTATGTTTAGGATGTCCGAACATATCACATGACACATAATATTATAATCATAAAATATTAAAATTATTATTATGTTCACGCATAGTGCATAAATATGACGTGTTTAGGCGTTTCAAAGCTATTTTTGAACACTCATTATAGAGTTCCTACAGTCGTACAATAAATAGGTATAGGATAATAATTATTATATCAATATATTACCTATATAGTTATACAACCTAATACATTTCATAATAATTTCAAAAACTTTTCATCCGGCAACCGGCAAACAATTTTTATTGTAATAATAATCAATAACAATTTAACTTACTTCTTAATGCCCATATTGTTAATTTTTCTAATTCTCTTAAGTATATCTGACTGTGGTTTTTGCATAGTTCGTTTGAACTGCTTAACACAGCCATTGGTGGACTTGCAAAAAACAACCCTTGAATCGTGTTGGACAATAGTATTTCGTTTTTTTTATTATCTAAAACACACATGATGAGCAAAATTAAAATTTATTCATAGGTTTATAGTAATATATAAATTTATTAAAAATATTAACAATTACTTAACTAGATAGTCTGAAATATTTAGTTAAAGTAGATATGTATAATAATGAGGATTTTTCTATATTTATTTATATAACCGTAGTATAAAGTTAGTACTATAAAATAAGTTAGATATCGTGATATATTTCTGAAAATTATAACTAACGAATTGTACCTATATATCAAAATAATCGATTTTTAGTATCAAGTTTAAGGACAACCTATATAATTTAATATTTTTTTTAAAGCGGTCTACGATTTTATTTTAAAACGGTCGTTATTACGCATGTACAAAATAAATTAATACGAGTAATAGAAGTAATGTGGAAGTTTAGATTTAATATCTCTGGGAATTAGTTAATAGATGATCAATTAATTTTCAAAAAAACGTGTAAACAAGTATATATATATTTGTATTTATTATATACTCGTATTTCATTGACAAAAAAAAATAGAACTTTACTATTCTTTTCTACGGAGATATCATATATATCATTCATTTAATACACCATTTGTTCTATTTTTGTGGTTTAGCTAAGGCCTAAGCTTGCACAGCCCACGTGCACATAATATAATACGTTCAACATATTTTGATTTAGTTTTTGGCTAGGAATAGAAAATACAAGTTGTACCTTGTACATAATATGAGTTAAATTGTTAAGTGACATATTATTGCTACAATTTTATTATTATTTATACAATTTACAATTTTATTTTTAGTTGTAGAATATAGAAACCATACAACATTTTAATTAGCTTTAAATTAAAAACAATATAATATGTATAATTCATATTTCATATTATTCTGCAACAAATTCTTGACAAAACTCAAAATACAGGAACATAGTCGGTAATAATGAATTATATTTTTAGACTTGTTTCGTTTCCAAAGCGGAGGTTCCAAACTAGTTGTATTTTATTTCTACATAAGCTTTTTTTTCATGAAATATTTTATTTTTTATAGTGCAAGAATCAAAAACTTAAGACTTTTTTGGTATGTCTCAATAGTGAACATTTAAATGCTAGTGCTTTGAACCTAAAGTACAGAATACAATTGTTTGTTTAATATCCAATGACTGCAAGCACAGCTATGTTTAATATTACGTGTTAATAATATTTAATAACAATAATAACCATTCAAAATGTTACGTTACATAGTATATTAAACGCGACAAATTCAGTGGCGTAAAGACGAGCATATTGAACTTGAAAATCGTTATGAAATCTATTACATCACTGTCACAGTCAAGATGAACTCAAATACTGAATATGATTAAATGTTCATTAACCTGTTATTAGCACTTTTCATGGTTATGAATATTATGATTATTATACCTATTAATTATTACTTTTACATAATATGACACAAACGAATAAAATGAACATATAATACATAAATACAATAAATAAAATAACGATGGACAGTAAATACATAAAACATTTAAAAAATAGTGCATAAAAAATGTAATAAACACGTTTTGAATGCATTAGTTTCAATGTTATTATCAATAAGCTATAATGCTTATAAATAATACATTTTCTGAAAACAAATTGTAATAATATCATTAAATATTCATATTTTAAGAACTAATTGGGCCAAGGTTTATAGTTATAATTTTAATAAAATAAAATAATTTATCAATAGTTTTTTTTATTTATTGCTAATATTTATTTTTTTGTTAACACTAAACTATTTATACAAAATTTATTCATAATAAAAATAAAACACTCGTTTTGTTATTGAAACGTATGAAAATTAAACAATCCAAGTCTTTATATCTGCTGTATCTATATACCCATATGAGCTATGATAATAATAATATAATAATAATTATGTATTAAAAAAAATAATTAATAATTAATTATAATATAGTAATATTGTACGTATAAAAATATCTTATATTATAATTTATAAAATAGAGAATATTTAACCCTTTTTTTATTTAAGAGTTAAAAATGTATAACAAATTATATTATTAGTGAGAATATCTTTTACTTGTGTCTAAAAATTTAGCGTAGGAGGATAGGGAAGTGACACCATTCCAACTTTAAAATAATTTACCAATAATAAATGTATATAATATATTAATATGTAAGCATTCTAGTATGGTAGCATAGACTTGTATAGAAGATAATATAGTAGGGCTTGCATTTTTGTAGAAATCTAAATTAATGATAATATATCAAGTTCATAATATCCATATTTCATATTATTATTATTATTATTGTAATAAGAAAAACTTTAAGAGTAGGTAATTACTAATTAGTAATTACAAAAAAATATAAAATGCATACAGAAAATAAAATCCAAACTCAAATATAATATGTTATACACTTATACTTTGTAACGATTAAAAAAAATAAAAATATTTTTATATTCAATGAATTTAAAACTCTCTAAAACAAGACAAATACTATATCTTTTCCCCGACTGAAGAATGTCGAAGAAACAACTGATCCTCCTACTTTAATATAATAATATAACATATGCAATCGTCTTTTATTTCTTATTTGAATCATGGAACCTATGGGGTAGTTGTAAAACGCATAGGTATTACTTCCTTTCCCCTCTATGTAGGGACGTTTTTTTTAAACTTTTATATTATTATTTATTAATTTTGAATCGATATTATACAATTTCAAAGATGAATTTATCTTGAGATAGCTATGAATAGTTATCAGGGATCTAAATACCTCAGTTACCCACTTGAAGCTTGAGAGTCTTTTAGATAAAAAAAAAACCCTTAAGACCATTTACTTAATAGGTAATATAACAACTATTATTATTTTAAAAACGTTTATATTACCTTAAAAATACACTTTCAAAATTAATTTAGTATACTGTACAGTGTATAATTTTATGCTATATAATTTGTGGATGAATTATTTTTCATAACACTAAAACGTTCAGTATAAATACGATTGTTTTTAACTTTAAAGCAAAATTGAAATTAATATTAGATAAGTAGCTAATAATTAAATAAAACTTTATTTCAAATGCAACCAAAAGATTCTTATTTTAAAGTATACCTCTATAATGGCTAATACATTTAAAAGTTAATCATATTATCACCCATTCACCACATTATGTTCATATTATATTATTATCAATATATGTTATAAATTATAATTTATCAAGTACGTAACATAGAACCACATACGTAAATACGTTTATTAATATAAAAACCATTATTATTAAAAAATATAATAATTATTATAATTTATCGATTGCGTATTTATTGTATTATAAATGACGGCGTATATTTACTTAATACTTATTACAGTAAACACTAAATGCATAAATTAGTATGTGTCTTGTACATAGGACATCTCCAAGATTAAAAAAAATACAAGTTAATCACGATTAACAATCATGTAAGAGATATTACGTACCCATCCAAGTTTTTTAATGGGAAACAATCGTCATATAAAAGCAACAAACAATGATTATACCGTTTTTATTAGTAAAATATTGTAATACTGATTTTACGTTTTACATAAGTACCTAAGTAGTAAATACTAAACATGACGTATTTCAGTATTCGTGATTATTTTAATTTATTGTGCACAGTAGTGTTTGGTTCATGATCATGAAGCAATTTAATAAATAAATATTTATTGTTATTATTAATAACAATAACAATAAAAATATTGGTTTAATATTGTATATAAATATTTACAAAATATACATAGGTCATAGACTATATGATAAAGACGTGTTTATAATAATAATTTATACATGGGTTAAAGTATTTCTGCGCATTCGAATATACGACGACAATTATTTAAATTGAAGAAACGTTTAAACGTAAATAATATAATTTACAACGCTATCTGTAAGTAGGATATTTTAGAATGACATGTCGTACGTCGGCGTCGATGGCACATATTACCACGGACAAATATTTATAGTTATTACAGTTATAATTATTTTCTAGATGATGACTAATGACGTTTATAGGTTTTTACTCATGGAATTAATTACCGTTATCAGCATTGTTATATTTAATTTAATATTAAACCATTGTAATCTATTGCAGTATGTTATTACTTTGCATTAGTCATTACTCATTGCGACATATTCACAATAATAACAATTTTAGAATAACATTATAATAATTTTATGTTCTAAGACGATCGCGATGTGTGTCTATGCCAAACATAATATACAGTATTACAGAACACGCCATCGACCATCCTCGGCTAAAAATGCAGAAATTAATAACAATTATTTCTGTTTTATATTTTCATCTATTTATTGTATCTATTAATGAATATAAAAAAGGTGGTACAGAGAATACGTTTACTCTTATTGGTATAAGAGATATTACATTTTAAATATGTATGCAATGAATAATAATGAACTATCGTTAATCATTATTTGTTAGTAACATCCGAAAAATGATTCAGAGCACAGCTCGCAGTCTTGAAATGAATACATTTACTTCGTATACGGAGTACAATTCCCATATACGTATTTGAAATTTTGAATACTCGAAAAAATATAACAACATTGGCATGATTGAAAGTTAATGTATGTAATTTAATATATTAATACTGTACAAATATATAATATGTAATTTATTTATAGTAAAATGAATAGCAATGCTAATAATATTATGTAAATAAATTGACTAGAGAAATTTGTTTTTTGGGTTCAGAAAAAAATATCTTTGTGTTTTTACATGTTTTCAAGAAATTAATCGAATTTAAATTTAAACAAACGTACACATCGATTTATAATTATATTACATTTTAAATTGCTAACATAGTAATCATTCGCTATTCATTGTTTGTGAAATAAGGCTTAAATTTTATTATAACTTTTTCAAAAAGTATATTTAAAATAATAATTGCATAAAAAAAAGTATTCAAATATTTTTTTAAATACCCACTTATTTAAATGAGTATTTTACAAGACTGGAAACGCGCGTTGAAACCACGTATGGTGATTGTACATAATATTATTTATTACTTATTACTTATTAGTTATTATATTTTAATATTTTTTTAGTGCTATAAAATTATAAATAAAATAATAATAATTAATAAATACGTAATAACTATAACTACTTTTAAATTTTATATAATTTGGGCATTTGATTAAATAAAAAAAAACTTGAAATTCATAAAATATGTATATAATATATTATATTACATATAATATGGGTATTACACAATATTACCAAATAACAATTATTAAAATTGTGACAAACATTTAGGTAATTGCTATCTGTTAAAAAATTATAGTTAATTTCATAGTTCAGTTACTCCAGTATATTATATTACACTTATTGATATTATTCAATTTTAATTCTATCCAGATATTTATGAAACATCATTAAACGAGATTCAAAAATAAATTAAAATGCATACATGTCTGACATTTTATATAAGTAAATATTAAATAGTGCAAAAATGAATAGTTATTAGATATGCTACAGTATGATGTAGGTAATTTATAAAATCCTCATATCTACTAGGTTTATTGGTATATAGATATTTAACGTAAGCTATTTATATTGTTAAATCTAAAATAATAACTAATAATTATTAAACGTAGTAAAAATTTAAGAGTAATATTAAACATTTTTTATTTACGTTTCTAGACAATCACTGTAACTTATTATAATTGTTATAATATTTTTATTAAAATGTAAAATATAATGCGTTATGATTTACTATTTGCATTTACGTCACATATAATATATTATGTTTATACAATCACGTATTCATATTGAGAGCTAAAGTACAGATTTTCAAATTGTAAGTATATTGTATATGGTATACATATCTAATATAATTAACTATCTTAAAAAAATACTTTAAATCAAAATTTATCTGAGGATATTTAAGTCATAAATATTCTAAATTACGCACAAAAACAAAACAAGTATTTTTAGTTAAACTAAGTAGTAAGTCCTAGCCTAACTTGATTGAAAATTGTCAATATCACTTATCGTTTTCATATATCTTTCGGAGTAAAGTAAATCGTAAAAGGCAACACAAAATAATTTATGATTAAAATATTGGGGAGTGATTGTAATTATTAGAGGTAAAAATATAATATTATCACTTTTATCCTAAAGTAAAATATGTAAATAAGTACCTACATTTAATATATAAGCATAGTGTTGCTATACTGCTATAGCATTGATATATAATGTTATGATTTATGAGACTTTTGAAATGTGTTTTTATGAACAAGTATTTAACATAATTTAAAATAATATATTATATTAAAATATAACTATATAACTGTATAAGTGACGTAAGTTATCGATTAATTACGAACCCAAAGCTTTACTGAATGTATCACAAGGTTAACGCGATTGTTAACAATTCAGACCAATCGAGTTGTGTCCGCTGTGGTGTTAGCATGTTAATATAGCCAAAATATAGCATAGTCGATTCATATTATTGTCAATTATGAGTTAAATGTACATAGAACATATACTATATAATGTCATATAGGCACCATAAGCATAACTAGGTTTATATGTTAACGTCGGAGGAGGCTGGAGTCCTGAATTGTTTTTATAGAAAAATTAAGTATCAGGTCATGGGGAAAGAATCACAAAATCAAACAGTTGAAACTTGTAAAATTATTGATTTTTATGAATTAGTTTTATAAAAACATGATGAAACCACTATTTTAACATTTTACATTTCTATACTCGTGAGAAAAACGATTTTTGACAAATGTAAAATATAAACGGGCGAGTGATCAAATCATAATCCCTGCATCGGCGAATTGCAGCACTACCAACTTATTTGTTCAAGAATATTATTTTTTTTTCCAAATATTTATTATACAGTCTGAAAATATGTATTTTTAAAATAAGCTTAAGCAATGTATAGCGGTAAGTCGATAATGACTGTTGTCTTGAAAGAACTTCACGTAATAATATTTAATCCTCAATATTAAAACATTTATTAAGATTATTCACTTTACCTAGTTATTCGCTTTACCCTACTATAATAATATAATTATTAATGATTCAATAATTTTAATTTCATTATTATTAACTAAAAATTAGAAATATCAGGTGTTTGGTGTCAACGTACTTGGCTTATTTGTAAGATTTTGTAAGTTTTGAAATCATAGCATTTATATTTAAAAAACTTTTTGGAAATGAGATGATTAAGACGTACGATGCAAATAGCAACAAGTGTAATGTATTTGTTTGGAAATATGAGATAATACAACGTGAAATGCGGTACGTTAAAAACCCATTTTTTTTTTTTTTTTTATAATGTAAACGATAAATAATAAATATACTGAAGTTGTATTATGCAGCTGTAATTCTATAATGAATATACGTAACAATTATTTACCGAAAAATAATAATATATATTTTTCTATAGGTAGTACTTTAAATATACTAGGAAGTATTTTTCTATATTAGGTACCTATATTAAATAAAAATTGATTTTAACTAAAATGACGTACATAATTTGTGCCATTTGTGGAAATATAACTTTATGGAAATAAAATTTACCTAGACCCATAATTAAATATCTAACAGCCATAGTAACAAAAAATAAGTTCAGGGGCAGCATATGCCGCACACCAATGATTTCACTTGTAAACGTCAATAACATCAGATACGTAATACATTATTATATAGTTGAAGACGTGCCACAGCGGAGAGACGCTACACAAAATCACATATAATAAATTATAATTATATTACCAAGACTATTTATAAAATGTATTTTTACCGGTCATATTCGTGTTTTGTCCCGTTCGATTCATGAAAAATCCGTGAATGGGAAAACCACTTATATATAGAAAATCTATAGATAAGATAGTAAACGCAATCAACAATTTATGAACCACGTACAAAAATAAATTGCAGGTATTCAATATATCAAACATATCATCACAATAATCCGCAAATTGGGATATTTTTACTTAAAAATTGTTGTTATAGGTATATTTAAAATTTCTTGAAAATTATAAATACCTTTTTTAATACTAATTATCTAATTATCATCTCTGCTGAATCATTTTAATTGAAAATAATATAATTATATTTTTATAACATGTAACTTATAGGTATTACTTATTTTGATTTGTATCGAAGAAAAACCGATTATCAATTATCGAAATACCGTGATGTTGTTCAAAATGTAAATTATAATAATTTTGAAATCTGAGTGTTTTGTCGAGGAGATTAGTCATAATAAATCCTATGGTTATAGACTTAATAGTTGGTTATTGTTAAATTGTTTTGCATTTTAGGCAAAATGATGAAATGATGCAAAAAGTTGTAACTTTTTTTTTATTTTTTGATAAAAAGATACGGAAACACACACCAAATTAAAATATTCAAAATTGAAACTTTTAGGGATACAATTCACGTGTAAAATATATGATTTTTCCATAATCAATTACACATACATTTAAGTGATGAATTACAACTACAATACGTGTAGATATTAGATAAATATTTCTTTAATAAATAATAATGATAGTTATATTTTTATCATAGATTATTTTATAATTATTTTAAAATTTAAAATAAGATTGTGTGGATATTATGAATAAAAAATTATTTTTCTTTTAGTACTTAAAAAAAATTCCAGTTTTATTTGAGAATTTTAGTCAGTTTTCATAAAAAAATTTCACATGAAGAGCATTTTTTAGTACATCATATTCATGAATAACTCGTAAGTTTTTACATAATTTTATTGCATCATCTGCCTTAATTATTTTCAAGAAGGCCTTGATTAACAAATAATTATAATTAATTGGTTATTGAATAAATTTGAAAATTTCTAGTCATAACATAGTGAAATAAATAATATCAAATTATCAATTGATATCTGAACTCGTCGCGTAATATATTATGTATATTTATACAAAGTCTGTTTTGTCCTATTTAATATCTACGTCAGTGCAGGTATTGTTCGATTTAAATTTTAATAATATCGTTAATTTATCATAGTTTAATATGTTTTTTTTTATTATTAATTTGCCTCGCTCCATATTATCTATTATCTGTATAATATAATATAAATATTAAATTGATATTGTTGTGTACATAATATAAGAGCGTGTCACTGTACGTTCGTCCTCGTACTATAAATATACCGTAACTATACTATTTTAGGTCTAGGACTTAGGTACTCCACTGACGCCGTCTCGCAATTTATTAAGTTCGAGTTTTTATATTACCTATGTTATAAAATTAATAATTACAACTAAAATCAAAATCCCATCGCTAAGAAGAAAACATTCATAAGCAATTAGAAAAAATAAATACAAAATAGGTATCTGGGAAAAAAATGTAATTATAAGTACTTATTTAGATTATAATTTTAACTTTAAAATCCCATCATATTTATAAATACAAAGTACAAAAAATAATAATTATATTATAGTTTCTAAAATTTACTTTTAATTAATTTAATTACGTACTATTTTATGGTGTAATAATGATTGGCAATATTATGTTACCTATCCAAATATTTTTTGTAGCTTTATGTTGTTATTGTTTTTTTATTTTTAAACTCAGTTTAGTCAGTTTTAAAAGTAGTTAGCACGTACAATTTAATTTTAATTTTTTAAAAACAATAATCATACCTTCCTATTATATATATTTTTTTTGCGTATAGAAAATTAATTTCTGAAACTAAACCTTGGGTATTTAAATTTTCTAAAAAACCTTACAGAAACAACTCACAAAAACTCTATGTAAATTTTATTATACTTTTTCGATCATTTTTTCTCTTTATTGAATCCTCTCTGTGTGCATTGTAATTATAATTTGAAATTAATTATTAATATCTAATAAATTAATAAAAGTTCTATTTTAAGTCATTTGTCTATCAACTTTCAAGTATACTAGGATACATGTATAAATAAACACCGTATAATACTCGTATGAGCGAATTAATTTGAATCGTGGCCTGTGTTATTGGTCATGTACTCATATCTAAAGCGTATTTACATTTTTTTCACAGATTAGTGGCAGATAATGATAAATTCATAATACTATAAATTATTTGTTATATATATCTTTAAATCTGACCAATAGATTAAAAATAAAACATTTAACTATTTGAGAAAACGTTGTTTTTTTAATTTCGGTGCTATATCGATCGACACATAATCGTCTCAGGAAAAACAACTATTGGAACAATTCAAACAGGCTGGCATTGACCGAGAGATGATCACGGCACACGGGCTATACATTTCGTTAGCTTAATAGCGTTAAGAGTGTTTAATTTCTCGTTTTTAGTGCGAGTCGCGAGACATACGCCGCGATCAATAATATTCACGATAACTAAAATAATAGCAGTTATACAATAATGAGTAATGACCAGAGACACGTAGGTTTTCGATAACATATAAATAACTAATTTTATTTTGTTTTCGTCAAATTTACATTTATGCACAACTGTATAGTAAACAGCTATCGCGATTCATTGTGTTATTATATTTGAGTTCAGCGGTCAAGAATAAGGATATAATATAATAACTGTGTTGTACTACAGCGTCGTCGCAGTGTCCTTGATGTTGTGAATCTGTGATGCAATGTCTGTATGGTTGTATAAGCCAGACTAAGACGATAGACGTCGTTACAAACTTATGAGAAATATCGAACGAATTTTTGAAAACCACGCGTCGTACATCATACTACATAACAAGTAATAACTTACCACGTATGTGATGGTGAAAGCAGAAAGGGGATGACTGGTTTGTTTTTATAATTTATGGAGAAGCCGATTTTTTTTGTGTAGTGTTACTTTTTACTAATTTACTCTTCTCGAATATTATTTATTGTCAGATATTTTATTTGTTTTCACTAAAAAGGATAGAAAAAATTCCTCAACTCTATAGAGGTCAACTCGGTGGTTAGGGTTTTACCTAATATAAAAATGATATGGTATGTAGATTGATGGTACCTATATTACAGGCAAGACATCACCAATTACGAAATAACTTTCTTAGAAAAACACATTTTTTCAAGATATAAATTTATCGGAGACCAGAAAAAAAATGTTAGAAAAACCAGAAACATTTTTGACCGATTTACGTAATTAAAAACTATGACCGAGTCCATTCCATTAGCAGTTAGGACTTTAGGAGTGTGCAGCGATAAGGTCAAATGCGCGTGGCATAATGAAAATCCAACCATGGTGGTCGATATAATATTATTATTATAAATTGCGGTTAAAGAAGTACACTAGTATATCAATGTTGTTTCCATTTTAAGAGGATGTTATACTTGTATTTAAGTTAAAGGTAACAACATTATCTGTGTTCTTTGTTGCCTTGTTGGTTATATTACATTTATATAATGTTTTAATATTTAAACAAATTATAAGTATTTTTAAATGGCAGTATTTTACACTCATAGTTCGTTAAAAAATTTAAATATCGTAAAAAACTGATTTACAAATACAGATAATGTTATTATTTTTAAGTTTAATAATAGGTCAACTCACTCTAATATTAAATTCATAACAACCAATTGGTTCTACAACAATTTGGTATGTCATACGTAGCACGTTTGTTCAAAAGAAGACAACTGACATGGAATGTGACGTCCTCTTAAAAGGGAAATATTATAGACAATTTTAACTTTAATACAAATTCAAATTATTTCTAGAGTAGTCCAGTACTCTCATGTTCATTGTCGTTGTGTTATGTAGTGTATTATACCAATACACTTATATACATTATTCGTTAAAATAAATGTTGACGTAGACGGTAGATGGCATAATAATGCCTTTATGACTTTATGAAGGCTTCTAGTGCGATTTTTGATCTAAAACACTATTTATTTAGTCGAAAAGTAAAATGAGTAATAACATATTATACTATCCAATATACATATTTTTTTCTAAATTTCAAGTTTAAAAATCATGTTTTGTTTTCTAAATATCTGTTCAATAATTGTACAAATTATTTGTGTTATATCGCGTTTTGGAAAATGAAATGTCTTCATCTTTACAATATTGTTTGCTAATAATTTGAGTCTCCTTTAAAATTTTAAACAACTACTATGATAACAACTATGATACGTGTAAGTCATGAGTAATATTATTACTATTAGGTACTAATTATTATTCTACAGAAATACTCAGTGTTTGAACATACACACTAAAAATTGGAAGGTATAATAATATCTTTTTATACGTTAAAGATTAATTTATCGGATTTGCTTTGAATTCACGCAATTGAATTCATGTTTATTCCATTTATGTGTCATTATTATTATCTGTACCGACCGAAATTATATTTTATCATTGAATTGCACGCCAGTGGAGTTATCTCTAAACTGTCGATGGTTTATTTTCACATGCCCGGCCAACCTTGAACTCGTTGCCCGTTGAAGCTACGAAAAATAAACTATACATAAATACGTAAACTGTCATTTGTGCATACACTTTTTTCGAATTCCTCCAAACTACATAAAACAATATATTATTACTCACGCTGTTCAATAGCTTTAAACATTTTTTCTATATTCGCACGAAGCCACGAAAATATTATGACCAGTTGATAGCTGAATAGCTAATATAATAATTATTATATTAAATATATTATACCATAGCTGATCATACACGGCGTTGCCCGACTCAAATTAAATAATACCAGTGGATTTACCCAGTTATAAACTCCGTTAAATGTAAACTATACATATTTATCACGGTCACTTGGGTGTTTTGGTCTAAATATAAAATGCAATTCTAAAATTATATACAATCATAATAACTTCATATTTTATAATTATACAATTAGCGTTAGATAATACTCCTTCTATGCAAGCAAAAAATATGCAACATTTTAAAAATTGGCTTCGTGGTGCTTATAAGTTATGATGATTAAGTAGTATATAAAAATACCTCAATCAGAACAATGGATATTTTACATTTAGCCATTTAGGTGTACATCATTTTTTAATAAATTGTTCGTTTTATATTATTTGCACAACATTATAGTTACCTTTTAAATGGTTTCAGTACAAATGAGTATATATTATTATGTAAAACATGTATGAAACATTTCCACAGAATTAGATATTTAATGGTATGGATCCGGTTCGAAAACGTAAAAACAGTTGAGAAATTGGGAGGGGAAGTTTATAACTCGATTATTTTCCCAAGGCTCAAGCGACAATTGCGCCCATGTATATTTCGAAAAATGTTTATAACTGTATTAAATACATTTCTGTATGCTGTATCTATGTTATAATAATTAATAATTTAAAATACATAAAATGAAAATTTTTTGATTTCAAACAAAGTTTTTAATAATAATGTCATTATTTCTTATAAATTGCTTCAAACGAAATTATATTTTCACACAATAATATGCTTGTATGAGTAATGAGTATAAGTATTATAATTGCACAAGTTATTTATGTGCAGTCGTAAAAAAATTGTCTCAAATCATTTAATAATACATAATAACGCAATTGTATTTTAAGAAAGGTCGATAGAGTGCATACAATCTTATTTCGCCGATTTACATAAATTATATAGATACCTACTTGTAAACAAAATAATGTTTTTACGCCTTCAATAAAAATGTAATAATAGTGTAATGTGCGTAAGATAAACCTTCAAATAAGTAAAATCATTTAATGAAAATTTGTTATTTTCCTAATAATTATCCAATTACATAAATATTTGATTTTATACTCATAAAAATTAAACGTGTTACTGTGTTTTTATTTCTATAAAAACAATCAGCATGGACCTCGGACCTCGTATTACATTATTCTTTTTTTACTAAAAATATATTATGCGTATAATGTTATCAACATAAATATCACAAAAGAGCTAAAATATATTAATAATATAAGATGACTAGAATGTCGTATACAAATTTTTTGTGAAAATTTTAAATTTCTTTAGTTATTCCTTGTTGAATTATATAAAAAAATTGATTTTCTCAAAAACTGGTGTTTCAAAAAATAAATATTTTCTTTATTTCGTCAGTATTTTTCTGCAATGTATACGTATATTTTGTTTTTAAAACATCCATTTTTTCATCATTATTAAATTATTATATTTAATACCCCTTTTATAATATAAAAATAAAATAAATACTAATGAGCACCAATGATATTGAATATTCTCAAGTCTCAACAAAACTGTAATATATAAAATATTGTTTATTCAATACTCCATCTATGATTAATATTTAATTTGATTTGTTATCAATAAGTTTTTAAACGTTTTAATAAACCATAAATATATATAAATATATTATGAAAATAATCCGATTTAGATGGACACCCCTGAATGATACATTATAAAATAAATGATAATTTGTAATAATTCGTTTGGTACCAATGGAACATGTACAACGGTAGAAAATGAAAGTCGTTCAAGGAAATCCAGCCTATATCATATTATTATATTCATAACGGCGGTGATAAATTTAATATAAATATTTCCAGAATTCAAATCGCGAATAATATTTTGTATCAAGACGACTACGTCATCGCATATGCCATGTACGCATCGTCTCGGCGTAATCTTTTGTTTTAAATAATGTTATTCTGGTAAAAGATAATAGATAAATAAGAAAAAAATAATCGAAACTACACGAGAATTAATGAACTGCGACATAATTAAATCGAGGTCGTCGGCTTGTCGCTTTCGCGCCGAAATGAAAAAGGTGCAATCGTGGGCGTCCGAATATATTATTATTTATTCTAGTAATTTCAGTGCTTGAGAGTTAGGTATAGGCTTTTGAAGCTATTAAAAATGCTTAAATATGCACCAAAAAAGCACTAAAAATAACCTATAATAACAAAATATTTTTTTCTATAATATTATATTTATTTGACGATTTAGAAATCAAAAATAGATAAAGAGTAAATCGTACATAGCGATTAGTGGATACAATATTATGATTTATGATATATTGATAATTTAATAATAAAAATCATATTTTAACCAGACCAACACCAATCTTAAGTCTAAGATATTTTTGTCAGATTAAAATAATACATTTTAGATTCTGAATGGAGCGATGGATATTGAATATATTTATTTTAGAATGATCAATATGACGTATATATTATTTATACATCTGTCATCACGCATTATCTTTAAGAGCAGTAAAATTGCTTAGATTTTCAACTTCGATATTTTTTATTGCTTGAAATTGAATTACTTTAAAGAGTAAAAAATACAAACTTTTTTTAAAAATTGGTGATAACCAATTAAATTAAATTTTTTAATTCAAAAATGAATAACCATCGATAGGTACTTGAGAATTTTACTAAATGTTTATAATTAACATTTTCTATACTTAGTATAATATTTAAAATATTTTGACTAGGTATTTTTGTGCTATTTGTAATTCAATCTTCTAATGGTAAAATAAATTCTATATTATACGACGTAGGTACGTAATATTTTTGGAATAAGTTATTTATATGAATGTTAAGATATATCAAGTAAACACATTTTAGGAAAGTTTTCTGTTAGTAGATATTTATATCATTTACAGTTTTAGTTGTTATGATATCGGTAAAATTACGAGAACAAGAAATGTGCGACCTAATAATCTAACTTTATATTTCTTTACTCCAAGGTCTATAATTAGGCACAAACGGTAGACGACGATGACGGGGCTGAACTCAGATCGGCGCAGTTTGCAATTAAGAGCGTGGTAAAGTAAAACCGAAACAAAACAAGATTACATAACGTTTGTAGATTATACTCTGCGTGGGTCGGATAAGAGCGTTATTATTATTGTTTTGCTTTTATTTTTTTGTCGGTCGCCGAGAAATTGAAGACGACTACGGTTTTGCATATTATTATTATAACATCATTATACGCAATCCGTATAGGTACCTATATAGCTACGGACATATTATATTATGACGTGTTGGGTCGAATAAAATTGACGCAAGTCACGGTGCGCGAGAAAGTAATTAGGCCACTGCTGTAGTATAATATAACCTATTACCTTTTTCAAGATATACAGTGTGTTTATTTTATCACAAATCGTAATTTTATAATATTTACTCGAATCATTTTCAATATTTGATCATTCAATTGTTATAAATAAAAAAACTGAAACATATTTTGTTTCTGAATATGAAATGTAAACAACGTATTGGTTTGTTGTTAGGTATTTAAACAAATAAAATCATAATGATAAAATTAGTAGAATTTGTTAAAAACAGTATGCTGTTAAAAACTGTACATAATATTAGTGAAGAAAAAATATAGTTTTTTAATAAATAAATCACTCTGTATACGCACTTTATGTATACGCACGTCAAGTATGATAATGTTACTATGGGCAAATGTTAGAGAAAGATTTAAGCAATTTTGAGGTGAAAAAAAATCATTAATTCATAAAAGCTTAAATACTTGCATATCATATAATATATATTATATTTTATTTGTGTGTGTATGGACTATGAAATACGATGGACCATAATTATTGTAATTATAAATACATAAAAATACGTCTCGTATCTGGTATGCACATAGTATATAATATGTATAATATACATACACTTACACAAGTTACAATGTTATGCAGTTTATTATGTACATACACATACTATAATTTTGCGAACCATCGCCTTTGCGAAATCTTCGTGTTATTGCTTGACATGTGCAATGTATTAACATAGATTTTATTATAGTTATTAGTTTATTACGACAATAACGGTATATAATACATTTATACGGCGCTGCAGCTGTTACCGACCCAGCGTAAGTACGATAGATTAATATTAGAGTTTTAAATAAAACATATACACCACCGTCTATTCTTTAGAAATAACGGATATTTGAGAGGGCTAGCCCATTAGGCCTATTTTGTTTTATTTATAAATAATATATACAGTGGTGTAATTGTGGGGGGCAAGGGGGAAAATTGCCTCCCCCAAAAATTTTTTGAGGGATAAAGGTAGATATTTTAACCAGGGGAGGTCTATCAGGATTATGATAATAATAAATATATTATATTGCCCTCCTAGATTTTTTCCCAGTTACGCCACTGAATATATACATCATGCTGTACCTACCTATATTATTGTTGCATACTAGTATACTCCTATTTTTATATAAATAAATTATGATTTTATGTCTCTTAAAATATGATGCATCCTTTCAATTTTATTGCGATTGAAATAGTTATAATCATAAACTTGAATGAATAATGATGCGGTATTGAACCTAATCACTATTTTATATACGAATACGATCGCATGACATGAGGTGAGTTGGATAAATGCTATACGTACACACACACAGTCACGTCCGTGAAGTTTGCCATACAACTGCAATACTGCATTCAACAATCAATGGATGAAATATCATTTAAAATTAATGAAATATTCGTAAGTATATTTTTAAATTTTCAAGTGTAAGCTTATCATAAAATTGCAGGTGGCAAGTCCCACTTTAGGTGGTAGCGTTGCAAAATTTACTCAAAAAAATCTAATATGCATGAAGGGTAAAACTTGCAGCGGACGTCATATTATAGAGTATAGACTATTATATAGTCACAATATAATTTTGGTAGTTTTTCAGTTAAAGCGGAACGTCTTGACACATGAAGATCGGACGTATATAAAGAAGCATAGTCGATAACCAGTCGATTAATATTAACAATATGTTATATTTGCTACAATAGCAAATGCCTTAACGGAACCTATAATATTATAAAATGTAACATTGTTAAATACTTAAGACCTAACTCATATTAAATTATCTGATTATGTTTCAAACGCCATTCTCAAAAGTCATAAGTCATGACTCAGAGCCAACAATTGTAGGTATTCCCTAAAAATCTATTAAATATGTATAAAGTTATACTCTTATAATTATCAAAATAATATGCCCTTAAAATATGCTCTACAAAAAAAAAACTCATAGTAAATTCTAAAATTATTTTTCTTATTAAATTATTACTTATATTTTATATAGTAGTACTGTACATGATTTAAATTATTGATAAAAAAAGGGTGTAGATTTCGGTTTTTGGTATTTAAAAACCTTGATCAATTTATTATTTTGTAAAAAACCTCGATTTATCGAGTTAAAAATGTTTATTATGTTAAATCTTGTATGCTCTAAAATTGCATACAATCATAAAATATAGGTTTACCCAAAAAATGCAAAATACAATTTTGTATACAGAATTGTTAAGCCACGAAACAGATTTTAGTGCGAACTAGCAATTTTTTGGACCAATCGATACAATATGTAAATACATACAAATATCGACCATTGTCATGATCTAAAGGCTAAAAATTTAATTTTACATATTAAGTATGTTATTGTACCTATACACTAGGGGATTTGAACGCGCACGTCCTAGTTCTTAAAACGTCGCGATTAATCGCTCAAAATTATACACGCAGTCTTATATGGGTTTATATGATAAACTAATATGAAATACTATTAAAGTTATTACTGGGGACCTATATTTAATATAACATATCATGTACATATTTGACGTCTTAAACAGTATGTTAAGTAGACATTTTGTACGTAATAACATACTTTTTTTGAAGCATATAGAATGTTTCTTAATTAACCCAACACGTATGAACAAATGTGTTAAATCATACTATTTCCAATTATTTCTTTATTATAGCTTTCAAGATATACGTATTAGTATAATAGCGATTTACACTTATACCTAGAATATATGAGCATAGAACGAGTTTACCTCATATATTCTTTTAATTTGCAACTAACGCGAAATTATTTTTTCGCAAATTGTATATTATTATATATTGTTTTTAAATGACCCGTGTACTAGCTAATGTTATAAAATTATAACTGCAGTTTGCGAGTGACTTATCAAACGTTTATTTTCTCGTGAATCATTACCCGTTAAACAGAACTATACGTATAGCAATATTATAATATACGAGTATAGCCATACACATAAATTATATGTATGTACCTACAACATGTCACGTTATTTTATTTTGTTAAAATTAAATCATCTATTAGCAAAAATATTGTGTTCGAGGGATGAAAAATTACTGAATATTTGTACCTTATTACAATATTAATAAGTAATTATACAAGTGTCAAGTTATTGAAAAAGTTATTGTTCCCTCGGATCCCGATTTTGTGTTTATATAATATAGTAAACAAGATGGCTAATAATGTGCTTGTCCCATTTTTTCAAAGGAGAACAAACCTTTTTTGCTCTCAAGTCTTAATTGTTAAGCAGACGATTTCATAGAATATTTCAATGTAGGTACCTATATTTATATTGATATATTTATAAATCCTAGTAGTTTCTAAATTGCTGAAATGATTATACACTGTTATGTTCCAAATACTTTTACAAAAATATAAATAATAAAATAATATATTTAATAAGTACATCATTATTTATTATAATGGTTTTTAAATTATCATAATTATAGGCACTACGGTTCCATGCTTTTCAAATCTATTACTGTCATAGGGCATAAACATATTTTTAGTAAACAAAATTAAAATTAATTACTAGTTTAAATTTTGATTTTGATAAAAATTTTGAAAAAAAGTCATCTGCTTGACAATACTAACAGAAAAAATTAAATTGTCTAAATAAATGTATTATACTTATCTATGTATGAATTATATCAAATGAGATTTGGAATAAATTCATTATTAAAGGAAAAATAAGTATGATAATGTTCGATGTAATTAACTTGTGTACTTTAAAGTAAACATATACATATTTTATATAAATACAAACAAATACACTAGTATAACATATAAAAACACAGTATTATACTCATTAGTGAAATTCAAATGAAACAGAAACAGTTTTATTAAATGTTCTAACCAATTTAAACGATATTCATATTTAAACAACTGAAAGTCGGAGGACCGTACTAACACTACAAAAATATTAAATTCTTCTGTAACACTAATTTTATGGTCTATACTCTATAATATCTCTTTCAATCTTCAAAATTGAAGATTTTGGTCATCTAAAATAAAATACTTTTTTTTATAATTTTAAATTTAAAGTTAATCTGGGGCCTTCGTGTATTAGGTATATCATACAGTTTTTAATATACTTTGTTATATAATAGTATCAACAATTATAGCATATTTTATTTTATTTTATTTGTTATAATGTGATTTTTATTTTATACAAGCAAGTTTATTGCCTTTTAAAATGCATATACCTACACTCCAGGCTTCTCTTGTATGGAAAAACTATGCAGAATTATATATACTTAAACTAAATACAAATTATTCAATCTACATTAAAAAAAATAATGCATCATGGTTTGTACGAATCAGTGCTCTACATACAAATTTAAAAAATAAAACAAAATATTTCTGTCACAATCCAAATATTTTTTCAATCGTCTTTAAAACCCACGTGGAGCATATAATACCATAAATTGAAATACATATAAACGTGAGATGCTTCAGAGGCCAATGTCCTTGAGAGTTGAGACCATAGCCACGAAAAAATATAAAACAAAGTAAAACATAATTTTTGATTAATTTATGTACCTCACTTCACTTTGTACCCACATAATTATTTTTATTTTTTATTTTGTACCTATTTCATAATTTTTAATACATTATTAAATTTAATTTGGATTTACACCTAATAACTATAAATAAAGATTGAACATAAAATATTTATAAGACTTAAGTTTAGACTCCTTGCCAGTAAGGCTGAATTAAATTATATGTAAAAAAAACACGCCATAAATAACCATAATTGTGCTTATTATTATTATTTTGTCCTATTTATCAGATTTAAATAGCTGTTTATTCATTGTCATGTATACTGGCTATTCTTAACATTGAAAAAGTTTTCATATTTGAAATATTGAAATTAAATTACTAGGTATCTATATGAATTTATTAAAATGAACATTTAAAACAATTAAATTATTTAAAAAAAAAGTTATTGTTAAATGTGATAAAAGATAAGTTATGAGGTGTAGAGGTTTGAGCAATTTTATAATCATAAATTGGTGGTGACTATGACGTACAACCCCTCTTCGCACTGAAAAATAGTTTAGCCTCCCTCTAAAAATTAATCTGTAGATGTCAGATACAAATATGGACCTAAATAAATATATCATAAGAAAAACATTGCTCAAAATATTGAACCTACTTGCGTTTTTGGTTAATTAGTAAACTAGTTTACTAGTTACATATTTTAATACACATTTTCATGTTTTTATTTACCTATTCATGTTCATAACTGCAAGAAAGAATTGCTTGGTAAGAGTGTAAGTCGTCAAAAGTCAGATTTCTAGTTTACATATGAATTTAAAGCCCCTTCCGAAAAAAAACAACAAAAATACAAAAGAAAGAAAGAGAAAGAGAGATAGTGATATAGAGAAATGATAGATATAATAATAATAATAATAACAACGAAAAAAATATACGCACTATATACTTGTTCAGTTGTATGTATAATATGTACGTTTAAAATATTATTATGCAACTGTTTAGTCGAAGCCGTTGCATAATATTATTATAACTGACATATACGACCACGACAGCGACTGCGGTTTAAAGTGCATCGGAACTGGATGACCTTGCATAGGTATTTCAAATATTATAATACGTGTAGGTCTATAATATATATATATATATGTATATATTAAATTAATAAGAGTATACACCAATACCTATATATTATTATTATTAAACTCAGATGACCGCGTATGTCTGGCTAGACAAGTTTTGTGTAGAAAGCATGCCATGCCCGCGAAGAAAATATTTTAATCAAACCTCCTTACGAGTTTTGGAGACAACGTATTTTTATAGTACAAAATACTTTACTTACTCCATGTGGAATTTACAGATAATTTTTGTTAACTTTTATTATTACTACTATTATAGGTATTAGAAAGTTAAAGATATTTTACGTTTAGGATTTTTGTAAACAAAAAACTAACTAATAGTAAAAAAAAAAAAACATAATTTGGACTATACACTATAGGAAATTGAAATGTAAACTTACTATTTAGTATAATATACTACATAGTACATACGTACCTACTTTTGAATTTGGCTTATCGATGCGATTAACTGTGACAATACCCACGGATTTCTTTGTAAAACACTGCAGGAAGTCGCCACTCATCGATATGTATTTATTTAATTTTCATTGATTTCATTATTTTTTTTTTTATTTTTACACTGTAAGTCATAACTTATAATGTTTGTTTTCTACGTACTTAATAATAAAATAGAATTAGCTGCGATCATATTATGTAGAACGTGACATTTATGGCTATCTCTCGTCAAACACCCTGCACGTGTTTTATTTACCCAAAAATTACTAATATGAAAGAAGATTCCCTACTATCGCGTATTTTTTTTTTTTTGTTTTTGAGACCTTTACGCGTTCCAACGTGTTAGAGTAATCTAATAATAATTTTGTATACATATTTTTTTTATTTTAAAGTCTATTTCAATTATAAAAAAATTTGAAGCTAGGTACAATTTTTTCTATTGAAATTTCTAAATCTATGATTTTTTTTCTTTTAAAAAATAATAAATTAAAAACATGACTCAAAGGAAAAAAATTGATGACAACAAAATAAAATCTGTTTTTAAAACCATTATTGGTATGTTTGAATTTTATTGGGTCTATGATTTACAATATTTCGCCATGTAGTGCAGATTCCCTTTATAATATTATTTTATAATATCTTGGACGACATTTGCATCTTTTTTCATATTGTCATAAAGATGCATTATAAATTATTACCAAGGTTTGGGACTTAAAGCATTTGCTTATTTTTATGGATTGGCTTAAAGTGTAGCAAAGTGCTATGGAAGTGTATGTCATGTTAAAACACGTTCAATTATGAAATTTGAAAGCTTTTTTTTTGCTTTTCCAACGATTTTTTTAAAAATATGATGCTTATTTCTAGTTTATCTGATTATTTTTGCTTGTTTGAACAGTTTTCTACTTTTTGTGGTTTTTTCAGATAATCCATCGGAAAATCTATAAACAATAAGGCAAAATGTCTCGAAAGTGAAGTTTAATTTTTTCATAATATAAAGATTTATTTTTATTTTTTAGTTAGAAACTTTTCCTAATCATTTTGTTTCGATATTTTTTGTAGTCTTTAATTATGTTATTTTTAGCACAGATACAAATAATGTTTAGTACCTACTTAATCATGTAAAAAGAAAGTTTTTTTTTTTTTTAACATGCTCAAATTTAAGTTGTTTAAATGCTTATTTGAGAGCTTATAATGATGTTTTCATGAGCTTTTTTAAGCGCTTATTGTAAAGATTTTAAGTGCTATAAGTCCCGAGCCCTGGTTATTACGAATATGTTTTATACATTAGGTATTATATTATTATAGTCCTCACATATATGCATATAATATGTGGTTTCAACACATAACACACGGACGAATATCTATACATTTGAGTACGTGTCAATAACGACGTACATCCGTATTATGGATGTGAGTGGTGTACATAGTTTTGACAGATGAGCGAATGAGTGATGATCAGCAAACACGTCGTTATGTTATAATACATTAATATGTATTATATGACGTAGGTGGTAGGCTTCTGCAGTGGCGACTTATGCAGCAGGTATTATATTGTTATTGGTAATGGGATTATACATCTTATAATATTGTATGAGGGTTCACCTTCCTAGCGTTCACCTAAAAATTGAATTTAATATACAAAATAATACGTAGGTACTATTCATTCTTAAAGTAGTGCAGGAATAATTTTACTACAACAATTTAATGTGAACAATAATAAATAATAATAATATATATATTTTTTTATACATAACTGATTAATAAAATAAAGATATGATTTGATAATTATGTAGATGGTAACATGAATATCGAAATTTAAAAAAATTGTTTATTGTTTTATAAACTAAAAATGTTTATTAAAATACATATATTTTTTCGCTCTTAATTTAAAATTTGTAGAATTTGTAAATATCTTTATAGAATAAGCACAAATTATGTTTATAAGAATATAGTACATAATAAGATAATATGAATTAGCTACATTAAAAAAAAAAGACTGATCGCCTGGATAAAGAAGCTATCCAGTGATGGAACTTCGTATGCAAAAAAACGGTATTTATCAGTTGAATATGTATAGTATTTGTTATTTTCTTTGTTTACCATATAACGATTGAATTAAAATACAACTTATGTCTTGTAATAGGTATATGTAAAGTGTATATAATTACAATCTTCATATAAACGTCAATGCATTTATTATAACAACAATTATTAATTATTAGGTACGGTTGGCTATCATTATTGTTTTTTTTTTTTTATCAATATTTGATCAATTAAGTTTTATGAAACAGAAAAATAAGGTTTATACCGCAGGTGAGATAATGTAAACTGTTTTTATACAATGACTAGCGACTATACTGACTATTAATTGTATTATTGTCGCAGGCAATGAAGCATCAAAACAATTCGTTAAGTATACGTTATACGTGATGTAATTATATTATTGTGCAATATTATCTTTTTACTCAGGACAAATACCACATACGTATTATATTCAATGTCAGTGACATTTTTAATTGTATATCGTTTTCGAGTAGGCAGATATTTTCGAAAATGACGTATGCAATCGATAATTATTTTATACACTCACAGGGTCGTTTATCAAACTGCATAAGGCACAAGGGAATATATTTTGGGTGTATTACGAAAATTTAACGTGAATAATTTATTATTGATTAATAAACATCCGCAACACAAAATGCAATGGGCCTATCATACGACAACTGTATAATTGGATTAGGTGAGCCGTAAGCGTTATGCCCGTCAGTCGCGCCTAAATCGTATTTTATATAGATATTCTGGCTTGTGTGTTTACTGATTATAATATAATATGCACAATACACCTGTACAATTTTTAATGAATAATATTAAAAAAAAAAAAAAATACTCCGTCGTTAGTCGTCCTATATGCGATATGGACATATGGTACAACATAATTGTACGACACGCGTGGCAATGACCAAGCGTTTAATATCTATATATTATTATATTATTAACCTATACTGAACTCGGTTGTTGGGCATAAGTTTATTATCAAGTTTTAACAGACAGCAAGCGCACATATATAACGATATATAAGATATATTCTACACAACACGAATTACAATACGAACATTCTTTCGCTCGTTGACCGCTAGGATAAGTTCTCATACAACTCGGTGAGAGCACAAGTATATAATATATATATTTACTAACAATTTGAAATATTGGGAAATACCTTCTAGGAAACAGCTAGGTGCAATATTAAATTTATCAATATTTTTATACACCAAATTAAAAAAATATACACTTTGAATAAATACCAGTGATAAGAAACCCTCATTTTTTTTTAAATGCATATAACAATATTATTTTATCAATAATACAAACAATTGTACTTATGTGCAGGCTATTATATTTTTTCCGCATATTTTACTTTTTTTTGTACATATTTTAATATTTTTTGTTCTTATAATTTATTTGCCTTACAAATCCATCGGCAGTATTGTGTATACAAGAGATAGTCATACTGCGTGCCTGAAATGACTATGAAATATTCCCTAACTCTAAGACTTGCATAGTTGCATACAAATTAATATTATATTATAGGTATCTACATGGACGCTCGACAGAATTAAATTGTTAAAAGTTTAGTTAAATCGTGAAATAGTATAAATACATATAAATCATGTATATTAATCGTGCGGATCACTAGTAATATATGAGATTTTCCAAAATCATATTCAAAAAGTTATTGACGTGTTAAAAACATCGCCAGACACGCAAATATATTTGCATAACAGACGTGATGGGTATTAGAATTACTGACGGAATAATATTTGTTGTTGTATAATATAGTGTTATCGCAATGGTGAAAATATAATCGTGTAATTCTTCACATTATATACCTACAATTATGTACCTATATACCTAATGGCTAATACGCTTACCGGCTTACCCAATGGACGTGAATCTAGACAAAACGTTATATTTTATTTTTGAGAATCAGCTGCTTTCATAAATGTTGTATACGTTTGTTGCCTCCAATTTTTTCGTTTCTAATTCGTAGTCTAAGTCTATCTAATAAATGGGTTCAAGAATTATTAGCTTTTAACAATTTGATTTGTCACGATTGAAATATCATATGATATATTGCTTTTATAGTATATAGGTATATATAATTTCAATCCCGAATTTTAATATATTATTGAGCATTTGCTTGCAGGTGCAGGACAAGTCAAATCAATATTATTGACTGTCTCTATAAAGTTAGTAGTGTACTGTATATCAGATAGTTTTGAATCATATAAATGTATCGGTGAGTTATAATTGAACATATTTATGGACCCATTTTTTTTTCAATTTTATACTTTCTAAGAAATAAAAAATAAAAATTAACACCAAAATTAGAAAAATAACAAAAGCTGAATTTTAGTTGATGTGTTATTATTATAACTTAAACAATATTTAATAACAAATTTGTCGCATTACCAAATACAATTATTGTACTCAATGAAATATTTTATGATTTTTTAATAAATTTAAATAACAGTATAGTCTACTTATTATAGAGATTTTAAGAAAATTAATCAGCACACGGGTGTAATATACTATGGTATTTTGTTGATTGTGAAATTATTGGGCTGATAACAAGGCTGGTGCCAAAAAATGATAAGTTCACGTTATATATATCACTGCACTTGACAAACCATATGCGATATACATCATGAATAATTATTTATTCAACATACATATAACAAATATAAATTACAAATTGCTACAATGAATGTCTCATTATTGTCACTTAAATATACGAATCTAATAAACTGCAGCTTATACTACACGGAGAGCTGTATATAAACTATAAAGGCTATTTCAGGGTCCTGAACGTATTCACAATAAAGGCATGTCTTTCGTTTTAAAAATATGGGTAATAACCTAACCATAGGTTATTATTTATTAACATATTTATTTTAATATTAATGTGTTCATTGTTCAATAATAGGTAACAGTTATCGCGTTAAAAAAAAAATTAGCTACGTAATAAAATGTATAATATTTATAATTTAAAATAAAACAATTAACTAAATTTGAATATATTATGTTGTACAATATTTAAAAATATTAATTATATTATATTTTGTCTTCATAAATGTGATTTGGTTTATTTATTATTATTAGCACGTTTCTCGCTTTTCGTTACTATGAAAATATGCTCAAATAATCGATAGATTGATAATATAATGATTACCTACTACTAATTAGTGAAAATACAATATTGAAAACAAATTATTTAAAAAATGTAAAAATTCAAAATTTTATTTTTAGTTGTCGGACAAATCTGTGTGCATGTACTGTAAACACTGTGTAACCAAATAAATATATATATTTTTTTATTAAGCTACTAATTCACTTAGTTCGACCCTGACTTGTTTGACGAATTTTACTATAGGTACTTGTAGAGTTGAAACGAATATATGCTATACCGAGCACTGATTATATCAGTGACACGTGTATACTAATTTATAGAGAAAAAACTAACTAGAGAAATTAAATGTATTTTTGTGTTCATATAGGCACTCCTGAGTCTTGAGTCTGCAGTCATTAATGAAGGTTTAAAATGGCGGTATTTTAAATTACACTGATTTCTTAAATAAAATATTATCGTATACTCATATAATATTATACTAATTTAATATATAAATCCCTATTTTTGTCAATAGTGCATACTTTGCATGTACACCCTTAAAGTATAGACAATTTAAATTATTAGCTTTATTTAGTTCTGAACGATAAATTATAAACGTTAGAACCTTGATGTTTCTGGACTATTAATTGATAAGCAAGAATATTAAAAACAAATTTTTTTAAATTGTTTAGAAAAGCTGTAGGTATTTTGCTGTTGTAGGTACACCGACACTGTAAACCTGAAGTTATCGAATCCAAAGAAAAAAATAACCAATAAATATGCGTTATTTAATCTAATTTATTTTACTATTTTAATTATTTACCTAATTTGATAAGACAACCCGATTGAAAAAATTAATTCGTATTTATTACTCATTTTTATATTATTAATTTATCTATAAATTATAATATTAGTGCATATTTTACCATTTTTGTCATGTACAATTAGATTTTATGAAATAAATTTTTAATAAATTTAATTCCGGCCACTATAATCATAATAAATTATCTGATATAGTGCATATACCTTCATACGTATGTCCTGCAAGCCGCGGTATATAGGCAAGTATATGCAGCACTGTTTGAGACGTTCCATTCATTACAATTTACAATATTAATATGCACTATACAGAACTAACTATAGGTTCTGCGTGAAGATACAGTAATAAATATAATGATGACGTTTAATTCTAAATCCAAAATAAGTAACTATGAATACAAACACAAGTATTGTTTATATATTATAATACGTATGAGTGACACCTTTGTCCATGAAATAATAACCATTTGGCATGAGGGAAAGGGAATACATTAGCAAAACTTATTAATCTGACCTTTTTTAACATTTTTATAAAACATGTGTAAATATAAAATAATATTTATGCTTTAACTGAGGTTTTGCTTTAGTTTGATTAAGAGTTTAATATTAAGAATAAAACTATTTGTTATTGTCCATGTTTCTTACAATATGTTTAATATTATCAATGAAGTATAAAGTGATTTTTACACAACTTATATAAATGAAAATACTTAGATAAAATTACCTAAACATGTTTTCAGAAACGTCCCTCGGTTATAGGCCATCATTAATGGAATGTTTTCAATCCAACAAGACTTAACATGGTAACAGTTAAATTAATAATATATATTATGTACGTCGTAAATGTGGGAGATACTAAATTCCTAAAACGTGTTCTCCATTTAAAAATCCTAATATGTGTATTGAAAGTATTAAAATCTGATATACGACAAATGACAACACTAATTTTAACAAAAATTTGAACAGCTATGAATGGCTAAGTATTTAAAAATATATTTGATATTTTATATGTACCTAACTATAATATATGTTTTCAATTAATATTTTTTTAATTGATAGAATGTACGATTGGGGAATCACCTGCATATATCAATCGTGAAATAATATTGATTTTACTGTTATCGACAAGACATACTCTGCAGCAGTCCGTATATAGATACCATAAAAAGATGTTGGCGTAATATTTTTAATCCGTCTATGTAGTTACTAGATTGTATATCGATATGCAACGTCACAGTTTTACTAGGTAAAAAATAATTTGTACGATTTTTGATTATACGTTTCATACCTACCTAATACCATAATACATGTTATTAGCTATTACCTAATAAAAATAATTTATGCACAATAACTTAAATTTGCGAGGACAAATATTTCACTCGGTAAACTATCATACGCTGTAAAATGTTTATGTCTCGGGTTACACAATAATGTCATTACGGGCAAGAACGTAACTATATATAATATTTTCAGATTTGTCGAACCCAAACTTTACATTAAAATAGTTAAAATATAATTATATAAATGATTGCATTTAAGTGTTCCAACTACAACACAAATGTTTTAAAATGAAGCCATTTAGAAAATATTACTCATACCTATACCGGCTATACCAAATATAGTTAATGTAATTACTTCGACATTTAACAGTGTTCTATTTGTATTATATTGGTATAACAAAAAGAACGGTAAACAAAAATATATTTACGGTATTTAATTTCGATAGTTTAAATGAAATTACACTATATAAAAGCCGTTTAAATAAAATTGTATTAATTTATAAACATAATAGGTATGCCATTGATAGGTACATAATATATTTAGGTATTTAAATTTTAGTTTTTAAATGTTTAAATTATGGAATTCTTAATATAATACACGTTTCTATAAAATTGCATAAGATAATTATTAGATTTAATTAGATAATTATGTCTGCATCGACAAAGATAGATATATTATATCTATTCATTATAATAGTTTTTGTCCTGTATTATTATTTTTGTTTATTATTCATATTAAATTAATTTAATGACTATATTCATAGACATCATTGATTTTATCGTGTTTATGTATTTACAAATTAGGTTAATTAATTTTATTATTTAGTCTACTCAGTTGTTTTACATAATATAGATATTTACGTGTTGTATTTAATATTATACTAAATGTAGGCATGTGTATAAAAAACAATTTTTATATGTATTATCGTTATATTAAAAAGAATATAATATTATATAGGTACAATAAATACGAAGACTATTAAAACGACATCTGAACCATTTTTAATTTTCTTTTTTTCTATGGTTGAAGGTATTCTAACAATTAAAATATTTATGCGATTGATAAAAAAATATTTTATATTATCTGTTGGCTTTATATTTACAAAAGGTAACAAATATTTGATAATTATTATCTTTATGACTATATCAAATCAATGTGGTATCAATCTTTATGGTTTACAAAAAATAATTTATAATTATTTACTTGCGTAGTTGCGTCCCATGTTAGATTTGTTGAGTACAAAAAGCTTACAACACACAACTGAAAATCTTATAATACTGTTTTTTTTTTTTTTTTAAGAATAATATATAGTAAAATTATAATAATAAATAATAATACATTTTACTAGATCAGATGGGAACAAAATGTAATAAATAAAACCATTATATTATATTATTTTACCATTTAAATTATACCGTACATTGTACAATATACATAAACGTATGTATACAAAATTTACAAATCATAATTTTAAATGCTAAATGATAAATTATTGGTATATAACAACTCAATTTTGAAAATTAGGTAGCGATCTACCTATAAATATCAGGTACATATCGATAATATTATACAGGTAATTGTTTGTAGGTACGTAAGACTTTTAAATTAATTACGTGTATATATTTTTTAGTGAAATTTAAAAATCTTGTCATTACCAAATTGTAATTTATAATTATAGTTAATGACTTGATTATTGAACATTTATACCACCACATTATTTAGAATTTTCGAAGACATTCTATTTGATGAATCGAATAAACCTGATTGACGGAATCGTTGCTAAAAATGATAAGTGTGTGAGTTTTGAATTAATTACTGGAGGTTTTTTTTCGCGGGTTAAACTGGTCAATGGTTTCGTTTCGTTGTCTGGAGGTTGTTGTCTTTATCGTATTTCACAAATTTACGATTTATTTCACAACACGATGTTGAGCATAGTTAGTAGGTACGCCATAAACCTACTATTAGTACATAGTAACTATACCTAGCTATTATATTGTTATAATTATTTAAGAAAGTACCTAGCAAACACAGAAAAGTTTCTTAATTAACATGCATTTTTATGATAATTATATAACTGAAGACTATATTATGTATTTTCAAATACTTAGTTTCTGAAACACATTTATTGAATCAATAGTATTATATTACATGTCTAAATCTTTATTTGGACATCACTATCATGTACATAATATGCGTATAATATATTATTTCCATGAGCATTTTTTGCTGAATAGATTTGATTGCGCCTTTCAGACTTTTGGTACTTATAAAGTTATATAATAACATGAACATTTTAAATTATTATACGCCTATAGACGTACCTATATGCTTATGTGGTCACTGGTTATACATAATTTCACCTACACAATATTATTATATACGCTTGTTCAAAATCTAACGATACACTTGTGTTTACAAAACGATTATTTTATTACCGTTTTTGCACGAAACGATTATACACAAGATTATTATATATATTTACAATTTACGGAACTATATGAAATTACCACCCTGAGTCAGTGCGTAAACTTATGAATCGTTACTCGCTAATATCCTCATGCGGTGTACAAAGAAATATATATGTTTGAGGGAGATGGTAGGCAAAGATTTATTTTAGCTACTTAACCATTACGCTCAAAAATGTTTATCGTAAACTGTTTAAGTTGAATTTATCATTATTAATATTTTTAAAGTTAATCATAATATTGTTTTTTGAAAAAATTAAATTTAAAAAAAAAACCCATAATTACCAAACACAGAAAAAAAGTTTGGACACAAGAGTTACTAGAAACGCGACGATGATTCGTATTAAACATAATATTAGTTATTTAATTCTTACTCACCGCGGTACATGTCTTTTTGAACTAGAAACGAAACATTCTTATTGTCGTCCGTCGACAAAAAGGCGTATCGCCGCTGTTGGACCGGCTGTCCCGCAGATGGTGACTCCAACGACGAGTTCGTGCACTCGTTGAATTGGTTGAATGACGTGAAATTTCTTGAATCGCACTTCCTGTGCGTCCGGACGTATGTCGCTGGCTCGTTCGCGGCAAAAGCCACGAAACACTGCAGGACGACCAACAGCGACCAGCACGGTCCGAACGATTTCATGTTGCGCGGTAGAACGTCAACGGATATCCGCAAAACGTCGGGTGCGTTAAGACCCAAAGGCAATGGACCCGAAACCTACACGGGCGCCTGTGCAGCTAACAGCCAGGTACGTGCGCGCGTATTCGGGTATACTATATAATATACGAGATACCAGCACCGCGGGCGTGTATAATATTATATTATAATGGTACGTGTCGTAGGTGAGTTATGATCGACGACTGCGGTCGCCTATCTCGCGGCAAACGGTTTTATATATTATAGGTATTAATATTAGCGTCGTGTCGCCGTATCGTCGAAAATAATAATTCAGTAAAAAGATATATTATTATTATTTTTATTTTTTAATCGCAATTTATTATCGGGTTTGATATATTGTATATCATTATATTATTCGCCAGTCGTACAGAGGCGGCCATCGACTGACGTTTGTCAGTTATCGCGGCGATATATTATTGTTATTTAGGCGGCGGCGGCGGCGGCGGCGGCGTCTGTCCACGTGCCCCTCTATAATAGTAATAGTATATAGCATAACACGGGTGTAACAGTTGATACTGCACGCATCCTCTTTCACTTTCTTCGGTTGTTCCAAGGTGGACGACGATGCCGCTGCCGTCGCCGCTCGCGCGTCATCGCTTCATCCGTCACACGCCGCGGCACAGGGCACCCAGTGCCCCAATATATCATCAGTCAGATTAAAATATTAAAAAATACATTATTCCGTGACGATTGGCGTGTATAGATCACGTCGACTCGGATCTCGCGAGGAAACGGGTGTTGCGGCAGTAGCGCCGATAGCTAGTCCGTCCGCGAAAAAAAAAAACAACGAATATTATTATGATATATTATTTTATTTTTTCGACAGCGTAACGTATATTTTCGTTGTGTGTGGAACAATAATACCTCCGACGAATCGTATAAGATTGGCGCCACCGATTCCAGGCTCTTTGACATTTACTCGACGCCGCATAGACCATGTTGTAATCTATAATAACACGCAACTTATAGTATAGCGCATAATATCGATTCATAGACATAATAATATACAATATAATGATTGATGTTATGTCACGACTCCCGATGTTGTACGCAGCATTAACTGTATGCAGCAGGTCTCGCAGAGTGTTTGGCAGAGTGCAGAGTTTATGGATACAAAATATGTATTTAGTTTGCGAAACCACAGAGCTCGGGCAGCGTTGTTTCGCCGGAATTCGCTTGAAATCGTCAACTACATATTAAATTTTACTACACTTGTATGATGCGTAACATTGCACATTAAGCCTATTAAGGTATCTGTTTACCTATAGAATAGGTATAGTGTATGCTATATACATCCAATAAAATTAGATACTCCTCAAAAAGGATTAATTAATAAATACTATAAGTGTATTTATATACGAAATACTTTTAGACGAATTTAACACGTCACACAAATGCTCTACAACTATATTTAAAGAAAAATTTTTGAAATAGTTAATTACTGCAGTCAATTGCAGAATAAAAAGTTATCAAAAAACTAGCAATGATACAATACATTTTATTTATAAATATTATACATAACATTCATAAAATTTTTTGGAAACCATTGAAAGAATGAAAGATGTCAGTTGGAAATTAATGGAGCTAAGATATCAGAAACAGTTGATATTCTATATTTTGGAGCTGTTATTTTTCGTTTTTACGGTTTTTGTTAATTTTTTCTTCAATTTTAACTCGAAGTTATGTAATCGTATTTTTGCTACATAAACGAGCAACAAATATTATACTAGTTGGTTATTTTGGACATTTTGTTTTCAAATTAATAATTCCCAAAACATTTGCATTTAAAATATAAATTAACATTAACTCCTAGGAGAATGGTGTACATATACCATGACCAATATGCCTGCAGAGACACAAAAGATAATACTATACATACTTATACTGTTATACTTACCGCAGACCTACTTTTTTTATTTGTTTGACAAATAACAATGATGTGAAATATTTTAACTGATTGTTAGTTATTAACGTAACGTACATTAAATGAGAACTTCTCGGCGAGAAGTAATAGGTTCCTTATTGTTTTTATAATATAATTTATATTTTAATACTACAATTAAAGTATATGTCATAATAATGGACGAAAAAATAAATTGAATATTACGTCTTAATTTCATAGGTCAAACTCAGGCTTGAGATCAAAAACAGGTATACAAATGCGATCTCATTATACAAAACTAAAGTTTTCTCTTATGCTTATTAAAATAGAGAAAGGTCATAATCGCGTTAATAGTAATCTAAGTTAACGTTTATAAACATTTATATTATACACATCTTAAAGTGACCCAAAAGAGTTACATAATTTTTTCTGTGTCTATTAACATTAAGATGTACATTTAGTTCAAAGAATGGTTTACCACATATAAATAGTATACTGTGCAATCTACGTAACATGAAATTATCATGAAATAATAAAAGTTTAAATATATAATTTAGAATCACGAGTGACGCGTGTAATAGACAATACAGTAATTTGTGTACAGGTTCCATGTTTCCAGATTTCACTGTATGCACTTAATAGTTGTTCAAATATCGAGACAAATTTTTTATATCGTATGGATAAAGTCAGTGGCGTATTTAGGATATTTTTTAAGGGGGGGGATATACATTGGTAAACATAATTTTTTCTACCGGGTGGGGTGGGGGGTAATGGTACACTCACCATTACTACCGTTTTTCAAAAATGTTGAAAATGCATATACTTATTATCAATAAATACCTACACATAAATACATAAGAATGTATTTTTTTGTTTTGAAGATTTATTATTTATTGTTATTTTTTTATAAAATGGAGAAAACCATAAAAATACAATAGTATCTAGTGCTTATTGATAAATATACAATTATACATAATTGTGTAAGACGAAAAATCAAAACAATAAAAAATAATGCACCTGCCAGTGCTCCGAACTTAAGGGCCCTTTTTTTGGTACTTGGCCGGGGGCCTGGACCTTGGGAAGGTAAAGACTAAAGATCGCTAGGCAGTTACCTAGTTTGCCTAGGTGGAAGTTCGGCACTGGCACTAACGCGAGTGTTCGATTATAATGAATAGTTATGCTGGATTAAAAATGAACTAATGCAATAATAAATATTATAAAAATAGGTAATAACTCGTATTTAGTGTTTAAATTTGTTTATTATTTGTATACTATTTAATTAATAGAACTTATTGTTTAGAATGCCTATTTATATATATATATCTTCGCCTTGCAATATGTTTTGTAATAGTAACCAAACACTCATTATTAAAAGTATAATAATAGCTGTATCTAAGTATCTTTATTGACAATAATGACGATTGATGAAAATCATATACATATTTAGCAGTAAGTGGATATTGACTACGGCCACCAACCATAATATTTCTAAATTCTTAAAATCTCAATGTTATGATAAAATGTAAATAATAATTGTATTCTGTATTTTTGTAATATATGTACGATATTATTAAACTTATCAAGTAAATAAAAGACTAATGGGGGGATCCATCCCCCATATCTCCCCTGTAAATACGCCACTGGATAAAGTTGATATTATTTAATCAAATAATGTTTTGTCAATACGGGTTTAGCACTGTTCGGCTCAAAAAATCCAGGACGGCTGCATAAAAGGAATAATATATTATAAACTGTGAAGGGGTAAGTCTGGTCCTAACCTAGTTACCCCCACTGTGGCTAAACCAAATGTAAAAAAATGTAAGTTATCACTATGGAAAAACTAAATTGTGTACAATTTATTTCAACAAATTATACTGCGTGGAGAATTCGTGCTTATTCAGTTCTTCTTAGTGAAGTGGCTTAAAATAAAAAAAAGATTTAACCTCGCATAAAAAAACCATATTTGTTGGTATCTCTCAAAATGTGATTTTAATTAAAAAATATACTTCTCGACTTTTAAAAAGCAGAATTGCTTATTATATATTGCCCCTCCCCATTTAAAATTACTAGATCTACATCTGAAGATAAAATAAAATATAGTATATAAATAATTAATTAGTATATCACATTTCAATAAACTTATGTATATATTTTAAGAATATATTTCAAAAAGAAAACCTCAATATACTAAATAATATGTATTAAAATATATCTTATGATAAGTATTTTGACAAATTATTTTGGTATTAATTATTATTTACGGTTATGAAAGATCTTATAAAAAAAAATATATTTGTCGACCTAAGATTTATTTTTTATACGCTGATTAAATATTTTTAAAATTGAGTGAGAATAAAATCAACTACATATTATATTATTTTGGATTTATTTAAATAAGAATTTACAAAATAGACATATTTCAAATACATTTAAAATATTTTAAATTAATTTTAAAATACTATTTGTAATACTTTGAGCAACTAGGCGATATATAGTTGTATGTATTATTGTATTACATATATGTGTTATGTTTTCAAATTTGTTTTACCTATATACACATTCATTAAAAAAGTAAAAATATTTCGTTCGATAACAAAAATATATAAACCTTATGAAAACAAAAATCGTTAAAAATGTATTTAACCTATACGAATAACGAATAGCTCGTATAGGTACATATTAATATATTATTGACAGTTACCGCATAGCATTATATTGGTATTAGTACCATTTTTTGTGTTTGTTAATAAATAAATAAGATAAAACGGAAAGCTATGTTAAGTAGACCAAGGTATATGTAGGAATTTATATGTGTGTTCTTTTCATCGAACTTATGATCAACTATTTGTTGTTAATAAGTTATACGCATTATTTAGGTAATATAATTGGAATAAGAAGTTAATCATAGGATTACAACACAGCTCACAGGATACGTCCACACATAGTATTATAATGGATTTGGAATTTTTAAAAACTAGTTTGGAAGTCAAATATTTTTTGAATGAATATCATACATAAAAAAATAAACAGTAAAGTTGATCTGTTAAAAAAGAAATGAAATAATTTACGATGATTGTAAGCATACAATAGATAATATTTTGGAACAAGTTATTTTTTTTTATGTACGATCTTAATAAATTCGGATAGATTTCGAATAAAACAAAGCGTATAAATTAAAATTTATTTACATTTGATTGTTTAATTTATTTCTATATATTATAAAGATTAACCTACCTATAATATTTTGATTTCTCATCATTCAATAAAAAAATCTCGGTAAGTGCAAAACATTACAGTGAAAATAATAATACCGTATTGCAAGTTTAATATTTTTTAATATACCTACCAACCTACCACATTTCTTAATCCTTAGTCTTAGCACTTAACCAAATATAAATATAAGTCGATAAAAGCGCGTGGTTTTTGGGGGAAAGTGTACCATATTGAAGGCACTTTTGCCTGTTGGTTAATTCATTTTATAGAATTATATTATCATATATTCATAAACATATCGAATTTTAAACAATTATATTATAACAAGTAGGTAGTGGTTTTATTTTTTGTTTTTATTTATTCTACTATAAGTATTGCCCAATATGTTGTCCCGACAGCGTCTAAGTTAACCACGATGCACTCGAACCGTGTTAGTTGTTTGAGAAAACGTGTTATATCTGTATGACATATATTATTTGATGTCGGATGCTTTACCAAGTTAAACCCAAGGAGAACGTGACTTCCGACCACGAAAAGAACCTTCAACCATGTTTCGATTCACCGACCTTCCGATTTCAGAAGGCATCTTATAGCTTAAGCACTAACTGTTTGTATGTATATATTATACATAGGTGTATATATATACAGTATGATTGATGGATACAATCCATATACCTATACCTGTCCATCTAACAACCTATGTATGTGCGCACAAATTGAAAACTGCAGCATACATACATTTATATATATATATATATTATTATTTTATCTGAAAAAGTATACGAAATATACTCTTCAAGGCCGTCGATGAAATCTCAAGTATTTTAGTTTTAACGACATTCGTATTCAACGTTAGATATAAAAATAATTGTACTACACCAAACGCCTGTATAATATAAGTAAAGATAAACAGTAAACACGTATTAAATTTGTTAAATTTTCCAATTTATAATAATATGTTTTTGATTCAAAGCTAAATTTATGTAATAAATAATAACGTAAAAAAAATAAGTAAACAAATAACGGGAATATAATCTCAAAGAAATTTATTCTATAAAGATTTAAACGATTACTTATCTTCTAAGCTTAATATACAAATTTTTGTTTAATGTGTCTATAGTTCAAAAATTGTACATCGTAAATGGATTTTAAAAACTTTGGTGCTTCAGGATTGTGGCAGAATAAAAGCATACATAATAATATATATATTATTATGGCGTAAAGGAAAAAAACAAATTCAAAATTTTAAGCACAAATTATAGTCGGATACCGCCTAACTTGACCTGTATAGTAGTATTTTTTTGTATAGTGCTCTATAACATTTTCATGCATCTACATTTTAATTTCATGGATACTTAAAATAAGACGATTTATTTTTCATAAAGCATAAATAGGTAATAGGTATGTTCTAAAATTATTGTATGTATTAAAAACCAATTTTTGACTAACCGCATCCATTTGTACCAAGAAAAAAAATGTTAAGTAAATTATTTATAAATGGTACCCGTTCCCACCAAAAGTGTAGGTAACCTTTCCTTTTTCCATCAATACTCATTCCACCAAAAATGTATTTTTTCTTTTTCCAATACTCATTTACCGATTACCACGTCTCCACCAGAATAGTTTTTATACTTTTAAAAACTGTAATAGTGTAATGCAGTAAAATTATTTAAAATACTAGGTACCTATATACCTAATAATGAAAAATATTGTATTATAAACTTTAATAAAATCATTTTTGTATAATTATTAATTATTATAATAATAAAATAAATAAGAAGAAACATTAATCGTGAACTGGTCAAATACAATATCATATGGAAAATAAACATTTTTAACATTATAATACTAAGTTATACAATGTCAATTTTCTTAAAAGCACGTCGTGCCTGCGTGTGTTGTCTCCATCTTACACGTACGACATAGATAAAACGCGTTTACTCAATTTTACATATAATAAAATTAAAATATGATAATATTTTAAGGGCAAGACGCTGAGTTTTTCCATTATTTCCAATGTAACGTTCATTATATCGTTTAGAAATATAACGAACATTTCAAAAAAATTAAGTTAACCTTTAACTTTTCAATAATTTAAATTTTTTTTTAATTCATAGTCCTGCAATCCAGAATAATATCATCTTTTAGTTTTATAATAGGTATATATACTCTAGAACCAAAATTGAGCGAGTTCTACTCAGACTGCGTTAACACATTTTGTTATGTCGTACGTATGTAAGACGGAGACAACACATACAGGTGCGACGTCCTCTTAATAATTAAAATAATTATGTGTGTACATTTTATAATTATTTTATTATTATTTTTTTAATCGTAACATTTATGTAGGTAGGCACTTTTGAATTTTTTAAAAATATATAACGGCACCTACCGTTTCATGATTATATTATTATTGCTATAACAGTCATTGTATTAAAATGTATAATATATTGATTTTCAATATTTTACAGTGTTTTAAATAAACTTATTAGTTACTGTATTACAGCTTTGGTATAATCGTAGTTTGTAATAGGTAATAGATATAAAAATGTGTTGGTGGAATAGGGAATGGACCATTCCGAATGGTACATTTTTGCACTTTTGGAAGAAACGTGTTACGCCCCTATTTAGTATAATACAATAAATATGTATGCACTGATAATTACAACTACGAAATACGAATCAATTAGATGTTTTAGGCGTACAACAAACTGATATTGGTATGAAATGTTAAATCAGTATAGCTCAGATATCAATATAATCAGATTGAATACAACAAATAGAAAATATAAACATTAAATTGCCACTGTAAGATAGCATTAAATTTTTATTTTGGCCACGACGCGCGACGCGGCGTTGGTTATTATTAATAGTCTAATTCTACATTATATTTATCTATTTTATCTACTAATATAATATAAATAATACTTTAACTACTTATTAACGTAACTCGAAAGTATGGGCAAACTTAATGTACCCCTCTCCCATTAAAGATGTTTATAACAAATAATATTGTTTATAATATTATTAAATAATAATTTTATAACATACATTTCAAAAATGAATAATAAAATAATTTTTTTTTTTTTTTGTCAACACCACTAAACTTTAGCCAACAACAATTAAAACTGATTTAAATCAATCACATTATGATTATTTATCAAATATTTAAATTTTACATTAAAAATGTACAAGATACTGGTAATGAGCTTGTTTTCACTTTCTGAATCACATTATTTAACATTGAAAATTTGCATTTACCTATATAATAGAACCAATTTCGTGTCGTTAGTTAAAATATTATAATAGATTAACTATTCTCAAATTTGTGATAAGAAAATTATTTGTATTCGAAAATTAAATTTTTTATAACATTTCAAATTTTACATGCAGAGTTGTGAAATATTACAATTAAAAAATAATTATTAAGCCACAAAAAAATTATGCTTAAAAATAAAATAAATTTTATGGTAAAATATATTTCAATTATTGAAATATCATAAAAATCCAATGTATAAAAACACATAATATAATAGTTTGTGGTCGATTTACTCCAATATTAAAATTTAAAGTTAACAATACAAAATTGTTAGGTAATAACTTGCTAAAATCAAATTTACAATAGTCTCACATGTGTCAGAGAGAAAAAAAATAGCGCACCAACATCTTAGTATAAATATAAATTATCTATATCGTCAATTAGTGGGATTATTTTCTTATTGGTTTTAGCTAGCACTATCTCTTTATTGGTTTTATTGAATTTTGTGTTTATGCGTATGGGGTGACAACCTCTATACTACCTCCTCATAGGACAGGCTTAAGTAGTATTGACAAATGATAATGTACCCACTATCCATCAATAAAATGTGTCAATTATTTTCACGATAAAAAAAAATTTACGTAAGGGAATCTGTTTTCAACAATTGTTGAACGCTTATGCTTGCTACTTGCATACATGTTTTTACAGTTTACTTAAAAAAAACTGTATTATCTTCCCCACGTGGTGTGTCGATTTTCAAGGACAACTATAATATATTACCTAATTATAATCAGGTTGTTCAAAAATCAAGTGTTGTCCTTGTACAATAATATTGTTATTCCAATTTTTTAATTATTATCTGTACAACTATGCTCACTACCAGTATAATATTTTCCAATATTGATTTTAAATAATATTTATTAGTATAAACATTAAAAAAAATGCCTTTATAGCCTAAATTTCTTATATAGATAAGTAACAAAAAATGGGTAAAATCGAATTATACACTCATTTTAGTTCAATTGCACTTGGATTAAAAAATCAGTGCAGTTCTAAATTATATTATTTCATAAAAAACTTTCTTATAATTTCTACAGAAAATAATTTCATTAAATAATAAATACTTGTAATAAATAATATATTATATAAAAACAATAATTAGTATGCCAATGATTGTATTTTAAAGGTAAAGGGAAACTAGTGTTATCATAAATACTAATGTTATCATAATTTGTTATGCATGTCTTGCCAGTTGGAAATCGATAAGAGTATATTACTCTATGGTGTATTATTTTCGGCTGTTAACTTACTAGGCTACTTGGGGGAACAACTACATAGTAGTTAAAATTGACCTATTCTGTTTTGTAGAAACTTTTGAGCTGCCCAAAGAATGATTTTCTAAACATACATTTTTTAATTAAATTATTTTGCACGTTACCGGTGTCAACAGCAACGCCTGAAAGATCTTTTTCAACCTTTTCAAGGTTGAAAACATATCTAAGATCAACAATGAACGAAGTAATCTTTAATTATTTTGGAAAATATTTAATATCTACTAAATAACAATATAACTTATTTGTACTGTATTTTTAATTTTTATTATGTAGACGAGGCTCAATGGACTAGCTAACATCGGGACATACATCTAGATTCTAGATGTTGATGAAATGGCATTAAGCCCAAGAAAGTTGGATTTTGTTATATAAATTTCAATTGATTTTGTATATATGGTAAGTTTATTTAATAATGAGTAATTGGGGGGTGTGGGGGCTTTGCCCTCCACCGATCTGTAATATGAAAATTTTCTTGACCCTTCCTATGACAAATTTCTAAATACGCCACTGGCTTATTTACGTATTTTTAAGGGGAGGGGGTTGTAAAAAATTGTATATTCGTTTACTTAGACCTCCAAACGTATATTTTATCTTTTATCAGAACTCATATTGTGAATGTCATCGACTCAAAATACATTTTTTTTTCACGCATATTTCTTATTTTTCACGCATATTTTAACATTTTAGAGCATATAGTTATGTATATTTAAGGTTTTTTTAGCGCATATTTGATTAGTTTTTAATGCATATAAATCCACGCTCTAGTTATTACAATAATAGATACTAAATACAAGTCCTTTTACCTACATAGAATAAAACTTTAGAAGCACAATATGTCAATATATAGCGTATTGTTTGTTAGTTTGTTACTATTGTTAGTTAAATTATGAGTTATGACTAGATATAGGTACATAATAGACTATATTATACTATAACCTACACTCTTATATCGTAATTTAGCTAAATATAATGCGTGTTTATTAGTTTTTAGTAGCGCTAGAGACTTCATCCTTTAAAAAACCTTAAAACATGCTCTTAAAAATATTTTATTTTTAAATAAGGTATTTTTCTTTAGGAATTTAAAATTTAATTTTCAGAAAAAAAACTATATCTACCTAGTCTAGAATATTATACCAACTATAGGTATAATACCAACAAACGAATTGACATCAACTGACCGTGTTCGGCCAATTCTTTATCGATCGATTTTTTTATTTTTCACAACTCATAAATATAATTAGAAAAACACTTGATAGATGGATTATTTAATAACTTATATTTAATCATTTTAATCTGTTTTTTTCCAATTTCTAGCAATTCTTATTTAATATTGTGTAGTATATAAAAAATATTATTCTCTGTATCACATATTGTTTTAATTTTTTTTTAAATAAAATATGTGAACTCAAAATACAAATATAACAAAATATACACTTATAAGGAAAATGAGTTGAATATGCAAAATATGTAAAATAAAAAATGATTGCTTCAACTTCTAGTATTATAATACAAATTTCTAGGTCACTTAGCTATGTTTTGAATGATTATTGAAAAGCATGCCAAGTCTCTAGCCCCAAACTTATTACCCAGTCACCAATTTGGTTGAGCAATATTATATCTCAAAAAACAGCCTATTCCACGTCATTACTAGGTGATATCTGTTGTCGAGTAGTAATTTTTTGGTATTCTTTCTAATCCATGGTAAAATCGGATAAACCATTGACAAACAACATATTACCAAAATAACAAATAACTTATATTAGGAGAAAATTAAAAAGGCGTAGCTTATATGAATAACGCCAAATCTTGAACCCATATTGTTCGATCGAACTCCACTCAAAGATATTTGTCGAATGAGACAGATTTATAACAATTTAACATTATTTTAATAATATGTAACATCACTGAAAAATCATAATTTTGCATCGAGGTGAGATTAGCGGAGCACGTCATATTTTTTTTTTAATTGACTCATTTAAGTTTTGTTTTTCACCATTAATTGAGTTGAAATAATTTGGTAATTTATTTAACCTTGATAATTATTAGTTATAAATACAATTAAATACATTATTAAACATATTTTTTAGAACCATTAAAAATTGTTATAGTAGCTTAATGTATATTGAATACAAAGATATAGCCATATAGGTATTACATACATTACAGAATAGGAGGTGTATTTTATGGCCGATAAACATTTTAAGAAAATAAAACTTAAAAAAATCAATCATGTACATGTAGATTATTATTAAAAGTTTATGAATATTGAATATATAATTTTTAATCTTAATAAATGTTTTAATTTATAGTGTTTTCGGTTATTGACAAATTATTAGTTACTGTAACGTTAATCGGAACTTAAAAATATTAAAACTCATTATATACTAAGACTGTACTTTTTTTTTGAAGATACTTATTTAGTTTAACTTAACTACTAAGTATTTATCTACTATAATCAAATTTCAATTGTTTCTATTACCATGGCGAAGCAAACTTTTACCCAATCCATGTTATCTTCTAAATAACTTGTTAACATAAAAATATTAACAAAATTATATGAAGTACCTTGAAGACTATAGTTTTTTTAATCATTTATGATAAATATTATATTTTATTAATAAAAAAAATGATTTTATTAATTTCTTAATCATGAGTATACCTGTCACCTAGACCCACTGGTTATGATGATAATTTAAATCTGCTACTCAAAAAAACAATCATGTGTGCGCATACTCTTGCTAAATATTTTATTAATTATTTATTTATGACAACAGTAATACCTATTGAATGACGTAATTGTACTGATAATTAATCAGTAAAATATGTATAATGTATAAATGGTATACCTTCAGTTGTACATATATTATTATGTGTAATATATTTTAAGGTTACACAAAATAATTAGTATGGTAGAGATGGAGAATAAAGAGAAGTGTAAATTGTTCGAATTTATTGTCAAAATAGTTTTGTGTAATATGCACAAACAAAGTACAAAACAATTTCCTTTTTTTAGAAATATCCTGAATTTTATTATTAGTTTACTAATTGGAGATTATTACACATTCTCATCTTTCGACTTCATATTATCACGTCCACTTTAGATATCTAAAAAAAATATTTTGCTTTTTAAAGTTTAATCCAAATATTATACTAGGTATATATTTTAATACACATTATTTTTTTGTAATTATTTATTATATGAATCATTTTAATGGTATTAATGTGAATTTCATACGTAATTTAATAAAATAAATTTATACTAATTTCTTGTTCATATTATAACTCATATAAGGGTTTGGCAGAAAACAATAATTTATAAAAAAAAATGATACAATATAAATAAGTACTTCAATGAATGATAATTTTTTTCTAAATTGTTTAGGCAATAGAGCAATAAATAATAAAATTAATATTATGATATCGGTAAATATTGAGTATTTAATTTTAATCTAAGGAAATTTATAATAAATAATGCGGAAATAATTGCTTAAAAATAAAATATCTGTTTTTTTATTAGTTTTCCATCATCGGTCATTCAACACTTGAGTACACACATTGGGGTCTAAAAAAACGTAATAGAGTTAGACATCCTTAACGGATGTAAAAATGGAACAAATTTAATTTGTAAAGTTAGGTGAGTAATATATTTTATAGCAAAAAGAAGCGTTGTAGAAATTAAAAAAGATTATACTGTAATAAATTGTAAATAATAATATATCTATTATAAATAATTACCATTGTAGTATCTATAGGTACATAGATAATATTTATCGTTAATCAACATACGTATAAGTAGTACAAACGTATAATTTTATAATTTATGGGGTTTTCCAAGACAAGACACTTAGGTGCTATTATCCCTTGTATGACTAACACAAGTAAACATAATCTTACAAAATATATTACATACATCAAAGGTGAGTGGGCACGTTAAAAATAACCATTAACTTGAGTTAATTAAGTTGATAAATTTGAAAAACGTCTCTTAGGCTAATAAATAATATATTTAATTAACTCTAAAAGATTGAAGTTAATAGAGAGAAAATTATTAAATTTATTTAGTAAAAGAAAAATATAAATTAAAAAATAGTTATTGGTATTTTGTATATAAAAAGATGTATTATATATTATTCGTGATTGAAAAAAACACAATTAATTAATTAATTTTTAATTTTAGCCATGATTTTTGGTAGGTAACCTAATTATATAATTATTTCTTAATCGCCTAAAAAAGAAATTTGTTATAGTTTACAATAGTCACTTAAACCATAGCTTAGCTAAAGTAATTCTACCAAAAAAAAAATTATCGACTAGCTTTAAGTTAAATTTTGACTTTTTAACTAGTTATTCTCTTTGCATAAAATTGTACTTTATTTATTGTCAATAGGTCAATTAAAAAATATTGGATGACTTCGTCATTATTTGATTTGTGGTTATTAAATTTTGATAGAAAAATAAAACTAAAAAACGGTCCATAATCACGATACTGAATTAAGTTCCATTAAAGTACATTTTCTACCACCGAATACAATATATATATATTTCAGCCTGTTGACCAAGGCAATAAACAGAACTTCAAAATTGTTTATAGAAAATAAATAATCAAAATATTAGTTTATAATATTGATAATTATTTAATATTATATTTATAATTTTCTATAAACATACTCGAAGCAATAAGAATGTCTAATAACTGATAAGGCTTCGAGAAGTGATGATGCAACATTACAAAATAAATTAAATTACTTCATAAAGCCGATGATATAATTCCAATTTCCAATCGATAACTAACTATTTATAATAATAAATGAAATTCTGTTGCCGATCATCTTAATTTAGACGAAAGAATTTTTTTCATATTATGTGGAAATGGACAACAATGTTTATGTATGTGGAACATGAACAGATAACAGAATTTTATAAGAAAGCTTCGAAAATTTCAGTGTGAATGAAGAAAGATGAACCACAAAACGAGGATGAAGTTATTACAATTACAATTCAACAAGCTAAATATAATGCTTTAAAAATAATAAGACATTTTGTTGAGACTACTTCAGATATATAAGATGGCGCTTTTTCTGCATTATCTTATTTAGAATAAGACATCGCGGAAGACAAAAGTAATCAATTTATATTTTGTAGTTTATTGATGTGTATGTATTATTAATATGTTTAGCATTCAAACTATGTAATTATTTTTTAAAAAAACTTTAATAAAAATCGATATTTTGAATTTTTCAATGTCTCAAATTTTTTCCTGACTCCCGGAGATTTGACATAACTGTAATTTACGTATATAGTATATTTCTCACTATAATACGTGTAACGTATTGCCTTATTCTTATCTCCCATTCAATCCAATCCATAGGCGTGCGCAGACCTGCATTTCGGGGGGGTGCCTACAATTTTTTCGGGCCTTTTTTTGAATTTGGGTCCTCTTGTAACAAGACATGTACAAATTTTAATGAATTATAATGCCTGAATAAACATTACTTAAATTATATAATATAATCATATATTAATCAGTAGTATGTAGTTGGATCTAAAATCTATTTTCAAGATAATTTCAATATATTTTTATATTATTTTTACTTTTGTAGTCAATGACATCTAGCTGTTATAATCATAATAAGTTTTACCATCCAAATTTAAAATATTTCAAGTTGTATTATTTTTTTTTTTTTATCTCAAAATATAATTTTTTATAACATATTTTAAAAAAAATATCATTTTTATTCTAGTAACATTAGTTAAAATACGGACCCATATATATATGCTATAGGACTAAAATTTTAGGGCCCCAATTACATGTCGGGGGTGCCCAGGCACAATCGATAAAACCCCGATTTTTCACCATTGCATACTTGTTGGGCCATCGCAGTCAGTTTGATTTGGACATAATTTAAATTTAAAAATACCTTCTTGACTACCTAGTACCTAGTGACTACGGCCTATCTCTAAGTTTATAATATATATATATATATATATATATATATATACATATACAGTATACTAAGTGTAGACTGTATCTGCCTAATTCATTTATTTGATTAACTAGTATATGCCTAGTAGACAGTTAATTTTTTCTCACCTATTAAGTAATTTAATCTACATCTACATTATATAGACATCACTAATAAAATCATTACACGTTCTTCAAGGGTAAAAAAGAATGTACAATAATGTTTATAACCAGCTGTATAAATAATGTCGTTCTTAGTTGTAGGTCACCTACAGCAGAATATTAATTTACAAATTTTGTATAGGTACAATAATTTCCTTATCAGATTTTAATGAATAAACGTATTATTGGCATTTTTTCTAAGAGTTGCGATTGTAATTATGCTACAAATGTTGATTACTATATAAGAACCTTCGGAGTAATGAGAAAATGTAAGTACCTATCAGCGACCTATCTGACACCTATGAGTACGCGTTAAGATGATTAAGTTACCTAATGTTTACCTATATATCTATTAGAGAATAAATCATATAGAAATTATAATTAATGTATACTGAATATATAAATATATTATAAAAAAAAATAAAAAAAATCGGTTTAATTATTTGTTTTTTCGACTGCAAAAATTAAAAGTGAAAGTCATCGTAGAAAAATCTATGTACACTGGTACTATAGATTTAATAATGCACGTTATGAATAATATACAATATAATATAGATACGAACCATCACGAGTTACGTCAATTTTCATGGTAAATTTGTATTGTTAGGAGGCAGCGACAATGATATTATAATAGTTAATGCATTATGATATTATTGCTAGACGTGTTGTAAGAGCACTTTGCTAGAAGCATGATTATAATAAAATGTTTATAAATTATAATACAAAGTCAAAGTAGGTATTTGCAATATTTTTATATCGACTTCCGCTACATACAATACGTCATGGCACATTGTTATGATTCCTCCACACACACACACACACACACACACACACACACACACACATACACGAACGCACGTGTTTCTTTCAAAACAATTTTTAAAATAGCATAGCAGACCATAACATGTGTTTTAGAATATCATCTTGAGTTTTATTTTGAAAATAATAATAAAGAATATGGATTTTCATAACTATCATTATTATCAGCGGTCGTCTATGATTGGGTTGAATCGTGTGTACGAATGTGTGCGCGTCTGCAGGTACAACTGTGGAGATGCCATCATAATCATAAAACTTGTCGTCATTCATATAGTATTTCATTTCTCAATACACTTATATGGCTACAAATGCGTCTCGAAATAAAAATCATTGATAAGTGGGTACACGAATTGCGTCCGGTTTTTAACATTTTTGAGTGAAGTTGTTTCAATATTTGTGAATGGAACTTTTAAAAGTCACTCAAAATTCATGGCTTGAATATTAATAATTACTAATTATATACCATTGGTATTATTTTACTTCCTAGTAAAAATATAAATACTTATACTAAAGCATTTACGCATCTCAATTTGAGAAAAATAATAAAAACAATATAAAATAATGTTTGCCAATTTTTAAAAAATAATTCACTCATTATAATTAATTGTATGGCCATTGGTCTAAATGAAAGGATACAGGTTTCATTTAGGTCAAAGATGGTGGAGGAAAATTCAAACAGTTGGATTGAGTCAAGAGTATAAAAAAAAAAAGGTTAGGTTTTCCATTCAAGTTTTTACCAGTTTTTTAATTTTATATTTATAACTTTTTTTATTATTTTTTATTTTATTCATTATATTATACACTCTCTCTACACGTTTTCATTTTATTTACTTCTAATTGCATAACAACGACAAAAATTAATATTTTTAACCTACCGATATAGTCATAATTTTCTATTGACAGTCCCAAGTCTGTATAAAATGGAAGGGAAATAAAGATTTTACGGTGGGACGCAATTCGTGTAGTCATTAAAATAAGGTTGGGAAGTACGTCGTGCAGTTTTTAATTATCACCGGGACGCAATTCGTGTGCAGTAACGTATATTATCTATATTTAAATTTCTTTAAAAAAATTAAGTCCAAATCCGTAGCATCTGTACCTGATATTACATTATAGGTATTGTTGAAAATAAATCATTTACGTGTTGATTTTTTTTACTGTGATGAAAGTGTTATGGTAATACGTACCTATATGTACCTAACACATAACATAGTGTTCAATGTCCTTTAATACATAGATATGACGGTTTGTCCATTTTTATATTATATTTCATATTATATCCTTATTAATAATATAATAAACGCAATGCTGTCGGCGAAAATTAATTAATATATATATTTTTTTTTATTTTAAGTAAAACAGATTACTTTAATGACAATATAAATTTATATCATACAATGAATATTTATATACATTTTAGTTGAAAACATTTTACTAAATCTCCGGCCATGTACCGCGCAGATGTACTGTTAGAAATACTTTTTTTTTTATCGACAACGATTAAGAACAACTGTGGCGAAAAAAAGTTAAGATTTATTAACGATTATACCATCACGCGTTAAACGAAACCTCGACAGTGATAACTTATAATAAATTGCAGTAATTACACAACAAATTTGTCACTTGTTATCGAGGTGATTATCTCGAGCGATAGACAGATATATTTATTTAAGAGTGTGTAATTAATCTTATAACTGATCAAAATCAAAATCATAGTTTGAAAAATTCAAATAAAACGTTAAATCGTTATTCAAATTGAAATTTGACGCTCTGGACCATAGATTCTTAACCTTTGTTGAGCCATGGATCCCTTTAAAGGATAAAATATAATTACGGATCCCCCCACCCTCAAAAGAAAAATATATATATAAATCATAGATTCTTAACCTTAATAATTTATGTATAAACGAATAGATGTAATTTTTATTTTAAATATATTTTAATGATAATAAATTTAAGACGTAATACTACAAATACTAAATTAAATCATTGTGAATAGTCATTTTTTCTTATAGTCAAAAATAAATTTTAATGTGACATTTGCTGTTGTTTTGATTCCAATATTGCCTTGAAATCTTAGACCGTATTTATTTTTGGGTTATTAAAAAAAAACTCACAGCCACTCCGTGGACCCCCGAGTAACCATCTACGGAGCTCCGGTTAAGAACCTATGCTCTAGGCAGTAACCATTACTCAGCTGCTTGTTTACAGACATGCGTGCTCCTAATAATTATGCACTATCACATTACCCACTATAATATGATATAGGTATAGCCGATATAGGTACCACTTTAAAACGGTATTGCAATCACCCGTTTAATAATTAATTAGTACTAATTAAATTTTGTAACTACTGCAGCAGCACTGTTATTTAATAAGTGTCACATAATGCATTAGTTCACCCAGCGCGTTAAAAACATTTATAGGTTTCTACACGCGTAATATGACACTACATTACTACAATGTGTAAACATTAGAACACCGCCACGAAGCTGCAGCTGGCGACTCAAAACGCATCAACAATATTTTAATGTTTATCATACACGACACACCACACACGATAGTTTATCGGGAAAATAACGTCGACAATATTTATTATCATATTATATTAATATAATATATGTAGTGCAATAGCCAGTGTAGGTATACTCATGTATGCATATATTCTTATATAAAAGTACAAATAGGTAGGTCACCGCGGTATAATAATGATACATAAAATAATAATTGGTAATAAAGGTAGACATTTTTCCGGTTACGGATATTTAAACGAGCGTATTTGTCAAGATATTATACAAGATATTATTTTTTTTATTACAGAGCACTCGATTTTCCCCTTCACTCTGCGTCTGCTTTAAAGTTAGATGCACACCCATTCGCCAGGTTATAGTGGGTGGTTTGATGTAGCGTTTTAAACGGTTATTGTAATACCATATGCTTTTGTCAAGATTTTTATACGTAGACTGTAGGTTAGACGGTCGGTAGACGCTTAGCAAAAGTTATAGATATTTTGGCATTAATTATACCTAACGGCATAGGTATCAGGAGTGTTCTGAGATTAGACAATCACTCCGTAAAAGGTTTAATTTTATTGTTGTCTTCTCGTCGTGTGCGACTTTCTCTCCGAGGGCCCGTGTAGTTTAATAGCTTTTTGATAAATTTTATGCATCTTTAATGAATGTTATGTGTATTACATATTATTTATATTACTTTCCATGTGGTTTTGTAATATTCTTGTTGGATGGTCTAATATGTGACATTACAATAGCATAATATAATATCGTCTGTGTTTTATAACGTGTCTGGTGCTTATATTTATATAAATTCACGATGCAGTTAGTGCCAGTTACTTGCACTATTATTAGTAAAAACATGCTAATTATTAGTATTTACTATATATATATATATTATGAGCAACAAAAGTGTGAAAACATTTATATCGAATGATGAGAACACGCAACGAAAATCTAATAATGTGTCATAATGACCGACTAGATATTTAAAATGTTACATTATATAACGCGAGAATTGCTACAAATGTTGTCTATAACGGGTAAACGCCATAAAAAATTATGTAAATAAACTGCATAATATTCTGATGTTCATCGATTTGACCGATTCGATGTAGATATTCGTAGTTAAATAGACATTAGATATTTTCTTGGTAGATGAGTGAATAAAATATAATTATATAATATTATATTATACACGAGTGTCGAGTATACTACATAGATGTACAATTAAAATATTATAATTTATAATACATTACTCTACTCTTGCAATAATTTCTAGATAATTTGTTTTTTTTTTACCTGGTATTTAAGTTTTTAATAATCCACCCAAATTAAATAAATTACCAGTTAAACATTGGGTACTTTTTCCCAATGAATACGTTCATCGTTCAATGCGAATAACAACTACCTAATGAACAACGATAATTTTATGTTTACACCGAACATTTTTAATGTACTGTGGATGTTTTATCTTAAATTTTGATCAACGGTGATTGTGTAAACGCTGGGTAAGTTGAGACCTTGCAAAATTGTAAAATGTATGTTTTTTTTAGTAGGTAATTTTTAGTAATTGTAGGCCTGTATTCAAAAGCCTTAGATAGTGGATCATTTTTAAAAACGATAAAAATAAGAGTAGTTTTAATTTTTCAACTTTTTTTAAATGTTGAGCTTTCGTTTAATATAGTGAATAAATACTGTATTTAGTTATGGTACATTTTATACAGTTTCAAATCAATTTATATAATTTTGTACAATTTACAGAATTGCGATGAATTATATATTTTTATTTTTATATTGTCTAACCACTCATAAAAATTAATTAACATACAATAAATTATATTATAATTATGACAACCAGATATAAGATTCTTAAAAAAAAGTTTATATAAAATTGTAGCTATTCTTTCTTAAAAAAATATATTATTACTTATTATATTGTACTGATGTTGTATCTTGTACCTAATACTATATTAATATGAAAAAATGAATTAGACCTCCTAGCTATAAAATGAATGAATCTAGTTAGTATTTTGGGGGTTGAAAAGTAAAAATTCCTTGCAATTTAAAAATATAACAAAAAAACATTATGAAAAACAGCGAATTTTTACATAAAATCCGTTTTATATTTTTGTTGTAATTTAAAAATGAATAACAATAGAAACTTAAAATTTTCATCAGATATTCGTATATTTATAATAGTATTTTTTAATACAGACATGATATATTTTTCATAATATTTTGTGTTATTTATTAATATTTGAAATTTTGATCATTTTAGTTATTTTTTTATGTATGTGTGATAATATTTTTGTTTTTGAGTAAAAAAACTTGATATGAGGATAGGTTATTAATACTTAAATTAAAATATGTCGAAAATTTAGTCAACTTTTTTTTTTTTTTTTTGTCAAACGGGAATCAACTTTTTTTGTATAATTTTTGAAATCAAAAAGGTCTTATATTAAGCTTTTAAATCTTAGGTATGAATATTAAGAAAGAAATAAATTAAATAGGTAATCAATCAGTATTTTGTTTTACGTAGGTGTTAAGTATACTTCATGTCTTCATCATCATCGTTGAGTAAATCACTGTAATGCATGTGAAAAATTTGAATTAGATGATACATTATTGCATATGGATCATTTTGTATACAAAAAAAGGTTTTGAATGAAGACGATTTGTCAGCCTATAAGAAAATTGTTTCATGAGAAATCGTTAATTTTTTGAGAACAGATATCCAATTTTGTCAAAATTTAAACTTAAAATGTTCATAAAATTTAGTGTGGATTTATGCTCAATTTTTTTTTAAATTCTAGTATTAAAAATTTATTAGGGACCTCGTATTACATTTTTAATCTTTTTAATCAAACGAATGAAATTTTCATAAATGTTCGTATTTTTTTTCACGGTAGGTACATATTTACTTTATATTAACTTTTAATTTTAATTTCTCAAAAGTTCTAACTATTTTTATTTAATTTTATATTTAAAGTTGATGATCAGAGCATTTTTTCTACTCAAAAAATATCTCCAGACATAAAAAAATAATAAAAAAAACACTACATTGTAAAACCAATAATTTTAATCGCTATTGAATTCTAATAGACAATGCCGGATTTATCAAGATAATATATTATAATCAAGTGAACGCGTTCATTTATGCGTAGATGGTAGATGGTTAGAACAATTAAATGTTTTGTTTTGACGGATGTCCTTCCTTTTGCTTATCGTGAAATAATATCGTTTGTTACACTAAACTAAATAAAGATCGACCAAGCAGATAAACAAAAAATAAAAATAACAATTGTTTGGTAATGACTTTAATGTTGCGCCAGTTTAATTATTTATTTTATAGCCTGTAGTTCAAACTTTTAAGACCCATATATATTATACAAATTAATTTTTATTCATTATTAAAAAATAAATAATAGATAATATTAATACACTAATACATATTTAGGTATCTACTCGTTTTTCCTAGATAGAAATAAAATCTTCACTGTTGTGATTATTTGCATATTACACGCATATTTAAATTACACTTTATTTTAATTGTTTATATTATATGTTGTATATAATTAAAACCCCAATGTCGAGGTTCAATCTAACTAAAGATAAATTAAATTATAGTTGTTTATGTAAATTAAATCTAACATTTAGCACGATTTGTTAACTATAATTTTATGATTAATTTTAAAGACATTTACTAGTAATAAAAAATTATAAGATTTTCAATTCGTGTAAACAATATACAAATTAACCTTATTCTTTACCTACCTAATAAATGTAAGTATACAGTAACAGACAAATCACTAATAGTCAATAGATTTAGCTAAGAAGATTTTAGTATCATCAGCAAACAATAGAATTAATAGAGAAAGATTATTAATATAAAAAATAATAGAGAACCAAAACGAGATCTTTGAGGAACACTCGATAGGAAAAATCATTATTTTTATAAACTACATTCAATCAATGAGTTAGCAAAATAACTTAATTTAAAAGAACGTGAATTCAGATATGGCTCGATTTTGAACAACAAGGTCTAAAACTTAATTAAAGTAAGTTGCATTCATTCACCACACGTGTTGGATGTATTTTGTACTTTTGATCGCTTCTTCTTATCCACTAAGTTTGGTGTAGATGGAGGATTGAAATGTCATTATATTTCCTCTTTAACTACGTTGGTTTCTATAAATGTTCTATAATATGTAGCTAACATTATTTTAGCTCCGACTAACTTCATTCTATTATTGCTCCAGATTTCTCTAGGCTTTACCCTTCTAACCATTAATAAACCGTCTTAGTGTAGCTATCAGTGAACCACTAGTTAAATCTTACACCACCATATGTATAGAATTTCTAGAAAATATAGGTACAAACAGTATTATACAAATTTTCTTATTTGCTCTTCCACAAATAATTAATGATCCTAAAAAATCTTCATCACAAATGTTAAATATTACAACATGTAAAATGTTCATGAGCTCATTAATGTGGTAAAAGGGTAAAAATACATGTTAACAATTTGGACTTAGCATGATCACACTGAACACAATTAAGAATTATAAAACGTACGGTTAACGGAATTGACCAATATATACAACAAACCATAATGAAAAGCAATAGTTGCAGGCTGTAATAGTAATCTTGATAATATCAATTTATTAACCTTAAGACGACGGAATGACAGGAGTAGTACAATTGGATATTTCTGTGCTTTCATTATGACTGAATTGTCTCTTACTAATACTAAATCTTTGCTAAAAATGGGTTTTTTAATTATTAATTTGATAATTTTTTTATACTTATCATGAAATACATATCTTCTAATTTTAAATAGATCTTTAAATATTGGTACTAAAATCATACAAATGAAATAGAAACAAATTCGTTCTAATTTCACAAGTTCTCTGAATTTTCATACAAGCGTAAAGTCTAAGAACTTCCTTCCAATAAAGACACGGTGAAAAAGTTTTACAGTATATTGCTATAAACGCCTTCTTTGATGTATGTATTTGGTGTCATTTCCACATACCTTTTTGAGTTTCATTTATATTCAGAGGGTGTGAATTCAATGTTTCTAAGTTACGTGGTTGTTAGCCAAGAAGACTTTAAGGTTGTAATATATTGAAAGCTTAAAACGCCTTTGATGAAGTTGACAACTATGAATAGTATTTTTGTTTAATTGACTAACAACAGTGGTAATAAGCTACGCATTCCAATGCTATACACTGGTTGGTTCATTGATTTAGTAGCCATAATTTAAGTGCAGATGGTTGAGTATAATCTTTGTAATGTATCGAATACCACTTCATTTATCCACAGGAAAATTGATCGGACATGGGATTATTATAACGATGAATCAGCTATCCGATAGTAACTTCGTAATTATCATCCCTTACGGGCATGGCCTCATGATATATAAAGCCTAAAATGACTTTAAATACAAGAATTTAAAAAAATAATAGCTTTCTTCGTTGTACACCAGGGTCTTAAAAATGTTGTAAGATGATGACCATTTTAGAATGTTTCCGTTGAATTTACTATTTAAGAAATGGTATTGGAGCTAATGGAGTTTGTTTGAACACGTGCAGCTGCAGAAGAAGAGTTAGCTACATGCTACATCGGCGTTGTTGTGCATATGTTCTGTATTAGTCAGCCCTCTTAGATCTTATAGAAAAATAATCGTTCTACACTTGCCCTTCTCTGCTTAAGCTTTCTTAGCAGCCCGTTTCACAAATATAAACAGTTTTAACTGAGATTGTACGTCATAAAATATCCTATTACCTAATTGACGGTAGTTCCAAGGTTTATAGATTATACAGGTTGCCTCATAAATAGAAAATATCAAAAAGCAGGAGTGGGAAAAATCGTTTTGTGACGTCGCTTGTAGGAAATATTATTTGTTTACAATAGTGAATAGAGTAAAACATACTGTTTTTACATAATTTTTTGAAAATTGTATTGCATTGGATATTGTGTCTACAAAAATAAACATTCAGGTGGTTCATCTTGAGCCGTAATGACGTGTAAAAATTATGCTACCTTGACTAACAAGCAAGGAGTCGACATATTATTTCACAGGTACCTGATTTTAATTTTTGCATTTATGTGATATTTGCTATATTATTGTATTAAATATGTAGGCAGTTTATTTTGATGACAACAAAATTAGTAATTATAAATTATGTTTAGGTTTCCAAAGAATCTTGAGATCTGTAAGAAGCGGGTACATACATTTTGGAGCAGTGGTTTGTTCTAAACATTTTACTCAAGAATATTTTGTTCGAGATTTGAAAGCAGAACTTTTAAGTAATTTTTTATTGGTAGTCAAAATATAATAACATACAGTAAATTCCTGTATTTTGCATACCTAACGGTAGACGTGTAGTAGAGTTTACACTGTACATACCTGATGTATTAAAGCTAGTTAGAAATTGGTTATTAGATACAGGGTTCTCAACAAATAAAATAGTTAATAAAAAACCTTTAGAAGCGTTACTTAGTATCTTCTTCAGCAACTGAATTAAGTGTGTCATAAACTTACAAAAGAACATCAGTCTTGTAATAGACCTCAACAGCAAAGAAAAAACATAAATCAAAATTTTCTGAATTAGTTTTACAACAACAGCAGCAAAAAAATCAAGAGCTACAAATGAGCATAATTATTTAATGCCATCTTGGATTAGTCATCTTTTTTATGAAGGATTAATTTACTCAAGTAAAAATTTAAGACCAACATTTTTAGAGTATAAAATTATTTCAAAAAATGACAAAGCAACTTATTCCTTAAAGATCAGGAAACAGCTAACTGACAGGATTTTCAATAGAACTGAAATTGCACAAAAATATAAACCTATAATTCAGAAATATTTTAACTGATATACAACACCATTACCTAAAAAAATTAAATTAAAAGCTCAACTAAGCAGATTAAATAAATTAAGAAAATTAATGACTAAAATATTTGAAATGAAAGCCATTTAAAATATTATTTATAATTGTATTTAAGTATTATAAAATTAATAACATCTTGATATCCTAATGATAAATTTAATTATCATGACACCTTAGCTAAAAGTATAAAAAATTATTTATCTCTGATACATTAATGTGTAGTGTCTTATGTGTTCATAAAAATAAAATTCTATGTAAATCATAACAAGTTGTTCAAACCAATAACTAAATTAAATAAAGAATATTATATTAATAGGTAATGGATTTAAAGTGAATAGGTACTACAAAATAACAGTTATGATTAGTTACATAATTTTAAAATTATTCCATCAACTATCATATCTAGTTATTAGTTACTATTTCTTTTCTTTTTCCAACTAAATCTACTTCAATTAATGCTGATATAGTATATTTTAATGAATTAGTTTCTAATGACATAAATATTAATTACAGTACATCTATGAGAAAAATGTGATGAAGACTCTTCAATAGACTAAAGTTTTTTGAAAATTTTTTCATCATGACACCAAACACACTCGGGCGACTTATAAAAACAATGAACATTTTAGTACCATAATATATCAAGATTATCTCAAAAAACAAATTCAGCTAATTCAGTTAAGTCACGTAACATACTGACACATTGACATCATATTTTGTTAGGCACCGTTGCAGAAAACATATTCCATTCTAGTCATCACATCAGAATCGGTCACACCAATTGTCCGACGTGTAACAAAAATATTATTCAATACGATAGATATATAAACCAAGTTCATGTTCGATGACATCGTACATCGCTGTTATTAAACAATATTACATTATTTAGAGTATTGTTAATTAAGTCGTTGACTAAATCGTTTGGGCGTTGAACGTACACGTACTGTTCGTAGTAGGTATATTGATATACTAGAGTACTAGACAGTAGAGTGCACACACTAATATGACTGGTGACTAGCACGACTAATAAATATCTTAAATCGTGATGACAACAGACGAATGATAATAAATTAATAAAAATAATAATAGTTCATATTTTATTCGATTGAATTGCGATAAGCCGATAACGGATAATTTGTCGTAATTATTTATTATTTATTGATTTTAATGCCGCACGAGGCACGAAATATTTTGATTTCGATCATATTATTATGCGTATCATAATACAGTTGAAATAAACTAATGTACACGGATATTTAGAATTAACTATTTTATTTTTATTTTTAACTATTCCGTTTATCAATTCTGATTATAGACAATTATATTGATGAACAAAGCACCACTTTAGATATTAAGTTTAGGTTAGATGCACAGACATGGATAATAATATCTATATCTGTGCATTTAACCTATAGATAAAGATAATAATATCTATATCTGTGGTGAAAATATGTATATCATCCTTTCACGAGCAGCTTGAGGACTGTTCGGGAAAACGAGGAGTTGCCAACCTTATGTTACCGGAAACCGGACCACGGTCGCAATTAGAAAATATTGTTTTATAATTTCCGACGGGAAGGTGGGGGCTGGTGGTACAGGTGTTCCAAGACGCCACCACAGCTATAGTGACTTTTTTGCCCGCTACGAACAATAGGACACATTTCTGACTTCCGTGATTCAGATGTCATTTTGTTGTCGGCTCTCCCCGCGCTCTCTTCCGTTTCGCTATCAGTCCGAGTTTTTTTTTTTTTTTGGTTTCCCGTTTATGACAATCTACAATTTAGATTATTTTTCTCGTTTCCGATCTTTCTTGACGACAACGTTGTTTCCGTAGATCAACCCTTGTAAAGAGTACGCAATCTTAGTCTTCGTGACCGTTACAGACATCAGAACACCACGAGCACGCCATTCCGTGCCCGTCGCTGGTCGGTTATTACCAGTGAATACGCATACGTGGTAAGTTGAGCCCTTTTAAATACTGTTAATTAAAGCGGTCGACTGGACGAAAAAAAAACAATCGGAAATCCGTTCTGTCACCTTTACCAACGTCGTCAAATTACAGCGTTTAATACACGGGCCATCTGTGTAATATGTTCACAGCGCACATGTGAAGGTCAATACGTGTAGACTAACTAAATTGACGTGGGGTGCATCGCGACGTCTTAAAAATAATGATTGCTATATTGTTTTTCATATTAGTGTTTGACGTTTGGAACCCTTGTTGGTGCACCATGTTTAACCGTTTGGTGTTCTAATACTATTTGTTTATTCTTGTTAATCGAATGCATGTTGTTTATAAGTACAGAGGAATTTAGCAAGAAACTTATTGGTACTATATTGATTTTGTGATTAGTAATCACTGATTACCTATTATTATTTTCTTTATTTGAATCAAATTGCTCAAAAACTATAAAATAAGTTTACCAATCGGTAAACATTGTAATTTTTACTATTTGATGAGAGTTTTGGATTTTACTATTTGGTAAGTATTGTTTTATAAGTAAATTAAGTATTAATATGTTCACATTAGATCACGACTCAAGTCGTTAATCAATGTTAAATGCTTAGCTCAGTGTTTCTCAACCGGTGTGTCTACAACTAATAGTAGTTGATTTTATTTCCCAATAGTCTAGGTACCTATATAGAAATGTGTTATTATACAAAATTATTTTTTTTAAATATTTTTAATTATCTATGTATGAAGAATAATATAAGTTTAAGCCAACATCTCATTTTGTTATTGTAATGATTTAAAATAGGGTTTAAATTGCTAATAAATAATGACATTTTTTTATGCCCAGTAAAATTCAGTATGGTAAAATGGAAAATGATGGAAATTAATCATCATATTTTTTATTCCATTTTGTTGAATAAATAAGTAATTGTATCTAATCTATCTAATTTACTTAATAAATATAATTAGTTATCCAATAATTACATGGGAATGCTGTATAAAGTTCAAATACTATGACATGGTATATAGTTTGTATACATATTTAATTTGATTATAACTTATAAGTAAGACTCATTTACTTTAAATTAGTCTATTACACAGTTTATTAGTCATTAAAAAATATATCAATATCTTTATTTTCAATCAAGTACTTGTAAATTATACTTATAGCAATATTTATTTTGTTGATTTAACAAAATTATTAGTTATTACTTTCTAAATGTTACTGAGTAGTTATGTATAGGGAACGGATTTATATGTAATAAAAATACAAAAATATGTACATATATATGGAAATATAATTTATAAAATATGTGCTAAAAACATCCAAATATGTGGGAAAAAAATTTAATTAAAAATAAAATACAATTAAAATTATTAAATTATCCAAATGATTTGTTGCATTGAATTATTACAATTTCTTTTAAATTATCGAATGTTAAATGTCGCCTATTAGGTCTCAAAATATTTTTAAAACGGCTAAATGATCGTTCCACATCAACCTATGTAATTGGAGCATATTTGAAGCGCATAATATCAGAAGACGATAATTCCAAATTTTTAGTAGAGTGTCTGCCACTGATTATGCCATTGATTGTTTTTAAATCAGAATAACCTGGATTTTTTTCTGTAACGGCATGCATTTTCATTTTTACAACATCTCCTATTGGTCGCTTACGAGTTTTAATTTTTCAATCTCCGATTCAATAATTTGCATACTATCATTTAAGGTCATATTTTTTGTTTCTAATTTTGTAATTGCATGTGCAATATAACAAATTCACTGAGATGAAAATTAAATTATTTTTCAATGTTTCATTTTGCATAATATTTTGAGCTTTTCCAATAGCAATAGAAGTTTCTGGATCTAATTTTGAAATAATTTCTTGTATTTTCGCAAAGTGTTTACAATAATATTGAGCAGCTATCAGCCATGTGCCTCACTTAGTAATTATGGGCTCGGATGGTAGAGAAAGATCAGGGTATAATTCTTTAATAATTGTGGTACGACTAGGAGCTTTAAAAAAAAATGTGTTTACATTAGCTATGAGAGAATCGACGATAGGGTATTCTGCTCTGATTGTCTTTGCCACACGATGAAAACCATGCGCTAAACATGTACATGTAAGATGTTTTAGTTTTGGATAACAAATATTTAATGCTTTCCCTGCCTTCACCATTATAAGGAGCTGCATCACTAATGAACAAAAGTACATTTTCGTATTTTACTCCACTTGGCCAGAGTAAACTTATAGAGTCATTAAACAGTTTTGCTATTGTCTGATGATTTGATTTTTCAAGTTTTTCACAGTTAAGTAGTATTGAATTAGTAGGCTCATCGCATAATTTGCCTATAACTACATTTCCAATGTACCTCCCCTCTACGTTTGTTGTTTCATCGAAATGAATTAAGGCTCCAAATGGGGCCTATCTTGAATCTCAATTCAAATTGAAGAAAGTTTTTCAAGATAAATATCTTGAATATAGTTTTTTCGCAATGTGCTTTCATCTGGAATATTTTGACTGGTATATTTTTCCAAAAACATTTTGAAATCAGGATTTTGTAATTTAAATAATGGTATATTTGAACGAATTAGTGCAAGTCAAAGGTCAGTATAAAAACAGACATTTTTGAAATTTGTGTAGGTACGTACGATTACGATTACAGCCAAACACTAACTATAAAAACCTAGGTACTGCTATCGTCTGTCAACCATCTGCTATTGATTGTCAATCATGTATAAATGTATACTATATTAAGATATCTATTATATCTATATGAAAATTATAAGATAACGACTATAAAACTAAAGATAACTACTAAATATTTGCTCCACGTGTATTTTCACAGTTCATAATGGCTGTTTTTGCAACATGGCTTGAAAACGTATGAACGATGAAATGATAAAATATGTAAAATAAAAGTAGCATCATTTTAATAGGAATGATTTAAATCATGAACATTTCTTATTGATTCTTAAATATCTTGTTTTAATAAAAATATGCATTTACATATAAATCCGTTCCCTAGTTATGTATTATTATTATAATTGTAAAAGTTACTAACAACTTAACAAATGTTCTAAATATATATTACTTTTCAATCAGTTAAGATGTCAGAAAAGTCTATAACTCTCCTTAAGACTACTTTATAATAAACTATGTTTTATATGTATAGTTTATTGCCAAGGTAGATATATAGAGGTGTAAGCACTTCCTATCTTATATCATTATGATAGTGGACCAAAAAAAGTATACCACTGGAAGCGCTGAATACCCAATGAGGACTCTAACATACTAGTTTGTATGGCACAATGCATTATAGATTTTTAGCATTTATTCTTACTTTAAGTTCATCTCTTCTGCAGTTTTATTCCCTGCTGTTTATATATTTTGTTTTGTTTGAGTAACCCAGAGTTACACTCAAGCACAAAACACTTAAAAGGCATACTAGATAAGTAAAAAAATAAATTTCAAACCACTTTTGTACAAAAATTTGATAGAGTAAATAGTAATAATATTTTAAATATTATGCCATTCTTAGAATAACTACAATATGTTTTTACAAAAATAAACATACCATGACAAGCAGAGGTAGCAAACTAAAGAAATAATAAATTTACCATCACTTTAATTTATATTTATTGTCATAATGGTTACAATAAATTGTAATTGTTAATGCTCCACAAATCACTATTATCTCAAAAAATATGGGTAATTATCAACAATTATATTATTGAATAATCTAAATCCATATAAGTTATTTATTATTTAATTTTAATTGATATGTTATATTTGTATGGCTTTGCCAACATTGTGCATAGTATTTTCGTATAGGAATATTAAATATGATCATTATATGAACCTTCATCAGGTAGGCAACGCTCCCAGAGGAATTAACAAGTGGTATTTTTCAATTAATTTATAATCGAAGTGTTAACACCTCTATATATACACCTTGGTTTATTACACTTTTATGAAATCTTTATTAAGGTCCATTGATAAAGTGTCGTCACACTTAAAATGAGGGTATTATGTGATACCTTTTTAGCAAATGGAGTACAGAATAGATAAATTTTCATGTCTGTGTATGTACAATTGCCAAATTTTTATTTATCTTAATTTTTTAGTGTTTTGAATCTAGAAAGATATTTATTTTATTTTAGTTAAGAACTGACTAAGTTTAAAATATATATTTTAAATTGTTAATTAACTGTACGTTAAATACATTTTTGTTATTAGATAAATTAAGAAAATAAGTTATTTATGATACTTAAAATTAAAGGTATAATGTATGTTGTAAAATTATAAACTATAAACAAATGCAGTATAACAGTGAAGATCAATCTTATTTTACCAACGGCTATTAAACATTATTTTTTGAAGGCCAAGTTATTGTTTTACCATTGATTTATAGTTAATTTTTTATTTTTAAACATTATGAACTGCAGCCACCACAACACTAACAAGAAACAACTAAATAATTTAAGTTTGTGAATAGTGATGGATAACAGGTGCAGATACAAGGAGGGTGGGTTTGGTACTTAAAATATTTCAAAACTTAAACTTGTCTACTTTTATTCGTGCTCAAAGAAATTTTTTCAGTTTAACCCTTGTTTAATTTCTAGATCCATGCTTGATGGGTAATGAATAAGTGTTTATTGAAAATAATAAATACAATGTTATGTATATTTATATAAAATCTAAAGTTATTTTTTTTTTAAATTTTGATTTAATTTTAATACTTGGCTGTTCAAATAATAATAAATTTGGTCCGCAGGCTGTAGTTGTTCACTGCTGCAATATAATACACTCATATATTTTATAAATGACCTCAATATTATATTAAATGATGTATAGGACTTGATAATTTGTTATTTAATAGTTGAATACTAATAAATCAATTTTTATTAATCATGTGTATAACTTTACATACTTTATTAGACAGTAGGTATTTACTAAATATTTTTATTCTTGTTCATTTTTCTTCTATAATATCATAATAGTATAAATAAAAAATACTTACTCAATTTATAAGAAACTAATGCTGTTAATAAATAGTAATACTACTATACTTGCATGAAAAATAAAGCATTTGAATTAAGTATAGTTTGTGATAACTGATGTCTGATAACAATTATTACCTACTATCAATTATTATGTTGTATTAAATTGATTGATATACTGAACCAAGTTCTTTTTACACTGAGTTGAATTCATTATACTTTTAGTTATTAATAACATTTTATCAAAATGCAGTAACCTACTTAAAATGTACTGAAAAAAATCATTTCTTCTGCATATCTTTACATTACTGTCATAGTGAAATTGATTACTGGAAATATAGTATGAATATAGTTTATTGTGGTTACAGGTAGGTGGTATTTTTTTTATAAATTTAAGATTGTAATTCCATTACTCCTGTTATATGTTGACTAGGAAATTATTATTATTATTTAATAAGAATGTCTAAATACTAAATTATATCATATTATAATATAAATATTCAACACAATTTTTACATCTTATTCACCATTAATTTATTTTTCTGATAATGTAGAATAAGAATTTTTTCTATCAGATATCTAATGTGGTAGTTCATGTGTTACATTTGCAACAGACTATATATTACTGTTTACATTCAAGACATTCATCAGGGATTATTAGTAGAATTCTATGGTTTAAGATAATAGAATTATTTATTTAAAAATCAGGGCCGTGTTTAGAAATTTGTCGCACTGGGGCAACAAAAAAAAAAAAAAAAAAAATGCCCCATTATACTATAATATGATACAATTTTATTTTTAATTTATAATTAAATTTTTTTCCTGGATTGTGACCACAAATTCTTTAATTCTTTTGTCATAATTTAGGCTGGAAGTTAGTTCACTTTCAATGTTTAGTATAGCCAAAGCATTTAAGTGATCATTATTCTTATTAGGGTTGAAAATGATCTTTCCAAAGAACAATTTGTTTCTGTAACATTATTATTTTTGAAACAAACCGGATTTTTTAAAATACCATTTACTTACTTTACCTTTGATTTCTATAATTGCATTGATTACTCTATCCCATTATTTAAACTTCTGTAGCTTGCTGCAAGACCATAAAGAATAGAGTAGAGATACCTACTCTATGTGCAAGACAAACCTGTAAAGCCTGTATCAATAAAGTGTGTAATAATGAGAAGGAATAAAGATCACGATAAAAGTATAAATAATATATTGCATAAAAATTAAACTAATGTAGTTTTAAGATGATTAAAGTAATGAAATTATTTATTACCCATATGTATATAAAATATTTAGCCGCCCCCTCATAATCAGCTGCCCAGGGCAACAGCCCCCCTAAATATGGCCCTGTTGAAAATTATATAATATATTTGATATAGGTACATAAGTATTTACATTTTTTTTAGTTTAAAAATATTTTAAAAAATCAATACATTATTAATATGTGTTAAATATGTTTTCACAAAAAATTGGAATATATCAATAATAACATTACAAATAATTTATTATTTTTAAGTAAATATGAAGTTTAAAGTAATTACATTTAAATCGGTTTTATATATTTTTGATATTTATCATTTATCACTTTAATATTAAATACTATAATATTGTACTAATAATTTTGACATATGTTATTACAATAATATTTTATCTATTTTTACCCTATTTCTATTTATGATGGTTTGGCTTTTTTTACATATGAGATATTATTTTTTTAACAACAAAAATGATACGAATGCATTAAGTAAGACTACAAATCCCAATATGTGAAAGATTGATTAAAGATGTTATTTATAAGTAGCATTCAGAATTTAATCAATTTTAAAAATATTTTTCAGGAATGGCAGGAAGAGGTTTTTTAAAGAGCCGTTTGGCTCAGGTCACCACTCCTAAAGAACCCGAGGAACTACCTAAACACGTGGAACCCCCTAAACCCGTGGAATCACTTAAAACTGATGAATCTCTACAATTACCGACTCAATCAATACCATATACTGGAGTGCCAAAAATTCCGATTCCGGCTATAAGTACTCAAACTTTAGTTGCTGGTAATCAACAAGTTGTTCGTGGAAGAAGGGTAATTTTTTTAATTGTTTTACTTTTAGAAATAAATAACTTACAATAGAAGTAAAATTATTACATTAATATTTTACAAAATTAAAGAATACTTAATACCTAAATAATAATATTTTAAACTATTCATAATAAAATAATATCTGACATTGGTAATATTAAATTATTGTATGCTCTCCTCAGGAGGGTTGATATAAATTAATGATATTACACATTGGTAGTTGGTTCCTATTTTCATGGGTTAGTATTATTTTTTAAAATTATTATTAATATAATAATGCAGTCATATTTTTAAATAACTTAAAATAATTTTCTGTGATTAGTTTAGGAAATTATTTAAGTCAATACATTTTTTGTAAGTATTTTTGTTAAAAAAGTAATTTTATAGAATTAGATTATTACAATATATGAAAGATAGTTTCTCAATTGTTATTTAGTATATCATTTATTAAAAATACTTAAATATACAAGTATATAAAACAAATAAGTAATAATATATTTTGTTATAAAGTTGCAGATTAATTTTTCTTGTTTTATCGAGCTATTGAATTGAAGTTGAAGTTGATAACAATTTAGGTACCTAATATATAATACTTTTTTTTTATGCTCAGCAGATAGTTTTTTGTTAATATAGTATTACTTATCAATTATAATACATGTATTATGTAATTCTTCGTTTATTATAGGAGACAAAAAACAAAAAAAAATATTTAAGTTCAAATATTGATTTTTATTTTATAATTTATTAATTGTATATTTATTATTTATTAGCAGGGACCGGATTTTATTGTAGTAAAAAATTCAAAATATGTAAATATTGGAAAAATGTATCTATTAGTATTGAAAATTACAAAAAAAAATAAATATTTTAAAATTACAAATATTAAATAAAAGTAATACAAATGATATTGGTATATAAAATTATGAATATTATTCTGAAACAAAGCAATGAGAAACAACATGTTGTTATAGGTTTGCTAATAAAAAATTGGACGGTTTAGAATACTTTTGTATTGGCTAAAATACCGTTTCTTATAACAGATGTGATAGGGGCATAATTCTTATTCATTACTCATATATCAAAAGGAGTGTATTCAATTTCCATAGATCCTTGGTGAATTTTTTCTATTAAAATATCTCTATCAAAAATTACATATCTTGTTGTTTTAGACGAAGCAGATGATGTTAAAGATCGTTGAAAATCAATAAAAAATCAAAAATTACTAAAATATGTAAAAATATGTAATTATACCTAAATATGTAAAATAAATTTGGGTTTATTTCAATTAGAATGATTTAAATCTTACACATTTTTTATCAGATTTAAAATATCTTAATCCAATAAAAATATGTATTTACAATAAAATCTGTTCCCTACTTATTAGTATTGTCAATTATAGATTTTGTTTGAATATGTTTTTAAAAAAAATATTTTTATTTTCAGGCCATGTTAGCTAATATTGCACAAGGGACTGGTTCTCAAAAAATGTGTGAAAACTTAACATCAACATTCTCAAAGATCGATCTTGTGTTAGTATTCAAATGTTTATTTATATATTTATAAATGTATAAATGTATTTATTAATGATATTTTAATACTCTTAAAACTAAATCGTTGTATGTATTTAAGTATCTAAATTTATATTATTTTCTTTAAAATTTTATTACCAATAAAGATTATTTAATTATATTTGCTAGTATTTAGAATTTATGATATACTGTGTGACACTTATTGAATATCACTGAATATTTATAATTATTAACAGCAAAAATAAAACAGCATTAAAAAAAAAGTGCATATTTTCATCATTATATTTTTTTTAAGTTTTTTACTTATTGAACGACAGCATACATTTAATTTCATTTTGTAAAGCAGAATATACATTTTTTGGTGTTTTTGATATGTACATTTTGGATGAGTACTTCATGATTTTACAAGTTTTTAAAGTTTAGGTGAGTGAAGTTAGTGACCTGGGGATATCCTGCAAAATGTAGGTCTAATACTACGCTAATTTATAACTCATAAATTACTAGTCTAAATTTTGATTTATATGTATCAAAATACTCCAAAAAATATTCTTTTACAAAATATAAAATTAAAAATGTATATTATCATTAAAAAAATTAATAATCTTGGATTATAATAATGACTTAAAATATTTTTAAGAATGTTAATACATATTAAAATAATGAGTGTTGTTCAATAAAAGAACCACCCAGTATATCATAATTTATGGATAATAACTTAGTATTGTCTCATTATTTTTGAGTTTAATTGATTAATTACTTTATTATTATTGAAATAATTAAGAATTTATTATTAATATATTTTATTTTTATAAAACATTTCTTGATTTATATTTATTTAAATTAAACTGATCAAAATATTTTAACTGTTTATTTTCTATTTTCTCAGGTGTCCAACTATTAAACCAGTAAATACCAATACAGAAGTATCTAAATTACTTTCACCTCCAAAACAGCCAAAACCACAAATCATAGATATTCCAGCAGAAAAAGAAGAAAATTCTCCAGTAATATATCGAGTCTTAAAAAAATCCGATAAAGATTCTTTCCACATGTATGATATATATGATGTTTTGCTTATTGATAATTATTTTTAAAGTTATACCTGTAGAATAATGTATTATGATAAATTGAGTGAATATAGTTAGATAAATAATTACATATTTTAATTTATTACTTTAAGATTTGGTAATTATCTCTTATTTAGTATTATTTTTTTAGTTTTGTAAAATGATTAATCAGTACCTTATATATTTAATTGATTTTAAGTATTTGCATTTATAAAATACTAATGTATACTATTTATTTCTCATTATTATGAAATACGTTTATGTAATCTTCTATTAATGTTTTTTTTTAAAATTAACTTATATTTGTTTTTCTTTAGGACCCAATTATCTTCAAATTACATAAGAATTAAGCTGGAAGAAGACAAAGGAATATACGAATATAGAGTCGATTTCCATCCTCCAGTTGATGCAAAATCTGCTAGGTTTTTCTTAGTTAATGAACATAGAGATAAATTTCCTGTTAAAACATTTGATGGGACATTACTTTATTTACCAAAAATGCTACCAGATAAAGTAATTATTATAAAAATCTGAAATTTAAAGCATTTAAATAAAAATGTGAAATTTTTTTTACTAGGTAACAACATTAGTGGGAAAATTAAGAGATGAATCTGAAGTGACTTTAACAATATCATTTAAGCGTAAAAATTCTTTGCGTGAATGTATACATTTTTATAATGTTTTTCTTCGTACAATAATGAAGATTCTAGGCCTAGTAGAATTTGGTAGAAGTTGTTATGATCAAAATAAAAGGATACTCATACCCGAGTTTAAGTAATTAATGCTTTTTGAAATACTTGCTGTTTTTGAGATTAATTGAATAATTTGTTGAATATTTATTATAGACTTGAAGTTTGGCCAGGCTATATAACTACTATTGATGAGTTTCAAAATGGTCTTTATATGTGTTGTGAAGTTTCGCACAGAATTTTACGTGTACAAACAGTTCTTCAAATAATGTAAGCATATTAATGTTTTTAATCATGTGTATTACATTTTTTAAAATTAATTTATTATTTTGTATAATTAATAATGGAATTTCTTTATGGTAACTTATTTTAAAATTCTAGACAAAGTCTTGGCAGCTATTATAGAGATTGATTGTAAGCTTAAAAAATAAAAATATATGTTAAGAATTCAATTTTTAATTTTATAGACCTCCAAATGTGAAAAATGATGTTTTCTTAAAAATATTTTATATGGTCTTTCCCAAATCAAATTCATATGAATTCAAACTAATTAGATTTTAATCCACTTATTCTAAAATAGTAGGAAAAATATTATTTTGGTTTACGACATCAGTATTTTAATTATTTCTTTTATATTTTTAAATAGGAAATTTAAAATTTTTGAACAGATATATATTATGTATAATTTTATTATTTACTTTTTTTTTTGAAACAGCTTATTTTATATATCATATACTTATTTATTATAAATCATCTTTTAATCAATAATACTATTAAACCAATAAAATGTATAGCTCAAATAATGGTATATATTGTAGCATATTATATTCATATAATATGTATAGTACAGAGGTCGGCAACCTTTTTTAACTGAAGAGCCAAAAGTAACAATATACAACATTTTCCAGATTTTAAAGAGCCACTATAAATTTTTGTAATTTTTTAAATATAATTTTTTTTTTAAATTTTAATAGCCATAATAATAATACAATTAATTCATAATAATAATAATACATTTTTAGTAAAAAAAACCGTTTTTAATAATAGGGAGTTACATCAATAGGAGCATTGGCTTTGCATGTCTTTTCAAAGTTCTTTTAGATCTGGTTCATATCTTGTTGTTTTCAATTTCAAGCACGATTGGATTTTTATTTGTTAGTTGGTTTCTTACTTTATTTTTTATTGTGTTCATGCAAGAGAAACGCTTGCTCACACAAATATGTTGACTCAAAAATTGCCAGTACTCCAAACGATATCGTATTCTTTTGGACTTAGTTTGCATTATTAACTTGGCATGTTGACGTATGACTAATTAGTTGTAGATAGCGTCGCGATTATCAGTTTAAACAGCATGTACAACGACTAGTCTATAATAAACATTTTACAACGATAGACTGTGCTCCATGCGAGCACTATCAAATTATTTTTAGGACAGAAATCATGATGAATTCCAAAAACAACAACTCAGATAGTAAGCAAGAAATAATGGCTGCATTGTGTGGTTCTACAGTAATTACACATTACAATCGTAAGACGTACAGAGTTGATGATGTAGACTTTTCAATAAATCCTTTAACAACTTTTGATCAAAATGGTGTTCAAGTAAATTATATTCATTTTAATTAGATGCTTGTAAAACTTAAAATATTATTAAATATTTTAACCTTTTGAGTATTTTTGTATATTTAGGTATCATATAAAGATTATTATAAAAAGATGTATGACATTGAAATTAAAAATCTTAATCAGCCTATGATTGTAACAAAAGCAAAAAAAAAAGACGTGAATAAAAAAAATGCAACAGAGGTTGGTAATTAAATGGATAAATTAAAATTATTTTATTATCGATATTATTTTAAATTAACAGGATTCAGATATTTGTTGCTTAGTTCCTGAACTTTGTAATTTAACTGGTCTAACTGAAGCAATGAAATCGGATTTTAAATTAATGAAGGCTCTTCAAAACCATACTTTGGTTACACCAGAAGTGCGACAAAATGCTATAATTGATTTTGTTAATCGTATAAATGGTATAAGAATTATATTATGCATGCTTAAATTTAATGTAATATGCTTAAAACTCATTATTGTTAAAATTTCTAAATTTTATATTTGATTGTTTTATATTATAATATTTAAGTACCTTTACATTTTACCATAAAATAATGTTAAATATACAAAAGTATCATTTTTATTAAATTCTTTAGCTCATGAAGTTGCTAGCAAAAAATTTAATGATTGGGGTCTTATGATGCGTCCAATACCAGTGAAAATGGAAGGACCTGTTTATAAAAAAGAAACTATATTACTGGGGAATAATATCAGAAAACCGGTTGGAATGAATATGGACTGGGGAATGGATGTAGCAAAAAATGCAATGTTTGTTGCTGTAAGTATATATATATCTATAAATGCTTCTTGTAGTTAGTAATTAAATTTTTAAAAGTTATCTGTTTAATTGTTTTCTAAATAATAATAATATTGATTTAGTTCTTTAATATTTTTATTTTATAAATGGTTATTATGTTTTAGGTTAATATGTTAAATTGGGCTATTATGTATAATCCAAGAGATGAACCAACAGCTAAAGCATTTTGCAAACAATTGTCTTTATGCAGCCGTGCTCTTGGTATGGAAATTAATTCACCAAAGCCCATTAAAGTTCCAGGCCCAAATCCAGAAGTTTATGTTAGTACAATAAACAACACAATAAAAAATAACCCAGATATACAATTAGTTGTTATTATATTCCCTAACCAAAGAGAAGACCGTTATAATGCCGTTAAACGAATTTGTTGTTCAGAAATTGGTATTCCATCTCAAGTAATAAGAAACAATTTATTATTATTACTATTATATTTTACTGTTATATATATATTAAATACATATAAATTATATTATATTTATGTATTTTAGGTGATAATCTCAAGAACATTATCCAAGCCAGATAAATTACAATCTATTACTCAAAAAATTGCTTTACAAATTAATTGTAAATTAGGAGGTGCTTGTTGGGCTATTGATATTCCATTGGTATGATTTTCTTATATATTTTTTATTTTATAGAGAAATGTATTGCTGTTATTTTTATGTTATTGATGATCATTATTATGGTTAAAAAATTGAAGTAGTTAAAGGGGATGTTATGGTATTAAACTTTGTCTTACGTGTATAGTTTAAGAAAACTGCTCATCATAATTCTGTCTGATATTTTAATATTTTTAGTTTTTATGAAATTTTAAGATATTAACCTATTGTGTTAGTCATCTCTTTCTGTTCCACTTACAATATAATCAAAATGGATTTACACAGAATTTTTATTTCATATTTTGAAAGTGGTTTTACTCTAAAATTAAATTTAAATTAAAAATGAAAATAACTAATGTTTTTGTAGGTTAAATATAAATTAGTTTAAATATTATCTTCAAACTATTTAATATCCATTTAAATTTAATTAATTTGTTATAGTTTAATATAAAGACAAATAATAGTAAAATTAAAAATCAATATGTCAAAAATATTATTCTCTATAATGTTTGTAATAAATAATTTTACTCTACAATTACTCAAAAATTGTAAAAAAAAAAAATAATTTTATATGAATGCATTTTATTTTATACACCATATTGCTTCAAAAAATAAAAAATATTACTAAATAATTTTAGTATGTCTTGGTACCACGCTAGTATAGAATTTTATAGTAGTTACATCATAATATTTTTTTGTAGTTTTAATGATTCACATCATAATCAAATTTAACTGCAGTTTACTTATTAAAGACAGATGAAACAATTAATATTATAATTCTTTAATATTTACATTTGAAAAAAAAATAATTTTGATGGATAATAAATAAAAGTGATTTATCTCAAAATAAAGATAAGTGAAAACAATGCTGTTATGCTCTAATGCTGTTAATACTATACATTTATTGAAAAACTTTCATTATTTAAAAATCTGTTAATATTTTTGAAAATGTTCTATTTTGCTGCTAATCTTCAGTTTCATATACTTTTTTATTTCAGAAAAATACTATGATTGTAGGAATTGATGTATACCACGAAAAAGGTAAACAAATGAGTAGTGTGGTTGGTTTTGTAGCTTCGATGGATAAGACATTTACTGAATGGTATTCAGTTGCTGCAATGCAAAGAAGTACTCATCAAGAACTTATGAAATCTATGCAAGATGCTTTCCATAAAGTTGTTTGCCAGTTTAAAATAGTTGGTGTTAATTGAGTTACAATAATCTTGTTTTAAATTTAATTACATAAGTTTTTCATTATTCTAGAAAAATGGGTTGTTACCTGAAAAAATAATTATATATAGAGATGGTGTATCTGATGGTGATTTAAAACAAGTAGAAGAGATTGAACTATCAGATTTGATTGAATCTTTCAGAAGTTACCCGGGAAATTATAATCCTATGGTTTCTTTAATAATTGTACAGAAACGTATTAACACTAGAGTGTTCCAGGTAATATATGACAAATTAAATTGGTACATTAAATTGACATACTTAAAATAAGTCGCTGTTATGTTTATCTGAATTAGATAAAATTAATTATCTTAATTTTTTTTATATATATATAATCATTATTTAAAAAAAAATGTCATATATTATATTATTATTGATTTTTTTTTTTATATATTGGTGTAATTCTATTTATTCTGATAATGCAACTATTAAATTATTTTACAAAATATTTCTTTTTTTACATAATATCTTTATTAACAACAATTATTTACATAAATTAGAAAAATTTATCAGTAATAGTCGTACATTTTCACAGACAGGAAGTCGATTCCCAGTATCATAATATGTAATTGCTCTAATGTACAGCCACATTTTAAACATATTTTTTTTCTTTTGAAAATAAATCATGTTTGATATTTGATATGCATATTTTGAATAATGGAAAAAATAAATCTAATATGTAATATATTATAGTTATGTAGTGTCCGATATTTTTTACATAGGGCTATTACTATAAAACAACTTATGTTCTTCATAGAATTAAGTCATTCTTACTTTTTTATCATACCATGTTAAAGAAATAGATATAAATATAATTATAATGTTAATAAAATACTTCATTTTTGACAATTTTAATATTTTTGTGTTGGATTTAGTATGTAAATGAAAAGTATTCAAATCCAAGTTCTGGAACTGTTATTGACAATACTGTAACCAGAAGAAATTATTTTGATTTTTTTTTGGTTTCTCAACATGTGCGTCAGGTAAAGTATATTCCTTATAAAAAATCTTGTTTAATTAATTGCTTTTTTTATAAACAATTAAAATGTTTTTGTTTTCTTATATACAGGGTACTGTTAACCCTACTCATTACATTGTTTTAAAAAATGGATGTAATTTGAGTGTTGAAAATGTTCAAAGATTATCTTACAAGTTGTGTCACTTGTATTACAATTGGTGTGGCACAGTAAAAGTTCCTGCTCCTGTTCAAGTAAATATGAATATTAAATTATTTATATTTAAATTATATAACATATTTTGTTGAAATATTAATCATACATTTTAAAATGGATTTAGTTAATAATTAAAAGATTAATACAAAATACTAAGATGCTTGATTAAGGTATACAGAGGTCATGATTTACTACATAATTTAATTACTATAAGATCACGAGAGAGATATTTCAATTGTCCACGTTGAAAACAATATAAAAAAAGCTACTAGTTTTTTAATTTTTTATTACATGCCACATTATTTTGTGGCTTAGTTAAAATATTTTCTTGAATACATATTCTTAAATACATTAGTATCATAAAGGTTTTCACCTATATTTAGTTGATATTTATTGGTTGATTTTAAAAATATTAAAGATTTAAAATATTTTTTTGTTATTCATCTTCATTATACAGAAATTTCAATTTATTTCTTTAAGTGTGAATTGTAAATTGTTGAGGTTTTAATTGTAACGCAACATTGATTTTACCTAAATAAAGTAAATTAATATGCTTGTATTTTTTTAATGTTACTAAAATAGGTATTTAAAAATAACTAAATAAAAAAAAATTATAATTTAAAACATAAACAATATAATTTAGTCATAAAGTTATGTGATATATTTCATAAAGTTTTTAGTATAAATTTTATTGTATATTGAATCATGTAGTATTTTCTTTATACATATTTAACTATTATTTTTATCTTGATAATTATGTTTTTTTTCTTTCTAGTATGCACATAAATTGGCTTATCTTATTGGACAAAATGTTAGACAAATGCCATGTGATAGTTTATGCAACACTCTGTTTTTCCTTTAAGAGATATATATAATTTTGTACGACCAGGGAGGTCTTTTCAATTTATTATGTACAGAAATATTAAGTTTTTTTGATTTACAAGACTATTACTGATATGTGACTACAATTATTATTATTATTTTTTTTATTCTCAACATTTTCTAGGGTATAATTTTTACCCTTTTTTGTGATTGTAATAAATATTCATACGTTTAATAACAGTTTAAATTAAATACTTTTGTTCCAAATCTCATGTACTTAAGTAAATTGCCTTTTTTTATTGAGACAAAAATGCTTGTATTATTTTTTCTTTATATTTTACTAAATATTATTTTATTATGAGCTATGGTTCATCTATAACTTTAAAAATAAATCATAATAGTAAATAGGCATGATGAGTGAGCAATGTCTAATAATATTGTTATGCATAAACAGAAATTAAAATATTTTTGCTGAACCTTGTTATGTACATGCAAAATATAACTATTAAATTATGTACAAACAAATAACAAGGTATCCTGACTTGTTAAAGAGTTTTTCAAGATTTAGCAATGTATGTAATTTATGTGTATGTATTCTTATGTAAAGAAGTGGTATGAGGTATGAGCCACCTATAATACATAATAGTCAATGGATTACGTATTATGTAGATCTTTCTGTTAATGTCAATTAGTTCCTCTGTGAATTAAATTCTGAGGTTTTTAAGATTGCCAAATTTATATTTTTCCTCAAAGATCAAATTAATCTGAAATCACTAAAGTATACTAATATAAATAGTTCATTTGAATATTAATAATATATATTTATTAATTTACATATAGTTAAAAAAAAAGTATATTATTGGATTAATTTAAGTTATTATTTTTTATTTTATAATGATTATTGTTATAATATTATTTTATTGGGTTCGTGGTAATGCCAAGAAAAACTAAAATAGCTTACACAACAATTTCAGAGGCAGAACTTAGATTTTTTACGCCTGGGTAAAATATTAAAATTATGCCTAAACATAGACCAAGACTGAAATATCCTTAAAATTGTTTTTTAATAATTGGAATTCAAATTACAAAAATCTACTACATACTTATTGACTTTTAAACATCAAAATAATGTTAACTAACAAAGTTAAAAATATCAATTTAGTTCTTACTCATAAAATCGTATTACCAACTTATGTTAAAATAATTAAACTAAATAAAAGTTATTCTGATTTTTATATAACTATTTGCTAACTATTAAAATTAGTAATAACAAACTTATTTAATAAAGAACTCTTTTTTTTGAAAAACAAGCACGGCACTAGAATTTTATTCCAGGGGCGGCAGAGTGGGGAAAATATTTTTTTTACATGGGCCAAGGTTTTTTCAACAATCAATGAGGTTATTTAAATAAAATTAAATATTTTTGTATCATATAAATTAACATAATATAGCAATTAGCTATATAGTACAAACTTTTGAATAGTTAAAAAATAGTTAAAAATATTTTGAAAATAATGCCAAATATTTTTTATGTTTCTTATGTAAGAAAATTTTTAATCACAGATCTTCTACAACTATATTAATAATGATGTACAAAAATGATAATTTCTTTATTACTTTAATATTACATACCTTTGTGAATGAATTAATGTTTTTTTTTACTTACATTTCATAAATATTAATTAAAGTAATTGTGTTTAGTAATGAACAGATGAGCTTGTTTGACTCAACTTTAATGCAATGAGTTGGGATACATTTGTTTGTTTATTTTCATCCAGTAATTAGTACTTAATATAGGTAATAATAAATAAATAAAATATTTTTTCTTATTTTAAATCGTAGTAAATTATTTCCTTATTAGACAATGCTAGTAGGTTAATCCATAATTAAAAGACCAAAGATGTTATTTGTTCAAACTTCATTAATATTCAATTATTATAATTTATAATAAATTCAATTAAAAATTAATAAAATAAAAAATTTAACTTTATTTTATCATACATATTTTTCAGTGGGGGACTGAACTGTTTTCTGGGGGGGACTAGAGCCCTACCTTGTTCCTCCCCCCCTTGGCACTGTGCCTGTTGAAAAAAAATGTTTATACAAAAATCTGATATTTTTAAATGCATGATAGTTGTACAGTATATACACTTTAAAAAAATATATATCAAAATAATATTATTTTTATCTTTTTTATTCTATTGTGAAATTTGGTATTTAATATAAAATATAGAGTATTATTGTTTATAGACTAGGGCCCCTCGTCAGTTGTAGGCCCGTGGCGGATGTTCATCTTACCTATTCGGTATTAACGACACTGCAGAGCAAAATATATGCCTAGTTTCACTCACAATCTTAATTATTATAGTATATACCAGTATGTATACTTAAATGAATCTAATCATAATCTTACCGTTAACTAGAATGATGTTAAGATCGATGACCAAAATGGCGAATCTCAAATTTTATAACAAAAAAACGACAACGTAATACAACGACCATGATAAAATAAAATAATTATTTATTTTGTCATGACAACGACCTAAGTATTAAATAATATAAATTTTATTAATTTTATACTATCATCAATTACAAAATACAGTTTTTATTATATTTATATTTATTATTCATAATATACGTTCTTTTTAATTGTTATTATTAGTCTGTCTCTATGTAATAGTACTGTCGTCTGTCGATCGTCGACGTACGCCGATCGCGTAGTTACTCGTCTTAATAATAATTATTAATAGAATAACCATTAAATTATTTTACGCTGTGTATGGTTTTATTTATTGTTTCATTCCTTTAAACGTGGTTAATACCAAATCTTAAACAAATTATGTGAAATAAAAATAGTTTTTAACTTTTAAACGTTGCGGTTTCGAATTATACCATGTCAAATCGTAAAGCTTAACGATTATTTTAACTCGCCAAGTCACTCGTGATTTTGCAGGTTTTAAATCTATCTATTATGGAAATTTAGTACGCATTTAGTATATGGATTGTATATTAAAATTTATAAAACCACCGAATATTAATAGTATCTAATACCTATAACACAATACAATCATTATTAAATTGTACACTTATATTCGTTAAAATAATTAAATGCTATATTGATGTGTAGGTTTCAATGTTTAGTTATTTACTTAAAACACATTTTGTTATAAATACTTGGTATGTAATAATAATAATAATAAAAAAAAAAAAATTATAAAATGTATAATAGTTATAGCGATGATATAGGTTCATATTATATTAATATTATATCTAATACATATTAGAGTAGGTATTTATTGAGTATAGACCACGGTTTTATGTAGTGTAGACGTACATTATTATACCTACCTATAGGTATACCTAGTTATATTAGTCTTATATTATTGTATCGACTATCGAATGATGAATAAGTATCAAGTTGGTATCTATAGTATCAGAATATCCCATAGATGAATATCTAGTATAAGTGTGAAGTAAATGTACTATGAATAGCGTTCGTAGAGGATTCTAAAGATTCTAAAATCACAACACATTGTAATTATTTGTTGATAATGTGTAATACCGAGAATATTAACTAATTAATTTAACTGGGTTAATTGTAGAGAAATTATTATATAATCACAATTAATATTAATTGAAATGTTCTATGATACTAATTACTAACGAATAAAATTACCCGATTGAATGAAGGACCCAATCGACATTAAATTGATGCAATTAAAAATCAGATCCTTGAAACAATTCAATAGGCAACTCAACGTGGCTTATTGCAGTTGGCGCGCAAAATAGTGAATGTAAAAATAGGTACCGAAAACGGTGAAAACTAAACACTGGCGAAGCAATAAATAATAATCTGAGACCAGGACCGTATTGAGGTTTGGTGGTGTTCCTGACGAACCACTACATTTGCGCTCCCCCCCCCCCAATGGGAAATTTGTATTTGACAAGCCACACACATTTCGTATAGGTACAGTTATGCTAAAATACCTACCTACCTATTTTACAAGTATATTACCACATATATTAATATACGTATAATATATAGATGTAAAGATATTTTATGCATAATGAATTGTCAGTATTTGAAATTGTGTGCTCCAACAGCCTTCACAAAAATAATTCTTATACAATAAAAATGGTGCCACACTCTAGTGTTGTAGGAAGTTGTTAAATTAATGATACATTTTTCAAATATTACGTGAAAAAATTGTTACAAAACGTGTATTGTAATTTGCACTCCTGGTCCATGTCCTCTTGCCCTGCTCCAAACACGGTCCCGTCTAAAGCTATTAAAAACATAAATGATATGTGAATACACCTATGTATATAATACAGTATACGCATTACATGACAGTGGCGTATTTGAGGGGGGCAATAGAGGCATTCCCCCCATGAGGACCTAGACTTGTTTTTTTTTTTTACTGTTTTGCGGAAGCTGTAATTATAAGTTAAATTCGATTATTATGAGTATTATGACTAGGACGTGGCTTTACTAAATATTCATAAGCACAAGGACATTCAAATAAATGAGGTAATTAATGTATTTGCTGCCAAGAAAAAAAGAAATATAGACCTTATAGTTATAATATAATTATTTTATGACTATAAACTATATTATATTAAAATTTAAACTTTTGAGCAATAAATAAGGTGCTTTTTATTGTGTTGAATTTATTTTGGATTATAACTGAACAAGTTTGAACCAGTATTTAAAACCCTAACGACCTAATTAAATAAAAAAAAAAAAAAACTATTGAATTCAAATTTCCTTGTATTTTAACAGCTGAGAGATTTTCGTATTTTGCCTCTCTGAAAAATTATCTCAAATACGCCACTATTGCATGACCCGTGACTGTGATTTTAAGAGTCGTATAAAATTCGCCGCCCAATAACAGACTATCTGATTATCGCGAATATCTCGTAATAAATTACAATATATAGGTACAATAATATGCAATGCGAAAGCGTAAAAAATAACTTCTAATTAGTCAGAGACGGATAATGTTTTTGTTCTCGACTTTATTGTTTAGTGTTTGTTATAGGTATACCTATGTGATATTATGTTAAATCATGGTCGTATTATATTATTATAGGAGCATCGTACAAAGACGATTGTTGATGTGACGGCAAGTAGTTTAGTCGCTCACTATAATATTATATTATACAACGACTATTATTATATAGAGGCTCTCGATAAAGTATTGCATCGTTTCGAGTTTTTAACAGTAAATGGTATCCGTAAGACCGTAAAATACAATAAATTACATAATTTACTATATTAATTCTCGAGATTATGATTTATGATGTGATTTAATCATATACTGTTGTATTGTCAATAAAGATATAGTTACTACCTAATTATATTGCAATATTTATCATGATGTATATAGTCATTAACCGAAAACGAGTACACCTAAATATAGTGACATAGAGTGTAATCACAGATAGATCGGCAAAATAATATTATCAAATCGATAGGTACATTACTTATAGGCACGGACCGTATGATAAACGTACGACGCGGTATAAACATAAATCTAAGCCAACTATATCATTTATATCTCTTGCTGCAGGACCTGAATGCGTGACGAGTAAACGAAATCAAGAAGAAGGCCGTCTTGTGCGGAGTGGAGTTTTGCTTGACGTTTGTGGCAGTATTATAATACGTAAGCACAATTTTTTTCCGTTTTTATTATTATTAATTGTTAATTTACTATAGCATATCCTACTACCCTAGAACTACCTGATTATTGTCATTATAAATTATAGCATGCAATACCAACGTTACTTTGATTATTATTGTTTTACGAGTATATTGATCTGTTATCTGTATAATACTTCAATAATATTCCTAATAAACCATAATTGCAGCCTAATAAAGTATTTATTTATACAGTCCACTTTTTAATTTTATAAACATCGTTGCTAAGAGGTAGACTGGCAAAGCCTCTCTAGTGGATATATTATATATAATAGTATATACTTACTCAATATTATTCGGATGCTATACTTTTATAAGTTTTTTCATATGGTGAAAAAGAAAATGTTTAATTTTGATGGAACCCAGTTATGTCCGTAAAAATTATAGTGTACCATACTCTAAAATCTACTACGTGAGTACATTTGTCTTTTTATTTTAAATTGCGTGTTTTTGAGATTTTTAAGTTTTAATCAGAAAATTTTATAAATGTTTAGGGCATTAAAAATATTTACAAGCACAATAATAAGATACTAGTAGTACAATTTTATAATTATAGTTAATTTTTAAATACAATTACAGTCGAGCCGCGATAACTCGAATTTTTTTTTTATTCCCCTAGAGGCCTAGAAATATAAATTAAAATTAATCCGAGTTAAATATTTCAAATAACATATATCTCGAAGTGAATTTTTATTTCCCTTCAACTTCGCGACTCGAGTACTCGACTGTATTACTATTACTAAATGGGGTTATAAACTTTTCTGATACACATAAACAATATTAATATAATACACATCATTCATATTTCACATTGAAAAGACTTATAGCTGAGTTTTATTTTTAAATATTTATACTGATTTCTAAAATAAATAAATAATACTATACAAGAAAAAATTATAAACTTAATGTAACATTCACATAATAATATAAATTCGAAAGTTGGTTTATGGTATCTGAATTTTGTGATTTTACAAAAACTACACTTTCGACAATATTAAACATGGTCAGTCTTAAAAAGTAACCGGCAAGTTGTAGAAATATTAACATGGTATAGCAATAATAACTATATAGATAGCTAGTTTATAAGCATAAAATTGAACTACGTTCAAGAACTCGTTCATTTTCTCTAAATTAGTTCACTTGTTGGTTGTTTTTACTTTCAAGTTAATTATTAAATGAACTTAAAAAGTAAATTATTATTAAATATATATAATTAATTATCTATCTTTCGTATTATTGCAGACTTTATTAAATGTCGTATTAGGTATGTTAGTATGATGTAACTTATAGGTACTATAATTTTTAATTTTAATTGTAAAAGACAGATTAAGATAGCATATAACGGAACTGACGGAAATGCTTATAATGTATTCATAATATTATGAATAAAATAAAATACGAATTTCAATAATTGAAAATAATATATGTATATATTTAATATTCATAAATTGAACAAATAAATTATTAGTAAGAAATTTGATCACGTCGAAACATTTTACCGTTGTCCAACTTATAACCTAATAAAAAATGAAATATGCTAGTTAATAATTACATAAATTATAAAAGATTAAAAACACAATTAAAATAATATAAAGGTGGCTGGTGTTTATTAAATTTGGAAAAATCTATAATTTTTCCTCAATTATACAATAAAAACATAAAAACATTTATAATAATATTTATAAATAATATTCTATTATTTTAAATAAAAATTGTATTTTATAATAAGAAAAGAAATAAGTGACTAGAATCTAATTTTAATTTCGCTTTTATTTTGAATTTAAAAAGAAATTCATCGGCAAGCTAAGCACTATCATTAAATTTACAGCTCTGCTAATAATACTATTATGTCAAAGAAATTCGATGCAAGAACCTTCTCAGTTGATTTTTCCAAGACATTAAATAAGAGTACGTTTTCTGATATCATAGATCATCGTTCATTTGATATTATACCTTTATTGTTTAATATTTTGCGTTTGGCCATTAAGTGTTAAGTTAACGATAACATTTTTTTATGAAACTGAATTTTTTTATTGTAAATCTGTTTTTAATGATGTAAACTTTGTACTATACCTATACTTCTTTGAAACTAATACCTATATATTCTTAATTTTAATGTTATATTTTAAAAATATTAGAAAATATTTATTTAATCTAATCAGTAACTTTTTGTGTGCTTAACTCTATATTAAACTCCGTGATTGATGTTGTAAAAAGAAAAGCTTGTTTAATATGAAGCATATGAAATTTGTTAAACTAATGCAACTTGAAATAACTTAATATATAAATTTGGATAAGTATTTATTATGATGAATGCTTTTTGTTTAAATTTAACTTACATTTTGAATCAAGTTAATTGACAAGTTTATAATAACTGTTATTATTTGAGAATTCATAGACTCGTTTTTAATTAATTAAAAAAACATCCTATAATATTATAAAATATTTAGTCAATTCCCGGTGTCAACTAAAAATATATAAAATTTAATAATATTTAAAGAAATATTCAATCACCAGTAACCGGTTTCGAAGTGCTAGAACTTGGGGTATTAAGCTCATTTAGTACTTCTACAATTAGAACATTTGTTAATTAAACTAACTCATATTTTAAAAAAACGACTTCTGTAATTTTTATCAAAAGTCACTTCTTATGTGACTAAACTTAAAAAAATAATTTTTTCTTAGTTTATATATTTTTTCAATATAATTTTAATATACTCGTAAATCATAAAATAACAACAATAATTTTTTGATCAGTTTTCATTTAATATTTTAGTTAGAAGGATATCAGCGCACTGTTTGTTTTTTCTCTTTAGCCCGCTCGCAACATAGACAAAACGCATTTACACAGTCTAAGTAGAACTCGCTCAATTTTGGTTTTAGAGTAAATATACCTATTATAAAATTAAATTTTGATAATATTTCTGAGTACAAGACGATGAGTTTTTTTAAAAAAAAATTAAAATTTTTTAAAGTTAAAGGTTATTTAAAAATGTTGTAATTTATAGCTATTTCTAAACGATATAATTAACGTTGTATTGGGAATAATGGAAAAAACTCATCGTCTTGTACTCAGAAATATTATTAAAATGTAATTTTATAATTAGTATATTTACTCTAGAACCAAAATTGAGCGAGTTCTACTCAGACTGCGTAAATTCGTTTTGTCTATGTTGTGCGTGGGTTAGAGAGAGATATCAAACAGTGCGCTGACATCGTCTTAAGGAAATTGTTAATTTTTAGAAGAGCGTATTTTAAAGAACTAAATACTATGATTCAATAAATAAAACATAAAACCACGAAATTCGCCCTTATTATAGATAAATTTATCTAAATATTTTTAAAATTTGATTTCGTATAAAGAAAATGATAATTTATGTAATAGTGGAATGTTTCAAGTTCATAAATTTAAAATTTAACATTCTTTGAATTGGAAAGGGTTCCTTGTAAAATTTTTGGATTTGTCTTTTTACTTTTTGTCACGACTTTGCTAAACTTTAAATTTACTATCTTACATAAATGTGTAAATCTTCATCGTTGGGTTACACATAGGGTTAAACGTAGTATGAATAGTTCACTCGAAATATCAATTTATCGGCAGTAAAATTTACTTGAAAGAGTTTTAAAAAATAGATAATTATATGTATCGTTTGTACTGCGAAATAATTTCAAACTTTTTAAATTTTTTTTATAGTTTGATTATATTATATTATTAATAAAGGCAATTAAGTTATTGTATTTACATATTTTTCCTAGATAATTATAATTAAAATTATGTTTCATTAAACTGTAAAAATATAATTTTTTTATTGCATTAAAATATATTTTAGTTTTTTTTTTTAAATGCAATTTTAACTATTTTTTTTTTTGTATAATTTTTCTAAAACTTAGTGTTTATTCCTTCCAATTATGGTTTTATTCCAGTGGGAACTATCAACTACAAATCTCAAAACCCAACACGATGTTCCATTAATTTATGCATTGTCTTTAATTAAAAAGTTCGAAGCTAAAATAGAGAAATTAGAGTTTTAGTATATCAGAAATTCAAGTGTGTTATAAAAGATTAACGGTTCGAAACGATTTATTTGTATTTCCAAAACTTTGAACGCAGAAATGAAATAAGCGGGGAATAAAAGGCGATTGAGCATTTGAGCAATACACCTCTTGAGTAATACGGTTGACGAAACTTAGAGAAAAAAATTTACATTGGATGGAAAATGTAGACTTCGCGCCTAAATTATGCGAGTAGTGAGCATCTATGTATATAGAAGATCTCGAAATGCCGCATTGTTAATTAGTGGTAAAACAATTATCCGCAACGATAACCCTGTTATTTAACGACACAGCCCCGAACACAAGATACGCAGAGTGCGTCTCGTTTGTCCAATTGTTGTTCGTAAAACATTTGCGTACAAAGTTTTCGTAACGAAATTATTATATTTTATACATATACACACGGTTTTCATGTAATAATTATGTTGTTAAATACAAATATTATTAACTTAAGCACGGGGTATATCGATCCAGATACAGACCAGATATTAAAGATCCTCGAACAATTATACTTCTGGTTGAAAATTGTACGTATTATCATACGATTATATTGTATTTCATTTCGACAGTAACTAAAACATACGTTTTAGTATAAACGTGTAACATAATATGATTATGAAAAATTGGTTACAGACGAATACGACAAAAAACGAATGTCATTCATGATATGATATAAAAATGTATTTCTTAAACGGATATTCTCGAACAAATGAAAGAATTACCAACGGATTAAATATTTACACTATAATAGTTGAATAAAGCATTGACAAAATCACTCACGCCCCCACGAGTCAATCAAGGGGATACTATGGTCGTGCAGGCGTTAAACACGTTATTCGTAATTATATCAGAAAGAATAATAATCATGTTACTTCGTCACACGCGACCTGTTATTCTAATATCAATAATATAATATTCTAATATTATAATACGGAAACTGCAGTTTGCTCTGACCGGTTTGTTTTGTGCGTCGAATTTCACCGACTATAATATTATGAGCCATATATAATATATTATCGGTATTCGGTACTATAGGTTATATAATGGTATAGTGACCTGCGCTGAGCCGCAGTGATTTTATCGTATAATATTTTACGATATGTTTACGTTGTTTTCGATTAAATACTTAATTTATTCCTGCGCCAAAACTCGAAGTAAACAAAATAAAGTATATTCATATTGTGGTTTTGTGTTTCCTGAAAATTGTGATCGGTAACTGCGATTTATACTAGATTGTTTGTACTGTATACATTTATTTAGATATTTTAAAAGTAGAATTTTGAATTTTGTGTTTCTATTTATTTTTTAAACTTGCTGTAAATTCAGATCGATTGTAAAACTCGAGGAGCACGACACTACGGTTATATGGCGGAACTATGGACTGCGAGAGCCATTCCTGTGAATGTGCTTTTGATAATCATACTCATGGGTATACATGTAGGTTGAGCCACCTGTGGTGTCCCATAAGGTTTGTATAGGAAAACTAAAAATCAAGACAGCACGCCCTTAGAGATAAAGTGACATAAAGTGAATATTAATCACACGATTTAAATTGTGAGCGATGAAAGCATTGCAGTGTTACATTGACGTGTGTTAATATTTTTTTTTGTGCCTTTCATAGCCTTTTAAAACAGTAAAGATACTTCAAACTTCGACTTTGAGGGTGGTTTTTGGTAGAAAACTGGACCATGTTGATATTTTGAGGGGATTAACAGAAAAAAATGTCCAGTCATTTTTAAAAAAATTAAGAAAATAGAAAAATTGGAGCAAAACGTATTCTTATACGCTAAACCAATTATTAACAATATTAATTATATTTTTATGTTTCATTGAATTAATTCTAGAAATATGTATAAAAGTAATTTCTAGATAAACAATTATAATTTTTTTTTAATATTTTGACACACGTTTTGCTGTTTTAAGATATTTTATATTTTAAGTATGATAAGATTTTTGTTTGTGAGTAAAAGCTTGAAAGTTCTCGACAAGGTTTTTTTCTTACCATATTAAAAATAAAATTGATAATACACATTTATACTGTTTTGTGTTTATACGTGTTTAACGTTCTAATATTGATAAGATTCGTTAAAATCATGAAAAAGTACAAATTATTTTAGAGTTAAAACTTCTTGAATTGTTTTATTTTAACATCTAAAGTTTGAAAATCTCCTTATTTATTTTGGTTTAACTAAATCGAAATATTTTGATATTATTGCAATATAAAATAATATAGTTGAGTTGCAACACGATGGTATGTATTTTCCTACTAAACATATGTTTAATGACAAGAAAAATAAGTAAACTATTCGTAATGACTAGTAATTACTTAATTATGCGTACGTGCTTGTCATGGGTCAAACTATACACGTCAAAATCGTAAAGGCCACAAAATAAACCAAGTACACGGAATTAGAAGTATCGTTACTATATTTTTAGTAGCCAAACTATAAATATTAAATACACAGCTATAATAAAGTAACATAAACAATTTCGTGAGGAGAAATTATCTAATAAATTATTATGTAGTTATAGTTACTATTAAAAATGCATATTTTTTCAACATAAAATTAGTTTTGACAAAGCAAAAAAATTCGAAACACATTTCCATTACTCTCAGTTAGGTTTACTATAAATTAATAAAAACTAGTATTATTAATCTATGGTTATACTGGTAGCAGTACTAATAACCTACCTAGGTACTACCTACACAATTTACTGGAGATTCCACATTTCTAGTAGAGAATACTCGTATTTTAAACACAATAAGATTATATAAGAACAACTTTCACAAATTTTAAAAACGAAATATTAGATTAAGTTAAAACACGCGTAGAGAAATATAATATATAATGCATAATTTAAAACAAACTCTTATCCATTAATTCCACTACAATTTTCTCGTCTAAAACAAATCAGTTTAAATCACGTTATGTACGAATAAACAGTGTAGCAGATGTTGATTCTTTAAGGTACGGTAACTTTTGTAAAAAATACTTTTAAGTAAAAGTATTTATAAATGAAAAACAAATACTTGTCTTGTATTTAAATACTTTTCAAATACTTAATTATATATTTTTTTAATTTCATACTGATAAATGAAAATAGACAGAAAAAATTGTTAAAATTTAATTTTGAAGTACTTTAATATAAATTAAGCAATTAACAGTTGTTAATAAGCTACAAAATAATTAAATGTTCAATAATTTGTTTTTAATTATAAATAAAGTAATAATAATTATAATGAATATCAAAAAACAATCTTAAATGTAATGTGAATTATTTAATTGCAAGTTTTAAAATTAATTTATATACAAGTATTTAATTTACGTCCAATGATAATAATTATGTCGACAATGATGATGATAATATACATCAACGTAAGGAAACGAGAAGACGAGCACGCAAATTTATAGCACTCTTCCGCAGTCGACCATAATAGTCATTTTTTAAATTTTTTATACTTAAATTATAGACTATAGTGAGATAATATTTATAAGTAAATACATGTGCATAGGTAGTAGGTACACACGTTTGTGCCAAGTACGTCTAATGTTAGTTGTTATGTATTATACTATAGATTAATAATAAATAAAAATAAATTATTATGTATATTTTATACCAAAACGTATAATATAACATGTAATTCAGCAGTCGTAATTCCCTGATTGTATTTTCCGAACAGAAAGCGATGAATTTTTCACTCGTTAAATGTAAACGAAATATTCAATTATAATTTATTTTAAGACTATGTGTATTGAAAATAATGTATTAAAATATAAATTAAAAAGATAGTCATACAATACGAATACTCACTCTATTATATTGCATTTACATTTATGCCATTAAATTATAATTAATTTGTACATAATAATATATTATCTAGAATAATTATTGTTTATTCTAATATTACAGCCTTTTTATATAATTGTAAAAATGATGGATATGTCAAGTTTAAATCATATTTATACAAATCTGTGACTGCGACTAAAAGTTAAAATTTAAAAATTAATTAAATTTTTTTTGACGAATCACGTCGTAAGCAATGGTTTTAAAATATAAAATTACCAAATAAATAGTTCTAAATGTAATAATGTTGAAGATATAAAGACACAAAGTTAAAATGTCTTAAGCATTATAGCGTGCAATAAGAAAAAATTGCATTAAGATGCGTTTTTATTAAAATGGGTATAGCTACGTTTTGCAAACATAAAAATGTACAATCATTTAATGCGTAAATCAAGTTAATATTTTTCACCGAATCAACATTTAAATTTTAGAGTGAATATACGAGTAATATGTGGTAACTATTTACTATTAAAATATAACTATTAACGTTCTCAGTACTAGTTTAATTGACTTAATTAACTATCAAGTTAGAATTTTCATTAACTTGCGTCCACCTTTGCCTAAATGGTCTCCAATTTGGATCATTTTTATATCATTGGCATAAAGGATAATGACGCCAGATGCATGAGTAATCTAACTGCTTTTTTATAACACTAATGTCTTATGATATTGCAAAAATTCCAAGTATTTTTATACTAAACATTTTTATTGACACGTGCCAGATATTTTCTGGATTTTAATCTTGTGTCATTTATTTTTAAAATTATTTTCTTAGAATCATTGCTGGGCAATATTATTACTGTCCATAAAATTAAATTACAAAAAAGCCAGGTATGTGATTATGCAGTACATTAAATTTTGAGTATATTTTGATATATCATTGTATAAGCAAACGATTCTGTGAATTTGAGCGTAGACGGTCTGCTATAGCATATATTTAAGTACTTTTCAAGATTTATATTTTTGATACCTTTTTCAGTATATTCAGTTTTCAGTATAAACTATTTATGATGAAACTTGATTTTAATTTTTAAAACTTGGTTATAAAAAGAAAAGTTTTATAAATTTCTATCTACAAAAAAGTTTGCAATTTTTTCTTTTCTACAATTCTAACTTCAAATGCATAAAAAAATAAAAAAATATTGTATTTTTAAGCAGGTATAAGAAAAAACAAAATTTGGGATCTTGTATTGAATTTTCAAGAATTTCTACCCAGCAAATAATTTTTTATCGACATTCACAAAAAAAAAAAAAAATAGAAAATGTAAATAGTTTATAAATAGCTCAACAAATTAAAATATTTTTAAAATTATACCATTTATAGAAAATGATTATGTAAACTACTTGGTAAAAATTTAAAGTTTCCGTAATTATATTATTTTTAAAGTACTAGAATTTTTTAATTTTGACCTTTTTAAAATAAAAATCAGATCCAATTTTCTATTCAAAACCTCCCCTTTGAAGTAGAAAAATCGAAGGTTATTTCATCAATTATTTATCGTGTGTACACATCTTAAAAAAATTGAAAAACGTACATATCATTGTAAAATCAATACCCTTGGTGAATTCAGCGTTCCGCTCAGAATCTAAAATAATTAGACACTTTAGACGTTTAGTGTAAATATGATTTTTATTTAATGGTATAGTTTTTAGTTTTTCCACAAAATGTTATGTTCTTTCAAATTATAAAAATGTATTATTAAAAACTTATACGTACCTACCAATCTACACAAAAATAATAACAACTTATATATGTTACGCAACTGCACTGTAGACATATCGTATCATTCGTACTGCTTCAGTGTATTAATTCACACGGAAAAAAAACAACACATCCACTGCAATAAAAAAAGAATGATTTTATGGTTAAAACATCATATATAATATACATATATTATACATAATCACGTCATGTACTCACGTCGTATTGTACTCGGAAACGTTAATCAAAAAAAAAAAAAATAGAAAAAAATTAACACCGTTGTGTAACTCACATTCGCATATTATACCTGTCTATACGTAGAGTATAATAATATAGCGTTATTATGTGCGCAATTGTATTTATTATTTTATTACAAAGGAAATACCGATCTACTATACTTATACTCACGAGGTTTCGAGTCACCCGGGCGGCCATTAGAGTTCAACAACAACAGCGGAAGTCTAACGCACTGCACCGACAAGCGCACCAGTAGGTATGTTATTGTTATTGGATGTAAATTCAATGCCACTTTGTCGAATTTCTGATTGAGATGTTAGGACGGCACCACTTTAGTTGTAATACTATTTACTATCTGTTATATATACATATATAATTGTTGAAGGAAAAGAAATGTATTAATAATGATCACGGTGTCGCAGTCAAATCTTACGCTCGGATAATTTTATCGGGGGAGGTAAGATTTTCCTAAGATAATTTCACCCCTGACAGGAACAACCTGAGATAATCTTATCTCTCGGTAAGAATTTCCCAGAAATATTATACCACGATAGGGATATGATTCGGCTAGGATATTTTTAACTCCCCGGTACAATATTCCTATGACTGGATTAAGTTTAAAAATACTGCAAAAAAATATTAAAAATAATTTTTTTTAACATTTAAGACAATAATGATAAATATTACTTTTATGAATCATTACTTTTTAAGTTACGTGCTAACAATTTTGAAAATCCGCAAACAAATTAATTAATGAAGCTTAAACACTCGAATTGTAATTAACTATTGAATTAGCGAACTACTCTATACTTTGGTTACCTTTACCACTAAGGCTTTTGCCATCCCTCGATTTTCACTTAGCACTGGATTTAATGACTGTGCCTATATGATGTGGGAGATATGGTATTTTTTGACAATTTTATTACTTGTAATTTACGCCATTAATAAATAGTACCTATTTTAGTGAGTATGCAATTTGTGCCACGTTTTTGATTTCAATTGTTGAAATTTACCTGGTAATTTGTTTGAGTTCATTTCAGTGAGTTAGCATACAAAACGTAAATAAAAAACATGAAAAATCAGACGATGTAGCGGATTTCCCAACTGATTACTAGTTATTATTATTATTTTTATCTGTATCGCTATGTCATCGCGATTAGATTTGACCTATAGTTATTTAGCTATAGTCCGGCGATGTATGTAAACCCTCGACCGCTCTGCGGTGTTTTAATCATTTTTTTTATTAGTAAGAATTGTTTTTATACTGATTAGAGTACCACCAGGTGGTCCTGAAAGTCCCTGGTACTAATAGCATTTATTGTATTTGTGTATATTGTCCGTTAAACAATAATCATTACGAATTATAACTCACTATCGTGGTTTTTATTTAATAATACCTATGTATTATTATTTTATTATATTTTTTACGTGCCTCTATCCTACAACGATAAACTATAATATTCCTGATTTTTCTGGTTTTTACATATTTTGTTATTAATTGAAATATTACTCGTTTGTACCTTTACACAAAGCACGCAAGATATATAAATATAAGCTTAAATTTTTTAATTTTTTTAATCAGTTTTCTTAAAATCTATGGATTTAAAATACATGTTAATAATTTTAAAATAATATTATTATTAATTATTTTGAAGCGGTGCAAATTAAATTGATGGAGGTACAAGATTGCGCAGATTATAACATAATATCATTTTGTCTTGTTATATGTGGTTCAATAATTACATTTTTTCTTATTACGTTTGGCGTAAAATTATATATTAATATTATAATCTATTATGGTTTACAGTGAAACCTCTAAATACAACTTACTGAGAGTGTAAAAAGAGTTGCTGAAATGTTGTTCGCTATTCAGAGGGTTCAGTTTGTGAAAGTTTTGTGGTTTATTCGAGAAAAAAAACCGTTTGCTATTTATAGATGTCCGTTTGGGTAGGTGGTTTCTCTGTACCTTGTGTACCTACTCGTAGTATTATATATTATAATTATTAGGAAAAATAAACAATTTACTCGTTTTCTGTTATGTCTGTCGACTTTAGACGTTTTGTTTTGATTGTCCATCAAAGTAGTCGGTTTTGCACCGGAATAAACCTAATATTATATCCTTTATAATAATTGTATAATTGTATTACGCTCTTGCGGAACAATGAAGACATATTTAATTAGTATTATTCACAGCACAACGACATAATTGTAACGTTTTGCGAGAGTTAACTATAATAATATATTAATCGCGAACGAGTGTGTCTATATATTATACTATTATGTACATATAATTATATCACGTAACGTGTATGTATTTTTTTTAATGCAACATTTATCGCCTAGGTAATTTCACCTGGATCAAGTAAAACAAGTACTCCAGGTTATTTGCTTGTCGCGTTTACTTTCAATTCGTCGAACTACACCACCGGACTAACCGGGATCGATAGTCTGTGCGTGTATATCGTATATATCGTCAGTGACTAGCAGCTATATTATAGTTAACGACTGTTTTATACTATTATACATAGTTAGTACAGTTACCTATTAAGTACGATGTAACTAACGGATAATAGAACGTGAAGACGCTTTCGTTAAAACGTGTTTTCCGGCGAAATCTGCATTAACTAGCCTATAAACAGCAGCGGTTTATGCCTTTAATTTATTTCACTGCAGCCGAGAAGTGGGTGGGAGGGCATCAGGGCAAACTCGTCTAAACGTCAGCCTTGAAATCTTGAGTCGAACAAACGGTGGTACTACAACGGTCTTATAAAAAATTCTTTTAAAAAAGGCTTAGGGTTAGACACGGAATATCCGAATATGTCATTCAAACCTAATCTAATGTGTGTAGAGTTTGAAGACATTTGTTTCTTTAAAATTTTCGTTTATACTAATGTCACAGTAGCTATATAAAATATTAATTTTATCCATATTTCGTAGGATATTTATAACTATTAATTCTAAAATACTTTAATATTAAATATAACAATCGGGTACAAAATCACCAAAAATTCCAATACTGAAAATCTTTTTTTTTCAGATTTTATTTTATGTTTTGTATTGAATTTCACATTTCAGAAACAGTAAAAATGCTTCAATATATTTTCTGGCGGAAAATTCACCATATTATGTGAAATACTGAAATGTCTGAAACATTAGTCGATAAAATAAAATATTGATAATACTAAAAAATAATTACGACGATAAGGATATACAATTTGTTAAAATATAAAATGAACGAAATTTCGTTCATGAACACTGTGCACGTCAGTGTTTCTAATCTTTTTGCCATCTCACATACACTATCCCAATTTACGTTTAGCCGTAGTACACTTGACGCTGACTTATATATACGAATATACGATTACACTTTGTGGATTCAAAGTATAATATATGTAATATTAGAATTTTGTCGTATTAATATTAATTAATATATATATTAATATTAGAGTAATAATTGTGCATCAGTTAATTACTAGTGAAAAACTTAAAATATTGTGTTTATTTAGTTTAGGAAAACTCGTATAAAATTATATATTATACAATTTATTGCAAATATTAAATTTATTGATATGGAAAAACAGCTATGTACATTACGATGACATAATAAAAATCTAGTAAGAAATTTGGGCTTGCAGATTCCCGTTCATTGTAAGGTTCATCCGGGGTAGACGTGCACACCCTCATATCGTCCTCTAAGTTCTTCAATTGTGATCGATTTTCGGTTTTGATATATGTGGTTTTTAACATCAACAATATGATCACTGATCACACTTGTATTCATGACAGACGATCCCTTACTTAATTTTTGACTGTTTATTTAAAAATGATCCATATTTTACATTTCCTTCGAATTTGTCAATTTTCATGACCGAGGTGATGACGTAGATTATAGGAGCTCCTTCCTTTCTTCGTACCGACACCCACGGCTGCCCTCACTTACCCCTTTTGTTTGCCCTTAACACTATTTTTATATTCACAAATAATATGTCAGTATTTTTTTTTCAATTTAAACAATAGCATACAATTATTAATCCTTAAATGCTAATTTTAACAATGATTACTATTACATTATTTATTTTTCTTAACAAAATACCTATATTATTATTATGTTGGATTATGTAAAAGTATAATAGGTATTACTACACGTATATATATATATATAAATATGTTAATTGGTTTATCGATCCGGGTAGATGTTGACGTGCCGTGACTGGATAGTTGATGGTGGCCGTACGGATCGTTGCGGAGTCGTCTTTACTGTTGTTTTCTTCTCCGTGTCGCACACTCCCGTCAAAAACGCATTGGTCCTAATTATATACGCCGCCGTGTGCCTCAAAACCCAGCAGCCAGCTCCGCTCGTCATTCTTCACACTTAGTATATTAGGCAGCGTGTGCTCTACTTAAGGAATAATGTACGATGCCGATAGACGGCAATCGTCACAATGGTATGATATTTCTATTCGTGTATTCATATTTCGGTGTAGGTGGCTAGTTTATCATTATAATACTAAATTATAATATTTTTTTATTTATACATAACGTGAACAACTTGATGTTAGTTTTTATTTTTCAATTATACTATTCAATAATGAATACGTTGTGTATTGAACATTTCAAAAATATTTCTTAAGATCTGTACATTGAGATACATTCTATATACAGGATTATGATACAGATTTCATGTTACAGTAATATTGTCTAATTATAAACATTCAAGCATTAGTATGAAGACAAATTTATGGAATATTATAACGTTAAAAAAATTAATAATTTCAAAACAGGTCAGTTTTTTTCACTTATTTTTAATAGTAGTTTGAAGGATAAACTTTTAAAAATCAAATAAGAATAGCTAAGTTTCATGCAATAATCGCATATAGGTATTTTTTATGCTCCAAAGACATAACTTAACATAACACAAAAACTTTTTCCTCAAAACAATTTTAAGTTCTAAATGTAAAAAAAAATTTGCCTTGCACTTAAATGAAATCTGAACGTCGAAGTGTTTTTGTTTTTTTGTGCTTCTATATTTAGTTTTGATGAGACTTAACCGTTTAGTAAATAAATATAACATAGTTATATAATAAGGTTATCATTTCATAGTACATACTAAAATACTATATTATAATAGGTAATATAATATATTATTTATTATTTAATATATGATACATTTTATTGTTATTTTAACAACAAAATATTTTGGATAATTTTGTATTTTTTATATTATTTTATATCGTAAATCCTTAAAATTAATTTTATAATAAATTTATCTATATTAATTATTATAATGATTAGGGCTAAAGAAAGAATTTCTAGGAGTTTGTATATCTTTAAATAATTATCGTGAATATAGCTTACTAATATACAAAATATACTGTATGCTTATATATTTAAAATTTAGTGTTGCATATTTTGCATATTTGAACTTTTTATATTTTACTGGAAAATAATGAACGAGTTCAACACGATCTATATTCGTCACTTGCCGCTATCGGCAATATATTAGTGACAGACGACGTGTAAACAATTGGATGAGATACATATTATTATTATTATTATTATTATTATTACTACTATGAACTTTGATATATCTCGGTATAGTATTGATGAATGGGTCAATAGATACATGTAAACAATGAAAATGGTACGTCTTCGACCACCTATAGGCTGTAATAATAATTATACAATTACATTTAAGTTTAAATATATAATATTCTCTATATATAAAGGAAAATATACTTTATAATAATCAACGCAGAGCCGAACCTATTTAAGTTATCGAATTGAAATTTTGAGGATAAATCAATATTATAATTTCACCATGCATTAAAAATAATATTTTCAAAATTTGGAGCAACCAGATATGGCGGAAGTCGATAACGTATTGAAAGAGCAACCAGATACGGCGGTAGCCGATAAATTGGAAGATCTTTTAGAGGCCGCATGCACTTCGGGAGGCACCATCGAGGGCGCAGACGGTGACAAATGCCGAGATAAGCCGGACTGATCAATAAAAGAAAAACGACGCGTTTCCCGCTATACGTATTGAAAGAGCAACCAGATATGGCTGCAGTCGATGACGTATTGAAAGAAAATTCACATTAATTTAATCTAAGCAACTCACAATCAGAACAGGATTTATTTGAGAAATTTAAAATAATGAAATATATTTTTATTTTGCGCTTATGTAGCTGCAATGCTAATATATACATATTTAATAATTAAAACATAAATTGTTAATAATCTATACTCTATATAGTATATATACTATTTTATAAAGAGAAGTCGTTTTTTGACGTTGTTAGGGGTAATCTCTGGATCTACTTAACCGATTTTGAAAATTCTTTTACCAATAGAAAGTCACATTCTTTGTGAGTGTCATAGGCATAAATTTAGTCCGATAAAGTTAATTAATAATTAAAATAAACGTGTAAATCGTATATATGTATACGGCATGGCGAGTTTCCGTGGCAACCTGATTGTTATGAATAAATAAATAACGTCAGTATGCCTAAAAGAAAAACACAACTATCTAGACATACATCCTACACAAGATCGGCTAAATTATGCCGATTAGGAGAGACTTCCTCTGAGCATGCATAGTGTTTTCGTGTTGAACATATATATCACATTACTGTTACTTAGTAACCATTTTAACTAAGTATTTACCTACTGGCACAGACAACGCCGGGCGAAACAGTTATGTAAAGTTGACATGTCAGAGATATCATCTATATACCGATTCAGAAAACAAAAAATAGCTTTTATCCTCGCGCTAAATGTAAGCATAATATTGCAATACCCTCTGAAAAAAAGGGTAATTATTCGTATAATATTAATTCATGATATTCGGCAAATTTATTAATTATTATTACTAAAAATTTCAGTTTCTATGAATGGTACTCGTTGAAATATGGTACGACGGAAAAAATAGAAAAACCAAAACAATCTATTTCTAAAAATATAAATTAAAGATTTGTAGATTGTATTTATTATGATATTAAATTTATTATATTAATTAAAGTCTACGTAATTTACAACTTCTTTTACTACCTACTTTAATTTTTGTTACGAGTATTTAGTATGGAAAATCATTATATTTAAAATCAAGTATATTTAAAAAAAAATTCTTTTTCTACTTTAAATAATTTTGTAGTCACGACCCGGGCTAACATTATAATATATTATTATAATTAACACCTGACGGTCAATAAATATTACTATAAAATATCTAGCCCGGGTAACCCCTGCTAGTATAATAATACAAACCAGGAGTTTAACTTATTCAAGCCAAGATTGAAAAAAATTTGAAGACGTATCAGGATCCTAATGAAGACAGTTGAGAATATTCCTCGATTAGAGTTTTTAGACTTTGGTAAGGTCAGACAGCTTGGCTTGGACACTTGATATCGCAAGTACACTCAGAAATTTCAAAGCTCCGAAGAAATAAAGAACTTACAGATGATGCTTAAAAAAAGTTGTAAATATGGTGTTTGCGCCGCAAGTGATCGGGGGAAATATGCGCAGGTGACTTACCATCCAACACCTTCGTGCGCTTTCTCGTCCTTTGTTGCTGTCGTCTTGTCAGATGTAGTACCGGCCTAGGGGGCCGAGCTCATCCACCGACGCCACGCCGGACGGACACAACAAGCGCGCAACGCTTCCGCACCGCGGCCAAACGCCGCCGGCAGCGAGAAACGCGTCTTTTCTTTTTTTATTGACCCGTCCGGCTTATCTGGGCACTTGTCACCGTCTGCACCCTCGATGGTGTCGCCCGAAGTGCATACGGCCTCTATACAAGATCTTCCAATTCATCGACTGCCGCCATATCTGTTTCCTGTTTCAATGCTTCAATTACGATTTAAAGTCTATTATATCTTCAACCAATTCTCCCAAAAACGATAGAAGTAGCGAGGGGAGTTATCGTCTGACCAATCGAATGTCATGTTGCTATTCGTTGAGGACATATTTTTTTCAATTGTGAACGTGTAGTCTGGTATGTCCGGCGTCTGGTAAGGAAATAAGCTTGATTTTATTTTTGTCGTACATCGTGACTGATCACCCGGACGACGAGTACGCGTCGTTTATTACGAGCCAGCCAGTCCCCTCACGTTCGTCAATTCTAATCGGCCGACATTCTAGGATTTCGCGGGCCTGTTTATTTTTCCAAACACTATTATTATTATTATTATTAAATAATAAATACATTTTATTTATTTATATAAATTACCTCTAGCTGTCCACGTGCGCTTCGTCGCCCGTACAAAAGGGCGGTGGTCGTTTGGCCGAAGGTAATAATTTTGACCAAAAAAAAATAATAGTCCGTTTGGGCGACTATCATTTGTACCGTTTAGGCGAGTGAAATTATTTTTACCTATAATCGAGGTAAAAACCTGGTGACAGATACAGTTGGTATTATTGCTAATCATTATTGATCACTTTTATCGAAAATTTAAATAATTAGGTAATTGTTGAATGTATATTATGAGCATTTTCATACAAAGCCAATAGATTACTTTAAAATGTACTAATTATATTATATGTAATTCTATTTGTAACTTTTTGACTGTAGATTACTATCTACCTATACATAATAATATTATTAATATATATACCAATATTTCTTTTTTTTTAATATGACTTATTATTAATTACCTATTTATATTTTGTATGATTTTGTTTAATTAATTTTTGAGTGTATATTATTATAATATATAAGCATTTTCATACCACCCAAACGGTATTTTTAGTTGAATAATAAACCTTCGCCTAAACGGTATATATATTTTATTCACCCAAACAGACCATATTTTGAGTCGATTCGCCCAAGCGAGTCTACATTCGTACAAAATGCACTCGTGTTAAGTTTGATTGACTATAATGCTAACAATACTTACATTAAGCGTAAGGATAAAAACTATTTTTAGTTTTCCGATTTGGTGTATAAATGATATCTCTGACATATCAATTTTACATAACTGTCCCGTCTAGAATTACATTTTTTCAATCAATTAACCGATTATATATCATTCGTTAAAAATAATCTATTATTCGAATAATTTATTTGTAATTATTTATTTTTCTTATTGTATTTCTAATCTTCTGGTATCTTTCTTAGGTGTTAAACAAATGAAACGAAACTGAACAAAAATATAATAACTCCATTGTTACTCATTGATATTTAAAAAAAGCTGTTACTTCAAGTTTTTTTTAATTTAATTTTTTACTTTTTATTAGCCATGTCTTACATAATATAAAGTATTTACATTGATTTTAATAAAAATAAACATTTTTTTGTAAATAAATATTTGAATAAAATATTTTTCCTATTTTTTGCTGCCATTTTTAGCGTACCTATATATTATATTGCAATTATTTTAAGGTTGTATAGTCCCCCGAGTCCTAAACATTTTTACGTTCGATGGATATTTTTCGACTAAATTACATTTTGAGCTAACGGTGATTCGGTCAATGGGGATTCGATGACAGCATTAAGATTGAAAACAATCTGTTTGTAACGATGACTAATTTTTTATGTAATGCACACAAGTTTTAATTGAAAGAGTCGTGTGAGCGTAGTTCTAGTGTACAAACTCATTATGCGCGATAACCTGTAACGCCACCCGACGATGAATGTACAGTCATTCACACGCTATATACTACATATTACATTCAACTTTTCGACGGTACGAACAGATTTTATAAAACGGTAAATTAGAATGATTTGTATATTACCTAATTGTAGTTTAATTCTAAAAAAAACATGTGAATATTAAAATGTTATTAATGTTATAACTAAAGCTATACTGGGTGATTCTTTTATCATTATAGTACGATCATTATTTCGTCAAGTAACTTTTTTTCATTTTTTTTTCCAAAATATTTTATATTACGCTTTTCTCAAACAGTATGAAATTTTTTATTTTTTTTCACCCTTTTATTTAATAGTAACCATTACTTAAAATATCGTAAAATAGTAGGGCTATTTTTTTTAATGAATTTCAAAGTTTAAATCATTATTTTTCATTTAACTATTAGTGAGTTATAGCTGCTTAATGTTGGGCGGTTTGAGGTTTTTAGGTGTTCATCCTACAGGTTTCTATTACGGACGTGAGGCGTTTGGTATAACTATACAGGTACAAAATTAATTGTTGCGTCGATTGTCGATAACGAGATTATTATGTATGAAAATATTATCTATATATTTATTATCTATTACCTATGTGACTAGTGGTTTTCAGAAACAAGAAGTATTATAAAAACCGAAAACCACCCAACTTTGAAAAGCTTTATTTCGCTTAAAAACTAACGAAAAATAATAATTTGAATGATAAGATTCATAAAAAAAACCAGCCCTATTAATTTAGTAAATTTTAAACGTAGGTTACCATTTGAAAATCAAAAGTTGATAGTGGTTCCACAGTTTCACTATTAAATAAAAAAAATTCACTAATCGATGAAATAATGAGTGTATAATGATTGAAAGAACCACTCTGTATAGTCAACGGATAAAATTAAGCTTTTTCTACATATTTAAAATATAAATACAAATTATGGTCGTGGGTTAACGGGTTTGTTTTAATCATCATTGTCATTGATATTGTTAATCACGAATATATAGCACCACACACAAACATAATCGTACCGTAGATACAGTAACACTATTTAATTCGTATTATGGTGGTAGTAAAACACGAGACCACATGGGACCATTTGTAAATTTAATATAATATTATTGTTAAACTTTTGTCATACCTACATAAAAATTCTGAACAGTTGACGATTTAAGCCGCCATATACTTCAAATCGTATGCGTATGGCGAATTCCTCGAACACCGTAATAATATTATATATTCGTAGTGGTTTTTAAACACACAAGTTTGTCCGTATATAGGTGTATAGGAAGTATAATGTTGGTATTGTGCGCTTTGATTAATAATGACAATAATAAATAATTACAATATGTTGGACTGTTGGACAGGTCATAATTTAAACGCATACCAATACACAAAACTGTTTTCGCGCTAAAAATAAAATTCATTCGCCGAAATGTGTCCTTTCACCGAAATGCCTTTCGCCAAAAAGACCGGTTGCATCTTGTACGGAATTCTATTTGCGATCAAAAGTAATTGCTAAAAAATAGCATACAATCAGTGTTGTTTCCGGCAGAGAATAAAATATATAGAATTCATTGTTGACCGACGAGTGGTAATACACAGTACCTACAAGCAATACACCGCAGGTAGGTTACATATAACAGAATAACGTATTACATAATATTATTAATATGGTACAGTGGTCATTAATCATTTAGTACAAAAATAAATGTCATCGAAGTGAGTATGTAACGTATCATTAAATTATTTTTAGATACTGATCCTATGACGATTAATGCATTGGCTACGAAATGATGTGCATGATTTGTATTGTGTCTGAAGACAATTTTTATGGTATAGAAAAAATGTATAGGTCTTCGACTTCGAACTTTTTGGTTGCAAATTGGATATAGTCGGAACTTCAGATCAATAGATTAGTAATTTCTGATAACTACTTGTCAAAAAAAAAAAAAAAAAATCAATCGGACAAAACTAAAAAAAAAAATACGAATAAACAGTAATATATTTCATGCAACGCCCGTTTGTCATTTTGTCATAATTCAAAACCAAATAACGTAGATATTCACGTAATGATAAGTACTTGTTTTAATATTAGCATTTCCAGGTATTCTATGATTTTTAAAATATTTTGACTCGTTTTTAGCTATTTATTGGTATTTTATTACTTACAAATTGTATTTTCATAAATATCGATAACATTGTTTATGCTCGATAAAAAAAGCTTGTAAATTTAATACAAGGTTCCTCAGGAAATGTTTTTACTGGGATAACAAAAAAAACAAGTTAATCCTATAGCAATATTAATATATATTATGAGCGTTTATAATGATCAAAATATGAAAAATTGGATGTTCACGTGAAAATAATGTTCTTTTCAAATCAGTTTTTGTTATTTTGCTAAAGTAGAAACATAAAAAATTCCATGTTTATAAAATTCATCATTTGTTATATATATATATATTATATACAATGACATTTTTGAATACCGTGACTAAATTTAAGCTATATTTTATAATCATTTAAAATTTTCGAAGTTTTTAAATATATTATTATAAATGTTTATAACATTGACGCACGGGTCAAAAGGTTTGAAATTGTGTTACAAGTCGTCCTAAGTTATAATAATTAATATCCATCATCGTTAAAAAAACATATCAAAAATACACGTGTACATAATAGGTATTATTATTTATTAAACACAACGAATTTAAAAAAAAAATATTTAAATTGATTTTAATATATTATTTATCGGACTACCCACGAAATCATTCACACCGTCTGTTGTACGCATAGGTATTGGCTATACAGCAGAGCGTTTTCACTATTTTTTTCCCTTTTAAATTGGTATGAAAAATCACCAATTCTATATTAAAGCTTAATTTATAACCGATATCTATATGATTTTTTTTCAATTGCGCGCGTGGCATATTGTACCTAATCATTTTGAATTCGATTTACGCATAGCGTATACTTATTCAATTTGATGGATCAAAAAGTTCACACTGCTATACCCGGTAATCGGTCCGGGACGCACGTGCATCACGCCCACATCATTGCCGGTCACAGTCATATTATACATAATATAATGATATTATTATCCTGTACGCATATTATATGCTGTCATAAAGTTAGCATTATGTAAAAGCGGAGTACAAAAATTAGACGATTCAGCCGTGTTCACTCGCCAAGCCGATCGTTTGTATTATTAGTTTATTACTAATATTATACACTCGTATGAGCACGGCGCTTATTAGATCTTGAAGTATTTTATACACACACACACACACACACACATATATATATGTATGTACTATGTACTTTACAATAAGTTTACCTACGAGAATACAAAGCGCTTTGCCGTGTAAATTAATGTTAATTTCATTATTTTTTTCGACCCGAATATGATTTTATTATAGTGATTGTTTTAGATTCAAGGTCTTGAAATGTCTACAACATTTGTTGGCTATAGAAGTAGAAACACAATTTTTTTATATAAAAAATATCGACTATTTAACGAACGGTTATTTTATTAACGGCATTTAGACGAAACGATACATCGAATATTTGTAGACATTGAGTTATATCACTCTGTTCGTCTGAACAATGAAAAAGAGCCGGGAATGTATATCTCGTCATATTTGAGTGGCCTATTATTGTAACACATAATTTAGCACACCCATTATGGAGATGTGTCGAGTTTGATCTCAATGGTAAATATATATATACAAAAAAAAAAAGGATTCCTAGTACAGACGGTATATATTAGCCTCTACGTTTAAGAATATTCAATATTTTATAAATTGTTTAAAATGTCATTAGTAATTTATGGTAGGTCGATGTGATCGATTTTTTAGTGTAAACAAACTATCATTATGTAATATTTTATAGATATTGTTATTAATATTTTATTCAATATACCAATGATATCATATTAGGTAGAGTATCGTGAATTATCACGGTACCTATAAATAACTTAACATTATTTAAATATGTTTTTAATTAAAATTTCATAACTAAAAACGTTATTATTCGTTTGAATATCTAATGTCGTAAAAATTTAAACTTGTCTATAAAAATAACGAGCCCATTTATTTTTTAATATTTGCAAAATACTGTATAATATCAATGAGGAACCTCGTATTTACATTTTCAATCTTATGCCATTAACATTGAAAATTACATGCATTTTTAATTATTACGCAGTTTTGATGAACTTCGTATAAACTTTAAACTTCCAACTTTATAAACAAAATTGTGACTATGTATTATTAATATTTTTTAGTTCCTGTAAGCTCCTTTTGGAGACGATTTCACTTAATTATTAAAATTATTGAATAAGAAAAGAAATATTAGATTCAGTATAAATCAAAAAATTAATTAAATCAAACATTTCAAATGTCCATGAATGGCTAAAAAACACAAAAATATTTTTAGAATTATAACACGTACTATGCAATTATATCACAAACATTTGCTAAAAAATAAACAAATATAAATACATAGTGTCTAACATTTTTGAGTTAAAAGAATGTAAAAAAAAAAAACAAAAGCAAAAATGTAAACAAAATAGATTTTGTTTAAAACTGGTATCGCGTTTATACTTTATAGGTACTCGTATTCCAGTTTTTCGTATTTTTTTTCCTCACTCTATTTCTCGCATCTCCAATTCCGATTACAGGTATTACACAACTGGGAATTTTTATATCATCATGGAAACAAAACCTTAACAAAACCGTTGTGTTGATGTAAAAGTTTTTATCGATTCATATAACTTATTTTTAGTTTCAATGCATTACGTTTTCTCTTTCTCCGGTTACATTTTACAAAAATTTTATAAAAATTTTACTGACAATATTAGATTACCTATATTATGATATTAAATACTGAATAAATACGTTACTTCCAACGTTCTATGATAAAATCAAATACATTTATTGTATAAGTCCCTACAATCTACATCTTCAGAAATTAATAGGTACATATAAAAAATAATATAAATATTTAAGTTTAAGTTCAATAATATTAATATTTTCTAGAAAGTTTGTGATTGGTTACGTTACCAATATACGTCATGCAGTTTTCTCCAAACTATACGTTTAGAAGTAAAAAATAATTAACTAATCAATCACAACCAGTTTTTTGTAATACTAGTTAAATATTTTTAATTCCAACAATTTATAATAGGCACACTTGTATGTTTTGGTACATATTTCACACTAAAATGATTAAATTTAATTTATGCTAGACCATCAACTATTAGTTATTTAAATAATAACTAATAAAATAATATTTTTGATTTTATAAACTATAGCACAATAATTTTTTAAACATAAGTCTGTGTACAAATACCGAATCTATTTTAGAGAACGAATAGATTTTTTATTTACAAGCAATATATAAAATAATCATTGTGTAGAACATGGCCGTTTTTAATAATACGCGTCATACGTTATGAACACATAAATAAATATATCTTATTAAACGTCACGTCTTGACGTTTGATTAGATACATTCAAAAATAGGATGGCTTTCTAAACGGCATCAATTAATGTACCTATTATAAGCATTTGATGTCGGACATGACATCACCATTAGCAGTTGTGTTATTCGTTTTATAAGAAAGTAGTGGCGCCTTAAATGCGTATAAATTATATTATAATATGTCATAAGTTATAATTTACTCGTTTATTATATTAGTCAACGACCATTGGGATAGTATTATATTGAATACAAGATATGCATTAACAACAGTAACGTATAACTAACATGCGATGCCTGTGATTTTATTTCGAATAGATTTTAACATTTTTTTATTTTTTTATCATATTATACTGGTCAGAGAATATGTCACTTGATCGTTAATGATTTGATAAATTCATTCACGTGGCATAGTATAACGCTGAATTAATTCTTTTTTTCAAAACTCAAGAAATTATGTTTTTAACAAAATTGAAAATATTTTAATTTTAAGTTTAAAATAAAAATACAAAACAAATAATATTATGTACTTATGTGTATTTCGTAGATGTAAATCGACCATTTATCTAAGCTTTGTTTTAATAAAAATAAAATCTAATATAAGTTGTCAGTATTTCAAAATTTGAATGAAAAAATATCTGCTGACTGGGGTCATAAAACGGATCTTCCACACACTGTTATTTGATATATTTTAAATGCATATTTTTGAATTATTTATTTAAACGATCCAATCGTGTATGAAAGCTACCCGCGTGGCTGTGTATTCAGATGCAGTCGATAAACAAGAAATATGATGAATATAATATTTTTTTTAGATTATGTTAGCACTAAATAGTAACGGACGAAGCTATAATAACTGTTATTATGGAATTCAAAATAAATATATGTACTTAGAGTAATAATATATATTTTTGAAGCCATCAACAATAATATTATTAGTAATTGAATTCGTTATTTTTTTTTTTACTGTAATTCGCGAAGAAAATTAGAGAACCGACCTCGGGGCTAAGTCGTGTTTAAAAAGTAGTTTGATACACGCGTATAATTATAGGCACCTATTAATAAATATTTTTTAATAACATAACATCGTTATTTTTACTCAATATATACTATATTATACATGTTGATTGTTGTGCATATAATATGATACCGCAATTCTATTACATAATAAGTTTTATATTTTAATAATCTGATTAATTATATTCAACTAATAATAATTACCTGCAGACCTGCATAATATAATATAATTTATTATAATGTCACATTTGGATAAATTGTTTATTTTATCGGAAGCATTAACAGTTTCTACTCATAACAACGATCAGGCGGAGATTCATAGGCGACATCTGAGGATTAAGTCATATATATAATATACGGACTGGACTTTAAACATGGCCGTTGTTGGGTAGACAAATCTGATTGTGATTTACCTCGTATGCTTTGGACACCATCGACGTTTGACACAGATGACCAATTATTATAGTAATTAGGAATGGCTGTACAGATATAGTCCATTAATAATAATGGACCATTATTATTGAAGATTATTTGGAACACTTATGACATTATTGTAATAAATCAAATTGCACTTAGTAATGATAACGGTTTTAATAGACAATACGAATAATGATTATCAATTAAATACATAAGGTATTTAGGCGTATTATTATGAAATAATTATGTGAACATTTTATAAATCGCCTTGTCCGCATTCTCCGAGATGTTTTTGCATTCTGTTCGATCGGATTAATATTGCGATTTAATTAAAAAATAAAATAAAAACATATAATCAATTATATAAAATCATTTTTTGAAATCAAGAATTTCAATTGAAAACTGCCACAAAACACAGATATAAATATAACTTACATTAATGTAATATTATAATAATATCTCGTAATGATAAATAAAATAAAATGTGTAACAATCTTATATGTTTTTGCAGATTGTTGCGTGGTTGCGTCAACCGAAAATAGTGATTAGAATAATTTAGATATTTAGATATTTAAATATTAAATTATAATAATAAAATCAGAAAAATATCAATAATTATGTTTAACTCAGAAAATGTCATGGTTTTCTTAACAACGATTTACATGAATTTTGCTAATATATCGTGCTCGGATTATGAGCTTACGATTTCCACGATAAATAGTATGTAAATATTGAATTGCGCAATAAATCGTAAAATATATTATTAACATTCTCGTAATGAGCATATTATTGCTAAGTACGCGACGATCAAAGATTTTTATATGTTTGAAGATTATAATAAATAATATTATACATTATACATATTTTACTCGAGTACAAAGATAAATGTGCTCTCACTCACTTTCACAGTAGGCAGTTGCAGTACTTGTATGTATAACCCGAGACCGAAGGTAGTAAGTATTCATAAAAACAAATAAATAAAAAATTATATAAAACGAGTTGGTTTTCGAATTATATTTTATTGGCCGCAGTGTAAGTACACGCGCGCGCGCATATAAAGACCGTGCAGTGATAATAATAATAACAATAATAATTCTGATTTATATTGCACGGAAATATTGTAACGACTGTTTGCCGTTTGGTGTGCGTTTGTGTTTCATACGTAAACGGTATAATATATTGTGTTATTATGTATTATTTTTATAGGTGTCTATATAATATTATTATCATCACCAGCATAATATATAGAGTTCGCTGTTATGTCGAACTTTCGAAAACGACGATTGCACCCGTCGAATCAGCGAATGGTATGAAATCGAACAATGTAGGTGCCTATATAATGTGAATATTATTATGTAGTATACCTAATACAGAACAACGCGCGCTCATATGATATTATATATTATGTTCATATGTATATTTGTACTATAAAAGCGAGTTGTAATAATGATAAAAAAAAAAAAAAAAAAAAAATGAACAACTACATCCTTTTAGTTTGATCACACACACTCGAAAATAAAAAAAATAAAAATAATAATGATAATAATAATAATAATGGTGTGCTCAATGGTATTTTTCTATTATACGTGAATGTAGGTGTACACCAGTATAAGCTCTTTGACGATGAACGGCTTTTCCGTTTTACAGTAAAATTTAACTTTATTTAATGTATAAAGGATTATTTTTTTTTATCTCTAAAACTGTAGTCATTTCTCGTTAAGTTTATATGGTTTTGAAAATATATTTTTTACATCATTTTAATTTATTACGAAATAATATTTTTTCCATTACCTATTATTGTTAAAGTTTCTTTAACTTTTTTCAAACGACATTCAGTCGTAATTTTTATTCCAAAGCATAAACATCAAATCATCTGCCAGTAGTTATCTATGATTATAAGCATTTACATTTCAGACGAGCAGACATTTAAAAAATACATACGTTTTCAGAGAAAAGACTGTATATCGTTTAAAAAAAAAAAAGGTCAAAATATACACAGCGTCCTGATCATATGTTTTATTGTTGTGTGCCCGTGCCGGATGAACAAGTTATCGACCTGCCGAGTTTTAGGATTTCTAACGTTTGATTGCGACAGCTACAGCTATTGTACGGCTTAATAATTCGATTAATTGATATTCTTTGTTAATGTTTATATTTTTAATAATTTATCATTACAATAAAAAAATGAAATTGCGATCAAACACTCACAACCGGTCCATATATTTTGAGCGACCCACATAGATTTTCTCGGTAGCTATCCGGTTCAATCTGGGCTTGCTTTGTCCGCAATACACAATGTTTCTGTAAAGTTACTCAAACGTGATTTTGGAAAATGAGAGTTGAAAAGAAAGTCAAAATTATTACTGTTAAAAGTGTTTTTATACAGGTACTTGGTACCTATAAGGCTATAAACATTAAATATGACCATTAAGATTGACATTTTTTATTTTTAGAAAATCTGAGATACTCTGCTAATTTATTAATTAGTTGATTTTAGAGTCTATTAACTGTGAAGAATTTAATTGCTGATTTCCATTTGGGGTTCAAACAATTATGTAAGTCTTAAAGTTTTAAATAGGATATACGTGTACATCGTATAAAGATTTTATTGATGATTAGTGTGTTCGGCACGTACTTCTAAAAGTTATTTGTAATGAAGTTTATAAATCCAGAAGAGGTTTTTAGGTATCTTTGGTTTCCGGACACTAATCAAAATGTTGTTTTCCCTGTATACACGAGTTGGTATTTTGAGTGCCACAGCAGGTGTTAGCACGACGTTCTAGATGAATTATTTGTGACTTTGAAGTCTTTTGTTTCTTTTATTTAATACACTACAGGAAGTTATCCACAGTTATGCGCCTATTTTTTGATAATCATCTGATTATTTAATGTGCAATGTCTAGATATTGATGTACCTGTTTTTCAAGCTTACAAATCTACTCGGGTAACAGCAGATACCACTCGAGTTTCCGGTTGCGTATATAAGCTTTCAGGTTATCCGCCCACTCTTTACAGGACTACAACAAGTCTATAGATTCAATCTCCATGGAATTTGCGGTAACGAATTTGCGATATTAAAGGCGTTAAAATATCATAATACTTGGATACTTTGTAATTTTAAAAATGAAAACAAAATTTTTAATCTCTATTATCTAAAAACACAATTTTTGGAGTGGCGCAATAATTTTCTGACGATAAATCAGTGCGATCGAAGCTAAAAGGTCGAGTTAAAACAATATTAATATGCTATAAATCGGAAGCCCTACAACGTATATATAACAGCGGTTCGTTTTCATTTAAATTTTCATAAAATACACAATATAGCGTACAATAGGTCGTCTGCGGTGTTCGCGTACATGGATAACCTGTATGAAAAGGAAAAGTGTGCAATTTTATGCGCCAATATCGTGTCGGTATAAAAATGATTTTCCGTATTTTCAAAACGTTGATGTCTATGCGAATAAGTGATAAATAACGATATTTGCGCTAAAAATATTACACGAGAAAGTGTCGGGGTATTCTGCTATAAACTCACGTGAGGTGAATATTTGAATCGTATTGCCCGCGATCAAGTCACGCATGCTGTTTGCCGCGGCAAAATCGGATAATAAACGGAGAAGTAATCTATTTTATCACCTGAGGTTCAGTAAAACAATGTATGGGTGTTCACAACTTAAATCATAACGTGGCGTTTTCTAAAAACGATTATCATTTATCAACGAGTGTTTTTTTACGATACCCATTCGGCGGTATAATAATATGATGTAACGTGCGCTTGTGAGCAATGTAATTGTGTACAATACCGGCGGGCCCGCACACGTTTCTTACGAGATTTAGGTACTACCTACGGCACTATTGTGTCTGAAGTTCCCGTGTTTTCGTTCGTGCATTTTCGGTAGGTGAGTATATCCGAGAATAATGTACGCGAGATGAATCCGGAAATGATGCGGCGGAACGAAAGCGCCGTCTATCGTCTGATGGCCACGCGAGTGAGCGAAATCACGGGCACTTATGTATTAAATAATAAGAATACGCGGAACGGTCACTTAGACAAAAAAAAAAAAAAAAAACCAAAACGCAACGTGTAAGATAATAATATTATGTTTTGCGAGAAGACGACGATCGCGGAATGACTGTTTACAAAAAAAAAAAAAAAATAATAAAAAATATACGATGACGACGCGGTGTTTACGGCTGCATAACAAGACAAAAAACTTTCTAAAATCGTCGAGATCATGTGAAAAAATGTACGTTCGTGTGAGTTTCAAACCGAAAACTTAATTAAATGTAAATTGCGTTGTGCGTAAAATGAAATTATGTTTGTATATCATAATAGAATTAATGTAATATAATATTATCACTACCATTACACAGTCGTCGGTTTATACCGCACATAAGTACTGTATAATATTTGTGGGCATGTAAGGTAGTAATTTTTATAGTTTTGAATAGTCAATACGTGTGTAATATCATAATAATAATACTTTGTACTTGCCGGACGGCGGTATAATAACAATGATTATTACGGAGCAGTGGGGGCACTGCAGCAGGTAATAAAAAACAATGATTTGATTATCCACAATGTCTAATATGCATTGAATCTGTATGCATCGAACCGATCGCATATTTTAGTCCCTATGCGTATGATGTATTTATTGCTGCAGTAACGTTAGTAAATAAAACCTATTTATTTCGAAATTATAATAATAAAGAACAATCAACAATGGTTATATTTAGAACGATTGATATACGTGACCTACATTTTATCGAACACTGACCGAAATTTCGGCGAAATCCAATTTAACTCATCAATATAATATTACAGGAGCGGACAAACAACAAAGGGCACGCGGGTAATGAATTGGATACATATAATAATAATAAACATTTGCGTAAAGAGCAAAATACAATTTTTGAAAAATAAAGCTATTGCGTTTAGCGGCGGCGTACCTATATGTCCTATATAATATATTTAATACAACAACTGTTTGGGTATCTTAATTTAATTGTATAATCAATTACAGACGACTAGAGTTCAAGACCACGAAGATTTGGTTATTTGCGGATGAAGACGACTAAACAGTCACGACATTTGGGTGGTAATCGACACTTTTGAAAATTAAAAATGCACGGTCGCCTTTGTTTTTATATTTTATGTCCGCCCTATAATAGCCGATATCGATTCCCCTCCAACCGCCCGACTGTGGATCATATCGCACCAGATATAATAAATCATAATTTATTTTAACTTCCGCAATTATTAAATACTCCACGATGAATTAATGATTTTTTCGAGAACGTTCTACAGCGGAGAAACACGAAAAATGCGAAAATTTCGCTGATACATCGCGCATCGTTGTCGGCAAGAAACGAATACTGCAAAACAATAAAAAGATTGGCAATTGAATCTGTATCAATATTTTTACCCATCCGGGACCGAGTGTATAATTTAAGCTAAAAATGGTATAATATAATACTATATAGACTGTACCGACCGGGAAACGAACATTACACGAATAATAAATTTAAAGTTAATTCCTGTTTCATCCGTAAATGAGGAACGCTGTTTTACTAAATTTAAAACTTTATTAGCCAATAACAAACGAGAATGTACTTTAAGACATTTAAAATAAGGAACATAAATAATTTAATAATTTAACGCATTCAAAGATCGTTATTATTTGGCAATAATTTCACTATTTTTAAGACATCGGTTGTACATTCGTTTCTAAATGTTAAATTTACTTTCTTGTTTTCTCGGATTGAAAATAAATCAATTTGAATCTACTAAGTTTAAAACAAAATGTTCAACGCATAAACTAAACAAATATATATGTTTTTTAACATCAATAGGAGGGTTTACGTTTTATATATCGGTTTTGTATACTTATAAAAGTTACAACATATTTTGACAGCCACTCCCTAGTCCTTTATGATAACACACACGTGCTATTGGCCTTGAGAAAAAAGCCATAATTCACACGTTTCGTGCATTAACGGGAAAAATATAGAAATACAGAATTTTTTTTCTAGCTTTCGGCTAATTTTTCTTAATATCGTGGTTTTGTTTTTGTTTTTGTTGGCTAATGTTAGCAGTGTGCGCTCCGTGTAGAATGTATAAAATACCCTAATGGACTAAGCAATAATACGCCAACTGAACTTACATAACCGTCATAATTTTAAACATATCTACGCAAAATAAAAACTGAAAATATGATGCTAACCGTTGATAATATTTTCATTTTATTTTGCAACTAGGCCAGTCGAAATTATAACACTTTAATTCTGCTGTTAAGAGGATTCGATACCGTGATTTTCTGTTTTTGTCTAATGCGCGCGCGACATAGGATTTTAGACGGATTCTTTGCCAATCATACCAGTTGATCCAACGAAGCGATAAGAATTCTGAAAACAGATTTGAATTTGTCGTCAAGTCTATTTGAAATCGACTTTCCCACAGCTTTGATATTTTCCTCCAAATTCCTAAAAAAATTATTTTAAAAAAGAGTAATTAAAAATTGCCGTATTTCAATTTTTGGAGAAGTTAAAATCGAAAAGTCGAAATACGGGGAAGTCAATTTCAAGTAGACTCAACGGCAAATTCAAATCTGTTTTTAGAATTCATATCGCTTCATTGAATCAATTGGTATGATTGGTAAAGGATCCGTCTAAAATCCTATGTCGCGCGCGCGTTAGACAAAAACAGAAAATCACGATATCGAATCCCCTTAAAATCTAGGAATGATAATAAAATACGTCTATTTTCAACTAAAATGTCACATAAATATAAAATTATAATGCTTGATACCCTTAAAAAAGAGATTTATTCATTCGCAGTTACATTATAACATTTATAACAAATTTTCATACCTACCTATCTATTTAGTAATTACTTATTAGTCATTACCTATTAATATGTTCTTAAAAATGATAATGAAATAAAATGGATAAATATTCGTACGCTCATAGATATTCATGTATTAACGTTTTTGTAGTAATCGTCGATCAGTAAGTATCTATAAATATTTAATTTATTCGAATTAATAATATATTTTAGAAATATTTACCAATAATCGTGATTTTTGATAGGTATTGAATAATATTAAAATACATAATTTGAAGCGTGAAAAAAATATTTAATATAAATGCTTACATTCAAATATTATAACACAGAGCACTAGATTTACTATTTAGTAAAAAATATTACTGAAATAATATTTAAAAATTATTTTAATTTTATTCAAATAATATATTAATGTATTATCACAAACACAGTTCAAACAATTTATGAAAATTTTGTATTTATCGAGTGTTTTAAGTTGAAATCTATATTCAACTCATCATTTTTTTTAATTCACTCATTTTGTTTTCAACTATGAAAATGGATAATTTATTCAAGATCAACATTTTATGATTTTGTTTGGTACTTAGCTGATCTGTTACTAAATACTATAATGTATGAACTGTTATAAAAAAATACGTCGATTTGATCAATTTGCGTCTGAAAAATATAAGAAAGTATTACGCCTGGGCATGAATTCCACCCCTGTTCCTGTTTTGAGCATAGTTTATTATTTTTGTGTGTTATTGTTGGAACTCATCACTATTATTGTAGTTTAACTTTTAAAGTAAAACATTTGAAAATTCATAAAACAAAAAAATATTAACTTGCAAATTTTAAAAATCAATTTGTCATCATTTTCAATTAATTTGAAAAATGTTGGCATATATTTTTTCAAATTGATCGGTAAAATTCAGGAGAGAGGGTTGTACATTTGGAGCCCTGTAATGGTTTTTAACTTATCATATCTAAAAGATTTATTTGCAAATTATAAAAATTAATTTGCAAATGTTTGCAGTGAATTTGAAAAATTTTAGTTCACTTTTAGAACGATTGGACAAAATCGGAGGACCAACTTCACGGACATTTAACTTATACTGTTAAATACACATACGCCGTTAGATAGTGATTTGATGCAGTTAAAATAGCAAATTTTTAAGTCGATTTGAAATAATATTTTTACATTAATATTATAAACAATAGCGAGCGATTTTTTTTTTATCAAATCAATTTTATAATATTTTATGTGTTCGTGTAAATAATTATGATTTTTCAGTTATGCTTTTTTGTGTCCGCAGAAACACGTGCACATCCTTCTTTTTAATTTGATAATAAAAAATAAATAAACCTAAATAGCTATACATGTATGTAGCCTGGTAATAAATAAGAGTTATATAAAAAAAAAAAAAAAACGTGACGAACAAATGGAAACATAAAATCGCTATGTTTTGTTTTTGTCATAAGAGACTAAAAAACACGATATCTCAACTATACACACGGGCCTTGGGTGGCGTGCAGCGTGTAACGGTTATAATATTATTATAAAATATATCGTTATTATATTGTGCCGTCGTCCCACGATATTGCAATATGGTAATGTACGCCGCAGCACATATTGTTGCAGTATTATATCACAATATTATCATTGTAACGCGTATACCTATATAAACGGATAACGCGCGTTTCCGGGATAATAATTATTTTACTATAATACGACGTCGCGTCCGTAGTCGCCGCCGCCGCTCCGGACACGCGCGGACCGACGAAGACGAAGACGGTGAAATCGCGTAACCGCAATATAATAACATAATATATTATCGTTATTACACCGGATGCCTACGACGATGACGATGATATTGTACAGTGAGTTGGCGGATAAAACGCGTCACGAGTGCCGTGTGTCGAGACGCGCCGTCAGTAAACACTCGGTGATACAGAGTGATATTTTTATTGAATAGAACTCGGGGCGATATATTAGCGTTTCGACTTTGGCGGGACTTGTGTGTAGACTGTGTAGTTCGATATAATGTCATATAGAATTAACGTTAAAAAGTTTAAAGAAAAACCATTTATTCGCTCCGGTTGGTTTAGCATCACTATATGCGTACAAGCGTATTTTAAAAATACATCATTTTCACTAATTAAATCAAACGCTACATATAAGTATAGGTATTGTGTCTGTCGCATGCATTTCATTATTTAACAACTAAATCGTATAGAACGTTCGCTTAACAAGTAGTCTTATAGTATCTGAAAATGTTTTGAATATTGTTTCATTGCAAATCTATTGGTATATCATTATTCTATGTTTAGAACGATAAAAATGTCATGAATTATTTCGAATCAAAGACTACTCTAATTAGTGTCTCTTGGAGATCACAGTATTACATAAATGATACGTATTATAATATACTAAAATATTTTCACAATAAACTACATATACTGCTAAAAAATTTTTTTTAACAATTTTATGTTCACCTTTGGAGCATAAAAATGTTTCAATTTTCAATTTGGAGATGGTTTCTGTTAAAAAATTTGACCCTTTTGCTACATTTTTAGGGGAAGAGGTCAAAAGTAAACAGGTTCAAGTACTTTACTTGATAATCAGTATCAACAAAAAAAAAAAAAAAAATATTAAAAGGAAAAACGAGAATTTTTACGTTAAACCAGTTATTTAGTTATAATAATTCCAAAAAGGAATAACCGTACATAACTTGAGATTTTCACCATTATATCATTATTTTTTTATACGAAATATAAAACGAATACAATTTATATATAACAAATATATAACGAATATGGTTTGATTTTAAAATATTTTGAATCTTTGTGATTTATTTATAGGCAGTTGAAAGTTTTCAATTATTTTAGTTTTTTTTTTATAAATGCCAAGAAAATGTATGTATGGAAAAAAATGCTTCGACATTTTTGTACGGGGATTGTTAAAATTTTATATAAACTAATTAAAATATTATATCGAAAATTTATAGTCACAGTATTTTTTATGAACATTTAAAGCTAACATTTTGAATAAATTTGTCAAATCTTTTTGTAGTTAAATAATTAAATTTTTTATTTAAAAATTTAACTCAAGATTCCTTATTAGTTTGTGTATGTACATATAACAAAAAATAAAAAGTTTTCTGGAAAGTTATATTAAAAACTCGTATAATGACTGTTTTTCTTCAAACTATTTTTGTTTTTTGTTACATTATTTTAAATACTAATATTATTAATAGCCGCGGATATTTAGAATTTTCATCAATTGTTTATATTAGCATTTCCTACACATAATATAATTTTCTAAATATTTTGACTTTATTGAGCTATTTATAGATATATGAAATTTAAAATGTTTTTTTTTTATAATATAAATATTAACGTACAGTCAAAATTCTTGAAAATTTAATATAAACATTAGTTCTTCTTATATTTGTATATAAAAACATTAAGAATACATAGGCACAATTATTTTTATATCCCTTTGAAGTTTTTACAAATTCGTCAAAATTACAAAAATTTACAATTTTGCATAAAACCTTCATTTTTATAGGTAAGGTTTGAGAATGTATTACGATGTTCTTTTTAAGTAACGAAAAATAAACGAAAATAGCTAAACAATTTACAAACACAATTTTATTATTGCTGAAGATTTCTGAAATTCAAATTTAGACGAAATTCGTACTTTAATGATGTTAATTATTTTTTATTTTTTAAAAACATTATTCTTGGAGACTTTTAAACTTTTACGTAATATTATGAAATTTATTTTATGCGATGACTTCTTCAAAATCTGTATATTTTAAGATATTACCAATTTATATTATCAACTTAAATACATTAGTTTACAGTATTTACAGTAAGACGTTACTTCATATTTTATGGTATAAATAAGTGTACACATTATTATAATAATTAAATACTGCCTAATAATATATTAAATACAATGTTTTCGGAAAAAATTTAATCAACTTACCTTAATATTAAAATGAAAATAATTTATTGTAATAGCTTAAGGTATACCAGGAAATTTACTTATTGATATAGGCTGACATACTTTCTTCGCTCAGCATCATAGTTTTTCGTGTACAATGATAATATAATTGAATTCAAATTTACACACCCATTGTAATGACTCACTTGATAAAAGCGATTTACACTTGCCTATCTTCATAATACTAAGTCTCGTGGTCAATCAATAACAATATATTTATTTTATTAGCAATATTTTAAATATATATATTATCTTACATTTTATTTTATATTTCTCTTGGTTGGCCATGAGGTAAGGTTAAAGACCAAAACTGATACAATTTAAAATTACGTTACATGTCTATTTATGACCGCATTAACATTAGTTTTTTATGCGTATAACATATAACTATTTTATTTTCCTTTAATTGTGACAAATCGAAATAGATTAATGGGTTTAATTTTAAAATGAAGATTACATTTCCGAACTATTAAAAAATACTTAGTATCCTTAGAAATGACTGCAGGTGAACAGTGAATGCTTACAGTTTAGTGTTAACTCAAAGAATATTCAGTCTACGGATTTAAAAATGCTCTTGTATAAATTATGTATATTTTAACGACAATAAATAATAAAAAATTGGTTATTATTATTTTTAATATAGTACGCATAGAATAAAATATACAAAACCGGTTTCCGCCGATGGAGACGCGCGACTAATATTACGACAATATAATATACAAATAGCTTAGATGGAGAATACGAATTAACGTGTTAGGTGTATACATTACATGAATAGGTGCATATCGTATTATAGGTATGCCCGGTAACAGATTGTTGTCCGGAAAGTCCGGGCGAAATGAAAGTCATTTCGTAACGCGTCTTGGTGAACCGGAAGTTTTTACCACTGCCGCCACCAACTCCTACCCTGGAGCCGGCGGCTAAACCCGACCGTGCCGGTCGTCGTGAGGAAGTCCCGACTGTCTCGTACCGTCAATCCGTTCTCGACCGTCGCAGAATTCAACAACTGTTCTCGTGACAAATCCAGCCAAAAAATTGTACTCCGAATTTTTTTCGTCGAAACTCGTTAATTTTCAAATTTTTTATCGACATTTTTTCACCTCTGTGGTTCGGATCCGGTCTCCCGCAATCAACGCGTGAAATTTTCGCCAGTGCTCGTAGTTCTGAGCAGTGTAAATTGTACATACCGTGAGTTTCTCATATTACATAGTTTGATTGTCGTTAAATACATACCTATAAGCATTTATACTTCAAAATAGATCAATATCGATCTGCTAATTTAAACTTTAAATACCTAAACAACTTTAAAACCGGTTCGAAATTTGATTTTTATACTATTATCATTTATATATTTTCATACACTTGTTCTACATTGGATTATGAAATTAAATTAAATTTTACCATAGATCAATAAACTTAAATGATTTAAAAATATTTTGAATACTGTCGTGATTTAAAATTATACGTAAAAAAAATATTTTTGAATAGTTACACAAACCTATATAATACAGATAAAATTATTGTTTGGTGACAATAATGCCTAATTATTTAATACACACATAAAAAACACGGTGGAAATCGTCTGTTTCAGTAAGTACCTCCTACACATCGATAGCCAATATGAGATTCGCGATAATCGGATTCTTAGTGCTGGTGATGGGCGCCGCCGTCAAGGCGCACATACACTTCATCAGACTGGCTCTGCTGGCGGCCATGGGATTGGCCGGCATGTGGATGATGCACAAGCTCGCGCAAGATTGGCACAAGATTTCGTCTAGCAGACCCGCCAAGCCAGCCGCCATGGCCGGAAGGCTTTTGGGACTCTGGAAGAGATCTATACCAGACGAGGTGAGTGCGAATTATGATATTTGATTTGTTAGTTTGTTAGGAATAAAGAAGACTTCAGCATCAGAATCGTTAGCTTAACTGTGTACTTCACCGACAATGATTATAATATGCTTATAAGTTAAATGATGTATAGGCAAAGAAGCATTACGATGGATATATATATTTTTTTTTTCAAGAATGTATATTAGATTGGCAACAGTGCTGCCACTGTTAAAGGCTCGTTGCCTTTTAGAGATTCGCGCGTAGCAAAATTTGTTTCCAATTTCTAAAAGATATTAATTTATATTCAATTAGTCGTTATCGAGCAAAATATTGTTCCACCTCACCCACCGCCGAAGTAAATGTAATTTAATTTTTCGATTAATCGAAATTGAAAATAAATACAATTTATACAAGTGCGATAAATTATCCTTGAAGTTTATCGTGCGAATATCGCACACGGGAGGCTCCGTTTCTGTTAAAGCCAACAGTGGTAAAAGCTACAACATCAGATTTTAGCAATTCAAACTTTTTATCTTTCCGGTTTTGAGTGAGTAAAAATGAATTTCGAGTTGATCTTCAGGACTCGACCATAGCTATAGTGATAGTTCATCGATAACGTTTGTCGATCGGATATGTAACTAACTAATTTTCTATGGCTATTTGTGTCCATAAAACGAATTCGTATAGGTCTTACACTGTAGTCTATTAAATTAATTTATTTCAATTTATAAAATTTTAAGTTTATTCGTGCATAGTCGTATATTTTTAACAATCATCATATTACATTTTTGACACGATCAATAAGGTTTTTTTTTTATTTACTTTTTGAAAAAAATACGTACCTGGTTTTTTGACGGGACATTAAAAACACGTTTCACTGTATTTTTACGAATATCTGTAGATCATTATTCGGTATTGACTCAGATCTGAGTGACGCTGTGACCCGCATAGTACTTGCATAATACTCGTTGTTTACAATGTTAAAACAAAACTTTAAATATTAAATTTCCAAGTAGAAAATACACAACAGAACTTCTGTAATAATAACATATTTTTGCGTTTAATTGATGTCATAAAAAGTCATTGTGCTATTATTAAAATGCAATCGTATATTTTGTCCAGAGAACCAGTTATTATTCAATTGTTGTCAAACATATTGGATCCCCGTGGACAGTTAAAAAATAAAAAAAATATATGATAAATAAATAAAAACGTAAACAACAACCACTCGTTTTGGTTCCGAGCTAAACGGTTGTGTCACCGTGTAATGATAATATAGTCGGTGTATTGTTCGTCAACTTTGCCAGAAACAAAATCTGTTAGTTTTTCAAACTCGGTATATATAAATATTATATTAATAAAACGTTATACTATTTAAAACCATTAGACCTACACTTTTTGTAACACTGTTGGTCTCATCGGATGACGTGCGGCAACCTGTACTCGGCAGTATTTTTTTTTTTTACCTTATTACCGTTGAGCAATAATTATAAAATAAATAATTGAAAAACTCATGACGGCGATACGAATAATAACGTTTATAATAATAATATAACGATATGAAAGGAGTGACCCATGAAGACGAAAAATTGAAAAATTGCATGAAACAATTGCAGTCAAAGTCAAACACACACACACACACATAATGTTTAGAGTGTAAAACGTATGCGAACAGAGGAGGGCTTTTTTAATGAGACCCTTATGATCTCGTGCGTCACTTGTACATGATAAGTATAAAATATTTAACCTACCACCGACGGTCTGCTGTACGAGAAACCACAAAGTATAAACGCGTGAAAATAATTTTAGTTTTACGTGTGTGCTATATACATTGAGAGCCAAAAATTAATTTTCTCCAAGAAAATTAACGGTTGACCTGGATCGTAAAACCTCAAGACCGTTTTTATTGGTGAGTTATATTTGTTCGTGGCGCACATACTATTGTAGCAGAGACCGGTCTGACAGTTTAAATCGAAAACATTCGTTTTGAAAAAGCGTTTTGAGGCCCACCTACGAGTGTGAACGGTATTTCAGCCGCGGAGAGCAAAGTTTTCTTCTTATGTGATAACTATTCAGTAAACACCCAACAATTTATCATTTTTATTCTTTTTATTGCAGAAATCTATGAACAATTCTTCTGTATTATGTTCTTTTGTTGACCAGTTAAAAAAAATAAAATATAGCGCTTATACGTGTATACATATTGTGTATTTATTTAATTTAAATAGTTTTGTTTAGGGACAATGGTCGGTCTAGTAAAAGGTAATAATAATTTGTGAAACATATCAAAATATAACGTAGTTAAAATATTTTATACGATGAATACAATGTATTAGATTTTTAAACGTTGATTAAAAAACAATTTTTTACCAATAACTTAACGGGTTGGTTAAATGGTCATTACCTAAATCGAATAACTACTCTAAATAGGTAAAAATATGTTTAGCCCATCTATTTTGGATCGATATTTGATATTCAGCTTCATCTTGTAAAAAATATTAGTATTATAATTATATTATATACTTATTGTTATGTACAGTATAGCTGACATTTGCTAAATTTCCATCACACTTTGTAGTTCGTTTCAGTCATTGACATACAAATCGATGGCCTGAAATGGTCTATATAGGTAATATAATATTGTGCATTCAATCTCTCACGTATATAAAAACAAACTATCAAAATCCTTTTGTTGTTCTTCTTAAATAGTTTTTTTTTTTATTTTTTTTTTTTAAGTAATTCGTGTTTGTGGCGTGTGTGTATGTGCATTTCGGTTGTATATATCTATATTTTTTTTAAAATGAATATTCGATTTAAAAATAAAAAAATTACGACAAATAACATAGTAATTGTATTCATAATAGTCTAAAATATTTAAAACCTGTTCATCATATTATTGTGATAACTTATTTCGGATATGTTATGTACAAGAAACAAATAATATTAACGTTATTATTTTCAATAAACGCGACCTACCATATCCTCCGATGTATTCTTGGAACATGATTATTAGCACATGTGGAGGTAGGTATTTTTAAATAATATAATATTATATTGATACCTAATAAGTGTGGAGTGAATTATCGAGTTGTATTTAAATAATTTAAATTATATTTTCATCTATATATTTAAATAAAACAGTTATCCGAGATAAATGATTATTTACAGTACGTATATTTTACAGTAGTTATTTTACAGTTTATAACGTTCATTCTCACCGGAGGATAGTCGTGTTTAAAATATAACTATTTATTTTTTGAGGGTAAAAATTTAAAATTATATGTATATATTTTATTGTATTTATAGTGTTAAAATGCAAGTTGTACTTCATCTGTTTTCAACTAGACACATTCGGTAAACTTATATCTATTATCTAGATAAATATTTTTGATGTTAAATGTATTTAAGGATGAATAATAGTTATTATACTATACATAATAATAATTTTAAGCCATTTAGTATAATATAAATATTCTCCTAATAGGCATTAAAATTATTCATTTCTACTAAACTACATTGTTAATAATTAGGTATGATTTAATTTTTAGTTTTTTATTTGTATTTCTGTAGTATACACCATTTACGATAGATTAATCTATTATGATTTAATTTATTTTTATGAAATGTAACATTATTTGCACAATATTTGGGTAATTTAAATTTGAATCGTGCTAAGTGGATAGCAGTTTACCATATTTATAATAACTACAAGAAATAAGGACTTTTAAATAATTAAATCCTTAAAATATAGCTTCTAATAAAATTATTAGAATATGGTTAATATGCAAATAAATATTTTGTTTTTTTAAAAAAGGATACGATTTTGGATTTTTAAATATTATATAGGCACCAAATATTGGTTAAAATGATATAAAAATAATTACTCAAATACATGACTGGGTTGACTAAAAGCAGTATTGCAATATTAATGAGTTTTATAATATGTGTTCGTCTGTAATAACAAACAAAATTAATTAAGATCTTATAACTTTTAATTATGTTTACATAATACATGGTTGAAACTACCGCGCAATACCTTAAGATATTTTCTAATGTCAATAAATTTAAATAAGCGGTCATTAAACTAGTCAATATATTTTTACGTATCGAGAAAGAGCGAACAATGAAATGTGTACCTACTTAATAAAATATACTAAGTCGCCATTTGATGCATCTTTAGGTAATCCGTATAAAGTTAATTTGTCTACCGATAAGATTTTGGAAACGACAGTATTGACCGACAATGTAATGTTTAAAAATAGTAAAATACAGTACATACACATTAATATATGGTTATCATTTTTCAAATTTTCTTTTTCTTTCAAGTATTACGAAAAATTCACTTTTTTTTTTATTTAAATAAATTTACTTGCATCTTACCATAAATATTATATAGGTATTACAAAAGAAACATGCAAACGCAAGTTCTAACCCTTTAATATATTTACTGACTACCATAATTTTTCTTTACACAAGCGGTGGTAAAAGTAGTGACTTGCATTATTTTAGTATTTAGTGGTAACTCTCTTACTACATTTAATAAAAAAAACGCTGCTAGAATGGGAGTTTTCAAAAAATAATATTTTACTTATTATTTGTATAGTTTAAGATAAATATCTTTCATTAATGTTAAAATGGTAAATTTCTAATATTATATCATACAAAGTGTTAAATATTGAATTCCATGTTTACAAACTGAAGAGTGATGTATTTCATTGTTGGTTATCTACTACGAGGAATATATTATTTGTATTGCTTTTTATTTATTCATAACATATTGAAGTATTTATTTTATTAGAAAACGTAATATTACACATCGATAAGGAATTTTCAATAACATTTTTCAAGTTTCTATATCAATTTGTTTTCTTTGCGTTTATGTTCAGTGGACATTGTACGCTCTTCAGACATATTATGTTATGCGTTTAAAATTCAAAAAAATTCAATTCTATAGTTGGTGATCAAATAACGTTTCAAACTGCAATAGAACAGGCAGTTATGAATATTGTAAAAGTTATTATGTGAAATTAAAAACTCTCAGTCTATTACAAAAATTTATATTTTAATTAAAAAACAAATTAATTAATGAATTGCATGTATTATAAACTATTCGATGTTTATGAAACGTTAAATACATTTGTTTTATTTTTATGATTTATGATTAATTATAATTCTTCGAACTGAATTTTGGAATGATAGATAGAAAAATCAAATGAGCAATATGAATAACATCGAACATTAATGAAATCTATTACTAGATATGAGCGAAAAAAAAGTATAAAAGTAAAGTATAAAATGTAGGCGTAGAGAAACGTGAAACTAATTTGTTGACTGATTTGATTATAATTATATTATATAATTATTTTATTATGCATTTTATAAAATAGTTATTAATTATATTTTATACTAGAAAAACACACCGAGCGACGTTATCATTTAATATTATATATTCACAGTTTATTCGAGAATAAAAATTACGCGTTTCCAGTTGTTTTCGATTCTAATAATGAAATAAAATAATATGTTTAGATAATAAAACTATTGCTGTTCGAGAGAAGCGCAAGATTTGATTTTTGATTATCTCTTGCTGTTATTTAAGTACTCGTATCAACTCTATAATAAATTAGGTGTATATGATAATAAATTCACGATGTATACACTGAATACATCATACGATTTCATCATTATTCATGTTCAAATTCACTTTCTTACACCTCAATGCTCAATGGTTGTAGAAGTATTATTTAAGGGTGCCAAACCTAATATTAATCATACAGTTTTTTTAGTGTCGCGTACTCGTGTCACGCTATAGTACATTTCAATATGACGTATACTTATACACTATAATATTACTATATAGGCTACGGGAAACGTATACAGGGTGATTCATTTACAATTCATCTGAATAATGACGTATTTTTTTTCAATATTTAGAAGCAGAATAATTTTATAAAATAAATACATTTTTTATAGTAAAAAACAAAAAAACCGGATAAACAGATGAAAAATTACACGTTTTCGAAAAAATGTAGTCTTCTTTAAAACTACTAGCCTAAAATAATTTTTATTTTTCAAAAGCATAAACATTGATTTATAATATTATATTGTAGTCGTGCAAATGAATTATCCTGTACATTAATTAGATATAGATGGCCAGGTACAAAAAAGGTGCAGGAAAATCTCAAGGGCACTAAGGGCTGTGTCGTGAAGTCCTACTATATACAAGAAAAAACAACTTAAGCACATCCTCATTATATTATGAATCGATCGGCGTTGATTGTAGGTAGAGCACACACACCTTGCCAAATAGTTAGATGCGTCAAATAATCTTGTAGCGTTATTAATGCCCGTTACGTTATTTTGTGAGCTTATCGATGCATAAAACATTATACGGGCAAAGTTTTATTTCCAATTGAACGCGCAGATTCGTATTATGGTAGCAGACAGCGGAATACATTTTGACACAACCGAGAGTGGTGGTTGTACCTGTTGTAAATCATATTGACAAAATTGGTACAATAATATTTACATTTTTTAGAATGCTAAATTTATCGCGAGAAAAATTGATAATTCAGAAAAAATATCATCAGTATAATATACCAAATCAATTTTTAAAGTTTAACAATAATGATTATTATTTATATAAAAAAATTGTTTAAAACATAAAAATATCCAATTCGTAAGTTCTTATTGATATTTTAATGTTTAAATTAAAAATAGTGCGCAATACCTTTTAAAAGTTCAATAATTTTAAGACACTAATTTATAGTCTTGAAATATTTTTGTAAATCTTTTTGAATAGTATTTGTATTTACGTTTAACATCCAACCGAATTTCAGCGATTAATTGATTGTCTGAAATATTGTATAAAAATAAATTTTTTACTTTCAAAATTATGCTATATAGTATATACTATATATACTAACAATTTGATCGAATATGACCACTCACCCTAGGTTATGATATTCATTACATATATTATATGCTTATTTTTATAAAATTTTGATGATTCAATTGTAGGGAAGAAGCAAACAACCAACTATAATAATAATATTATATTATAATATGTGCGGTGTTGTCTGCAATTGTGCAAAATACATATCGATACTTTTTCGCAGTGATTATTTACAATATTTTTCAAGTAATCAAAAAGTTCAATCTACCACCCTAAGTTATCTTCACAAGAGGTTATTTCGTGAAATATACGGACATGATATATATTATGTACAATAAATATCGACCGTGGACCGGTGTCGGGTGTTGTAACTTGTCTTGGTTCATCCGCCTCAGTGCAATCCTGCATGCGTTCGTTGAATTATTTATTCAGTCGACGAAATGTTAAATCTATTTCGTTTATCGTCGTAGTGGTCAGCGTCTGTTCGGTCCACTGTTTTTCGAATACGTTTTATTTCTTTTTTTAAATCCATTTCAATTTCGGTATAATATATTAATGTGTAGGTACTAGGTGTAGACTGTAGAGGTATACTACCTTGTTCAGTTTTCCATTGGAGCAATAGAATTTATGACTTTTGTCCGAAAATATTCTTAATGTATATAGATCTTTCACGATTACGTTTACAATCTAAAACAATAACTATTATTACGAAATTACGAGTTACGACCATAATTTAGTTTAGCAGCGATGTGTTGGGCAGACACGACAGAGCATAAAAGTTGAGGGGGTAGTGTACGAGTAAAAGTCCTGTTTCTAATTTTCTATAAATAATCATATGGTCGCCTTATTTTTAACCAATTACATGTAGCGATGACCCACTCAATACCCATTACGATATGTTAAGCATATGATAGGTACCTAACAGTCTTGTAAAATATACTTTTTAATTTTAAAATGCATTCAAATACAGGTACAAATACTTGTTTTGAAAAGTATTTACTTCAAAAGTTCAAAATAGAATTTATAATATTATAATACATTTTTTTGTGTGTAATAGGTATAGACTATAGATTGTATTTTTTACTCAAATCACATTTATTTCTCAATTATTATGATTATTTAAACGTGATTGAATTGGAAATACCAATTACACAAACTATAAAGAAAAGTTATTTAAAAATAAGTGTTTGATTTTAAATATAGACTCTTTGAAAAAGTATTTAAAATATTTTATCCTATTACAAGTACTTTTTAAAATACGTGTTACTCAGAAGGTATTTGGATATTTTTACTCGAGTACTTCACTTTGGTACAACATTAGTACCTATATATTTAACTATATAATAATATAGTGTGATGTACCGTAGGAAGAGCGATTGATGACCGTGAATGACGTGCGGGGAGCGCCAGTGGTTACGTGTTGTTACATACTACGATAACGTGAACTCGATGATTTGCGGTATATTGGTTATATGTATATATTCTATGTGTATATATATATATATATATATAGAATATGACCCATGGGCTTGGAGAAACTTTTGCGAGCCATACACATGGATACGCATATTGTGTAACGTAGTAATTATTATAATTAAAACAAGACCGAAATCGTTATCATGATTCTGTATACAAAGTGGTTGCGGTTAATTCAACGATGATCATTAAAAGAAAATCCCAAATCATTTTTCGTCTCATTATGATTTTACATTCATCTCGTTTGTTATATAAGACACACGTTCGCGTTACAATATCTATCTTGTGTTCACTATAAACTATTAATAATTATCATGCGATAAATATATCTGATCCCGGTGAAAAGTACACGAGTATAAGTAATTATATTTAAATACCTAGTCGTATACCTAGTATTTAAAATGCTATTTTTATTGTTTTTTTTTAAAAAAAATATTTGTATTTTAAGTTTCTACAAATATTTCTTCTATAGTTAATTATAAATACTTTGAACTGCTATGTTGTTAATTTGTCTAATGTTCTAATGATATGCGCATACTCTAATGCAGTGTATCTCGTAGGCCCTAAAATAATTAATGATTTTTATCAAGGGGGCTTTGACGGTTTTACATGAAATTTAGGAGGAGGGACTCATGACAAAAAGGCTTGAGAAGCACTGCTTTAATGGAGGCTGCATTATGAATTATGATTTATGATTTATGATAATTTTATTAAGTTAATGAGAACTACCAATATATCACGTCATATAAGAGTAGTGTATTGATACAAAGAATTAATTTCAACCTAGGTAATCTAACAGTTATTATTTCAATTGATTATTACCTACCTATTTATTACATTAAGCAACTAATTTTGTAGCAAATTATATTATTATTAATATCTTTTCTAAGTATTTGTTTTTATCTAAATATTTGAAATATTCTTGAATTACATTTTAAGTATAATTTTTAAATAAGCTTATCTGTATATATTATTTGTTTAAATACAAATAAAAGTATTATTTTTTTTTTATCGAGATTTTAAACGTCTTTAGATATCTTTAATATATATTATATATAATATACGAGCCTTATCCTTATGTATTAGGTAGTCTTTTGGTATATTATATTAAATATAAATTAACGTTTAGAATGTTAATTGAATAGTTACAAACAATATATTATTTAACTCTAAATAAGGAGGAAAAACATTAACTTGACTCAGTAAATAAGTCAATTATTTTTATTATTATTACTTTTTTAAATACCTAACTTTTAAATTTATTTTAAATAATAACGAAACATATGATTAAAATTCATTACTATTCGTTTTTATTATACTGTGTATAAACATGATTTTAACTTAATATATCAATATACCATACTTAAAATTAATTTGAAAAAATTAGGAAATTAACTAACTAGTAAAGTTAAAATTTTTTTTAAAAAAAATACATAATTTTTAACTTGTTAATGTCCACCTTTTCTAAAATGAATATAATATACATAATAATTATATTTTTGTTATTATACCTAAGAATATCGATAGAATTCACTATTGATAATAATAATTATTATGCATTAAATTATCATTTTTTTTTTTACAATTTCGACCTTTTTCGTTTTGTAGCACGTTAATGCGTACGTCGAAGAATCCCTGTCCGATTTCTACAAATTCGACGAAATCCTTAGACAAGACAGGTCGACGTGTGCGAGGAAAATGATTTGTCAAATCGCGGCCACGCCTGAAAAGCAGCTCAATCAAGTGGAGATCAATCTACTCAAATTGCTGAGGTGAGTTTTTGGTAGTGTTTATACTATTATATTTTTAGGCCAAACCGCAAATGATATAAACCGTAACACATTAAACGATAATCATATTAATAATAAATAAATTGCATGCTCTACGACAAATAGGAAAAACAGATATTAGATGTGTCACGGGTATCTCGATTTTATTTGATACATTTGCTGATGATTATAATTTTAAAAAAATTTCCATAAATGTTTTCAATTGAGTTATTATTGTTATAATATTAATGATGAATAAATATTTAAAAATTAATGAAAAACACAAATAATAAAAAAATAACGTAACAGATATTATAATTGATAAAAAAAAAAAACTAGAATATTAATGGGAGCTTAACTTAACATGCACATAACATGTACATATTTGTTTTTTAAACCATCATCTAATGTACACCAGATCTATATCGGACATCGGTTATCATATTGCGATTTTATATTTAATTAAAAGTTTTAAAAAGTGGTGACAAAATGTTGTCGTTGGTATATGACAAAAGCCTTCAACTGTTTCGATTGGTAACGTATAGGTAATCGGTGATTTCAGTATTATACTTATTAACTTCTCGTAAGAACAGAGGGATCGGTTTTGGATGAAACGGGTCGAGTCCGTAGTTATATAATATTGCAGTCGTGTATGAGCGAAAATTCCTAATAAAGCTTAGTAAACGACGCGCGGCGGTGGCAACGAAACGCCATTCGGGTATTTGCGTGAGTAAGAACAATTTGCAATTGAAAATTAATAGGAATTATAATTTTATGTTTATATATAATGACTTCCCTAAATTCTTCGATATATATATACAATATATTTTTATACGCCTTTATAAAATATTAATATATGTATTATGAAATTATAAATAAAGTCAAAAACAAATTGTGTATCATCCACAATACAAATTACGTGAATAATGATGTCGTAAAATATAAATTACCATTGTTATATGATCGTATTCTATTAGGACCCTACTTACATACGAAATTAAACGATAATTCCATACCAAGTGAATAGAGAGTGTTTTATACATTTATACTGTGAAAAAAAATCTTCGCACAAATTCGAATATTGATTCGAAGGTCTTAGCTCTTCATTTGAGCAACGATGGAGGAATAAACGCCATATTACAGTGCCATGACTTGATTTTTTTATAAATTGTGTACCAATGTGTAGTACGCTAAAACGATCGCATGTCGTTCGTATTAAATCTGTTTTTAAAATTCATTACACTACTGAAATTCGACCGATAAATGCAAAAGGGGCTGCCTATGCGAACGTTTTTTACCTCCGTCTAATTCCCACTCCAGTTATCCAGACGAGATTAATGATAATTTATTGACTTATTGTATTCGCGTGGGTTAGGTTAGGTCGTCGCGGTGTATCGATTTCATAATATTATATGCCTTTCGGAAAACAGCATCTAACGATACATATCGATGAATATATAATATATATATATTATCGTTGAGAGTTTTGGGATTTCCGGTAATTGATTTATCGAATTTATATTATTATATTGTGTAGGCGTATATAATATATTTCATAATCCATCAAATTATACAAAATAATATGCATAATTATTGTAATTACTCGTACCTATTCTATTAAACTGTTTGCGTTCGGTGCGTTTTATCCTATAAACCATCTGGATCGAGGTATAAACGAGTTCGTACGGTTAATAATAATTCATCGCGGTAGTATAATTTAATACAATATCCAATTATTTATTTTCTGATTTTCGGTTTCATATATTGTATTTTTTACAAACACAATTATTTACTAAATCGAATTTTATTATTATTATTATTATTATTATTATTAAACACTGCCGTGCAATCGGAATACGCAATATGGATTTCCAGATATCCAACGATGTGGATGATGACGTGTAGTAGCTCCGTAGTATTGTTCTAGGCGTATTTAGTTCGTAATGAGCTGTGCGCGTTGTGCCTATTACCCCAGAGTGCATAAATATAGATGGCTGAACACGTCATAATAATATATTTATACGTAGAAACAAAGAATGAGAGGCAAAAAACCGTAAAATAAAAAGGGGAAAAAAATCGAGTAAAAACACTAAACAAGTCTGTGTTAATTTATTACGAGAAAAGGAAAAGTCCCGAGTCTGAACTGCAAATATAAAAACGTCTAATTTATAAAGGTAATTAGACGACTATATTTTATATTTTTATTACCGTTACATAAAGTAACTTCTATATTATAGAGTAGGTAGGTACCTGTGTTTTTATCAGTACGAACTAATTTGGTTTTCGTTTGTCGTGTACAAAGCTCGCCTCCGATAAGAATTGTAATTATTTATAAATCAAAGCCGTGTCAAACATTGAAAGGCTTTAATGTGATCGATATTTATCACAAAATATATTTTATACACCCGTTATGTAATATTAATAAAAAACACGGTCACCGATTTTAACACTTCGATTTATATTGATCGTGATTTTAAATAATGTATTCATATCATTATATTTTTTCCACTATTTATAAGTTTAAAATATGGAAAAAATGGTATTTGATCACCGTAGAGGTTAAAATAATTGCAAAAACAATTATTGTTTGTCCTATTTTTGTTTATATATTAAAGCCATTTTCGTGGCCTATACTTATTTTAATATTATTGGGTGTTATTGATTTTTTTCTCCGTTTGATCAGCTTTGAATCACACATTTTTTCTTGTACTATCAATAATTGTATGGACCGTGTACGTAGTAATTTTCGTGTCGTATAATATGATCAGTGAATCGATCGGTTTCAGTAATTGTAGGTTATATACTACAAGAAACGTGTGATTAATTATTAAACACTGACGATTTTGAGGATTAAAACTGAAAAACTCCAATTTAATATTAGGTTATACTGATGGCTATATGAAATCGCAACAACGTACGCTATTTACCGAGCTTATAGATAATACTAACAACGATGTACAATTATAAATTGTCGTAACACCAAAAGTGTTTACTTGGTTGGCTTGTGGTCTGAGGTGGACGTGGATAGCCCAAAAAAATCGAACGAAATGGAACTGAATTGAGTTCGGTTTCGTGGTGTGTACATTTTTTAATTCTACGAACAAGTATAATATTTTATTTCCGTGTATGACTTTAAACGAAAACTACTCGGACGAGACGGTCAAGAATGGTCCGAAGTCACAGCGACGTAATAATCCTAATACGACTAACATCCTGTCGGTCGATAGCAATCAGACTAAAATACCTTTTTGGTAGACGCACACCTTTGACCATTCGCGGTCGTATACGCGTCGGTTTGAAGTGTGCACATTTTTGTCATCCGTTCCGAAACGTTTCCCCGTCTTAAGTGTCGGTGTCGCCTTATTCGGTAACATATTTATGCAATAATGATATTATTAATAATAATATATATTATGTGAGCGTGTTATTGTTACGTCATTATTGATGTTTTTGTTGTATAGTATTTTATTGTTATTGTATATACGTTCTAAGGGGTTTTCGCTTTCGGCAAGACCTCTTTAACAGACACGAATTTAAATTATGTATTGGAATGAAAACGGATACACCAGTATAATATGACCTGCGGTACGAAAACGACTGAAGTCGACGTTCGACAATAATAGTATATAAAGTAGGCACACGAAATAGTATGTTATTGTAACGTTTCCAGCGGGACGTTGTATGTGTCGCACAATGTGCACGATGACAACTGATTTCGTGTCGTTATTATTGAATAATCTTGTTTTACCCGAGTTATTGTCAATTTTACAACGAACCGAACGTGCACCTGACCTAAGCCGTGACGGATTCTTTTATTCGCACAATCGCGTACCAGAATAATATTCACGATGACTATTATAACGGACTGATGCAGTATATACGACGAGTTCACGTATTTTCGTATAACGTGACTAGGGACGGCCTGGGAGATAAATTCAGGCCAGGAAAATGTATTACCCAGGCCACATATCAATGTTTACCATGATAGCGTTACTTTAGTGGGGGGATGGGGTAGAGGATGGCTAAGCTTATGTTCTACCCTCTCCCCACCAAACTACCCAATTTATTGTATAATTATTTATTTATCTAATATTTTGGTTTTTATTATATGCAAGAGGACAAAAAAAAAATATACATTCAATCAGCATCAATATTTTAGTGAGACTGTTTATCTCAATTCAATTTGAGCTTGAAGGCCTAGTTACACCTATATCTATGACTATGTATTCTTTTTAAAAATTTAACAAAAAATTCAATTAGCCACTATATGCTTGAATTTTTTATTACAAATTATATTTTATAAACACTAATAAACAAACCAAAAATAATATCATTATCAATATTTATCAAAATTTATTTTTCAACTAACATTGACATAAATGCTTCAGCAGTTTTATTACAAAGTTTACTTCTTAACCTTTTTTTTAAATAGTTTAATGTAAGAAAATGATGGTTCATAGGCAACTTGAGTAACAGGAAGACACAATAAATACTTATAAGCAACTGTTAATACTTGATAAGCGTTACTGTATAAATGATATTTTATCAATAATTTGTAACAACACAGTGTACAGTTTCTACAACTATTACACATAGCTTGACTTATTTTCTCAGTCAACTTCCAAATCATCCTCATCTGTCATCACTATATCAATCTCCCAATTCATTATTTCATACTTATCTGCAAACGACATCTTTAAAAATGCCCAGTTATTTGAAAAACGTATTAATTTTCGACGAAACTACACAATAATAATAATGCTTTTATGCATCCCAAAATACCCATATTAAATGAGAAATTCTAATTATTATTTATTAGTTATAGGTGGCATAAGATAATAATAACTTATAATATTATAATTTACTTTACGGGTTACAGGTGTTCGAATCGGGTTTTTTATACTATAGTATAGTAGTTTACAAATATTAATAATATATTTTTTTAGTATAAAAAAATTAAAAACTACTTCATTATTTAAAAAAATAATGTGATATAGCCGTCAGGCCAATGACAAATCCCAATAAATCAGACCACCGGGAACCTCCCGGTATCCCAGTGCGCCAGGCCGTCCTCGAACGTGACGGTTTTGACAATAGGAATCGAAAACCACGGGTAAGAATGTAGTGCCACGTCTTAAAAACAAAACACGACATTTTGCCAAAAAATCTTACGATACAAACCAGAGTAATGTTATACCAATTATTTTATAAGGTATATTATAATATTATCATATCGCATTAAACGCGAAATCTAATTAATGATACAAAACTTTATGGCACTTTTTTTTAATTCCCAGCACTGCCGCTCACACCCCGCGCGCCTCACGCCAACAATACGACACACTGTTTGTGGCGTATTTATCAACTAAAAAATAAAATCGATAGTAAATCAAATATACACGTCGAAATAGTGTCATACGTGGCCGAAGGTATTATTGCGGATAAATCGTAAAATACAAAATAGTCGTCTAGGGGTTTTCCGGGGCATCAATTCCGCAGTACGCGGTTTATCGTGTGCAAGCGTCCGTGTTATAATAATGATGATTTATCGAATGTGCTGCAGTGTCCAGATATACGTCGGGGGTGCAATGGGGATTAAAGTCGGGCGGCGGCGTTTCGACCCGACTCGCGCGTAAGAGGGTCGCTTTTCGGGGGTTTGAAATTTTAAACGATGCGAGCGGGAGGGAGACTGCCCTGTTGTTAACACATGATATAGGTACCTATATGTTTTCTGGTTTTCGGTAAGCCATTAAACATTTCACAAATACAAAAACGAGCGAACTTATTAGTTCGAACCAAAGAGTGCTAATTAAGTAATAAATTATAATTATTCCGCAAAAAATAACAACCTTTTCGTTTCGGTCAAAAATTATATTTTACCCGAACTTGTAACGCATCTATATCAGACTTAACACGTAGGTTGCATATAATGTGACACTATCATTTTGTATCATGATTCATTATAGATGTAGAGCTCGGTGCTGGACGCATTTAAATATTTGTTTGAAAACTAAATAGCTTTGATTCGATACAAATTAGTTTCGTTGTGTTATTCACTCTTCTTTTCTTTTACCCTTTGCACTCGACTATATTGGGCCGGCCCATTTGTCCTACATACGTCCTACTAACCTTATGCAGACCTACACTTAAAATAAATTCTTATATTCACTTATACTTTTGTCGTTGTCAATCCTCTACTACTGTCTACTTGTACTACTATTAACCTAACACCTAAGCGGGTATCTCTTTGTACTCTTTCCAGCATTTTAATGTCCACCACAACATTTCCTTTTCCTATTATGCATTTACCCCCAAATCTATTAACATCCTATGCAAATGCTTATTATTCTCCCTATGATGCGTCTCCATAAACTGCTTCATATAAAATATCAGTTCCATCTTTGATTTGTGTGGCACAAATTTAAACTGAAATTTAGAAATCGTAGTCATCAAATCATTAAACAATGACTTTATTAAATAAAATATGTTTTTATCGCGTTTACCAGTCACAATTTTTTTTTTAAGTATGAAACAAATACAAAAATTATTTCGGCCATCGATAATATCCGTGTATAACATATATTATACAAATGTAATTTATTGTTATTTGAATAATTTTAAATCGATCGATAAAACTAATGGTATGGAATTGATTTGAAACATAAGTTTTAGTGGGAACGATAGGAAAATTATAAAGTTTATATTTGATTTTTTTGCAGAAATTGTGCATAGGTACTTAGTTTATGATACAGTCTATAACGTCTATACATCTAATAATATATAATACATTGTGTGTAACGGCTTCAACTCTCACTAAAAAACCGTTCGATTTTATTTCCGATACTTGTTATTTATTTTTATTAAAACTTATTTAATCGTGGCTTACACAATATGGCACAAATGCACGATTATGCGTGTCGTTACTTACATAATTTCCATAATGCCATATGGTCTTATCTAGGAACACGTTACCACGGAGTTCAGCGCCTATTAAGATGACACATGAAAACACGCATTCTTTGGGTATAGCTTATACAATCGTTATAACATAAGCCAAATTTACATTTTCAATATATTTCTAATACGGCATTATTGATTTTGCTGCGATTTCACCTATTATAAAATTTACAATATATATATGATAACAATATTAGTACATTGGCATCGGTTATTTTTCTATAATATAATTTAAAATCGAGTTATAAGAGTATTTATAATATTGTATTAACGTATAAATTATAAAACCCACTATGAAATAGGGAAAATTCACTCTTGTATTGAAAGAAATAAAACTTTACTTGAAATGCAGTATACATTTATTTACCTTATTTACGTAATTATTTGTTTTTATTTTGTTTAAAATAGCGATGACGACTAAATGAGTATCATACTATCATTCTTTCATCGCCACAGCAAATAATATAGTAATACTCAGTTAGGTTTCTTCAATATTAGCATTGGAACTAGTGGTCTGTATGTGTGTGTGGGGGGGGGTAGGTTGTAACCATTCGAAATGTGAGTTTTATTTTTTACGAATTCTACTTAGTACATATAGTTGCATAATAATTTGTACCTACTGAAATATTAGAAATTATATTTTATAACGCCGTGTAAGTGTATAAGTGTACCGTATACACTAGTCTTCAGTTGAATGTCACATTGTCCGTGATAAAAATGATTAAAAATTTTTTCACGTCCTGAGATCAGGCTTCGACAGGTGTACAACGCGACCGTATTAGCCAGTAACAACAATAATTATTATCTACTGGCCACTAGAATTATCACCTTAATTAATTACGTACGACTACAAAGAGGTGTTATAACATCGACCACATAATCTAATTATGACAGTAATTTCATCGTATTATTACTAATATATGATCTTGTTTTTTTTCCCGCGCCGAACCTGTCCAATTGTTATTGTGTACGAGTTATTTAATATTTATGTAATAATATACATTAGTTGATGCGTATCAGTCGCACGTGTAAATCGAAACGGAAAGCGAAAATAATTCCGAGCGAATGAATGCGTCGTGGAAGTCCGACCGGACGCAAATCTCCAGAAGTCATTACTTTATTATTATAACTATTATTACGTTGAACATTATACCTTATACAATGTTACGCGTTCCCCGCGATCGGTGCTGCAGCAGTATGTCAAGAGATTATTTGCACGTACGTCTACGCTGCGCGTGTACGCGAATATTAGGTGGTACCTACCTAAATAGCTCGTGACATCGTTCTCACAACGAACGCAATTGGAAAGTCTACAAGCGCCGCCGATCGAATGATAAAGGTTTTTCTATAAATTCTACAGAGACACCCTTAACCGATCGAGAGCGGCATAACAAATATAGTTTATAATGTGATATTACTATAACGTTAACGTACAGTCTTACTTTAAACTTATTATAAAAGTATTCTAAAATATACATCAGAAACTGTTGTTGATAAATATTTGTTCGTTATTGTAGGAAAATATTATTTTGAAAATTATCGTGTTCAAGAATCTAGAAATCAATAGAAATAGAATAATACGGTTTATTGTAAAATATAAAAATTAATTATTTTAAGGTGATAAGATTAGAAGTGTAGATAGAATGGTAATCTATAAACACGCCTGCGGGCTAAATCTGTAATTTTAAATAACTATAATATTATTTATGTCCCTCAATGTGTATAAAAATGCAATTACTTTGAGAATAATTTCAAAATAAAATAAATTATAGGTTGTTGTTGTTTTTAAATTTTTAAGTCGTTAACGTTTCAACAAAACAGGAAGTAAAATATATTATTATAATACAATTATGAAAATATGTCGGATTATATTGTGTGCTCCTGAGAGTTTACAAGGAAAAAAATTTCGAATATTCATCGAATAAACATTCTACTATATTATGTAGTCGAATTGGGTTTGGGAAAAAGAGTAAAACGTTTAGTATATAATATTATAACGAGATGTATTAACATAAATTCTTTTAACATTTTTTTCCGACAGGTAAATAATGTGTTAGAAAATACTTTTACATAATTCTATGATTGAACACGACAAACTGGAAATGACATACGTCATCCTTTAATGGATAACATTAGAAAGCCGTTTTTCCGTGATCACGTATAAATGTATTTTTGGTCAATGTAATTTATTTTTTCGTTATAGTTCTCTATTTTATACATTTTGACGTATTAATATACAAATACATATAGTATCTAAGTACATTTTCATGTCTCCGAACACGGACGTAGACTCTTTGAAAATAATAAGCTCTTTGAAGTATATATTATGCTATAATAATGCTCTACAATGTTCAAATATTATTGAGTTTGATTTATACTCGTATCAACATAATTATTAAATTATTATACATCAAATACAAAATATCGATTATTGATTCAATTATCGAAAATAGGTTATGTACAAAAACGAATTAAATTGTTACGTATTTACTATTTACTATTTTGATAAGAAATAGTTGTCAATTTTAAATACATATTGGATATATTATTATATGATAATATTTGCATCCAACAGCTTTTTAAATGTATGGTCATTGTGCATGTCTATAACAATATATTATTTTTGAATATAATTTATCAACCATTTTATGGTAGCAATTTAATATTGCTATCAAAATTTGTAATACGATACCGATAACTATACCGGTCGTGAAAGTATTTTATATAATTACTTTTTATGTAAGTAGTTAGTTTTTTCTTCAACTATTATTAGTATCAATAATTTTAAAGTTGTCATAATCAGCATTGGCGAACTTAGTGCGATTTTTAATTAAAAATTATAAATGTTAGTTTTAGTTTTGTTTGAAATACAACATAGTCATAATTGATATTTGATAAAATATACTTTTGAAATAGATATTTAAATAGGTACTTGAATAAAAAGAAATGAAAAGTGAAAATGTAAATAGTGAAAAGTAATAGATTTTAATTACGTCTGATCGTATTCGTGTATAATAGATATAGTGTTTTAAAAAAATACAAAAACAAGAATTTATATTTTTTAAATGCAGTAAGAAATTATTAAAATATTATTCACACCGAACGTTTGCAAGCACGTCCTAAATTTGGGCACTGGTAATACTGTCCACATTTGTTGTACATGTATAATATTGGTATATTATACGTGGATTTAATTATTCGTTTTCAGGTCTGTGATTTTAGTTTGCTCGATATTGCTATTTGGGGTAGTGTTCATCGAGATTATGAAAAAATAAAAATACCTCGAGAGGAGCATTACATATATGATAGGGTGGCAAAATTGACGTACGACGGATCTCCTCTAACGATGTGTGAACACATTCGAATCGAGTCCGCGTGTTATACGAGTATTATATATTATATGTTGTATACGAACGGAGGTTAACTTATTGCAGTGGAGTTGTTTATTTTAAACGATAAATTTCGGATCATGAAGCAGTGAACTCTTGAAAATTTGTACAAACGGTAACTGCGAATAGTCTATAAACAATACGAATGCGCAGACTAAACTAGTTATTATTCGATAAGTTTATGAATTTTAGAAAAAAAAACACGATTTTAAGTCGTAAAAATATAATAATTTCGAAATAAAATTGCATTATTTTGAATTTTCACTGTTAACATTAATAGTTATTTTTAAAAAATTTCAACATAATATCGTGTTGTTATTATTTTAGATAACGTAAAAAAAAGAATCTAAAGACAGTTTCATTGTTCGGAAAAATGACTGATAAGTGATAAAAAAATAAATTACTCTGTATACACAGTTCGTATACTGTCTATATTGTGATCAGCCAAACAATGCGTACACGAAAACCATTGTTTTTTCTCTTAAGCAGACGATGTGTATACAAAATATATCTTGCAATAAATTATTCATATCAAATGAGACTTGAATAAATATAAAATAACGAATGATTTAATACTTAAAAAAAAAAAAAATACAAAATATTACTTATGTAGTATACTAGCATATTATTATTATTCACTCTCACATAAAATTTCCATCAAAGAAATAAATTGCTTAATAATATATAATATAATTTATATAATTTTGAATAGTTTTTATAAAAAAAAACATTTTAAATAAACCTTTATTTAAAAAAAGAACATAAATTATAGAGATACTGTAGTATTCAACTTTTAAAAGCGATTAGAATAATAATTGTTTTTAATTGTTTTGATGTACCTATTAACTATTAAAATACACACAAACAATGATATGCTTAAATCAGAGTCTCTGAAGAAAACGTGTAACTATAATAATTGCACGAAAATATGCAAAACATAATTACGAACATACACTAGTATATTAAATTTTTTGTAAAACGAATTTTGATCGAATTCAGTAAAGGGTTATCAAAATAAAATATAATATACATCATATTATACACTCGGTTACAGGGGTGGATCTTGACCATGATAACAGGGGAATGGGGGTGATTTTTAAAGCGCACACATTAATTTTGATAAAGTATTTATTTAGGTACATACGTATGTTACTTTCCACAGTCTCGTATAGAACAAAAAAAAAATAATTTTTATAGTAATAGTAATAAAAAAATATATCACTATAATTTTGTTACCCATGAAGTATAATTACGTCTAAAACTAAAATCAGGGACTTCAAATTATTTTTGTTTTGAGAGAACGGGGGGGGGGGCGATCGCCCCGATCGACCCTCCCCCCTGGATCCGCCACTGCACGGTTGTTATTCCTATTTAATCGCTGTGAGACGTCGCGGACCAAAAACCTTTAGCGATGCCTTCTCGCCAGCAATATTATTATAGTTTCGTACACGGTATTGTTCAAGAAACTCTGGCAGATGGTGTTGTTCGGCGAGAACTCGGTCGAAACGGAACAACGATAATAGCTTATAGCGATTTTATCACAATAATATATTTTTTAGTAACAATAATAACCACTTGCGATTTTATGCACAAACTAGGCGCGTAAGCGTTTCCGTCGCACGAGTGCAACACGAGTGGACCACAACCGACACGCCGGGGCGCCGTTAATTTATCGCGCGCCTACAACTACTACTATAACAGTCTACCACTACTCGTGGTATCGATTAGTTCTGAGATATTACAACTACGACTACTGTGGACAAAACGATACATTCGGACGGTTTAAAAATAACTCTATAAAATGCGTCGAGAACGATATAATATTAAAATATGCGATTATTTGTTTGGCGACCAACTACAGTGTACGTGTCAGTATAATATTATTATAATCAGTAATAAATTTGTCAATTTTTAGCCAATTACTGTCAATGCAAAAGAGCCCCACATTTACCTCGAGGTAGTATTAATTTACCCGACTAATCGCGAAAGCCAAAACACGAGACTGCCTTATTTCGGTTTGTGGTATTTTTACGTCGAATATCAACTAATTTCCGTGCAACATGCAATACAGTATTAATTTATTATACTTTAGAGTTGTACAGCGGTTTTTCAATCATAATATTTGTAAATATTGTAACTAAACTATATATTATAATGTAAAAATATGTATAATACAGTCAACAGATCTTAAAATAAGACAGTCCAAAGCTTACTTGAATATTTACGAAGGCCGAGAATACAAATTGTTTTAAAAGTATTTTATAATTTTTGAAAAGTCGTATTTAATACATGCTTTTAGGTATTTCGCCATTTCAGTTATTAGTTTTAGATGCGTAAATAAAATATAATTTATAATATTATTATTTTTGTTTCAAAACTATAATCTTCGAGTTTTGCTGGTCATGTTTTAGGTGTGAATCTACAAATACTTATCGATATAATGATTTAGTTTTTTAAGGTTATCGACACAATATTCGAAAGACCGAGTAAATAGTGGAACATTATTGATATCACTTTAAAATCAATATAATAAAACTATAATACAATGTAGCCAATGTATAATTATTGAAATATATCAATTTCAAATTGACAAAGAGTTTCTTGTTCTTTCCTTTTGCGTTTAATAGTAATATTATTTGTTTTGTTAATTTTTCAGTCCCACTGAACACTTTGGCGAAAATGTGGCAAAGAACATATTCCGAAAGGCCATGGATTTGGGACGGAGTAAAAAGAACGTGGAGGCGTGTCATTCAGAGTATAAAAAATGCAGATTCAACACAAGACAAATGTTTAAATTATTCAGTTCGTTCATGTGACCCTGACTCATCGTTCTGCGCCCGTTTGTTTTCTACCGATTCAATACGAGCCTGTAAATTATGTGCCAAATACGTGTATTATTACTACTACTACTACTATTATTATTATTATTAATATTAATATTATTATTTTTTATTTGTTATTAATCAATTGATTAACAGCATGTAATATGTAATTATTTTGTATGCATATAATTAGCAAAGTTGGGCAAGTTAGTCGTTGTTTTTTACTAAACAAAATTAAGTCAATCATTATAAATCATTATAATTATAAAATATCAATAAAATTAGATTTAAAGTTGTTATATTGTTATCTTATATTTAAAATATTTTCAACAGTAGATAAGTTTATTGGAAATTAGTATTGAGATCAGTGAATATATACACTAAATAAAGTATAATATTATGTATAACTGGACATAAACATTTAAAATGAAAATTTGAAAATAAGAAAATTACCCAAATCATATACCATGCAATTATACATTTGTCAAAATATGCATAATTTATTTTAACGCATTTATTCATAGTTAAATCTATATTATAGTACAAAGTGAAGTTAGAAAATGACTTAGGATAGTTAATTTTATAATGATTGAGTCGTAAAGTTACCGTAAAAATAACTGTCTAATTAGTAAGTACTAAGTGCTCAACTTTGAATATCGAGTGTATACTTTACATACGTCTAGTTGTAATAAATCGTCATTGTTATCATTAATATTTCACCATATTGTTATGTTGTTATCGTTATAGTGGACGTGGCACCGTATAATAATATCATTATTAATGTATGAAAAATCGTTTCATTGGATATTGTACCAAAATAAATATATATATGTATGGTATATCATGTTTTTCTAGAGAAATTCAGAGGACGAATAATGTAGTTGTGGCTGGGTCAATACGATTTCTCGTTTTTTCAGACATATTTATCGAATACGCATTCATTTCTAGTGTTCTAATTTATTGGCACTAACGAGTTAAGTGTAGTTGGCGCATTTTATATCATAACACTATATTGTATAAGATTCACGTGTATATTAATATAATAATAATGCCCATTATTGTCGTTGTTATAATCGTCACAACTACATGCGCTGTATAAAATGTCATTATAATATAGAATTGTTTACTTTGACTTTGAATACAACCAGTCGAATATCCATTTATTTTAACAAATCGAATTTTCACAAAAATGTATTTTTCTTTTATTTCTACGTATATAAAAAAAGTTGTTCATATTTTACACGACTAAACGACGATATTTTTGGTTTCCAAACCAATCGAATAACATGCATTATTACAATAGGTTTATTATACAGACAATATTATATTATTACTAATTTTGTTGTTGCATTAAACAATTTTCGTATACACACTCGCCCATAACATTATACAACCGGTGCGCTGTAAAATAGTTACACATAACATTATAGTTCCGTCGAATAAAACACCGTTTTACGGATGCGTGTGTGCATACTTTGTGTACAAAGCTAAATTGCCGTTTATTCACAATAGTCCTTTGATTCGCGTTCGTATTTGCGTGTGCACATCAAACATGCATGCACAGCACTTGTATGGGTAGGTAAATACAAAAAAGAAAGAAAGAAAGAAAAAAACACGCATACGTACGACATATTATAATAATGTATACAGCTATACCGCCCGGTCTGGGGAGATTCAATTTTTGTTTTTAAAGATTTCCACGGTATTTCGCTTGACGTAAATCGGCGAAAACGTCAAATTTTACGTCACCGCACGACGCGGTACACACACCATTTGTGTACGCCAGACGTCTTGTACACGCCAACATGTGTGTTTGCTACAGCGCGTATACGGAATAAAATCCAATATAATGTTATATCGTTCTGCGCCACTGTGACGCGGCTATATTATTCCAATAGCAGACTGTAGTGAACGCTGCCGGCGACCCCGCAGATATTATGTTTGACGTACGGCAAAGTGAATTAATTGACTGGGAAAATGCCAGTAAAAGTCGGTCGAAACATACAAACAGCCGCTTATTAAATAAAGTCACAAATCGCAATTATCATTAACGTAACGAGGCAGGCCGCGTTCGGCGTGAAGGTATTCGGCACGGCCGCGACAGAAACGCGCTGTGCCTAGTCGCCGGAATCCCTCGTACGCGTATTAATACTGTCGGGTGTACAGCGCTCGAAGTGGAAGGGAGATGAAAACTCGCTTCGAGATGTGTGTTATTCGGGATATCTAACTCGAATTCATATTTCTAGAGAATAAAAAAAAATTCGAGCTGTCAAGTTTTTCGAGTTATCGCGTCTCGCACGTATACATTGTTGGCATGTGTGGCGTCCCTGTTTTTTTCCTACACCAGAAATACGACGATTTGGCCAATCACTTGTAGCTGTTTATCGTACCTACGCGAATGCCGTTTTCGTATTCGTTATTAGTTATTATAGTGCACAATTCATAGTTTTAGTAGGCAACGTTCGAATAAGTATGATATAAGATAAATTATTATTAAGATCATCCGTAACACCTCTCTAAAGTAACTATAGTTGATGTGTGCATTTTAAAACGCACAGGATAATAAATTATAACGATTATTTAAATTCTTATATTATCTACACCAGTGTGGTATCCAATTGGTGGTCCGTGGACCCCCAGGGGTCCGCGTGTAAATGCTAGCGGGTTCGTGGTTGTGTAATATCGCGATTAAAGATATATCGTGTGTAGTACTGAAGCGATATTTTTATTTTATTTTAGTAGAATTATTAAATTCGTTGTGGTTTGAAATTCCGGGTATTTTGAAAAGTTTTGAACCATCTCTAATGAAGTTTGATTATCGCGAAAAAGGTCGACAATAAATTTATCATAAGTGTATATGATTTTCATAATTAAACAACATTGAATAATAAGTACTTAAAATATTTACAAATAAGGGGTCCCCGGACCAATTTAAGCTTTAGGTGGGGGTCCGTGGCATCATACTAAATGGGAACCACTGATCTACACAAAGTCGCAAGTGCTTGGCTGACGTTTGACGTGATGACCTCTCTCAAGATCTCCGTACCTATGTTTGTAGTCGGAATAAAGGGCTATAGTATCAATTATTTTATTTATCTTTTACAATTATTCGCGAACCTAAGGTAAAAGTTTTAATACAAAAGTAACTTTACATTATCCCATCATACTTTTATTATTTCATATTTTGTGCATTTCAATTAAAACCATGCATATTCTTAACTTCCAGGTTTATATAAATTTTCAAAGACCGAGTATTACCTAAATCCTGTGCGATCTGAGTGTTCTACGTCCGTCGTATTACTGCTAAACATTACCATTGTATGTCGTGTGTGTAAAATAATTCTACGGGCTTACGACGAAATACTTCGAAAATATTTCTGGTCTTCTATAACTTATATTAATAATTACGAGCTACCTAATATCGTACAACGGTTTCTAGTACCACGCAGACCACTAATGTTCGCCGTGGACTTGTTTATAGTCACAACGCCGCGAAAATGCTTAGTAATTTACCAGTCTTATATTTACGTAGCATGTGACTATTTCGTGTCAAACAAAGAATTCAGCTGAATCTATTTTATTTTTTATAAATCAACAAGACGTGTTCTATTTATTTAAAATGGTCCATATTTCTCACACACGTCCAAAGGTCGCTTAAATAAATATACCTACACGAGCACCGAGTCGACCATAACGATCACTATGATACATGACGAACTTGAATACGGATCAAGATCCGTAACAATACCGTTACTTGTACTACCTAAATATTGTTTATAAATGCGATTTATTACTACAGTTTTTATTTTCAGAAAATTACGATGTACATAATATAATATAAGTAGTTTTAGTATTATATATCACGAGTATTTTATATTATATTATAAGCTGTCGAACAGTAATAATTTATGATATATACTCGGCATTAAGCTCATATATTGTATTTGTTGAATGTTTGATCGATAGAAACGAGGGAAGGCCATGAGAAGTGTAATAGTTAATTGTAAATTTAAAATAAATTTATTTAAATATGTTCAAAAATAGTATAAAATTATGTAAGTATTTTTAATTTTGTAAATTTAATATAACTGGACAGTTGTGAAGGCTTTTATGATTTGGTGACAAAAATACAAATAGTGAAAAATGCTCTCACAGCCCGCCCTATTTTAATATAATGTGTCCTTTTCCTGTTCTGTTGGAAAATTAGGTCACTGGGTATCTGTGTGATAATTAGGCCTGTAATCGTTGTAATTTGTACATTTTTTACATTTTATCTTCTCCTTACTTTATATTTCTTGTTCTGAATGCGAGTTTGTGACAAGCCGCTTGTCCAACATTAATATAGTCGTAACAATAAGTACCTGTTATTTCACATAATTTACAACCGTAATAAGTTGCTGTTAATTATGACGTCGGTTGTTGCAAGTGATGTACCCGAACAATGATCAGTTAATTTCAACCAGTAAAGTTTTCACCCTCCAGGCATAAACTTGAGTAAAATGATATATAATAAAACTGCACACGAATAGATAACGACCTAGAGAACTTTCCTAAGCTTTTGTATTATATTTTATCTATTATTTTTAATTAGAAATAAGTATACATATTTATATTTAAAAAATTTACCATCAGAGGAAGTTTATCAAGTAAATGTTTTATTCTCGTAATACTCGTAATTGTTAGTGTAATGGAGTTTTAAAACAATAATAATTGTTAACGTTTTTTTGCTGATTGGTTAATTGTTGATATATGTGTACGTTTTTTGTTTATAATATAATAGTCCAATCTAAATAGATACTTAATTGTTTCGACCACGGCGGCAAAATCTGATTTAAATTAAATTTATTAATGGTGATTTTTTTTTGTAGCTTTAATTTTGATTTGCTATTTGGAATAATCACATCTTTGTAGAAATTCATAAGTGTTTCTTCTGTAAATATAACCTAGATCAGTTTGTAATATGCTCGACGACAGTGCTTTTCAAACATTTTTTTGTCACGAGGCCTCCTAAATTTAATGTGAAACTGTCAAGGCCCCCTCAATCAAAATCATTAATTATTTTATAGCTTACCAGAATTAGGTTAGGTATATTATATTATATATTTAATGGCTCATCAGTCATATAGCTACGGCCCCCAGTTGGAGAAGCACTGCCTTACGACACTCTGTTTATTACGCCAGTTACGATGTCTATATTTAAAACTTAAAATGTTATTCTTATATTCTCTTGACTGTTCATAGGAAGTTCAGAAGTATCCAATCATTAAATCTTCATTTTTAACTAAATTGAATAACACTTCCAAATAATATACATTGTGTTCACAAAAAAAAAAAAACAACCACCTTTTAGAAAATATCAATAGCGAGATTGTCTATATTAGTTTAATTTTCATTAATATTATGTTAATTGTTAGCAGTACTATAATAAAATATATTACTTACTTCATCGGTTATTATCAATTTATTTTTATCATAACCATTCAAATTATTACTTTGTCTTTTCATAATTGGTGATATAGAACAAGCAAGTAATAAGCATAAGTTATATACAATGTGTATGCATGTTGTTGAGGTAACAGCAAAAATACTCATAAATTCAACTATGAAACATTTAGTTAAATTTTCAAATATTTGTTCTGAAAGAAAACAACGCATACAACTATAATATCTATACATTCATCGCTCTGTTCAGAATCTAAAATTAACAAAAATGTTTTGAACTTAGTCTAGTAATTAATGTTTGTTTTAAGAAAAACTTTACATAGAAAAGAATAATGTAAAAATGTCAATTAATAAACCTGACCTAAAAGTACTATACCACGATGCCTCTCAGTGAGTACCTATAGTTAGAACCTTTTAATTATGAGCTTATTTTTTTCAGTTAGAACTTTTTGTTCTTAATTAAATATATTATGTTTCCCGGGAAACCAAATTCAGTTATATTTCAGTATTTTGACTCATGATATTAAAATAAAATTAATATGATGGTACCTACTATTGTTTCTAGAGTTTTAATTTTTTGAAAATGTAAATATTTAATAATACAGCAGGTATCATATTATTATTATAATTGAATGATTGACAGTTGGCACTATTAACTATTAATATGAGATAGTAGTTTTAGAGTTTATTTGGAAATTTATATCATCATCTAAGTAGAACGAAATATACCTATAGATTTAATATTTGAATTTTGAGTAATACTATTTATCTAAATACTATATAGTTATTAAACAACGAATGGTTTTACTTAGATCACTGTTACGTGCCATCGACAACCAGGTTTATCAATAAATATTGATGTGAAGATTTATTCAACTGAAATCACTTGTAATTTTTATTTAATATATTTAATTAAAATAAAAATAATAATTTATATAATGGAAAACCAACACCAGGATCTTTGAACTGAAAAATAATATGTTAGGCTAAAAATATGTTTAATATTTATGTATTATATCTAAAATTATACAGTTAGTAACTATACATAGTTACTAGCATATTTTACTGATTACCAATGCTACATATTTAAATAAGTAGGTAAGAGCAAGAAGAGAAAGCCAAAAGAAGAGCCGAGAATATTTAATATTCTGGTGAATTATAATATAACACACATAATACCTATAATATATTAAATATATTAAATTATTAAAGTATAATGATAATCTATGAAGGCAGTATTTTAGTCGAGTAGTATTTAAATACAATAGCTTCTCGTTATGTCGAATCTCAAGGGGAACAGGAAAAAGTTCGAGATATTGAGTTTTATTAAAATACTTAAAAAAAATTGAAAAATTGGTAAATTATTTGAATGCTTAATATGCATAATTTGAATACTTAAAAATTAAAATACTAATACTAATACTACATACATATAAATAAACTACAATAATGAATAAATACATTTTTTTTTTTAAATCTATAGTTAATTTTTGTATAACTTTTGTTTTTGTAAGAATGTAAAAATTAATTGTAAGAATATTTAATTTACGCTTATTTTCCATTTCATTATATTGTATACGAATAACTACAATATTGACTATTAACGCGTGAAATAATTATTACTATACTGAATGTATGGTTTAATTTTTGTTCTTACCGTAATAAAAATATTATTTATGTAATTTTTATAATTTTATTTCGAGTTATCGAGAGCAAAAAACTATTAAGTATAATGGTAGTTTCAAAGGGATTTCAATGTACTTCGAGACAGTGACGTTCGACATAGTAAAAACCTACTGTATTTAGATAAATATTATATTGCAAAATTTTAATATTATATTAACATATCAAATACCAATAGTCTTCTACGACAGTTATTAGTCCCTATATCGCATTCAACTCTTGAATTAAAGAATTTGTTTAGTGTATTTATATGCATGAGTATAATCAAGTATATTTCTACTGCGAGTTTAATGTAGGCTCGAATAATAATAAAATAATATGCAAATAAATAGATAATAATTAATAAATTAATAATAATCTAACCTAATCTATGTTAGGTCCGTGGTTCGTTATATCACTAACTATAACACATTTTTAAATTTATTTAGATCCTATTATTAATTCTAGATCCATTATAACTCTTCAAATAATTTGTTTAAATGTAATTAGTGAAATCGTATAGAAAATATTGTATAGAGTAATGATAATTAAACCAGTATAATTTTTTTGAAAAAATAGACTTTCAATGAAATTATTTTATCACGTTTTAATTTTGAGCTCGTGGCGGGAAAAGTATTTACGAAATAAAAACTTCAACAATATCGTTAAATAGTTCGGCATTTAGGAATTGTATTGTATAAAATTTGGAAACAAGTATACATAATATAATTAGTAGGTATCTAGTATTCTAGCAATTGTTTACAGAACACCCAGCCCGCAAGCTTGTCACCGTGTGAAACCAAAAAAAAAAACAATCTACCAGATGTCTAGTAAGCCTGTCACCCAGGAAAGCGTAAATCATTCAAACGTAAGAGTGCTCACGAGATACGACCTGCATATTAGCCATATTTTGTCATCGACTATGAAAGTACCTTTATGATAGTCGTAATCAACGTTTTTATTCGAAATTTTTAATTTTTAATTTACATCAAAATAAAACATTTGCACTCTACTAAAAAAAAATATTCGTGTTAACGTCGCATTATTTTGTAATAGGGTGAACGACCTATACATTCACTGAGCACACCATAGTTTTGGTACAGTCGGTAATATTCTGTTAACATATTATCAAGAATCTTTGATATTGTTTTCAAAAACATTGATAGGGTTAAAAATTTATAAAGCCAACCTTCAATAAGTGTACCTACGTGTCACATACTCTGATATTTACATGCAATATAAAACAGAACATACTGTAACTTAAGTCCGCGATTCCATGTATTCCAATTTTCAATACATAATGAGGATTGAGGGGTATACAACAATATACACGTGTCGAAGGGGGAAGATTACAACAGTGAAGTGGAGTAACCTAAACTACTTACATCTCAACAACTTCGAGAAAGAGAACCAATGTTCAGTCAAGCAGTATATTACATAAAAAAAAAAAAATCGTGTGATCAATCGATCACTGCAGTGTTAGATATATTATGGTTGGTCCAAAATAAACATTTTGTAAATGAATTTATGTATAAAAGATTATTATTTGTATTATTGTATATAGTATATTTAAAAGAATTAAAAAAAACGATGAAGTTTTGAACTGGTGTAGCGTGTAAATTAGTCCGTGTTTTTATTGAGACTATTAATTATTTTATAATTGCTATTTATTTGAGGACGTATTGAGAATATTATTAAGTAGTTATTAGACAAGTATCAACACATGCGTATAGAGACGGTGATAAAGTAAAATCTAGAATCATTTCCTCTGAGAGAAGCTAATTCATTGAAAAATATCAATAATAATACAGTTTAAAATTAAGATGTAAGTTAAAAAATATTAAACAAACATTAAGATTTATAGTTTTGAAGACAATTATTTGATATTGGCTGTTTATAAGTAAATATGTATTATGAAGATTATTATTACCTATGTTATACATATATGCATAATATATATATAAGAGATTAATAAATAAAGAAAGAAACAAACGAATAAAGTTGTATAGTAAAGAAAATACCTATTAAACGGAAATCATATTTCAATTGCACTTTAAAGTAAGTTACTTTTGAGGTTATCAAAATATATTATTAAAATTATTAATCACCTATTTTATTACTATAATTTGATTGATATAGTGAGTTTTAATTTAATAGACAACTACTAAGTTAAACCACTTTAAGATATTATAAAACTACTGCCAAGTGGGAAAATATTTAGAAAAATATATTTAATTGATGCATTAAAAGCACAGCAACCAATGTTACAGGCAGAGCTAAACTTTATAAAAAATGTGTAACGACGAAGACATAAACATTTGGTACAATAGAGTAGAAAAGTTACATCATAAATTATATAGTAGGAAGACTAGAATAATAGATAAACTAGAGAGTGAGGCTAAAATTATACTCGAAACATTAAAAAGGAAAACATTAGCAGTATTTATTGAGGGATTAATTGAGCTAGTAAAAAATGCAATTAAGACAGGAAGTCCGAGTATTTATAGTAGAGAAGGAAAAACAGATGGCTGAAACCAAGGGAGAAGAATTTGATCTTGACGAAAACGTATCAGATAATAGAAATAAAAAAAGGAATTTAAATATAATGGTAACAACAATAAAGCTTCCCAGCGATTTAGTAATAATTTTCAGAGAACAAGTTACAATAATTGAATAATTTTAATAATAATTGACCAATATAAGCAGAGTAACAACATTGATAATAATATGAATACAAATTAAACTATTATCTAGTAACACATTAGTATATTAACTGCTATTTAACGGAAATCATTATTTGTTAACCATTACGCTAACCAGTGTAAAAAAAATAATTTTAAATAATCACTGACTTAATATCTTAAAGTACGGGTAATAAAGTCATATATAGGGTTTTAACATATTTATCCAAAAACTAAATCGAGTTACCGATAATGGCAGTATTATAAGTAAATAAATAATAAATAGGTATATGTGATTAATAGACTGCTTTGATTGAGAATGTATCTTTTTTAACATTATAAACGAAATTTATGTTTTAAAAATAACAAATAATAAGTTACTATAATAATATTGCTAAGAACCTGAAGCCCTATAAAGGAATAAAAAAACAATCTAAATAAAACAAAAATAAATAATTCACATAACAAAGAAAGGAACTAGATACAATTGTAATTAAATTAAACAATTTAAATAGGAATAATTTAAAACCGATGTCTGACACAGTTGTGGAAATTTACGTAAACCTATAACAACAGGCTAAAGCAGATGCACATGTCAAAACAATAATATGGATACACAACCAGAAACAATGATTATTTAAAATTAAACAATATACCGCAGCGAGATAGATGTGTACGGTACCTAAACACAGGAAACACTAGTTGCAATGACCGCGTAAAACCAATAAAGCAATAATTCCATATAGTTGTAATTATTGTAATTAATTATTTATTGACGAGCTTGCGAATAATTTGTAAGACCGTCTGTGTAATATAACAAATGTAAACAATATTCAATTGATTTAGTTTAGTAACAATCAAAATAAAGTATATGCAAATAAAACAAAAAATACAGGGTTAATTGTAAATGCATTTGAATTAAAATATCATAACAATATCAAACCGATCATAATATATTGTAGGTGGCTTCTATACGCAACTCCATTGGACAGACGGAGAAAAACAGTTTTTTTTTCTCGGGTTAAGACAGCAGAACGATGGCTTGATTAAGTTGTAAGGACCGTACGTGATAATAATGACCAAAAGTTTAGGAAATGGTTGATTTTCAAGGACTTAATGAAATCAAGCACCTTAAACGAATTTCGCTCATCAGCAAACACGGGTAACTGAAACGTTAAATGATAACCAGGCGTTACCTATAGATTTGTTATCGGGATTTCGTCAGAATACAATTTATAAACAGCAGAAACTTCACGCGAGGACAGCGAAATAAAAACCGTAAAAACTCGTGATATTTTGACGAATAGCAAAATTAAACGGCGAGTTGAACTCAAGGTGTGGACACCTATTAGATATTATAATGGACACGTGTAATACCAGCAAACGCAAATAAAATTACTATGGAATGACAATAATTATGTATATGATTAGAAAATGCGCGATGCCGGTTTATATAATATGTCATCGAAACGGCAAACTGTACATTAAAATCTTTGGTACATTATTCACGGCGTGTCAATGAAGGCGTCCACACTGTAGAAGAACGTGTAAACCGCGTGATTAACCCGTTACAGGATATATATATATATGTATACCGAATAGATGACAATATTCAACTATTCCACCTCGGAATAGGTGTGATTTTTAATGACTACCGGTGAAATCGTTTTATCTGAGCAATACTAATAAATTTGTTGATTAACAAGTAAATCCAGAACACGGACTACACGCGAAATACGAAATGCGGCGACGGTGCGTGTAATATTTCAACGCGTTGTGTAACTAATACTATGGAACCCAACGAATGACAGTTTTGAGATAATTATATTATTTGAAAAATGACTGATTGATTGATTGTTTTCTTTTTTAAAATTTCTTACGTTTGTGCGTTGCTTTAATTTCTTATCTTAAAATATTTTATAGCTAGAAATTTATAAATATATATTTTATTACTATAATATTATCAATTATTGTTTTTAAGATTTTAAGAATTTTAATAAAACATGATATCTCGAAGTTTTTGAACTTTTCCTGTTCCCCTCGAGATTTGACATAACGAGAATCTACTGTATTATATACCTTTATCTACCGTATTATTATTATAATTTATTCATTTTTAAAGTTTTTATTTTTGTTAATTAATTATTTTGGCTGTTTTAGTATCTTTTTTCCTTGATTTTTTACACCCACTGTTACACTTTTTCGCCCTCTTTGTACATTGGTTCTCATTTACTTTAATATCAATTACTTCAAACTGCCTTAGCAATAATTGGTGTAGTTTATTAATTTTTAATTTTTTGTGCATTTTATTTTAATAATAATAATACATTTTCTATATGTATATCTACAAAGTATTCTTTCTTATCATATCCTTCTTTATTTTTTTGTTGTTAATTAATTTTTTCCTAGCACGCAACAAACCTCACTTCTTTTCATCATTATTGTACTGTCAATTGTTGATCGATCGGGCTCGCTACATTATTAAAAACCACAACGCGTCAACGCCTATGGGTCTTTTTACGGGGACTGGAACGTCCAAAACAATAGTTTAGTTGAATAGAGCAGATATTTGGCTGGTTTATATTAAACTTATTACAGTAGATTATCGTTATCTCGAATGTAATACAAAAAAAGTTCGAGATAACGAATTTTAGTAAAATTATTAAAAAAATAAGTAAATAATTTGAGTGCTTAAAGTACTAATAATACACATTATTTTAAATATTATAATTAAACATTATATTATAAATACCAATAATTAGTAAACCACTTCTATTAAAATGAGTAAAAAATTATTATTTCTAAAGTGTAAGTTTATATATTAATTATATTCTATATATATATGTATAGAATATAGTATGTTGGCATATCATTTAGTATCATGTCTAGTTAAGACCCAAATAACACAAAAATCACACAAAGTAACGGTGTGGTTGCTGTCACCGCTCTGTATGTAGATATGTTATTTGAATGGACGCATTTTCCTGTAATATACATATATATATATATATGCTTGTCGCATGTTTACTGCAGTGATGGAAATAATATTTAATCGATGATAGAACCGCAACTACGAAAACAGTACAACTCTGATATATAGGTACGCACTCGGATCTTCTATTCTCACATTTAATGTGATGTCTGTTACTGAGAGAGGTTTAAAACGTAACAAAGATAAGGGCACGTCTTTGGGGCTCACACGTATAGGCCATTTTCAGTATTCCATCATATCAGCCTAAAATGATATGATATGTTCGTATGTCATTTTTTAGTACAAAATTTATTTATCAATTTCGATTTCGAGCAGATTGATTTTTATTTTTATTTTCGTATGATCACAGAGAATGCAAAAGCGGATTGATGAGTGTACGATTTGTGTATCATATGATATCGTATTTTCAGGTTATAACATATTGGCAATCTATAAGAAAAGTATTAATACTAAATTGGTTAAGTTAAAAATAATCATCTGTTTTAACTTTATTTTTAGTTACAACTTAAATAAAACTACTTCATTTTAGGAATTAAACAATATAGTTATGTTTTTGCGTCTGTCGTATAGGTACTATATTTTTGTATAGTTTATAAACAATGCATTTATTAATATATAAATTTCATTTAACGTTTTAGTATTTTGTTTTAAATGTAATAACTAATATTATAAAGTTACGTATAATTTGTATAGGTACTTGGCGTAGGCGTAACCAGTAATATTTTGTTAATAAGTAAAGAGAGAGAGGAGTGATGCAATACTCATTAAATAGATACCTACTTATAGATTCTAAGGAAAACGATGAATGTATAAAATTTACAACGATATGTGTGTGTAGTTTTTTTTTGTATTTTGAAGATGGTTTCTGATAGAAATTAGATATTATTTGTACTTAAAAGAAGGTAAAAATTAAAAATTTTAAATATTTTCAAAATAATCGGAAAAAACAAATTAAAAATAAAGGAAAAATGGGAAATTTTTACTCTATAACTGTTTTTGGTAAAAAATAACAACCGTTAATACTTGAAATTTTCTTCATTTTTCTACCTACTTTTTACTTAATTTACAGTACATGTAAACAAATATACATTATCAATAAATTGATAAAATGTTGATTATTTTTAATCTATTTATAGACATTTGAATTTTTTGAATTTTTTTTTATAAATGTCTATAAGAAAATTTTGCCAAGTAAAGATGCTTGAAAATTTAATACAATGTTTATTAAAAAATAAAATACTCATGGTTTTAATTTACAACTATACATATTATAAAGAAGACCTGATAAAATAAAAAGTGTGAATACAATTTCATAATGAATGATAAACATTTGGCGGTCGGTTTGATAATAATAATCAGGGCTAGGATTTATATGTAACAGCATGTTTTTTTTGCAACTTCTGATTATTGATTTTGTCAGTAATGTCCACGAATTGCCTTAAGATGAGATAAATTGTGGTCTTTTTATTTTGCATGTTTTTCTTTATTTTGGATAAAATGCATATTATTGCATATTTCGATTATAAGAATACAAAAAATGCATGTTTTATAGTATATTTCGTGATTAATATTTCTTATTTAATTATAGCCTTTGCGCTGATTAAAGTATAAAACTTTGTTTTTTTGTCAAACATAAATTTTATTTTTATAAATACAATTTTATAGTACAATAGGTATGTGATAAAATCTTCAGTCAATAAAAATCCATACTACGATCCAATTGCATTTATAATCGAAAATTTAAAAAAGTATGTGGTCGTAGCATGTAACACGTATTTCCACTGTTGAATGTGAATTATAAATTTTATTTTTAAATTATTTTATTTTATTTCTCGATTATACTCTATTAAGATAAACAGCCAATCACTGATGTATTCCAATAAATAAATAGTTTTTTTGTAATTATATTTTTGTTTTTATCTTATAAAAATTTCAATGCATATTTTTGCATATTTTACAATTTTTTATTGCATACATATCCTAGCTTTGATAAGAATATTGGTTTTGAAATAGGACATTACATTCGATTTCCCAATAATTATTCGTTACGATTAATAATTATGGTGAGCGGCATCACCCCATTTTCTAGTTTTCTATATTTGAATAGACTGTTTCTCAGACTTCCTAGTATATGATTTCCGATTTACCTAGACCAGGGGTTCTGCAAAATGACTGACGCTTTTGTATCGTAGGTAGGTAATGTAATTTTCATAAGTATGAATATTGAATAGCTAGATCACAATAATCGCAATGTGAGTAGAATTTAAGCTATAATATAGTTTAATATATAATTATGTTTAATAATATAATTTAATTTATTTAATGTTATAATATGTAATATTGTATTCGTGCTATATAACTACTAATCTTGATTGTAATCATTATTTTATAACAACAAACAACATATTGTTGTTTCGGCAATAACCCTGAGGTTAGCTTTAGCTAGTATTGTTTTGAGAAATCCGTGAGTCTGTAACTGTAACAGTATCCATTATCTACATATGAGTATAGTTTACTTTGTAACTAGGTAATTTAATAACAGATAATTTATAACAAAAAGTATGTTTTATGTAAGTAAACGCTAGAAAATGTAAGAGTGATAAATGCCAACCTTGAAATTATATTATGTATAGGTTAGTATGTTATTATATAATATTTGAGTCGATGGTATTATAGAATAATATTTTGTTCATAAATTATTAAGTATACCTATACTTACTTATTTATTAAAATATGAAAAAAGAACTTTTGAAAGTATCTATATTAAATACTACACTGATGTCTGATTGCACTGGATAGAACCTATATAAACCTAAAAGTGTTACAATTTAGAATCAGTGAGCAACAATTTTCTATATAGGTATGCTAGTGCCCACCGATCCACCGATCAGTCGCAACCAGAAGAACATCTTAAAGTTGTGTTATATGCCTGTTTTTGTAAAAAAAATTAATTGCAATTATGCTTACGAAACTGGGTGAATCATTATTACAAACCGTTGTTGGGTGATCAAAGACATTTTTTGTTATGGCCAATCGTCTGTTTGAACGATAGTGAACGTATTTTTTTTTAACCTACGTTGCCTAATTATGATGTCGAAGGAAATATAGAAATCAATTGTAATAAATTATTTATAAACTGGACTTGAGTTCCTTTTAAAACCGAAACTACTGTAGGTTGTTGAAGGATGTAACTGTGTTTTAAAAATGACCGTTGTATGACACATGATAGCTCGCTGGTTTGTAGTTTTAAATTTTCTTTAGTGATAGGTGAGGGTTTTGAAATCACTGTGACCTATAATAATTAAAATTGGGCATTTTTTACATTAATATTTTAGTTACACTATTGTACATTTATTATAATTTACGATTAATTATTAATAAATGCAACAATCAAAAGTTATAGGTCTGTTGTATATTTTACGATAATTCTTTAGTATTTAGTATTTATTAGTAGGTGCTCGATATATCAAATATTAAGGGGAACGGAAAAAGTTCGAGATATCGAGTTTTATTAAAATTGTAAAAATAATAAATTGAAAAATTGGTTAATAACTTAAATGCTTAATGTACTAATACTACATACATACCTATTACATATCAATAAACTACAATAATGGATAAATTAATTTTTTTAGAAAATTTGTTGAATATTACTTTTGTTTTTGTTGTACTTATTTTCCATTTCACTACATCACTAAATGGATGACTAGAAATATTGACTACAAACGCGTGACTATACTGAATGTGCTGCTTTATAATTAAAATCCTTATCGTAATAAAAATATTATAAGTGTATTCGAGATAATGAAAAACAATCAATTTTATTTCGAGTTATCGATAGCAAAACGCTATTAAATGTAATGATAGTTTCAAGGGGCGTTCAATGTAGTTCGAGATGACGACGTTCGACATAATAAGAATCTACTGTATTAATTTTATAATAATGAACAATATAATATAGGTACAAAATATACCACTCAGACCTAAGATATAAGAATCCATACACGTTCAATAATATCTTAAATTTTTTTCTCATAGTTGAAATCACTATACGAGTAAAAAAAGTATAAATAATAAAAACGATGATTAATAGAATAGGTTTTGTAACAATACGTTTCGGCGAGAGGTAAATAGTTTTCAAATCAAAACCCTGCGGGGCTTACAACTGATGGTTATTATCGCGTCCCGGAAAGTTACGGCAAAACGTAAAATTAACGTGGGCAACGTCACACGTGAAAAAATAAGACGTCGCGACCGTCTCGCTGTTCGTGGAAAGGACGAAAAAGGTAGCTGCACAGAATCGCGCGTATCTATATACCACAAGCACGAAATAACAGTCTGTCGTCGTCTCCGTCGTTATATAATATAAAGCACGAAAAAACAAACGTCGCGCGTGGGATTGATTCGACTTTTCGGTTCTGCGGGTGTTCGTTTTCCCAAATAACGTTTTAGTACGCCTACGAGTGTTGTTGTTTCGTGCGCAAAGTGGGTCGAACGAAAAAACAAAAAGAATTACGAAAATACGCGCGTGAAACAATAATTATTATGAAAAAAAAAAAAAAAAAGTACGCGACATGTGTTTCTGCACACCGCGCACGAGTCGATCACATAATAACATATATATTTGTATACAAATACATGTAGTTTATTACAACTTCAACGATAATAATATTACGTATGCAGACCGTATCACACTTGTCTGCCGGCGACGGTCGTACCTAAATACATAATAATTACGTACGTACGCACACTGCGACGACGACGGAAACGCGGTAAGAGCCCGGCCGGCGGCAAAGGCTAAATATATTATATTGTTACACGTACGCGACGGACTTTGCCTACGTGTACTTTCGCGCGTCCGTTTCGCCGCGGATATTCCCGTGGTGCTGCCGAGTCGTTCGCCGGAGTTGCGCGTTCTCGTTATCGAGTGATAATACGGTAGGTACGCGGATAGAGGCGACGACCGCGCGAACCCGGAAACGCGATCATGTCATTTAGTCTTGACTGATGCAGTTCGTCGTCGTGAATTTAACGCGCCGATAACGTGACTTACCGTTTCGTTTACATCATTATTGCACTGGTATTCGTCGAGCTCCACAGTCGTCTCCACATGGCCGAGATCAAGTACAAGTTCGAAGCAGTGATGATCGTCTCCGGAGCGTTCATGTTGCTGACCATGTACGATCTGCCGGTGGCCAGTTACTTCAAAGTAATATTCATATAATATTATGATATACGATAGGACCGATAGGTATATATTACACCGGGTTTTTTACTCGTCCAAACAAATGGTATTCAGCAGTGGTGTTCACGACATGGGGGAGGGACTGAGGGGCAATAGCTTACCCCCTGTTGAATACAGTATTATGCATTTTAATTTACAATTATTATTATTTATTTTTTATAAATACATGTTGTATAATATAATGCGTGTCAGCTGAGTACGTGAAGGACCTGCAGTGTAGCTACCAAGTATTTTCAATATTTAAAATTTATAATATTGAAGATATTTTCGTAAGCAGATAAATACAATTTTTTAACAAGACAAAATGCCAAATGGATATATAATACCAATTATTATGGTCAATAAGGAATTCTAAAATTTAAAGAGGAATAATTTATGTTAAGTAAACAATTTCTATGTATATTATGATATATAGTAGCTAGGTCAAATAAAATAAACATTTCACCATCAATGTACTTTTTATTTGAAAATTTAATTAATTAATTTTTTAATATAATGAATAATATAGCCCCGTTAAAATTGTGCAGTGATAATAATTTATTAATGTTTTCGATTAATTATTTTTTTCGTCTAGATAGTCTATTTCTTTCTTACTAAAAATTAATAATCCGCATATGGATATTCTTAATAAATATGTATCTACTTTTCCTGTTTAGAATTAAAGCTACTCAGGGGGCCGCTACACCAGCATTTGTTTTCTATGTCTATCTCCCACATAATATAGGAATAAAAATACTCCGTATTTCCACGATTACGACTCTCTGGTTCAGTTTATGGCAAAAGCACTTAGAATATATTTTATAAAGAAGAGTATTCTCTGTGCATTGATAGATACGTGTAGATTTTGAATATTCACAATTTTGAATAAATTATTAATGGTTAAAAATAATCGAAATTATTTTAAATTAAAACATACTTATATTTATAAAAAATATAAATATTAAAAATCTATTCGGTCAATGCACAGAAAATACTCTTCTTTATAAAATATATAATAGGTGCTTTTACCCTAAACCGAACCAGAGAGTCATAATCGCGGAAATACGGAGTATCTATATTCCTATATTATGTGGGAGATAGACAGAGAAAACAAATGCTGGTGTAGCGGCTCCTTAAATTTTAAATTATATCAGGTACAAATTATTATATACCTTAAAAAACTGACAACTGATTTTCTTCAGTGAACTCGTAAATATCGGCAGGAGATTTCAAAATGAATCATCTACGGAAACAAAAAAAAGAAAAGAAACAGAATTTTAATTCTTAAATATGGCAAAATAAAATAACTTTTGTGTATACGTTACACTGTTATAGATACAATTTGCAGATAGCGCATGACAAGGGAGGGAGTAAGAAAACATTTCAATATTATTGCCAACGATTCCTGGTGATAATTCTGCTCATTATTTTATATTATCCGAGAATCAATTCTAACTAAATAGTGAAATATATGTTGCCAGTCAGTTCGGATGTAGATTTATTTATTTGTTTAAATTTTATTTGTTTTTTTACGTAGGAATCAATTCTGCAACAGTGTAATACGTTGTAAAGCGAACTGTGCATGGTCTGGAATCAACTTACTAAGCCATTAAGGCCCGACTAAACCCGAACCAGGATCGGACTAAAATCGAATTTAATAGTGACTCCATCATGGTAGAACGATATTATTTATCCTGACCAGATTAAGACCCATGTTGAATCAGACTTTTACAAACGTTTTATATTCGCTCGGTTTTATTACAACATCGCACGTGTATCAAATATTATATTGACGAAATTCAAAATTGAGTGACCCGCACGGGCGAGTTCAGATACTTTATAACGAGTTTGAACTTATCGTTGTATTGAAGATTTTAATTATTAAATATTGAAGTGCACTATACAATTCGATGTATTTCGTTTGACTGTAAATTGCTTTTGGTCACGGGTTATCCAATTTTTAATTAGTTTTCACTATAAATAACACCTTAGGCGTTTTGATCACTGTTCGTTTAATTTTCCACGAAACATACGTCTTATTAACTAGTATAATATACAATTAGTCTGACCTGCTATCTATCGATTTAAATTTAGATACTTCTATAATACTTGCACCGACTGCAAGTTGAAAATCTAAACCTTATAAATCATTATACTATTATTGACTAATGGCTATGTTTAATATTGTAATACACAGAAAAAAAATAATATGATTGTATAATATTCTTAATAGTCGGATAATTTTCAGCTGTCGTAACATTTTATTTAATTGTGCCGATTTAATGTGTTTAGCCAAAAGTACTAAAATTAATTAGTCAATATATTACAGTTGCATCAACTTATTTTATAGTAATTGCAACAATATAAAATAGTTTCTCAAATTTAACTATATAAATGATTTAAGTACAAATATAAAACAATTACAGCAACTATAATCAATATAAACACAATTTTAACAATATACTCGTAAAAATAAAGGTAATCGTACAATTTAGAACGATCATTTTTATTGGTATAAAAAAATGTATGGTTGTATCAACACTATCAATACTAACATCATGTTATCACAAATATATTATGATTGGAAATGGACAACAGTTTATTAGACATTTTTAAATGTTTAGTTGCGCTGTTGATCTAAAAACATTATTAATTTTAAGTGAAATGTTTGATTTCTAGACATTTTTCAGGCTCAAATTATTGGAAACAAAAAAAAAAAATGGAGTTTATTACGAAAATAAATCTGTATTTGTTTACTTCTACCTAATCACAAACATTGTTCTGAATGGTAATAATCGTCAGTCAGTCTACTTACATAATTTAGATATTATTATTTATTTTATTTCTATTTCTATGGAGTGAGGTGCCATAACGCATGATGCTTGAAGATTAAGTTGTTTTAGTGGAAACAATGTAACGAGAGTGGAGAGTAGCGCTTGAAGCGAAGGGACTAAGGGTTAATACGAGTAAAACAGAGGCGATGGTGTGTAATGTTGGAGATTGTCTAAAAATTGATGGAATAAGGTATATGTGATTATGTGTAGACTGATGAAGTGGAATTAGGCATTAGGTATTTTGTGTGAATGGCATTTAGACTAAAAGGCAGGTTTTATAAAACATTTGCGAGGCCAGTTATACATGATATATGGAGCAGAATGTTGATCACTAAACAATAAAACAGCTGGTGAGTGTAACGGATATGAAGAGATTACGACTTTGTTCATACCTATACAATGATTTGTTATTGAATTCGAACTTATTATGCACTGAAATTCATTAAACCAGTTATTGGAAAATTAAGATTTTTTCTTTTTCAGTTAAAATAGTTGCGACAAAGATAATATTTTATAAAATACTTCTGTACAGACATTTTGAGAAATATTCATAAAGGAAAATATGACAATAATATTTTTTGATTTGTTTTCGAGGATACTCAAAATACCTATACTATAATGTATGGAACCGCTATAAGTTCCCCAAATGTACACCAATGGTTTTAATGTTTAAGCCAAGTATACTAATTTTTATGGACACATATAATTTACAAGTTTCTCAACTAGAAGTTATTGATGTAATGAGTTGAGGAAAGTAGAATAAATAAAATATCACGTTTATAAATTGTTTGTTATATGACATTATTGATTATTTTGAATTACTTTCAAGTATCAATGATTGATTTTGCAGATAAATCTAAACAGTAAACACTACACAACAAAAATATATATTTTTCGGACATTCCGCTTTGAAATTACAACAATTAATATTATTGTTTCTTGTTTATCCTTCCGCTCGTATATCGTTAATAAATAAAATTATGTTTAAATTGATTTTTTCATGTCATGAAATATTTTTAGCTGAGATAATATACATTGGGCATCAATCATTTATTATATATATAGACTACTTATATGATTATTGATTTGTTATATAATATTTGGCACTTAAATATTTTATTTACTATATTATTTTTATTGATATTTATTTCATATAAATTATAATTTGTCCACTTATAATATGTTATCTGTCTTAGGTTTTTTTATATTTCTTTTTAACTTTATATAATAAGTGCTAATACCAAAAGGTTTATTCTAATGAATAAATAATCTACTTTTCGTGCGCAGTTAAATGGTAAAATAATAATATGCTAATAGACATAAAAAAAAAAACTATAATAATATACCATATATTATGTTTAAGCATATTACAATTTATTACGTCAAGTGCTATTATAATATTGTATAATATTAAGTTGTATAAATAAAAATATAGTCACATGCATTGAAAACCATATCGTTTTAATATTTAACTATGCACGGAACAGTATAAGTAGTATAACATATATTATATTTTACTTCTGTATATATACAGATATTATGCTTTTTTATTTGGAGTTATAACTGTTATTCGTTTCGAGTAACCTAACTTCCATACACTATTTTAAAATAAAATTAAACCTAAAAATACCATATTATATGTTTTGCGTGCCGTTAGACTAAATTTGACCTTGAGCCTGGGTACCGAGCATCCCGTAATAACAATATTAGTGCATACTATATCCTGCACCGTCTCTCAAATGCGGTGATATTATTATTAAAGTACATACGACATAACGGGAAAACGAGTTTACTATGTCGATATTAGATGAAATACCCGATGATAAAAAACTCGATTGTTTTTCTAACATTTGTTTTGCGCGTATAAATATATCATTATTATAATAGCCTGCAAGTGCCTAAATGATTTATATCATAATTCAGCGTATACAGTTAATATATTATTATATCATTTAAAATTTCACTCGTAGTCGTACGTCATTTATTGTACATTACATTTGTGTGATATGTAGTCGAAAAGTTATAATATGATATCAATGTAAAACAATTTTCTTCTTATTTCATGTAATTTATACATTTTTGAAAATCACACACAAACAATGTGTATAATATTGAGAACGCGTTTCAATCAAAAAATAATTTCATCATTAATAACTAATAAGCAGCGCTCAGGACTTGAAGCGTTTGCTTATTTTTATGGATTGACTTAAAATGTAGCGGAGTGTTATGAAAGTGTATGTCATGTCAAAACACGTTCAATCATGAAATTTGAGTGCTTTTTTCGGCTATTCAACGATTTTTTTAAAATATGCTTATTTCTAGTTTTTCTGATTATTTTTGCTTTTTTGACCAGTTTTTCTACTTTTTATGGGTTTTTTTCATTTCGTGTCAATATTTTTTGTAGTCGTTAATTGTATTATTTTTAGCACAGTTACAAATTATATCTATAATACCTACTCTATTATGTAAAAAGAAAGTTTTTTTTTTTTGATTAAATATTTTTGCTCATATTTAAGTTTTTTAAATGCTTATTTGAGTGCTTATAATGATGTTTTTAAGTGATTTTTTAAGCACTTATCTTAAAGATTTTAACTGCTATAAAACCCGAGCCTTGTTAATAAGTATGACTATACTGATATGGACTTATTCGGTATTTCGTAAAGGTAGCTTATTTAATGCACAGCGAAATTAAAACTACCATCACTTTTTATTTTTTAAATAAGTGTTGGACAATGGCGGGTAGAAAAATTAACAATTTTCACTCTTTTATTATTATTTTTTTTTTTGTGGGGGGAGGGGAAGTAAACTAGTAACAAGGATTTTTCTATCAATGTATATTATTTATTATACATGATTATGTGTAATAATATATAATACTTTATCACTTCATCAGTATTACCAAGTCTAAATTAAGTCTAATAAAATACAAAGATATACTAGACCACAACACATAACTCTTAGTAGACCAACAAATAGTATAAGTATCTCAACTTAAAAAGCTCAACCTTTAAATCATTTCAAAACTATTTTTAATTAGGTACTAATTACTTTAAATGTTATATAATTATAATCAATTTATCATACATACCGTTATAAAATATAAACAATTAATAATAAACTGCCAAAATAAGTGGGTAGGCGTATACTATAATATGCTCATGCATAATAATTAGTATATTACTCAAATTTAAATAGCAATAACAACAGACAACTCGTCGTAATAAAAATAAAAATTATACAAATCATTTATTTGTAACTCTCATTTTCATTAATAATATTATAAAGTTTATAATTTTTGTTTTATAAATTTATAACAAGACTATCATTAAATAATTTTTGGTGTTAAAAATAATTTTTATTTAATTTTTTAAAATTGATTTTGAAATCTTCAAAAAAATGCGCGGAAAGAGCTAACTCTGTGGTCTTTTCCTATCCCCCTCTCTAATCCGAGCTTGAGTAATGCTAACCAATTTCTATAAAAATAAGATATAAAAACAGAGAAGTGAAATCCTGTGTTATATTCTAGACCCAAGAAAATTATATTAATATTATCAATCTATTCGAATAACGCAATGTTTTTACACTGGCGAAGGCGCCTATTTGAAAATGCCGGAGACAGCACGTCATGCAAACTTCTGCTAGGTACCACAGTTTAACCGTAGCATAGTTACGACTATGAATATCAGAATTAAATTTATCGTGATGATTGCAGTAAAAGCTTATATCAAAACCTTAACGAATTCGTGTCGAAAAATATTTAGTTGATCGATAAATAAAAACATTAATCATCAAATTATATGTTATTGCGATTTACAATATATGAGTCATGGATTGCGGTCTAAATGTAGTTTGTCCGTTACGGCTTTCTCGTTGTCCAGAGTACCGCCATTGTTGATTTAATAATAATAATAATAATATACATACTATCTATCGATACTTTCGACCTATAATCGACATATGGCCGTTAGGACTGGTAAAGAGTATCATTTTAATATTATGTTTTACATATTTGTTGATATTACGTTAATTAGATTATTTATTGTTAATTTGAGGATACGTTTACTGTATTTTAGAGGAACTATAGCTTACATATTATTATGGATTATCACGACCACACTATCCAGCTATAATAATACATTTATTAACTATCACCTGTTGTTATCCGTTTTGGCGGTATTGTCAATTTCAATATTTCAAACATCCAAACATCACTGGATTAAAAAAATATATATCGATTATAGTCTATGCGATTATCGTTTTTGTATCGAATCATTAATCCTATACGGTTCTTAAATTGTACTTTTCCCAAATATTTGTACGTTTTCAAACAAATTTATAAGCACGCTTTTAATAATTCAATTTATATATTATGATTTACAAATATTTCTTCATTTTTTTTATAAACCGATCGCATATTCCTTGATCAACAATCCTAACCCAATTGTTACATTCCTACAAATTTTTCTTCTAAATATAGGTAAGCTTCGTGTGTGTAATTTCGTTGAACAATTTGACAAAGTTAATAGAATTAATAATTTAATAGTATTACAGTTTTACACATTTTTTTAAAGTGAAAATTCAGTATAAATATCATGTAAAAACAATTATTTGTAACACATTAATGCGTCACGCGTTTCTAATAATTATTGCAATTTTGATCAATGGCTGTAAGTATGTATTTGGTATATGTTTATCAATTTTAAAATAATAGCAGAGTATTCAATATTATAGACAATATAGACATTTGCTATTTACTACAATAAAATAAATTACGTATTATCGGTCTCTGTTGTAGTGGCTGTATTAAAAATTGCACCAAAATTAACCCAAAATACGGTATGACGTGTAATTTGCACGAATATTTTTGAAATGTGTTTGCAATTTGCACCGTTTCTGCAGAGATACTAAAAATACGAAATGTAATTTGCACAACAAATAAAATCTATGAACGATTATTCTTTGAATGGTTCGTACACGTTTAGGTCGATGAATATAATAATATACTTAGACGTCAGAAACTAAAAACATAGAATATTCTATTTTAGTTTCTGAGTGGCATTTCATTAATTATATTCACACCATTCTACGGTACGTCAGTATTAACTCTAAAGCTACCTAATAATAATAATACATGATAATAAAACCATTTATAATATTACATCGTATTATAATAATTGTTAATAATAAAATAAACTCTTTATTTTTGTCAAAAAATAATAAATACAATACTGTGTAATAATGCGATTGCGAAGGATCGAACGTCAAACTTTATAGCGATTACCACGAAAGGTAATAAAACTTCTATGACGAAGTTTGAGATTCCAAAGAATATCATTGCCGTTCGAGTTCATCGAATCTCCGGGGGACCGATTAAATAATTGAATGTATATATGTATATAGATAGGTACTCATTTTGGTGCAAATTACAAAACACTATTTTTGACTACCTATACAATTGGTGCAAATTACATACCCTTATACTTTGGTACAAATTACAAACACTATTTTCGACTACCAGCGGTCGTGCAAATTATATATATTTATTTTGATGAAAGTTGCAAACTCTCGTTGTATATACCATGAAGAATAAAGATATCTTTATTTTTCATGGTATATATATATATACATAGCCGGTCCCTTTAAAACCCTCTTAATATGGGCCACTGGACCATCGTCGATATAACCGCGTGCGCGCACAGCATACACACCGTATATTGAAGCAGACTATTATATATTACAGGTGTTTCCAACAAACTGCCATTCAACTGTTGGTGCCTTTGGTCTTTCAAACGTGAGTATCTTACTGTCGGGATACGCAGTTTTAATTAATAATGATAACAATTACAATAATCGGGTCGTGCAGGACTCATCGTGACCCACGGGGTCGCCTGCGTGGTGATTATATATGATATATTATTATCGCATTACAACTCTGAACCGTATAAATATTCAATGCGAATGGAAAACATCAGTTGAAGACTTCAGCCTAAATGCCTAAATTTGAGTGGGTATCAACAAAGAGGTCGAAAGCTGTAGATACTTTCGTAAAATACTACTATTGATTATACTATTATGTTGTATTATACTATGTATGATAAATGATACTTGCTTACCTATTCAAAATAAAATATTTGTCGTGACAGACAAGTATCGGTGAAAAATAAAAATAAAATTGAATCGGATAAAATCGATTGAAAAAACACTTTGACGTGAGGTATATATTTTGAAAATAAGCAAAACGATAAATTAATAATAACTATTGAAAGATAATATGTGATTATAATAAGGATAAAAGATATACACTTATGTTCACCCACAATATGGTTTCGTGTATTACATATTTTTAGAAACAGTACTAGGTAAAACTTGACATATTTTTCGCACGTTTCCTATAGTTACGAATAATAAAATATATTTATTTTTAATTATATCCTGTTTATTACAAAGTTGATTTTCAGCTCAGTACAAAAATTAATCGTTCTACGAAATTAAGCTCTCGTCGTACTGTTATGAAGTCGATATTCATTGTTTTTAAATTTATTATATTTGTAATATTTCCATTAAAAAATGGTTTCGGTTAACTAAGGATTAGAAAGTTAATAATCTTTTTTAAAATACGTAAAACGTACAGGACCTTATTCGTATTTTAGGTGTAGGGGTCGTAGGGCGTCAGTGTAAACGTATTTAATGTATTGCTTACATTTAATACTTTGAATTAACAAAATAAATAGCTCGTATAATTATATAAAAAAAAGTTTAAAAAATATAAATTAATGCATACAGTTTCGAAATAAAAATTTAGAAGTTTAACTGATCTTAGTGAAAAATACTAAATACTATTATACTACTATCTAAATAATACTTTAAATAGTCTATTTAGTGGGAATAAATAATCAATATAATTAACAAATAAAACATATTTTAATTTATAATATTATATTATAAGATTAGTGTAATATTTATATAATTATATACGTATCTTATATATACATTTAAATAGCTACAAATATACAATCCGTAACAATCATATTGTTGTGTGAAATTATCAACAATCGTTGAATAGTTATGAGTAGTTATGACTTAAAATTTGCATGTTTTAAAGATGAAATAACTGAACATTCGATCAAACCTTGTGAACTGTCGTATGAAATGTTTCTTGTTTTAGGCCTTATGTGAAATGTATGTATGGTCCCTAGTCTGTCACTATGGCGTCTGCGTGTCTTGTGTCTTTCTATAGTTACAACATAATATAGTTAATTTTCATCCTGCTCCTGGAATCTTCCCTTTATGTTGCACGTTTCAGATGTCCCTGTGGTTTGTGCCTATGGATATACAATGCACATTTATAATTGTCATTCTTACATCAATCATAACTAATCCTACTTGGCCTACTTAGAAAAACATTGAATTTACCGATATATCTGATAATTTATATCTGTATATTTAAATATATTTATTGTCGTGTGTTAAATTTTATCATATTATAGTTTGTATGTGTGTAAAGTTACAGAGTCCGCAAAATAAGTAACCATTTATAAATATTATTATATGAATATAATTCGTAGTTCAGAGTTATTATTTATAAATTGAAATAAAAAATCCTTCACAACCATAATATATTTATTTATATATATTTTTTTTCATTTTACGGAATTATAATTATAAATAGCAATAAACAAAAATATTTATTTATATAATATCTATGAAAATTAAAAATGTATTCAATTGGAAATATTTAAATAAATTACAAATTGATTATTGATTTTAAATACGAACATTTAGACTTAAAATTTGTTAAGTTTAATTTAAGTTGATAAACATTAAACTAGTAAGTTAAATCTATAGGCTTAAATTAGCTTTATTTTTAACTTATTAACTCGTTAATGTCCAGGCTTTCCTTTAATACAGTATTATAAATAGTGTGTATTTAAAAATGTTATTTAAAATAGAGTAAATGCCTCACTGTCAAATATATTAAAGTTCAAAAACCTTTTTTTCAAAATATAACAACAATATATATATAAAAAAAATAGTATTGCATAGCTGGCTTTAAATATAATATAAATGTTGAGAAAAAAAATTTAGCAGTAGATCAATGTACTGTAATTTACATGATCGTATATTATTGAAAAGTTTATATGGCTTTTATATAACGCCAAATTGTCTATCCATCATTAACGTACCTACCTTTCATATAATAATAATAAAAATATTACTATCATCTGTATTATAATTAATATTTGGGAAATAGGGACTACTGTAAAGGTGTCCTAGTTGGAAAAAATATTTAAACACTTATCGTTGTTTTTAATACATTTTCAGAAATTGTTAAAAATCACTCAATTATTTATACATTAACAAGTGTCAACAAAGATCTTCTATATGTTATTATTTATTAGATAAAAAAAGATATCAGAATTTTGAAACGCAAATTTAATATAATTTTTTTTCAAAAATATTATTTTACCAAAAGTTGTAAGTTTAGTTTTAACTTGAAAAAAAATTAAAATATAAGGGTCTACAAAATTAAATATATCCCAAAACGCACCTGACGAAAACTGATATAAATAATTTAAGAATTTGAGATTGCCACAAAAATATTATTCTTAATATTTTAACAAGTTCAAAAATTGCACTAAAAGTATTAATAACAAATATATTAATATTTTATAACAGATTTTTATTGATTTTTTGATACAATTTCGAAACTATATAACAACTAACAATGGCTAAAAAATAATACTTTTAATTGTATTCTTCAAGTTTTACCATTGCTTATATTTAAATACTTAAAACTACTTATTACTTTAACTTTTCGGTGAAAAGTTCTCTTATACGGTTTATGAGTTGTATCATAGTATTGTTTGTTAACTTATTTAAGAAAATCTTTAGAGGTGATTAGTTCATGGTTTTAGTAAATAGTAAATACTAACTAGTAACTTCTGAAAACTAGGTATCTTGTATGGTTATTCAAATCATATTTTCCAAGACTTAAAAAATTATGAGTCGAGTGAATATCCTAGGAATTTAGAATAATTTCAATCAATTTAAAATAAAAACATTTGACCACACATCGAGTAAATAATGTATTTTGTAAAAAGAAAATTAGCAAACTAGCTAAAAATTAAATTTAAATATATTTTTTTAAATATTTTGAGAGAAAAATTGTGAACTCATTAACTCATTTTATCTCCGTTTTACGTCGGTTGGTTTTTAAAATACATACAATAAATTTGATTGTGTAAAATTAAACATACATTAAACACACAATTATTTATTAAATCAAGTGCTGTTTAGAAATGAATTAGATAAAAAATAAATTAAAATATTTGTTGTCAGATTTTTAATAATCTGATGGCGATAAACATTTTAATATTCAACCATAAATTGTATTCTTATTTCAATAACACAACACTTCAAATTTCTTATACAATAGAAAAGATTGTAAATGTTTAATATGAATTTAGGAACATACTGAAATTTTTTAAATTGTATAAAATCGTTATTACTTATTTGTTTAAATTTCGTTTAATAAAAATTGTAGGTTTGGGTATTAAGACTTGACAATTTAATACAAGCGGTAACCCATATTTTTTATTTTAAATAATGAACCTAAGAACAATGAAGCATTATAATGGATTATTAAGGTACCTACATTATAAATATAAGAATTTAAAAAGTCAGGAGACAATAATAACGATGTGTATAGTACTGCGGATTAGTAGAATAAAAAAGTTGAAAGTTTAGTGGTGGCTAATAGGTCCATTGACAATGCGAAATATACGGCAGAGAATAAGATAATATAATAGGAGGGGGAGAGACATAGTGTATATAACTAAAGGGGTCGTGCAAATTGTAGCGTATAGATTGAACCCCTCAAGTCTATGTTTATCCAAGGACTCAAACAAATCTAGTTTTATCATAGGAAACTTCTTTTTGGGAAATAAATGTAAAAAACAATAACATAGCTTACTTGTAGGCTGTAGTTATTGTAAAGACAAATTCTAATAGTAGTTGGCTTAAATGATGGTGTATCGAGCGTTTCAGATTTAATACAGAACAAAGCGTAAGTGCAAGGAATATTCAATTTGCGCACAGAGAGTAGGAAACGATTTTATTTTACCTACCTATCTATTAAATTTAGTTTTCATGTTTTTGTGTATAAAATGTATGACACATTTTTTTCTGCATAAAAATGTAATTGACGGAAGAACGAGGCATATAACGGCTATTACTCTTTTAATACTTTATCGAGTGCAATTAAGTTTTATTTGGACTTGTATAACGATCTGCGTCATAAATATCGAATTTATATAACGTGAAAATACAATGTTTTTCAAATTCAAGTGATTAAAATTATTTTTAAAACTGATGATTGAGCTGCAAATAACCTTAATATTACCTAAAATATTATAGGGCCTATAAACGTGTTCACGTGAGTTAACTTGACCTGATCATAATAATTGTGAAGCGATTATGCAATCGATGAATAAGCATCAAAAATGAATAATGATGTCTGTTATTATACGAAAAATATTATATCAAATTAAAATAAACTGCGGTTGTTGGATATTTATGTGAAAATAACATTTTATCCAAACATAAAGTTTATCAACATTAAAAACAATTATATGACTTTTTTGATTTAAAATTGTAGAATTGTTTTAGTTTAGCTTATTTGAATTGTTTGAATCTTCAATAATGATGTACTATGTACACGTATATTTATATAAATACTAATCAATTTAATTTATAGTATTCAAAATAAATCTAAATTAAAATGTTTATAACAACTGATGCGTTATTCTAGTATAATATATGATAATACTATAATAGGTGAGGTTAGATCATAATATCGTTAAAATATTACTATAGAATTCATTAATTATTATTTCTAAAACAATCGATCATCGGACTTAAGTTCATTATTGACGACCACGAGGAGCAGTGATTACTCCCGTGTAGGTTTATACAATCTATACAATAGACTCATAAAATATGGTCGAGTACGCTAATATCGCAAATTCGAAAGACAACGCCCGGAATTCGGCAATAGGCCAGCAAGTAGACACGCATGTACACGTTTTAGGGGTTCTACGTAGGCAATTACAACGACGGCCGAGAAAAGTTTAAATTTTTAAAATTAATTGAAATACAAATTTGACATTTTTTTTTTAAAAACAGCTCGGCGGGACTTATATCGTTACTGCCTTTGTGTGTGATTCCGAAATTAAACGGAAAGCGCCTTAAAATCTATTGACGCGTATTGAATACCTATAAAGCCGCGAGCAGCTATATAGTGTTCTGCTCAGGTGATTCTTAGATTAAAAAATATACGTCAGTACTCACCTGACGCCCTCTCAACCATCGATTTTCCGGGCCTTCTTCAATAATATAATATTAAATCTGAGGTATTAACCACGGTTACAGCACAACTGCAACCACTGTTCGCAGTAATGGCGTTTTAATATTGTCATTAAACCATAGGCGACTACTGTGTCCCCCGGTGACACTGAGAGACGCTATTCAAAAAGGGGATTTTTATTATTATTATTATTATTATTATTTATCATATTAGCGCATTACCGCTCCGCCGTTATAATAATAATATTATTGTTATTACGACATCGTTTATATCGTTTCCGCATACAGGAAAAACAAACAAAAGCACAGACAACGGTACAGTGATAGGACAGGCTACAATCTGCAGGTAAACACCGTACAGTTGTAAGGGGGGAGGGGGGTAATCTGTGCCAGCATTTCTTCGAATAATTCAAACGTGATTACTACAAAATATATTATATTGTACACCACTCCGCGGTTGTACAATATAATACTCAAAGTTCAAACCACCGAGCCGCGTGGTTAAGTCTTTAAGCCGTTTATGATATTACGACTTCGATCGTTCATTAAATTGGCATTTATCAAGCGCGTTGAAAAATGTCGAAAAACCTTTTGCGACGTTTCAGCGTGCGTGTGTGACTATGGACGAACGTAAATCTGTACAGCGTCCGACCGAATTGCATGCCGATAACAGAATAGTGTCCAGATCACGTATCATTCCGACTGAAGCGGAGTCTGTTAGAATTGCATAGTACAAGCACCATAATACTACGGGCTGTTTAATATGAAATATTAAAATCGTATCCATCGCAGCGATAATCGTATTTATTTTGTACAATACGTATCAAATTATGCTCGAGGTAAAAACAAATTTAAAATTTAAACTTTTGAACTGCTTCTATAAATCCGCCTTAGTCGGGAAAGTGGGAAGGGTAGTGTTGTATTTTTATTTTATTCTAATATAATTAATTACATAACAAGAAAAAAAAATAGTAATATTAATGCAACGTGTCACGAGTATATTCATTTATCTTGAATAAAATAAAAATTCGTGCTGAAATTGCTTGAAAAATAAGTTCACATACAAAAAACATTTTTAAAGAAATATCTATTTATTTATTTATAATTTTCAGTTAGATTGTAGCTCTACACATTAATACATTTGACTATTTAAATGGTTTTTAAAATTAACAAAATTCTTATGTCATAAAAATACATTGTTTGCTAAAATTAGTAAAAAAAAAGATTAATAGATCGCAAACAGAACTTTTTTTTATCTTATAATTTGGAGATTAGTGTTCACACAAATGACAAATGAAAATATTGCAACGTTTTTGTGTTTACGTTTGTATAACTTTACTATCTCACATATTAAGGCTTTCGTTTTCAATAACTGTATCATCTGTACATATTTATAACATTATGTCCGAGACACGGCGAAATCATTAGCGTAATTTGATTAGGAATAATGAAGGCGATCAAGTTTCTTATATATATATATATATATTTATTTATTGTATAAAATATACGTGTAACATACTAGACTCGGCCAGAATATTTGATACTGATGGATTACATATACATTTAAATGGTTTGTAGTTTATTTTAATGGATCTATTTTCAGCAAAGTTGGACAATATAGGCGATTGAAGTTTGAATTTTTTTTGTTTTTATTAATTTAACGTTATTATATTCTTTTAAAGCCATACATCATAAATATTAAAACATTGTATAATGATATTAAATTTATTGTATTTGTTCGATAAATACTGTATAATATTATAGTGCGATACATAAGTTAACTATGAATTAAATTTCGTTTAAATCTGATTATTACATTCAAAAATGATTTAAAATCTATGAACTGTGGTGGATAATTTAAAATAATACTTTATACAAAAATCGTGTGATGCTACGATTAATAATAAGTAATAACTTACTATATTTTAAAGGATTTTAAATTAAAATTAAAATTTTTATAGTAATTATACATTTATACAGAGCATTTATTTTTCAAAACGATTAATGATAAACAAAATCTAAAGAATAATTTGATTTTGTGATTGCATATAATATATATTTATTATTTAGATGTTAAGATCTTTTAGTTTGCTAATTAATTATCTATTTATTGAAACAAACGTATTCGTAGCCGATTGAATTAATATTTAATTTATTGAATTAATCAATTACTATTCTGTCCAATAGTTATGATTAACCTAACTCTTACAGACTTGATTTTTTTAATTAACAAATATTTAAAAAATGAAATAAGATAGTTATCTCCGTGGACTTCGTTACTTGTATAAAATGAATCTGTGTTAAATTTGATTGCCTAACGCCAATATTTAACGAATAACACGTGCAACAGATGAATAATATTTTTGATTTTCTGATTTGATGTAGGATAGATGATATTTCTGACATATCAACTTTATATTATAGCTGTCCCATCGGTCGTTATTGGCCGATTTAAAAAAATATATTTTCCGCTTGGGTGGCCGGTGTCAGACTAAATAATTTTTAAAGCGTTCTTCTAAGTTTCTATATGTTTTCTAATATTTCATTATAAACTGTATTTTTCGTTTTTATGATCAGGGTTACAGCTTATAGATGTATAAATTGTTTTCTGAGCTTAGAGAACAATATAGCAGTTATCCATTAAAGTACCGTTTCTTATGGGGTTTAAACTTTGTTCAATTCGTTATGTATACTTGTCGTTGACAAACGATTAACGTACCTCTTTATACCTTTATGTGTGTATTTGTTGATTATTTTAAATACTAATAACTTTATTGATAAAACTACCAAATGGAATCGGAAATGGATTTCTCCACCCGAAGACCTGCGTTGGTATACGCGTGGTGCTAAATCGCTGTATCTCGGTTTTAGTGTATCTATCAGTTCAATGAAAAATCGTTGAATTTTTTAATAGATTCATTACTTTAAAATAATCTGAAAAAATGTATTATTCAAATATTGACAGTTTTTCTAGTTGTATTAAGTTCTATTTGCTAAGGAAAAAGTTTAACATCGTTTTTTACAATAAGCTTTATTTTAATGGACGAATGGCGCCGCTGATAAATTCATATTTTATCGTTCAATATTCTGTGAACAGGAGTTGAGTTCATAAAACAATACTTAAAACATGCTACGTAGTGTGCTCTTCCATTTAAAAACCCGTATGACAATCGGATAATTTCCGAGATAATTGGAACCTATGATACGCACATATAATTAAGACGTATCCATATCAATATTTCCTATAATTCGATTGCTTCACCTAGGATCCAATAGTGAATCTAAACTATCCAGGAACCCACTAAATTTTAGTGACTGAAACACACACAAAAAATGTCATTAAAATCGGTTTAGCCGTTTAGAAAGAGTTAAGTGACATACCTATACACGTACAGCAGTATTATATACATTAAAATATTATTATTAGTTATTTTAGATGTATTGCTTTTTAGTATTTAGTCTAATTAATAGAGTTGATTATCAAGTCATCTAACATATTTTTACTTAGGTTGTATCCATTATATTATAAGTAGTTACAATCAGAAGTGTATGTATAACCTGTTCTATAAGTATGTATTATTTAAACGTTTCCTCTACATAAAAAGTGTTGTAGAAAGATAATCCAAGCGATTTATGGATAATATTACAGATTCGAATTTATATTTATATAGCAAAAATATTATTTTACAAATGCAAATTTTTGAATTATCTGTTTAAACTATTTGTATTTATAGATAATGAACAATAAACCTATTACAAAATACCCAGAGTAAAACACACATAATAAACATACATAAAACAAAATGAAAAAAAAAAATTGGCTATAGGTAATAGCTTAGAAAAATCAACACCTCCAACACAAAATAAATATTTTTATATAAAATTGAAAATCTGATCACATAAAACGATATAATTAATTTATCCAAGAAAACCATTATATTTAATGAAGATAAAATTAAACTTTAAATTAATTTTTTCCAGAAAAGATAAAAAGAAATATTTATTTCACTAAGTGGTTAAAAGATAAATTTAATAAACGGGTACAGAGTTTGATCTTTATGTGAACTTTTATATTTATTACTCACAAGGACATAGTCATTTTCTGCTAAAATAACCCTCGCCCCGTTATCACCACGGTCGTTTCCACTAAAGGTTATATTATTCTGATTTCCACTGAAAAATAATAATAAAATATTATTCTAGATATTTTTTGAGAACATTACTATTATTATTATTTTATCGCGAGCGAAACCTATTAGATATTTTATTAAAACTCGCTCTCAATGTTTACGTAGTTTCAAAATTTGTTAAAAGAAATATAGACCATTGTAAGTTGTAAAATATTATGTGTGAATCGAAAACTCCACGAAATATAATTAATTTAAAAGAAATACGAATTGAGATATACATTCATGACACTTAACTAACTGGATTTTAACTTGTCAAGAAAATTCTCTTTTTCGTATAGTAAATATTAAATGTGTTAACATATGAATCATTGTATTTCCGTGTAATTTTATTTTTTTAGAATATATTATTTAATTTAACTCTAAACCGCCTACGACTTTTTTTTTTGTTTTTTAACACAAATTCTTTATTTAGAAATCTGTTACAAATTTTAACAATTAGCTTAATTGATACAATAATAAACAGCACAGGAATAACGAAATGAAGAGACCTCCCATTGGAGGTACTTCCTCGACTGCTAAATTTAAACAACGATTTTTGATCTCCGATTCTATTAAATTGTACACAATTATAATATTAGTATAAGTGCCTATAATCTATCTTACATTCATACCGGAATACGCCGAGTATCAATTAAAAATCTAGCTATATGTATAATATTTTATGCGCAGGGAAATACACTAACTATATATGTGATTAATAGCAATGAGATAAGATGTAGATAATAGTTTATGATCAATATCAGTGATACAAGGTGAGGCGTATACATATATCGCAATCATTACGATTTTATTGATTTAGGTTCAGGGATTCTCAATAAAAATTTAAAATAATTTAATAATTTTTTTTGCCGGAAATCAGAAGACGGCCATGATGATAACGGACGAGAGTCATTATTGTTAAAAACGGAAATTCCGGATCAGAACATTCCATTTTTTACAAAATAAATAATGACGTTCCCGAGCAAAAACGGATCAAAAATATGCCACCGATAAAAATGCCCCGTGGACAATAATTTGGTCCTTTTATATAAGTAACAATAGTTATTACAATTAATTAATATAGGTACTATTACTAGTTGTGATTTACATATTATATTTCAAAACTCATGATACACTAAAACCCGATGAGGGTTGAAATAGGTTCGTGGTAAATGTTTTTATTACTTTGAGCAGCGTATGCTGCATTAATGAATACTATTATTTGCTATGCATATTATAACGGTATTTAAAAAATATTCAGACTAATTTTAAATTATTATATAAATAGCTTTACAGAACTAAAAACCATTCCACGGTACATCGGTACCCATCGACTTATAAGTTAATAACAGTAATTATTGTATATTTCGTGTATATTAATATACGATATTTTTGTCAAACACTCAAATCTACTGCGTAGGTATGACATAATATTATTTTTTATATTATAAAATACATTTACAATCGTAAAATATTCTTAGAAATATAGGATGACCCACTGCGCGTCTTCGCTCAGAATCGGTTTTCGTATATAATCAATGACTTATAATTTATCATTGAATTCAAATCTACCACAGCCCTAACAGTGACCTACCCAATGACGAGGTTCACTGGATTCCTATTATACAGCAGAGTGAGTTTCCTGTTTCCGTTTTTTTTTTTTTTTGTATTAGCATTACTGTAATTATCACCTCTATACACCGAACTTAATAATATATTAATATTATTAAGGTGTTTAATACATTTTATTTTTTTTACATATCAATATAGTTATTTAATGTTGTAAATTAATAATATTTAAATCGTACGTGTTACTTTTCAGTTACCCATTACAATAATTTGAATGTAATTATTATTATTACACGTATATCGTATACCTATACGTTTTATAGTACACAATAATTATAATATACATATGTAACGTGTAATAAACTATATATTATATAATAAGGAAACAGATTAGTATGGTAATTATATATATATATATCATGGTTTTCATTGAGTCGACACCTGACAAGTTACGATAAATAATTAATTATTTCTAGAAAAATGTATGCAAATATTTTTATAGTCTTAAACATTCAAGTACGAATATTAATTTAACTAAGACATCATTAAATCATTTAAAATTGATTTTTTTTATTTAAATCTTTGTCTGCTTCAAAATTCAAGATGTTGCACCTTGTTATAGCAATTGTCTGACGGACATTTGAATGTATAAACACACTATGACAGCCGACAGGTAATAAGATTTGGTATTAACGTAGATTCAGACCGCCACGGGTTTTTTTTTTTTTTTTTTAATAGTATATTATGTTATGTAAATTATTATAATATTGCTATATCTATACGTTTTTATTGCTGCAGTATACCTACTAATATATTATTTCTAATTAGGTATAATACTGCTTGCTGTTTGAATATATATATATTATTATGGACTTATGTATAAGAAAAGCATGGTAAAAGTGATTTAGCAGTTGTTGGTCCTTTTTGTGATAAATATCAATTTTTACAATATCCACACTGCCAAAACCAATATTTTTCCATCAATGCCAAAATCTCTGCTAATATTAGTGAATTTATGCAAACATATAGTATTAAATGTCTTTAAAATATTTTTCTATTACAGGCATGTTTGCCTTGGTTGTTTGTAACTAGATGGAATTATAAGCTATTATTTAGGTATCACTAATTTTGTTTATAGTTTTAGTTAATTACAAGAAATTATGCTCATTTCATTCAAAGGCAATGACAAACCACGGATAAGTAAACATAAAGAATAAATTATAACCTACATAAGAATTAATTAATAATTAGCATAATATTAAATAGCTGTGATGAAGTAATTAATATATTAACTGTAATTCTATAAATTAAGTTAAAAAACCAATGAAGTTAAACTCAGATAATTTAGATCCTTAATTTTTGAATGGTAGCAGTTTGGTAATTATAGTTATTTAATTTGGATGAGTTGGGTTTAACCGACTATTGTGTAGTTTTTATCTACAATTATCAAGTTAATTTTAGATTTTGATCGAAGTGATGAATGTATAGATTTTACAATGATGCGTTTGTTTTTTTTTTTTGCGCATGAGTGCACGATAAGTTGTTAATAAAATATTTAGGTTTACAACAATGAGTGGTATTGGATTAAGTTTGTACTTTAAAGAGGTCAAACTTAAAAACTCCCAGAACTATAGTACCTACTAATTTTTATAATGGGGAAAAACAAATAAAGAATTAAGAAAAATGGAAATTTTAAGCTGACACAATTTTCGATAAAATTGATTTTGACGAAACTCAAAATCGAATAACCGCAAAACTTGAAATTTTCACCAAAAGATTAAGTTATTATTTTCTCTTCACGACAATATTTTGAAAATATTTTTGAGCTTTTTATACTTTATAGGCATAAGAAATTTTCAATTTTTATTAGTTTTTTCTTATAAATGTTGATAAAAAATTATTCGCTGGGTCAAAATTCAAAAAAATTTAATACAAAACCCTACAAAAGTTATTCTAACATCTTTATAAAAATATCAATAAAATGTAGGTACAATTTTTTTTTAAGTAATTGAAGTTCGAATTTTAACGAAATTCATCAAAATCTCAAAAAATTGCAAACTATTTTGGAATTTTAAATTCTGCCTTTTAAAACCTGCCTTTTTAAAATCTTTAATCACTTCTTTTTTATACTTGTATTAGTTTAACTAAGTGTATAACTATTTTTCAAATATAATTTTAAAAACATCCACTTAAGTTAATATTGTATATTTTTGTATATTAAAATATCATTATAATATGATAATCGATGAAGCATATAATGTCAAAAATCGTATAAAATAAAAAACTTACATTCAAGGATTGTCTTGTCAACACTATAAATCTATGTTTAATTATTTTATTTTTGTGTGTTACAGACTTATACCTACATACAACGATGGCGATGGAGATGATGGAACAGCGCTGTTTTGGATCTTGGACATTATCGAATACTCGATGTATTTCACAACCATATACCTCGTCAAGAGATTAATAATTTTGTTGGACTTGTTTTGAGAACGAAATAAACGATTTACGATAAATTAAACTCTGCACTGTGCACCTAAGAAAGTTTTGTCGTGCAAGGAATTATGTAGGACATAATATAAGTCGGTACATAAATCACAATAATATTTTGTTTTTATTTATTATTTAATTTTAAGAGACATCATCATTGTTGTAACGGCACACTCGTGTTATTACCAGAGTGGCGGACACAATATTTCATGGTTAATATCGTTTCGCCACATTCATTTAAACCCCTTACAAAAATCACATGTCACAAAATTAATTAATTGTGTAGATGTTTCATAATACACACTGCGCAACACGCTGTGTACATTGAAAATATTCGTGCGAAACGCCAATTTTACTCGTCCTGTTGGCTGTATGTACTCGCACATCATATAGCTGTGTAATAGATATTAAAATATCTACAAGTAATCACTTTTTTTAGACAGGTAAAAAATAATTAAGAAAACAAATATATAGATATCTGCTATAGGTGAAAAAGCGGGCAGCCCATCTAGATAGTTAAATACGTTAAGAATACGAAGTAGGTATTCGTGGAGTACCGAAATAATTATTAAAACCATAATATGTATTCAATAATTTTTAAAAGTACGGACGACGAAATAAATACAAATACAGTGGGTGATAAATTTGAATATTTTTAACATAGTCGATATATGTACTTTCCATTCCTCTAATCATATTATATTGATAAACTATTCGTAAACCCCGTCAGCGTTAAGCTATTCCGCAGACACCTACTTTATTGTCCAATTTGTCTTCTCCCAAGGTAGTGACATTGATCTATTTCCCTCGTAATAATATTACGATACAGTATTCAATAAAACTATTACTTATTTCACACGGAACGATGCTTCCAAAATAAAATTTTTATCAAGCTCGATGAGATTTGTGCAGAGGGCAGACAATTCAACAATATTGTGGATAAAAATGAAAATTACGTATCCTTGATTCTTTAAATTATAATATATATTCAATATCCACTGACCTCTGGATCGAAGGACAACTTATCAAAGTTATTTACATCACTTTTAAGGAAAAATACAACCGTCATTTTTATTTATTATTCCAAAAACATAATACATGTATTATAAAAAAATAAATATATATTTACTTTATTACCATTAATTAAGAAGGTATAATATGTGGTATATGTGGTTGAAATATAGTGGAAAATAATATTTGACATTCTAGATAATTGTCCACACTGTCAATAGAACCTCCCTCTCTTCACCATTAAACTTGCTCTAAATCAGTTTTTATTTCAGATAATAAAATAGTTTAGTAAATAAAATAATTAAAAATATATAAAGAATTATTTGGACAGGCACAGGCAAATATAAAATTTATCCAGGTAAAAGAAATATAATGGTATTATTGTCTAGATGTTGGGTAATACAATAATATTAATAGCTAAATTTGGTTGTATAGATTAAAAAAAAATACATATTATTATTGTTAACAGGTATAGGTAAGTATTATTATGTCAGCGGGTAAATAAAATATTTTTAGTCAACTTATACTTATTTCGTCAAATTCAATTTTTCATAAATTAAAATCGCGATGTTTAACCAGTGAAATGTTGTAAAATTATAAATAATAATTTATCAGAAATAAGGTATACATTTTTGAAATGTACTACTTAATAACAATAACTAAATAAAAATTGCCAGTTGGCATACCTAGTATCTACTGGTTATTTAAGAATAATTATAATTATGGTTGCATAAATAATAATAACTAGTCATATGTCATGTTTTATAAAAAAGAATGTCTTATAAGTCAAGAAATGAAAACCTATAAGTAGTAGGTAATATTGAAATGCTTTGATCCATTTGAACCTAAATTGTCTGATATATTATTATTTATTTTATAGATTATTTTCTGAGTTTTAATTGGAATAAAAGTCATTATCACTTTCTCCGTCGGCATTATGTCAAGTAATTTGATAATAATTAATGAAGTAAAAATACACAACGTACACAACATAGCGAGAGAAAAAAATAGCTTGAACAGTTATAACAATAATACAACAGAATTACCTACCTATAAAAAAAAATTATGAATTAGCTTATCATAATAAAAATTATCAATTACATAATTCAACATCCAGCTAATAAGGTTAAGCTGCATTCATGTTGTAAAAAAAAGCCGAAAACGTATACCCACACTGCTGCATATATCTCGTAATAATATTATGTATAGTGGGTATGTCACAATACGCGTATAATAACACTGAATTTGTTGGATTATGCACACAATTTTATAACTATATACATTTGGTTGAAAAATTATCATTATTTTATAAATTGAAGTGTTATTTCTTTGAATTACTTTTATATTTTTTTTTAAAAACAGAATACTTTTTCTTTTACCATTTTTAATTATTTCAATAAAAATTGAACACGGATTTTTATTTTAATGCGTTTTGAATAAAATGTACCACGTATAGCTCTAGCCTCTGAGCGGAGCGTTGAACGTATTGGTTTTATAATGTTGTGTTATTTTGAACTTTATTTTTTGACTATGATCACTGTTTGGAGCAAAAAATGCTTGGATTTTAAATTGGTAAAAAATTGAACTTAATTTGTGTTATGGGTGGTCAAAAGTTAAAATAATCTATATATTTTATATTGGAAGTTCTAACCAGTTTTAGTTAAAATCGATTTCTTTTTTGTAAATCAAAATGTAAATTATTTTAAAGACTTGACGTTTTCATAAAATTTAAATTTTTATTTTAAATTTTTGACTTTTTTTAGTTATTTTTCGATTTATGTGTGATAATTTTTGGTTTTTAGTCAATAATATTTTCTCATAAGTTTTTTCGTCTAACAATTAAAAAAATATTAAATAATAAGATTACTCAAAATATTTTGGGTGAACTATAATGACGGACTTATAAGTATAGTATATATATATTGAAATCTTATTATTTCCATTATGAATATATATCTATATTTTATAAGTATAGTTGTTAATACAGTGGTGCAAAACTTGTATTAAGTACTTAGTTACTACTTTAGCTTGTTAACCATACTACTCCAAAATCGTTATTTGTTTAGTTATATTACTAAATCATATTATTCTTTTTTCAGTGGGCTAGTGTTGTAAATCAGATTTGCTATAATAATAGTCTTACTAATTAATTGTTCTTAAGCTCTGTATACATTTATACCATGGTAAGATTTAAAAGAATAAGAATTAATTCTTACTCTTGCGCATATATTTCTAGATTAAAAACTAATGTATTAATATAATATATTTAATTTGATAGTGGTCCGCAGCGGCTATACATATTTAATTATCAATTCAAAAATGTGTAATCATTTTCTGTTGCCGGTACTCTTATCATGACTGAAGTCATTTCGTTATCAAAGTTTATGTGCGTATAGAGCCTGACGAAATTATCAAAACTGTCGAAAGCGAATTTAAAACATTTTTTTAGATATTCGGAGTGAAGTATCGAATGCAACGTATTATAGACTCTAATAGCTTTTCTCCTGTACGCGTCGGAGGTCAAGGCATTTTTAAACCATAAAACGGTTGATATAAGATACGGCGTGATTTCCTTAAACGCATCGAAAAGTGATTCCTGTTGTGGAACGATAGAAGGTGTTGATGTCAACTCCGCCAATTCCGACGGCGCTTGGTTAGCGGAAGGTATCGATTTCGGCCGGGATTTCATATCGAGAGACAGCGATTGAGTCGACGGCTCAACGCCGGAAACCATCGCTACTGATGATGATTCGGGTTGTTCCTTGACGATTGTCGATTTATAAATGTCTGTATTCGTTCCGATCGACATTGTCTCGCGGTTGTACGACGCGTATAGTGCGTTCACTTCTGATGACTCGAAACTATAAAGTAATAATAATAATACGGAACAATAATACACGTCAGTCCTGTAAAACGATGACGGATATTTACAAAAATGGTAAATTTGCTGTGGACATTTTAATTTCCTTTCCTCCCCTCCCCTCCCCTAGACTACACCCACATGTGAACTCACTCGTAGGCCATCCGAGCCCGGCGACACTTGGCCATCATTTTGGTTAGCCGCCCCTTGACTTTTTCAAGGCGTTTGTCCAAAGGATCCAGGTGATCGGTCTCGTACTTCTGCAGACGATTGACCAACATTTGGATCCTTACAGCGGACGGTACGGCCTCGAAAGCCAGCCGTTCGGCAGCGGTCGTCCAATCGCCGCTGTTGTTGTTGTTCTTTTCGGCAGCGGTCACCATTGGCGTCGTTTTCCGTCGTTGACGTCGCAGTGATTCGGATATCGCGGCGGCCACTATGTCATGCCTGATCGCCGCCCAGACGATCACCAGAAACACCGCTCCCGCGACTATTTTCCACAGACATGACAGGATCGTCAGGAGAATGGCGTAGAGAATCTTCATTGTATCAAATATACAAACAGTACGGTTGTTGTTGCAGTCCTGTCGTTTAAATAATAATCTTGTTGAACGCGCGTCCTACCCGCATGTGTTGTTTCTGACTTACTAACGTACTATATGGGCAAATTTGCGGTTTTTTTTTTTTAAGTGAATTATGAACATTTTAAAGTCGTAGTATTTTACGTAGCTATAACTCACTTTAAAATGCTTATATAAATAAAATCATATTTGTCTAGATAATATTTTCACCTTTAAATTTGATAATAGGTAAATTTACTCTAATATTAAAGCTAACATCATGAAATGTGTTCTGCCGAACGAAAATTTGCTATTATGCGCGTTAGTGAGACAGAGTCAACACATGCCGGTCCTCTTAATAATATACAGATGAAGGTACTTTCAAACGTCTGCTTTATATATTTAGGTATTATATTTATATACTCTAAATAGTAGGTAGGTGGTTTAAAATATTTCATTAAATGTCGCATACCGTATTCGTCTATATATTATAAGTATACTACAAGGCTATAATTGCACGTTCATATTTCTGTAATCGTGTGTATACATATAGAATAGATCACAAAGTAGGTATACAATAGCAAATAATTAAAAAAAAAAGCACACCAAAGAACACTATGATTTGAAATTCTCAGTGTTTGAGTAACACGATGCTGAATAATAGTAGTGATGAAATAATATCATAAACAAAATGTAATTTTTTGATCCTCCAACATAAATTTAATCTGTTAATATTTAAAAGTTATTTATTTTAATTAAAATTGTTTAACGTGATGGGTGTTTTGGGTGTCCTTTTTTTTTTATTCGATTTAAAATAATCACAAACTTAAATTGATTATTTCAATAACAAAAAAAAAAACAACTACATTTTATTACCTATAATCTCATAAATAATGCGGTAGTGATAAATATTATGATATGATTTAATATATTTGGCTTTATAATGGTACAATTTCAACTAGGAGTTCTTATATCATCTTTTTCAGTTGGTCTTATTTATATTTATATTTATTATAATCAACGCCAGACGATTTTTACGAAATTCATATATTCAATATTTGTGAAATTCTTATGATCATAGATTAAAAATTAAATAACTTCATTAACCATAATCCCTATTCAATAATCATATGTGTAATAATGGGGTTATACTATATAAATATAAATTTATATTAAAATTAAAATGAGAAGTAATTAACCATAAATTACGATAGTGCTGTTTACGAAACTGAGGGTTCTAAGAACACCCAATTTCCACTTCAAAATTGCGTATGTTTCTATATACGAACGTTCATGCAAATTTAAAAATAATCACCGATTATACATTTCCTTTTCAATAAAACATATCCACAACATAAATTGTAGGTATTATAGGATTAAATTTATTATTTGTACGTTATACCTATTCATGAATAATTAGATAAGTTTATGTTTTTGATAACACCATATTCTAGTATATCTGTAAGTAAATACTTGTAAAAGAATATAGAAGACTTAAATGAAACAAAAAGATGTATAATATTATGTATCAATGTAGCGGAAAACATTTATGAAATTATTTAATTTTGATGCAAAGACAGAGAACATGCAGAATTTTTCGTAAGAAATATTTGTCAATATTAAAAAAAAAAAAAAAAAATCAAAGAAATTTGTTTTCGATTATGCCAGTGTTTCACCTACTTGAATTTGAATAGGTAGCTTATTAGATCATCAGGTTTCCAATTTTAAGACACGTGACACTAAAAGATTAGATGACATACGTATAAGTTGCATTGATTTTAAAATTAATAAAAATAAATATTTAAAAAAATAAAAATATTATGAGAGCTAAACAAATGTTTAGTTAATATTCTATTATTGTAATCTTATATTTGCAAACAATAAATAATTTTAGTTGTCAAGGGAAATATTATCAAATACATATTCAATATAATATCCCACGCATTGCGCAATGAATAATAATGACAAAATCAATATGAGAAAAAGAACAATTCACATTATTTAAAATAATGAATACTCTAGAAAAATGTACTTAAGTAATATTGTACTATGTATAAATGTATAATCGACTAGTTGTAAGCTGTGTGACATACAAAGCAGGCCATTAGCATTGTAATTTTTTTTTTTTTTTGCTTACAATATGTTATTTTAATTTCTTCACAATAGTAAATATAAATAATAGATTCTAAAATATTAAAATAATATAAAACATTTATGGTACTTAAATGTATAAACAATAATATCGATTTTATTGTTATGTTTTTTTTTTAATAAAATATAAATACAAAATAAAAAAACAAAATTCACAAAAATAAATAAATTCAAGAAACATTCGCAGCAGAGATATTATAACTCGTATAATATATAATTTTTTTTTATATCATTATAATGTTATTTACCTATATTATTGTAATAAATATACTGCTGCACATGAATTGCGTCCTAAAGATATTTAACGACTACACGAATTGCGTCGCAACCATAATTAACAACTACCCGAATTGCGTCACAACGTAAAAGCATTATTTTCCTTCTCATTTTATACAGACTTAGAACTGTCGATAGCAAATTATGACTATCGGTAGGTTAAAAATATTGTTTTTTATCATTTCTATTCAATTAGATGTAAGTAAAATAAAATGTGTAGGTTAATAATATAATAGTTAAAAAAAATCAAAAAATTGGTAAAAACTTGAATGATACCTTCTTAATATAATCAAGGCGGGTTAATTGGCCACTTTCATATTTTGCCATATTTTATATATCCGTCTGTTTTTAATTACATGAATACTTCGTTGTTAAATATAAGTTTTTTTTTTGTACATTTTTTAAGACATCTATAAATTGGAATATATTCGGGTGTGCCGAGTAAAACATACTGTTAAACTTGGAGTGGAATGCTTCACAACTATTCGTAGTTCGAATTATAGAACATGAATACATCGCCCACACAGAAGGCTTGAAGTCACAATTAGGTTTTATGTATGTATTTAATATATAATCGGAAAATTGCTGTACTTTTTCATTTTCGGGCAAAATTGATATAATATTGTCAGTAAAACAATCCTTCATTTCATCTGGTTTTAAAAATGGGAGACCGAAATAATATTTTAAAAAAATACTGATATCTGAATTTGTTTCGTATTTTTAACTTAAACCAACCGTTTGAATTTTCCTCCACCAACTTTGACCTAAACGAAACCGGATGCAATTCGTGAACCCGCTTATCAAATTTTGTATTTTTTTAAAATATTTTTTTGGTCTCCCATTTTTAAAACCAGATGAAGTGGAGGATTGATTTACTGACAATATTGTATCAATTTTAATTTTCATTTATTAAATGAAAAAGTACAGCAATTTTCCGATTATATATAGATGCATACATAAAGCCTGATTGTGACTTCAAGCTTTCTGTGTGGGCGATGTATTCATGTTCTATTATTCGAACTACGAATAGTTGTGAAGCATTCCACTCCAAGTTTAACAGTATGTTTTACTCAAAACACCCAAATATATTCCAATTTATAGATGTTTTAAAAATGTACAAAAAGAAACTTATATTAAACAACGATATATTCATGTAATTAAAAACTTACTTATGTAAATACAACGACAATTCGATAAAAAAAAATACATACATTTACACGATTTGTATAAAGCGTATAATATGTGTGAAACCTAACTTGCTATCAACAAACAATTATGTATTCATGGTTTGTTTATTGTTTTAAGCATTTTAAAAATAGGTAATTAATTCAAAAATACAAAATCACAAAAATTATAAATTATAACTGAAGAATTATAAGTTTTTTACAACTTCTCGTGAATGTACACAAGATATCAATAAATTATGTATATACATTGTACATTGTACAATCAAATAGACTCAAGGGCTGCAAACAACTAAAATACAAAATAATAATATAGTATACAGTCAATCGATATTTTTGAGAAATATTATCAAAATGGTGTATACGATCTAGTGCAATTGGTTTGGTACTGTCCATCCCAGTCAATACACAAATGTATACTTTGAACATCAAAAAATAATTACTATAATATATGACTATAATAATTCACATAGGCAGAAAGTGATACTAGTATTTTGCAGTATTTACTCTTCAATATGTTGATTTAATAAATAGTATAATAATAGTTAATAAATAAGTACTCTGGTTCAGAAGTCGTCTGTCAAACTGTTGAGTTTTATCGTGTTAAGACACTGGCGTTACTTCAATTTTCTCCTGGATACTTCTTTAACCTCAAACTTATTCAATAACTCTGTACACGAGTTAACAAGCAGGTAAGTTTTTAAATTTTCTTATTGGTAGCATATTCCCTAAGCGTAGATAGATGAGAGATCGACACTGATGGTTTTGTTTATATTTTTTAACACGATGATTTATCATTGTTTTCAAATCCAACATAACAGCGAATGGCACTTTGCTATGTAACATAATACTATCCTTTCATGTGAGTCACGACTCACGGACTCACCCAACTATCTAACTTTAAAATTACAACGGATCTTTTTACGGTTTAAACCGTGGTTGGTAAATTCTGTAAAATATATAAAGTACAACCCTATGAAATATTTAATGTTTCTTTTTAAACCTGAACAATAATGCAGTGTCTTTTAGCGACGGTGAAACTTTTTTCGTGATATAGACACAATGTGGATAGTGATTTTTTCTTAAAATATTGAATAAAATATTATTATGATTACCAAAATTCACCGGAAGAAATAAATATTGGTACTTGATACAAATGTAAAGTGAAAACATGATTGAGGTCTGAGGTATATGTTGAATATTCAATACAAATGCTACCCGATCATCCACTGGGTGTTATAATATATAATATAAATAATTATTGTAATGAAAAGAAAAATGCTTGTTGTATACCTACTACAATGTCTATCTATGTTGTATAATGCTGATGTTTAACTATGGACTATACATCACTAGTGTGGAGCATAGGTACACGCCTCATTGTTCAATTCCTACTGACGGGGTTCAGCGTTGTGTTGATCATACTGAAATAATTAAAAACAAAAAAAACCGCGTTCAAGATTAAGTGAAAAGGTGTGTACTATAAATGTTGACAAGTAGGAGGAACATTATTTGCGGTATTTAATTATCAGAAGATTGATTAGATATAATATGTGCACACTGTGTACTACGTTTTAATATTTAAAGATATTGCTGTTGTACATTAATAATTGATTATCTTGTGTCCAAGCAGATTTTTATTATTATTATTATTATTATTACTTAAGAACGAATTCGTGAAATCCTTAAAATATACTGAGTGTGGGAGCTATTCCGTAGTCAGCTTGGTGAAGCGGATTCATCATCGTGGTGAACGTTATGTTATCGTCTGTTGCGTCGTATTCAAACAATATTTTCAGTGATGTATTGAAGTTCAGAAACAATATCAGTCGTAAAAATCGATGGTCGTAGATAGAAAAAATATGTGTATTACTATATATACTATAAACTGTAATGTCGTATAGGTAAAATACAGCTCATAATATGTCGTAAAATATTTTATATTATTCGATAATTTTCGGGTTTCGGTGGTACTGCGCATAGTAATGTATATAAGATCAATAGAATCATCATAATATATATGATGATTCACCAAACATAATCATCTCGTTTCTCTTCTTCAATAACAACGACCAGTAACTCTATGTACTAATCATAATAATTTATTGGGTCTGTAAGATATTGGGCTTTAAAATACTCTATCTGCATTTATAAAAATAAAAACATAATATATATATATCTATAACTTTAACTGATAAAATATCATCTATTTAATGTTTTCACGAAAACATTTTTAAAGATTATTGTTTTTAATATAAACATTGCAATAATTAAAAAGTTATTCATTAAATTAGGTATATAAAATTTTTCAATGATACTGTCTACTAAATAATTTACAGTAAAAAAAGACGGTTACTTATTTGAAGAACAGAAGTTTATTGTATCGCCATAAAACACACTTATTTAAGTATTACAAAAAAACTCAAAGATCTGAAAATATAGTCTTTAAGTATACTTAAAAGTTCTAAAAGTCAGAATTTCAATACATTTATTATTATACTATAAAATAGAGGTGAGCATGCTTTGTGAATTGCCTTGTATTACGGATATTTTCAAATACAAAGATTTTTATTATTTTTCTTTTGCCATTAAATGAAACGCTTGAAATATTCGATTCTCGTGATCGTATAACGATTTGTTCCCGGTATATAATAACAATTTCGTTGTTCGGTTTGGATTTTGTTAACCTCGTCGTTATTTTTTTGTTACGGATTCGACGATGCGGAACGAAACGCATAAGCTCACGCCCACGTGAACAAAGTACAATAATAAAAGTGTATATTCAGAGGCTAAAATCTTAATTATTGCATACGTTTTGATTCATCATCGAAATGAAAAAATAAAGTCTTGATTGATAGAGTAATAGTATACAATGAAATTGATTTTTTTTTAAATTTAGAACCTAAATATAAGTATTTTGTCGTTGAGGTTTTAATCATTATAATATGTAGTTATTTTTCTATAATTGAAGTATCAAACTTTAATATTACACATTTTAAAATATTTCTTATTCCTACATTTATTACAACTTTAAAAGTAAGTATAAATAGTTTGTGTCTGTATTTTGCTATCGGTTTTTATTTACACGTAAATTAACATTGTATTATAAAACTGTATTTATATCGAAGTAAAATTAATCAATTATTTTAAACGGATTTACGATAACTCGTTAATCCTGGCGAAAGGGTTATTTATATTACTAATTCTCACCTATTTTTTCTATACTTATTTTAACGAAACTCTTATGAAAAATGTCTTTAAATTGTATTTTATTATTATTTTTCATAATTAACAAGAGGGCTTATATTTTATAAGGACAGAATTATGATTATAAATATCTAATAAGGTATAATTAGTTTTGATTTGTAGTATAGATGAAATAGAAGTATTTTTAGATGACACTACGAATATACGGTTTAACTAAAAATTAAAACAAAATAATTATGTAGGATTCGAAAAATTTTTACTCAAAATATTGGCATCGACTCCAAAATAATAAAATACGTTTCGTCTCCAATACAAGCGGTTCTATTGGGAAAATTTTTTTATTTTTGAAAATAAATTTAATATATATTTTTATATAATATCTTTAATAACGAACAGAGTCCTATACCTATATATCATGATAAAATATTAAAGAGAATATACGGTGAATTTTTTTTTTTCAACTGCGGTTGGTACCCGGGTGTACATTTTTTCTTCTACATTATAATATAGTTTGGCTCACCTAAATTTTCCGATAACAATCGCACTCGCTGTACAATCGCAAACGGTATTTGGGAATGCGAATGCATGTGCGTTATTTACGATGTCTACGGGATTTTTGTTTACGATCGTTTCTTCTATATTACGTATTTCTCAGAGAAGCGATGGTATAATATGTCACACCGATAGTTAGAGCCGTACAATATATTATTATCGTACGTATAATCGAATGTTCCTTTTTCTAACTGAATCTTTTTTCTACTACGATGACATAAAAATATTATATACTATACTATACTGTTAACTTCAAATAACTTTTTTCATAATGATTTAGATAATATAATGTCTATATATTATTATTATTATAAGTTAATTTATAACGTAAGTAGCCACGCATGCACCATTAAATAATAATAAAATAAAGCATATCTTATATTTTATAGTAAAAGTTTATTGCACTAATAAATAAAAATAATTTATGTGTATAATAGTAATTATTAATATGTGTGATAGTTGTTTATAAATCAATATAATATTTAACATAGAAAAAAATAATACTATATTAATATTCCATTATAATATTATAACTTTTTTTTTTAATCTTTCAGGCTTATCTGATATTTTGGATCTATAGTAGCATTTTCTAAGATTCGCCATATCTCGTTTTAAAAACACCACCTCTACAATAATAATTTCTAGTGTAATCGTACCTATAATTTTTATATTTTCTATAATTTACTAAAATGAATCAATTAAAGACTAAAATTTGAAAATGTTCCAATGGTAGTTGGTAAATTTTAGATTTTACTGGTACTCTGAGCTCTGTCTTTAGGGAAAATATTGATTTGGACGAATAATTTTTTTTTGAAAATGTTTTAGGTTACTTAAAATTATTGAAAGATAATAACAAATGTTTATTAAATGATTATTACTGATTACGTATTATTAAATTTACGTTATTCCTAACAGAAAAGTGATAACATTATTATGCTATTTTAAATATTGTTTGACCTAATGTAAATTAATTTATATATGCATGTCACATAGATAGTTTAAAATTATATTCATTCTAACTCATTCAACAATTCAATGTTATGGAAGCCAACTTTGAAATTTTAAAACTATTTAATAGTTTATGCAATAGGTTACATAACTATTATATCATTTATAGTAGTTTAAATTAGCCACGCATAGAGCAGTAACTTATATTTCAATAACTAATGTTAAAGTTAAATGTTGTCTTTTATCTAACACAAAATTGATTAAAAAAATAAAAAAAAATTCTTTTAACACTATAAAAACTATAGTCACACTTTCAAAAATGTTGGTAACAGATTAAAATATTTTTCCCAGTAACCATTATATCTGTCAATAAAAGATTTTGTTGAAAAATTAATTTAAATTTGTCCAACAAAGGATACGGACTTTTCCAATTATGGTATGGATCTATACATCCAATGAAACAGCTATATTTTAAACAATTATGAGGGCTTTTGAGCTGTAAGACAACAAACGGAGCATCGATTATATAATCAATTAGATAAATCCAACCTGAAACAAAATTTATTTAATGCATAAAGGGGATAAGAAGCACTTTGGTATTTCGTCAAAATGTAAACTTATATATCTAATATAAAAAAAACACTGTGTTTATATACGTATTTCTTAGATTTTTTGTGTTAACTACTTTTAAGAAAAATAAAATTGCATAAAATTTTCAAAATTAAGCAATAAAAAATAAAGTTATAAATATATATTTTCAACTTTTTATGGTTTGACAAATTTTATTGATATTTTAATTTAAAATAATTATATCATAAAAAAATTGTGCTTATTTTTCTTTAAAATGTTTAATTTACTATAATATAATAAATAAAAAAAAAATTTAACATTTATTAATAGCTTAAAAAGAAACAACATATTACAATGTACAAATGTATAAACAATTTGAATACTAAATATTTGACAAATATTTCAAGTATCTACAGTTATTTATTTTTAAATTACAATAAATTAAGGAGGAAAAACGTTTGATGAGAATTCGTTATTTTACTCATGATATTCCAATTTTGTCAACATGTAAGCTTCGTATACGATATAGGTACATATAAGTTCTTTATATTTTCAATAATAATATTTTATTATAAATAATGGGTCCTTCTATTAAATTTTCAAGTTTACTTTTACCCTTAAGTTAATTTAACCTTTAAGAATTATACCATGTGTAATTATTTTAGTCTTTCCTTAATTTTATTTTTATTTTTTTCGACTTATAGTGAATATTGGTGATTTTCACTATATGAATTTAGAATTTACTAGAAATTTATGGAATAACCCGAATAAGTATAGAATTGGGAAAATTATCAGACTCACCCATATAATACCTAAATATTCTTCGTGATCTCTAAGTTTATTTTTTAATTCACTTAAATACCATCACCTCCCTCATTAGTAATCCTACTGTATAAAACAATCTTGAGCGAAACAAAGTTAAAATATCCAAACTAAATAGGAAACCGATAAATCATATAAATATTTTTATTGAAAACAAATAATAACAATAATAATAATATTTATAAAATAAATACAATATTATGTAATAAATAACCATTATCTATTTTTTTTTATATACAATAATTAAATTGGATAAAATTTAAAATTGTGGGAAGGGGAAGTCGCTCATTGACGACCGCCCATGGAAAATATTTTTATGGAGAAAGTAGGTCCCTACAAAAATGTCTTTTGTAGCACTTAGTGGGTTACCTGGATATTATTAGTTTGGATGAAAGATGAGTGTTAACAGGAAGCTTAAATAGCATTTAAAATATATTAAAATTACTGTTGTACAGAAAAAGAAAATACTCAAATGGTTTTCAAATGTAATTCCTATTTATACTATGCTGTGTTTAATAAATAATTGGTAACGAGTCTGTGTTTTAAGTCTCTAATATTGTTACGTTAAAAAAAAAAAAAAACACTAAGACTTATTTTATATAAACCGTTTGTCGTAAGCTACAGCATTTTTAACGGATTTCCTTTATGCATAATTTAAAAAAAAAATCACATCCTTTTTAGCTCTGCCGAGAATCTTAAAATAAGACAATTTATCAAGTTGTCGTATGATAACAAACATATTTTATAGTACTGCGGCTTTTGTACTTAAAATCGATGATACGTTATTCTGTATGCTGTACCTATTACAATATAATACAGTCGTGTTGTTGTTGTCTCGGCTTCGTAATGACACCAACACATTATTTTTTTTAATACACAGCGCTATTACTGATGTGTCAACGGAACGAAAATATGAACGTTGACATAACAGACGGGTAGAAAAATATAAAAATCTTACAATATAACCAGGATTATGCCAACAATAATAATACGATTTATAATTTAAACACAGACTTTAGCCGATTAACTCAACTATTAAAGACATAGAACGCCATAAGAAAAATCGTTGAACAATTATTTCTTACTACTGTTCAATTTTTAACAGATTGCTAAATATAAAGACAAATGTTACAAAAAAAAAAATTAAAAAATTATTATTACACACATATTATATATAATTGATAAAATATACTAAATGTAGATATTAAATGTCATATTAACATGTCATATTATAATAATAGCTGATATTTTTAGATAACTGCGTTCACGTGTGTATAATACATTATTATGACAAATTTGTTTATGGTTCATGACAACGAAAATTGTAATAACTCCGTGTAGGTATAGAGTGTGATCCATTTAACGCACTTAACTGATTTTATAGGTTAATGACTTTTGGTCTATAAAGTTTTGTGCGCATTATATATGAACTGTAGTGGGAATTTCTAACGCGGTGATGAATTTGAAACAAATAAAAATCGATATCATAAATATATTATATCGATCAAAACGCAGGAAGGGAATGGTATCACGAGACACACTCTGTACATATAAATAGTACAATACAGTATTTAGTATAGCTCGTAAGACGCAAGTTATAACGTATATTATATATTGATAAACGCTAATAATTATTGTCGCACACGTATCGTCATTGACAGCAGTCGCGTCGCATACGCCACGGGGTACTATTTTTCCGCTTGTCGTCGCCGATTACGACCGTCATCATCATAATATTCTCTTTTAAAATTTCAAAAACCGCATAGTGTCGACAATCTACGACAATCGCGACATCATCGCGAAATCGGTGATATAATATGATAACGGTATAAAAAAATATATTATTGCAATATAATTGTTGTTGTTCAAATCGTGGACATCGTTTCGCGAGAACCCGTCGGTCGGCCGACAGTTTGTCGTCTGTGTCGCCAATCGCGCAATAACGAAAAACAACAATCGTCGTCGTCGTCGTCGTCGCTGGTAGTCGGTGCTCCCCGTTAAGACCACGACGTCACTAATCGTGGACATAAAATAACACGATTTATCGGTGTGATTTAGCGGAAAAATATAACTCATGCGGTTCGTGTATAAATCCGTTTTGGACTTTTTTGGTCCGAAATCGCTCGATTCAAACCGACCGCGGACGACGAGAATGTTGTTCAACTTGGCCGAACCGCTGTACGGAGGAGGTAACGTATATGGTTGTCGTACCACTTATAATATTATATACGTCTTATATTATAGTTAAATACAACCGTCAGGCATTGGTTGTGTACCTACTACGCGTATGCATTAATGGATCTCGACGGGTAATAAACTAACAATACGCCTGACTTTCCACGACAACACGATGTACAGCAATAACATTGGACACGCGTCTTGTGCATTGCCTATACAGTGGTTGACATCGAAATCGCGGCCATGCGTAGACGGTAATACGCGATAATACCCAGTAGGTACACCTACCCAGTGGCTGATTTAGAATTTTTGAGACACTGGACAAAATATTGAATGGGTCTATTATTATAAATTATAAATTAAATTAAAGGATCAATTACAATTTTAAAAATGTTATATAGTACGTGGGCTCTGGACATATACCCATAATGTCCTTCCGTAAATATGGCCATGCACCCACCTCATTATTTTTGCCGAGATCAATCTCAGATTTTTCTATCCCATAGCCACAGTTTAATAGGTGGAAGGGGGTATGTAAATATAAATATATAAATTATAATTTAAAATTTTTATAAATAACGGCTGCAGAGTCATAATACGAAACTGTCGATTCCTACAACAGCACAACGGATCTGTGCATGTTGAATGCCTGTCTTGAAGCCCCGTAATCTTTGAAAAACGCTTAGGGAGTTAAGTCTCGTAACGTGATTTATAGATTTGAAATTCACTACCGATATTTTGTCGCTTCCCAGCGATAAACGGATAAACGAATAAAAAATACAACCCGTCCCCCCCCCAAAAAAAAACAGTGTGAGTCGAGAAATTACTGGAAGTAAAGAAAACTGTTTCACGAAACTGACCTTGTTGGTATTACCCGATCGTCACGACTCGCTTGTATATCATAAGGCGGTATAACTCACTATTCCTTCGTGTCTATATGCATGTATACCTACCGTAATATCGGTATTGATGTTTGTATAGATTTCTACCATGTTATCACACGTCGTAATATGATAATTTACTTTATCGAATTTTATCAATGATAAAAAATTTATATTTATTTGAAAAATAATAAATAAAAAAAAGTCAAAAGCTTAATATTTTCGATTTTTTGATAACGAACGGTAATGCGAATAATTCGAAATACGATTGTGAAACATTATTTATTCAATAACACCGTTGGGAATGATACGGTCTACACGGATTACAAGAAATACGGCGCCAAGTTGAATATCGTCTCAAACAATAAGGTCGGCGGTCGTAGCACACGGGTCAATATATAACTTTACCGGGTTTATCACCGATGAAATGGCAACAATTTTCCACCGCCGCTACGTACAGTCCGACGACTCGGTCGAACCGTTTAAGCATCGACAAAGTGTCACCATTCATTGACTATAGACAATATTATTATACAGTTCCATTTAGACCACACATAATATAACAAGCACGTTCAGCCCAACGAAACGCATCGTCCGTTTCATTGTCCATTGGCCATTGCGATGCGCCCATACTCTGAGCGGCTCTTAAAAGTAGTGTGCACGTTGGTTAAAAGTCACATTCGCATGCCTCTCTACGAGGATTTTTTAGAATTTATTACATTTAATTGTATTATATTAATGAGATGTAAATATACAATTTATTATGTTTGAAAAATCCAAGTAGAATCCCGATAAGATAAAGATATTTGCGTGACATGCAAATATTAAGTGTTGAGACATTATGCGATTTCTTAACATACTAAATTGCACTCAAAGGTCGACTGGACATTTTGGATCGGTCACCAATCACGAATCTAGACTTCATAAGACCAGAGCGCCGTATATATTTCTTGACATAAAACCAAATAAATTGGTTTGTTTGTATAAATAGGAACATAATATTATTAAAATTATAAATTTAGTGCCGAACGGCAGACTAAGTGGAATACATAAATAGAACATATTATAATAATAATAATCGTCAGTTTATTGTTTTTTGCGGACGATTTTAATAAGCATAAATAGGCATATACTATTATTTATATAAGTACACACATTCATAAAGTACAGTTCTGCCGATAACAAATTGTCCATAATAATGCCAATGAGGATACACACTACGTACATTTGATTAACAATAATATCATAATACAATAATAACACGTACAGACCAATCACATCGTATCAATAATATTTCTACAGGATGATGGGCGTCCACGAATAATTTAATTGAGTATTTTTATGACGATGACAATTTAGAACAAACATCAAACATTAGTAGAAAATGTAATTGAATGGAATTATTTAACCGTAAAGTAGCTTTTGTAGTTGTAATAAATAATTATAAACCCTAAAACTCGGTATACCTTTTCTATTCAGAGCTGTGGGTAAAATAATAATATTTAAATCGAATACTTTAATACTTTTATCGACTATTATATTATATTATATTATTTATAACACAATAATTTAAAATTTTTCCATACAGTATAATATTCAGTTTAATTTGTATTGCATTTACGCCGCGTAACAGCACTAAATAATATTGAATACAATTAATAACCTATGAAAAGTATAAGGTAATCATAATTATATATTATTATAAATTAACGGTTATGAAAATATTCAATATTATGATGTTTTTATATTGGTTCAATTCTTTTTTTTTTTTACAAATAAAAATAGTGTTTAATTAAAATAAATAGCAAACTAATTTATTATCAATATTATTAATAATATATATTTTATATTATTCAATTGTAAAACGTTTTATTCCTCTCTAACATAATATGAGTTAGTATTCAAAAATTGGTTGTTCGTTTTTGAGAAAAAAAAATAAATGTGGAATTTTATATTACGACCTTGGTTTACCCAATGACCAATAAAATTATTGTGAGAAAAATGTATTTATAATTTTTGGTTTTTAAACCATATTATTATTGCGTAAGCACATTCTTAATTGCTAATTCACTCATTCAATTTCAAAAACTGTCAACACCACGTGTGTCGGGAAACGTTGTTGAATGAATGATAATACTTAAATTAATTAATTATCAAACCGCTGAAATATTGTTATCTCGCGTTTTACGTCAGCGGATGTAATTCCTAAGATTGTCTACACGTGACGATTAAAGACACGTTAAGGTATAAAAAAAAACCTGAAATAATACATCACAATAATATACATATAGATATGTATTATAGCAGATTTTATTCGGACAAATCTTATAAATATATTTATACACGACATCGACGTGAATTGAACTACGAAGTTGGTTACGGTGGCTGACTTAAATATAATAGTTTATACTATAGTTAAATGACAGTATATATTAGGTGAACATTCGTGAGAAGAGTCTCGTCGCAAAAGGTGTGTAATTTGTAAAGTAAAATATTGTAGGTACTCTAATAATAATATATTTACTAAAAAAGCCTTTATAGACCAGAAGTTTCGAAGGGGCCCCGTAAACATTTGCAAATTAAACTACTGTTAAATCCGCCACCGGAAATACTTAAGTGATTATCATCACCTACGGTCCGGAAGTTGCAGTGAATATCTAAAAAACAAAAAGAAAAATAAAACTACTCATCACAAGTCGTTTCGTCGCTTTCGAATACAGCAATAATAATAAACAGACACCCACTTTTTACTGCGGACTTCGGCTTAAAATATTATACGAGTAGGTACTACACACAGGTATCGAATATCGGCCTTATATATTGTTATGCAATGAAAGTGAAATTATTAATACAAGTCACCGCTCGCCCTTTGTCGTGTTCTCGTAGACAATATTCGTTGCATAAAATAAAATTGTATACTGTACTCTATAGCAATAATTATTATTCTAACTACCATAAACGTGTAAGCGCATGATATTCAATTTGTTTTTGAAATATGTTTCAGGCGACTTTAAAATTTGATTACCTTATAGTAGGGAGGGATCTCGAGTTTCACGTATATTTGCACATAATAATATCATACAGTTTGATGCGTATAATATTATTATAATATTATCAATGTATAATGTAAGCGGGTTGACTGGGCAGTGTTCAGTGTACAGCGCTTTAAACTCAAACGTGTCAATTCATCATTATGACGTGCGCATACTACAAGTATAGAAATACTATTTAAAACGTAACAGGATCGTTAAAGAGAATGCAAAATATGTCGTGTAAAGTCTCCGTTTCAATGACACAATAATATGTTTGACCGATATTCGTTGAGGTTTGAGGCGTTTATTATTATGTAGGTATGTAATAATAAGTAGTTTTTTTTTGATAAAGTGTAAACATTTACTGTTTGTATATCAATTTCATATTATTATATTATAATTTTAATAGTTTATTGCGTCTACTAAGTGTTGTATAAACGTCGATTTCGTGGTATTTTTAAACGAAATATTTACTCTGTGTCTCGGCAATCGTCTGTCCACGTTAAAGTCGACTGTCTGATATTATACGGATTGTTTACGATTGACGTTTAGCGGCATCACGGTATATTAAGTTTCTATAAAATACAGAAACGTAAAAAGCACATCTCATTTTTTTGTTTTTTAGTATATTTTAATTCTAAAACTATCGGGCCGGTAACACTTCAATGGCTTGTTCCTGGGTATTTAGTACTTAAAAAATGACCCTAACAGACCACGTTCCGCAGAAAAATTGCACCGCGGCTCAAAACAATAGTCCTCATAGAATCTATACAGATGCACTGAGTCTAAAGCAACACAAGGTACGTATAATGCGTACGCTCTGAGACACGTCGTTTACGTCCTATTAAAGTTTATACGTACTTGTAGTATTATACACTGGTTATTGTTATTAGACTAAAACGGTAACAGAAAAAAATGTTTACAAAACGTGATAGTGAATGGCTAACTCAAATTATAATAATTATATTGCCAAGTGGATAATGGGAGGTTTTGTATGATATTAAGATTATTAGTAGTTATATATTAGTAGAACATTTTCATTAAGCAATTATTTACGACTTTAATAATATATATCTATGTATACACTGAGTATATTACTAAGATTAAGAATAGTGAAATTAATAAAATGTATTCCTAAGTTTAATTTAAGATAATTTCAAACTTTAATAATAACAATGAATAAATATGAGGTTGTATTTAAAATTTAAAATTATACTACACACATTTCAGGAAATTTCCTTTTAGACATTTCTAGCAATACATTTTTTGAAATTTAACATTTCTAATATTATCAGTGATTATTATTCAGCTGGTGTTGTCTATAATATAGGTATATACTCGCAATATACTAAAAAACAAAATATGTTATACCATGTCATTAATTCGTAAAAATCGTGTATTGTAATTATTGTTAAATCACAATATTTTTTTATTTATGAAATAACTGTTGACGTGAACAAAGAGTACTCATAATAAGTACTTTGTTACTGCATGTAAATCGGTCATTATTTCAATGCGAATTGTATACGCTTACAGTTAATAATATGTAATACATAATACAAAAAGCAGCACAAATCACCTCACAGATTAAAAAAAAATAAACAATAATAACTTTATAAACAGGCTAAAATATGCAAGCCAATATGAGGTCGCGGGCCTAATTACTATAATATACAGATTTTAAATACGCAAATGTTTACCTTCCTCGCGGGTCTTAAATGGCGCTGATGCGTTGACGTTTAAAACGCGTGTGAAGGTACACCTACCTCGTTATCCAATCATACATAATATTATAATGATAAGTTATTGTAATTTCCTGTTTTGTGGCAATTATAATTTGCGCCGTTATAATATTTATAACTTTGCGAGTCATAAAAAATAATAATAAACACTAAGTATAGGTACCACATGTACTGAATGGATTACTGGTTGGTCAATTATACTGTAGTACGATATCAACTAACTACATAGGTACTTAATGTTATATTATTATAATATTAGTTACCTAGTTATACACGTATACGGCGCGATCCATTTAACTAAAATTATATTATTATACTCTTACGGATAACTGAAAAATGGTATTTTAATAAATTGATTTGCCAAACAGAAAGCCCCGATAGGTATTTACGGTGATAAAAAACTCATGGAACATACTGTTTAAAAGTATTCCTTTCGAAATCATGGAAATTTACTCGACATATCAGAAAAGCTAGTTAATAGACAATATATTATAATTATGAGCTACATTCTATCCTGTCAAAATGATACTATTCCCTTTTAGCTGATTCACTTTTACAAAACAACTTTAAAAGGGTCGGTATCCTATTCCCGAAATTTTAAAAAGGTCAATTCACTTTTCCACCATAATGAAGTAGTGTACCCGGCATTACTATAAGTACAAACTGCCTTTAGCCGTGGTCGTTAACAATTCACCACAAAAGGAGTTCTCTACATTTATAATTATTTTCAAAGTATCATCAATACATCAATGGTTATTGGGGGTTAGGTTCTTTCATAAGTTTTTATTGTCGTGATTTAATTTTTAATCACTTAGCCTATATGGGTATTATTACACTAATTGTGTCATTTTGAAAAGGAATGTGTATTACTTTAAAAATAAATATAAATAATAATTATTCAATAAAAATCCATACACATACAACTAGCCGTGGTGGCTGTAAATAATTATTGTCTTGGAGGTGAATCGTGTCTGTCTGCATTTTACAGCCACTGTGACAGGGCGCGTGGATAATAAAGTATAAATAAAAGTAAAACAAACGCATATCGGAACAATTCATTGATAAACAATCATTGTTAATATTATCAAAACAATCAAGTCATTACAAAAGATATCTACTGCGAGTAGCACAATTATAAGAGTTGTTTTTCTTTTATAATTGAAAATTAAATTAGAAAGTTTTGTAAAAAAAACAATGGTACATTTTATTGGTTTTGTGGAAAGTTAATCGATGGGAAATGGAATACTTAGATAAATTTTGAAAAACATCATTCTAGTGACAAATGATTAGGTCCATAAAATAAATGCAATAAAACCATGCAGATAAATTTAAAAAAAAAATGTATAATGTAGTAGTAGTATTATACAATCGTTGTAAAATTCACTTGTTATCAAATAGATATCGATCAATTCACATCGAAAATCTTTAGTTCGGAGTATTTCATTGTGTGGTATTACAACTAATAATATATTATTATAGCTTATAGGTGAGTACTTGCTTTTAATGTGCGGTCCACAATCACGCCGCGCGTAGGTACATATATCGTACTACCGTCACTGAGTTTAAATATATATATGGTGTGCGCTATACTTATAACGTAATATATTTTACTATAGTTATAACAAATGGTGAATCTAAATCACCCTTAACGACGATTATCGATCGATATTACCCCGAATGTTATAGTTATAACTACAGCAATAACGTAACGACAACAGATTCACGCGAGTATTCAATATTTATGTGAACGTAACTCGAAGAAAATTTAAAAAAATGCACCGTGTTACATCAACTACGACGGAGAAAAACGTTAGACGATATTTTATTTCGTTTCTTTAACCGAATTCTTTCTTTTATTCCATACAAAAATACTAGAGGGCACATTAACATTATAAAATATTCATGAAACTATTATATTTAAAATGGTATTAAACGTTTGAAACGAATCTATTAGGGTTTTAGAGTATCACAGTGACTCGAGAGAGGAATGATATATAATATATATATTTTTTCAATACATTTGCACGATATTATCAGTAATAGAATTATGTTTCGGATACTTCTATCAGATTCTTTCTTCAGGTTTTATATATTGTAGTTGCCATATTACATATTCAATAAAATTTCAAGTTGGAAATAGATAACGCCATTCATCGATGTACTATAACACAAATTGAGACTTTATCTATACTTGATATTATATATAAATATTCATAAATATTTTCTTTTTTTCTCCTTAAATTGTACCGATTGTTAATATAATATATTTTAACTTTCAATTGAAAATTCACGCATGTAAACAAAAGTGAATTCGGACGGCATTTGGAAAATATTCGAAAACTGTAAAATAACATTATATACGAATAGATTTTTAATTAATTTGCGGCTCGAGGTCTCTTCTACCGTGTGTATGTATTATATAAGTATATAGTTATTATACTCTTTATTATATTTTATCAAATACGTATAAGATGATTTTTTAATTTTTACGATATATGGCCTGACTTTTTTTCTCATAATAAATTATGCAAAACATTGCAATATTAACTTTCGGATTCCAAAAATTGGTTTTTGATACTGATACATACGTACGCAGAGAGAATACGTAGGTACCTCGCGCTGTCCGTGAATTGTTATTCAGTTTTGTACGATATTAGGTACATCGATCTGCACGTGTACGAGATTAACTTTAGTTTCTCGTTACTTATTATAATTTTAACCTTTGGGGATAGGAGCATTTTATTTTAATCCAACTTTACGTTTTGAGATTCGAGTTTATTATTGTAATCTATTTTATATGCAGATTCTTCGTACGCGTATGTATTAGGTGCCTACAAGGTGATTGTGTTCAACCTTGTGTTATAAACTTATAACTATATTTTTTTCTGTCAGCTTATGTACTTTTGAAAACATTTATAATATGTGGCTAGTATAATGTGATGTACCTACTTAGTAGTTTTCTACTAATTTTGTAATAATTTTAGATTCTGAGCGGAGTGATGGACGTATTGATTTTACAATAATGTGCGTTTGTTTTTTGTTACCTTTTGGAGCAGTAATAATACTGTGATTCTTTGAATTTCAACGATGTATTTTGGGTGTAAAAATTGGATCTAGTTGATTTTTTATAGGATCAAAAGTAAAACCATTCCAATACTTTTATCAAAATAGCCGGAAAAAAAACTAGAAAAAAAGTTAGGAAAATTTTGGAATTTTCCCGCAAAATCATTTAAATAATAAACTTTGTGCATCAAAGGCAAAGGCGTATATCTATATTATCATGTTTTAGATTTAAAATTAAAAACCTACATTATATGCACTCAAATGAAACAAAACTATTTATTTTATTATTATTATTAATATCTAGTTGTTTATAAAGTGGTAAAAACATCTCGTACAAATTTGAGGCTTAAACAATAAATATTATCGTACGTTAAACACTGAGGTCTGAGAATATACCTACCACATATAAATGCATTATATTAGGTACATGTTTAATAATATAATTTAATATATTACATAGGTATATATTCTAAAATATACATTTATTTGGATTTAAACGAACGACAATGATGGTCTGATTTTTAGACAAACAAATACATGACAAACTTTCTCTTCTTTAGAAATTTTTATGGTGGTTCCACATAATATGGCTTCTAAATTGAATTCATTTACTTGAAATTTATATTACACCGACTTAAGTATATCTATTGGGTAACGGATTTAGTACACAGTTTAATAGAATATGTCATTTATGACAAAACCATAATATGTAGCATAGAGTTCAGGCACGTACAGCTTTCACCTCAACCACGACCATCAGTTATTGGGATGAACGCCGTAAATCCGATAATTATTATATAACACTGCCCGTTAATTTGTTAATCGTAATATACCTACGTAATATACCCCTCATCAAGATAAAAGTAAAAAAAAATGTTTATTTCAAAAATTATTTTAAACAGTATTTTATTTTCGATCGATCATTAAACTTCATGCCTTTGCAATCAGTAATCCGATAATAAATTGCAAATTATTAATGAAACGCCGCCGTACTATCGTTAATTAAAAATAATAGTTACCTACCACCACATAGCCTGTAGGTAATCGTGACAAGAACTGTACTGGAATCTCTTTTAGAATGTAAATACTAAGAGTGTATAATGCAATGTTACGGCGTTGGGTAAACAATTCTACATTCAAAATCATTGATTCACTTCACTGGAATTACCTATTATAAAACAAAATTGTGTGTTCTTATATTCCGTAGGTAGTTAAAACGTCAAGATAATTATTTAACGAAGGCTTAGGCACAAGGAATAATACACTCAAATAGTATTTTGGAGTTAAATATGCAATTCAACCGTTCTAAATCAGAAATGATTTGCTGAAACCGTGATTGCAGCTGTTGGCAAATTAACAATTTAACTCGCCCACAAGACGTGTTGAATAATAAATATTATGCAAATTTGTTGTGATTTATGAAACCGAAATATAACTCGAAATAATTAATATATAATGCGTCGTCTCGTGTATTTGGTTTCAATTAGTAACATTATATTATAATAAATATTTGAAGTGGGTTAGTGGAGCGTAGTATAATGAGTTGCTGCAGATGTGGTTATCATAAATTCATGTGGGGTACGTTTTATTTTTTTTATTTTTTTTTTGCAAGGGAGCGTTTGCACATTGCCGCCCCCGCAAGCATCTTTTATTTATTAAGATTTACAATCAATTTTACACATTTCGTAAATAAAATCAATTTTGTACAATTTATTAGAGGATTAATTATCCTCCTATTTTTGATTATTATCTTTCGTGGCGCTCCTTTTCACTCATCACCTGAGTGATAAAGTCAGCTATGATTCTCCGATCTTCTTCCTTCGCTGTATAACACCGATGATGTTGTTTGCTTCCAATTGTTCTTATGGGGTAGGTACCTACTGATCTATAATATATGCGTATATACTATGTACAGATACTAATACTTCTAAACGGAGGGTACTGGGGTTAGTGATAATAATCGAATTTAGAATAGTAGTAATAATCGTCGTCAAACCAAGACCGACAATTATTGTTGTTTATACGTTGATTCTGATTTAAACGATTTCAATCGTTAATTTATTACGTGCTTTCAAATTTATATAATATAATATAAATCAATGAACAAACTGTTCATCTGCACATTGATTTTTTTTCAACAAAAATAAAACATTATACATTTTTCACATTTAAATGAGAACATTTTCAAAAAAGGATTTTATAACAGGAGCTTAAAATGCTTAAGTCATATGCATATTGTATTACAAAATAAACTTTTTAATTTGTATTGTTTATATATTTTGTTTTGGTTTTTTTCTGGAATGGCAACAGTTATTTTTTATTTAAATTTTCTGAAAATGTTGATGCATATCGAGTGATAAGAAAAAACTTTTTTCTTTTTAACTAATTTTTGAATACTTTTTTAAAAAAATATTAATGATTGAATGATTATTTAAGTCTATTCATCAACGCTTACCCGCATGCTTTTGAATAAAAATTGAAAAAAAATCATATAGATTAATATATTGTACTAAAATTTATATTTTTTTTATAATATCAATCAACTCATCCTATTAAATAATTTACCACTTTTTACAATATAGAAATTCTATGGATTACAATGTGTGAATTAAACTAAACATTTTCTCTCAGATCGATAGCCATAAATATAACCAAATTATATAAGTCAAAACTAATGGCACTTGCGTTATGTTTTAAAAAATAAATAACCTTTGTAATTTTAATCACGGTCAAAGTCCATGCAAAATCTAATTGTAACTTTTGAATCGGTTAATAATTATAACAACAATATTGTAATATTTGTTAACTCAATTCTATTATATTAATTCACATTTAGCACCCATTTATTGTGCCATGGTAGATAATATAATAATAGGTTGTTAATGGATAAATATTGTTATTAAAACGTGTACACACAAACACCGTACAATACGATATTATAGATAGGGTTGTTATTTTAACAAAAAACCAATCAATATCTTTAAATATTTTAGTAATATTAAGATTTTATTTTTGGAACAATGTTTGTAATAATTTAATAATTTATATTATCATGAAAGTAATAATAGTACAATATTATATTATAAGCTATAAGCCTATAAACCTTTTCGTTGTTCCTACAAAACTAGAACTGTAACATTTTTCATTAAACAATAAACTTAATAATATATTATGTAGATACCTAAATTTGTATATTCGTATTGTATGTATTTTCAATTTAAATATGTAATTATTACACTATTTTTGATTTATTAAAAAAAAATATTTAAATTATTGATTTGCATTAATAATCATTCCGTATTTATAAAAGCCTACATGTTAGAATAATCAAAAAAAGAATGCACTATAAAAAGAATGCACGTGGTGTTTGTATTAATTATAATAAATAATAATTAATATAAACACCACGTGCAATAAAAGTACGAGTATTTAAAATCCAAAATAGTACGTTAAAGGTTAGTATTGAAAATATAAAATATATTATATTTAATTTATATATACATAATATATATATATATTTATTTTTTGATAAAAATAAAACATAAGAAATATGTATTTAAAAAATACTGACAAATACAAAATACTTTTTAATAATACATTTGATTAGAAGTTTTTGTATTTAATAAAAATACGTCATTATACGTATAGTAAATTTCAATACTAATCACATATCCGTCTTTTAAAAATTGTTCTCTTTCAAAAATATAAGTGTTTCAATGTAGTACCAATATCACTAATTCTAGTTTGACTTGGACATTGAACAATTCCTACGAATGAAAATAGATTAATAATCATAATATTCTAACACATATAATATAGTTCAAAAAGAAATTTAACTTTAGAAATGCTAATAGAAAAAAAAAAGAATAGAAAAATTAATTTAAAAATTAGGAATTCTAAGGAGAACGAGAATTAAAAAAAAGATGAATTATACATTATGTATAAAATTATGATAGAGCCAATATAAATTGCTGGTACTAAAAAGATAATATGATACTCAGTCGTCTATAGGTGTATAATTTTTAAACGAAATAGTATATTTACACATCAATAATAATATTATATTTAGAAATGTTGTAATTGCTTTGAATTTGTTTACGTTTTTATTTCTTCGTACACTGTTTTCAAAGGGGAAATTAAAAAAAAAAAAAAAAAAAAAAAAAAAAAAAAAAAAAATCACTTCCCATAAAAAAATGCGACAGAGCACTGCACAGTCAGATGTGGTGTGGAGTATGAGTATAATAATATCGTAATGCAACCGCTCGTCGAATCACGTGTTACACAATTATTTGTCAATGATATTTCCAGATTATCCGTACGAAATCTATTATAGCTTATGATAATATATTATATCGTGTACAGATATCAATTAAACACGCGATTTTAATAGCCTTGTACGATTTTATTGTATCGGGTACGCGCCGACACAATAATAATATGCATACACATATATACTGTATTTAAATAATGGACTCGTAATAAGTATAATACAGGCACCAACCGTATATTCGTATACGCGAATATTTACATATAATATAATAATATACGTGCGCATTAACAGCGCATTATTCGATAAATAGATAAAATAAAATAATATATAACATAACATAATATATTTTTAACCTTATCGAAGCCGCCAAACGGCTAATGCCCTTGTAGTAGACCTATACCGTGAGGATTCTGCCAGTTTCGAAACACGCGATAGTAATAATGTTATTATAATAATGTTTTAAATACTATACGATATTAATATTATTATGGTCTGTGTACGCTCAGAGCGCAATAAACCGCAGTGGTTAGCGCCGTCTCGTTTTACGCGCGTATAATAATACGGACACCGTATAGTAATAGTAATAATAATATCTGCAGGACAATCGGCGAGACGCGCGTACACACACATGGCAGTATAACCGTGAGATTCGCGATATTATTATAATATATTGCTCGAATGACGTGTTCTGAGTGTTCTGACGTTTAATTACGTATTCCGCCGTCGTCGTGTCGTTTCTAAGTAGGTTCCTCCTACGTATTATTATCGCATAGAAAATTATTATACGTATACATAATATTATACGGCGAATTATTTGCGGCCGTTCGCGTTCTACAAGACAGTGAGCCCGACAACAAACGATTATACAAAAAAAAAAAAAAAATTATGATAATTACAATCGTGAAAAAATAAACGTTTCAACGGTTATTATATTATTGTATTGCGTATACATATACCATAAGACAGTCTATCGAACTGTATATGTGTTTTACGGAGCTATATAATCACGCAAACAAACTATTATATCATATACAGAGTGATTCTAGAATCAGTTATTGTAACCATTTAGGTTGTGTGTTTCTTAAACTGTTTTTCTTCTACGCGAATATATTATATTTCATACACGAATTTTCATAGTTATTATTTATTATTGGCATTTGTTTTTTTTTTTATTTATTTATTTAATGAGGGCCGATATTTATTGTGGTGACCGGAAAAGCAATTTCAATACTTATTTTGCGTTTAAGGTTGCATCTACGTCGAGGCAGACAATAATAAAATCATGAAATAATATAGTAATAAACAAGTATTTTGTTATACTATAATTCTCCCAACGGATGCGATTAAGAGTGAATTATCATTAAATATCATGTCTGCTTCACAATAGGTGCCGAACAAGTAACTGCAAAGGACATGTTAGATTTTTATTCAATGATGCATCACTGTAGATCAAAAATAATTTTAAGCGAAAGTAGTCAATTGTCTATATTTAGTTATATTTTTTGTGATATTGCTATTAAAATAATTTATCTTACTATAAAGAATAGAGTGCAACAGTAGGTTTAATTCATTTTTACCAAAAATATAAAAAATATCATTATGTGTATAAAATATAAAGATAATAATATAATAATATACGTAAAAAAAAATTTTGCTTCCACGAATAATATTTTTGTATTATAACAAAATAATCAAAATCGTTATTCATAACTTAAATATTATGTTGTAATTTCGTCTAAATTTGAACTTAAATTGTCGAAGAATATAACGCATAAAAACTAATAAATATTAAGATTTTTTTATTTCAGAATCAACTACTTCAGAAAAACTGCATTAAATCTTCAAGCCTTTGAACATGAGTAAATAACAAATAAATAAAGACGAACAAAATGAAAAAAAATACAAAAGGAACAAAAATGCTATCACTGGATGGCTTTTTCCTTCACATTTTCGTGTAAATAATCTTATAGCGCATATTCGTATCGTGCGAAGGGCACAGATTGTATGTTACTTTATACAAATTAAAAAACAAATTAATAATATAATTTATTTTTGTTAGCTTTACTTTAATAATTTTTAATTAAGATAGTACTTAGCGAAGATATGGAATTCAACAATTTAAGTGCATAACTTTTAGACAAAATATGAAATGGGAATAGCCCATAAAAATTATTATTATATTATACATCTAAAATCAAAGTTATTTTATTTAAAAAAAATATCCCCTTAAAATAATTTTATACGCATAATTTACTTCTCTACTTATCAATCTTTAGTCTCTTGTAAATAAAATAATTTATAGTATCTACCTAAATAAATTATGGCAAGTGGTTGCTATTAAAAAAGTAAGGTTGAGTATTGTTGTTATATAACTAACATTTCTGCAAAATGCAATAATATAATATTATATTGCTGTTATGTTATTATAGCAATAAAAATAGTGCCAAAGTTTCATTGACTACCATTTAGGTCCTTCGTGTTTTTAATTCAATGCCAATTAGTATAAATAACCGGAAAACTAGCTTCTGGTGTAAAGTAGGTATCGAGTGTAACTCGTCATTGGCCAAGTATTAAATCCGAATTCAGTGATAAATTACAGCATACAAAAAAAAAAAAAATTGTTTATGTTAGGAGATTGATTGATTTGCATCTATTTGTAAAGATAGTTTATATTATTAGTATTTTTTTCTTCAGTCATGTATTTCGATATTTTTAAGTTAACTTACTATAAGAACAACTCATATGAACCTTAAATTACATTTTCAAGCTTAATACCAAAAATTAAAAACAATTTTATAAAACATAGATAAAAACCTGTAGAAAATGTAAAATTTTAAATTCTTATTTATAAATTAAAATCTGGTATCAGTAAACCACTTTAATCTCAATGTTAAAAATTAAAGAGAAATTAATGCACAAAAATATGATTAAAAAAAAAATAACATGACTGAACAACCAATAAATTCCTGATTCAGCTCAGAATTTAAAATATACTCGTATTTCGTACAATATTAATGTTAAATAATATATGATTTACCTACATTACAATTATTTACTTAAAGAAATAGAAACTGTTATATATTTTTGATGAATGCATAATATAAGTAGTGTTGTTTAGGTTTATTTATTTATATTAATAAAGTATTTTGATTTAGTATAGCTACTAAAACTCGATGAATTGAGTGATTTTATTTTGTATTTTCGTGTATTTTATTATAATATTGTATATCTACAACTCCCCACATGATTGTATCCGTATTTACCTCATATTAATTATTAGTTTATCATAGACAGATAAACGAGTTAGCTGTCTTAAATCATTAATTTTCCTAAGTTTTCTTAACATAAAACATCTAATGGTTATATATTTATGTTACAAATTTTTCTATAATGTTTTATAGTTGATCAGATTATTTGTGTTATCTACACCTAAAATACGTTTCATAAAGTTGTGAATTGAAATAATTTTAACATTATACTCGTTATTAATTTTTCATTTATTATAACCATTTATCAGTTAATTGAGCATATTTTAAAATTGTATTTTAAGATCAGTATTTTGTTTTTAATGTATTTTTCACAGTATTTAAAATATACTTAAGTATTTGAGTAAACATTTCATGATATATTTTGATAGAAACTAAAATTCTAATAGTTTTGCACAAATAAATATCACAATATTTATTATATTAGATACCATACAATAAACATGGTTGATATTGATTAACATTTTTATCTTCAAATATCTAAACGTATTAGTTGTTAGTTGTATACGTGAAAGGCGTAAGACCGTAAAACTAATTTGAAATTTAAAATTATTGAAAAAAGTTCCAGAATGTTATGTGTTGCTTTTTACTTGGATTTGGTGAAACAGTTTGTGTTTCCTTTAGATAACATGTATTTTTATAAATGAGTATAATTGGGTTTTTTGGTGTAAATATATTATGTTTAATATCAGGAGTTAATTTCGCGTTTTTTTAGTGTGAATGAAAATAAAAGCGATTGGTAATAATAATTTAATAATATATAATAATGTTATGCTAAAACAATTTTAAAATGTTAAATTTATTCAATATGACGACGTTCTTTCACGCCCAGCGATCAATTCGCGTTCATAACGCAATATAACAATAATAATCATAATAAGTGTTTAGCACGAAATCGTTATTTTCGCGTTCGAACAATATTTTTATCGAACAGGCGACGCTTAGTCCAGATATTATATGCCATACGCTTAAATGATAATTTAATTGTTGACACATCGGAGATGATGTGCTATCATGAATCGCGTACAAGTGTACAACAACAACAGTAACAAAATAAATAAAAATTGAAAAAAAAAAATAATACGTTCCAGTCTCCGGGGGTATCTACCGCGTGTCCGGGCTGCGCATTGTGAATTCAGTTTTTACGTTGCATAATAATGAAAAATTTAAAGTATTTTTATTACTATAGGTATAACATGGTTTTATTGGTTTTCATTATTTATAACGCGTTGTGATCTGTGGCAAATAAATTAAATTAAATAAAAGCTATAAGAAAACAATTTTTTTTTTTTAGTCTATACATATAGTTTGTGCAATACTGATCTATATTTTTGCAACGTTCATTAGGTAATAAAAACTACTAATCATTTCACAAAATTATGTTGCAATTCAGGGTGCCAAAAAGCTTGTCCGAAATGTAGGAAGCTTCAAATAAATATTTTGACTGTATTCAATTTCTTGATCATCATTATATTAAAAAAACTATATTATTTAGATTAAAAAATAATGAACATTGATCGATAAACAGATTCTACACGACGGGTTGTATAAAACAAAATAATATTTTCAACTGTGTTAAGTTACAAAACTATAACCAATCAAAGGATACGTCGTTGTTGTGATGTTTCAGTTGATATCTTGTTTTCCAAACCTTTTAATCACGAATTTCAGACATGATAATGTACATAGATAAGTAGGTACCTTTGTTTACAAATTATATAATGCCTTCTCAAAAGTAATAGGTATTACCTACTATAATAATACTGTACTAAATAATATAATACTTATTAATTAATAAATGAGTAGAATTTTTCTTCATTTTTTTTTTTTTCAATTATGAACGTGGAAATAATGTGTAGGGATTATTACGTACCTTCTATATAGAGAGATAAAGAATAAAAATACGTATATTATTTACTATAATAGCTTTATTTTATGTATTTTACTTTATTTTTCACAAATTGCGACATACGTATATATCATATTATAAATAACGAAAATCAATAAAATCCGTGTTATATCAACTAATAAAAATACTGTATACCTACGTTACAACTTTTTTTTTTTTATTATGTAAGGTAAAAACTGAGATTAGAATTGAATTTAGTAAATTATTAAGTAGCTAACCAAAACAATAGCAATAAGACATTTAAACGTTTATGGGCTTATGATTATTTCGGTGAGTCGAAAATAGACTTTCTGGAACACAATGTCGCTAAATCTGTGATCAAGGCGTATGGTATTAATATGTAGTCGAGCTACAAATCACAATAACAATATATAAGTATTAAGTAGCGCCGAAGGCATAAAAATTAAACAAAAAATATTATAATAATAATACAATTGCTGCGCGTAGTTCTACTGGACGTATAATTAGCACGGACGGGTTATAATAACAAAAGCGAAAACGCGCGACCGTATCGATACTGTTCGGATAAATGTGTCGTTTTGTTTCCGGTTAAAAAACGATCATTCCTTTCACGAGTACGTATATTTAATTTATTGCCGTCGTCGCATTATTAAATTATTCATTAATTTTTTTTTTTTACAACCCGAGGACGCATGAAATATACGCAGGTAATATAATATAATATATATTTGCTGCACACGAAGTACATAAAATATATTTTGTATATACTTCTCAAAGCATTGACTCTTTTCTCCTCGCGTTCGACGCCAATTTCGGTCGCCGCCGAGAATAAGACATCGATATTATGAAAAATAAAAATAAAATATATCATAAAAATGTTTTCTCATAAGCACATGATATTGTTGCAGCTACAGCCGCACCTAATAATATTATAACACTTGCACAAAACGATCTATTGATATCCTCATCGTACAGCGCCTAACACTGGTTGAATGATTGTCTAACTCGCACGAGGCACGCGTGATGCGATTGTGTTTTTTATAGGATTTCATAATGGTAATGATATCATATTAATAATAATCACCATATATTCTAATATATTTTCTATGTTATTTGACGTGCGGTATCCACTTTCGATTTCGTGGACGTACATAAAATCAGAACTGGAATTGGACGACCTCATCTCGCGCATAAATACAATATATAATATGTGGGCACATATACCTAGTAATCTTGTTATTTATTTTCTACTCCGGAGACATTTTTACCATACACCAATTAAACCTTCAGCGCTCGTGTATCCTAAATTTATAATAATAATTATTGTTATTTATCACCTTGTCAAATTGTTTCGTTATATAATATATTGTTAGGTGAATCGTGTTTATTATATCATAGCCACTTCGTGAAATCGATATTTTTATAAAAGTTGTCCATGAAGTGGAAATGGCTTGAAGAAATCCCTTTTTAACACTGGAAAATATGAAAGTATTCCACGAAGCTATCATTTTTTCACGAAATAGTCACTCCAATTTAACATTGTGTGATTTTGTTCACGTTGTGGTTATTCGCTTTGTGATATGAAATATTACAGCACACAATTATTATTCATAAGTATTATTACATAAGTATAGGGTCCGAGACTTCTTACATTTGCAATGTTTTTTTGGAGTGAGGGGGATGAGAAGTGTTTGTATACTATTATGAGTAAGATGTAACATTTATTTTCTGAAAATTGAAATTAAATACAGTTTGACTTTCGTTTTTTGATTACAAACTTTTCGTCATATTTTAGAAAAAATGTGTACTATTTAAATATGTGCTAGGTATACATTTTTTTTTTTTGAAAAAAACGCACACTTGTTAAGTTTTATTTAAATTCTTATTTTTTTAATTTTAAATTTAAAATCATAAAAAAAACCTCAGGTCATTTCTATGGGAATAAATTCGTCGATTCTGTCTTCACTCTATTTGTAACAATATTTCATTATCGTATAAATATACATTTATCTATAAGAACTATCTTAATCATTAATAATATTAAAAATAAAAAATGTATATTTTTAATCAAATATGTGGGTAAAATGTGTGACATGCGCACTCATCCCATCAGTGGCACCATAATACCAGCACTAAATACACCTAACACTCGCTCCGTGGGTATTGGCCATTTTACAGCGTGTTTTACGATTAATAATGTATTAAATACCAACAAAATTAAAAACGTTGTCACATCGTTGTCATAAAATAGACGTAAATTATTAATTAGGTCGATAATTTTAACGAATTATAAAAATCTTGTTGATGGGAAAATTCTCATTAATTTAAATTGATATTTTATTAAATCATCCGGGTTGACACATTCAATTATGTTTATTACAAACTGTTTAAATATCACGGTTTAATTGAGTAACAAATTTTCGGGAGGGTTACTTTTAATAATTAAAACGAGGATGATTTTTTTTTCTTTTCGTCATTTATTTTCATATTTTATATACTATGAAGTATATTAAATATGTGCAACTGTGTTAGTACATTACGTTTGGGGTTCATTAATTCAAAGTAAGTATAATGTTTATTAGGTATTTAAATATATTATTATTACAATTTTTAATGTAACTCACACTAATGTATTAAATCTAACGTTGTTAAAAATCACGTACGCGCACTAATAGAAAAGTGTTTTGAGTAACTGCGCAAGGTAATATATTGGTCTTCGAATGTTCAATAACTTATGATTTTCAATATCCAATGGAAAAATAAACGACGCATCGATTATAATTTATTTTTAATCGAATATTAAACGCGAAAATTAGTTTGTTAATAATCAAAATCTGATTGCCTTTAGGCGTTATAGTGTATATTATAATGTATGAATAATATGTATACCAATTATCTTCGATGATAAATATATTATTTTCGTCTATAGCAATAAATTATTAAACTATTTAAGCAGCGAGTTTGCATATTACGCACGTATATACGTATTTATGCAGCTGCTTTTTTAAATTTATTATTGATATAAATTATTAATTTATAAAAAACTTCGGGCGTACAAATAAAATTAAAGTAGGTGTCGAGAAAGGTTTGTTTTAACATTTTTTTTTCGTATTATAACAACATCTTGGTCGGTAAAAATAAAGTTTACAAAAAGTCACGAGGTGATCATGATTTTACCATTTTTTGTATAGTATTAAAATATCCCTTTTGTCCTTTTTAGTTAATTATTGAGTCAACCAATAGAAATTTCGAAAACAGATTGGAGCCTTATTACTTTATCTTGTAGGTAATGGTTTTTTTTCAATTTGAATATTTGATCGTACATTTTTTCAATTATCATTATTCAAAAAAAAGGTAGGAAAGTGGGCACATTAGGTGTCGATGTTTATGTTGTATACAAAAAACGATTATGATCGGAAACGGTCTGTTAGACTATATTACCAAGTATATTTTATAATATGTTTTTCAATATAAAAGCTATTAAAGTAATTTATTTTACTTTTAATACTACGGTAAGTTGATATAATTTTTTCTGAAAATACTCTATTTATTATATTATTATTATTTAATCATTATAATAATATATTATATTATTACTATATTATATCGATTTATATAACTTAAAATATGATAGGTAACATATTTTTATAAATACCGTAAAAAAGTAAAAATAGAAATATAGTGTAAATAGATAATATATTAAAATAATTCAAAAATGTCATTACGTATAGATAGTTAAAGTCAAAATTATATAATATTATAAATAAATGTTTTTAGTTGATAGTTCACACAAACAATGTTTTTAAATTATAAAAAAATAATAAACAATATTATTTATATAATTAATTTTGTCTGAATTTCAACTCAAAATATGCATAAAATAATTTTCGTATAAATTTTTTGGATTTTATATTTTCAGTAAAACTGCTTATGAAAAATTTAGCATAAAATTATCAAAATTTAAATATAAAACGAATTTTTTTTATGAATTTTTAACTACCTACAAAATAGTTTGCGATGTTTTGCGATTTTGATGAAATTCGTCAACATTTTAACTTCAAATAAACGTATAAAAAAAGTGACTATATATTTTTGGTATTTTTATACGAATATAATGCTAATTAATATGGAATCTTGTATTAAATTTCAAATATTTCAACTCAATAAATAATTGTTAATCGACATTTATATATAAAAATAAAGAAATTTGAAAATTGGTATGTCAATAAAATATATAAATAGTCCAAAATTATTTGAAAAAATTATAGTTTAATGGAAATGATAACATAATCATTTTGTTGAAATGTAAACTACCTGCGGTTATTTGTTTTTAAATTACAATAAAAAAAATATATATCTAAAAAATTGTTTAGAAAGAAATATTTATTTTACTGGTAAATAACCAATGTTATAAAAATTTGAACTTCAAATGCTCATAAAAAGTTAATTTGACTTTCCGGTAGAATTTTTTTTTGTCATATAAATTTAAACTTTGAAATTTGTATTTAAATTGTAAGTATAAACAAAAAATTGTTCATGATATATTTATAATTACAAATTTACTTTTTTTACAAATGTATAAATTTAAAAATATTTTTAAAAATATTATGACTAAAATATTTTTATATTTGTTAATTGGAAAATAAACCACTTATTAAGAATCTTGTACATAATTTGTGTTATAATTCAAAAATGAATTATAACAAAATAAAAAAATAAATTTATTCAAAACCTGGTTTATCGTAAAAATTACTGTTTTTCCTTAATTTTTTGTTTGCTTTTCCCGATCATAAAAAAAAAATTCTGGGAATTTTCACCTCTCTAAAGTACAAACTACATGCAGTTTTTTATCCAAAACTAAAAAAGTTGAAAGTCAAAGCATTTTATTGACAATTTATCGTGTAATCTAAAAACACAGCGACAGTATTGTAAAATCAATACATTAATCGCTTCGCTCAGAATCTAAATTACAAAATATTGTCTTCAGTATACACGAAAACATATGGTTGACAAAATATAACAATTCAGAATGATTTTTACTAAGTTGAATAACGATTAAATGGCAATTTATATACACGAATGAAAATCGGTGAAATTGATTTGACCGTTATTTGCCTTTTTTCGACATCTGCACTGCGTAAAAGATTTCTGGACAACGATATTGAATAATATTATAGATTTAGCATTAAATAGGTTAACTTACTGATAATGACATCGAACAATATCATCATACTATTATTTATTACCAACACTAAAAAAATTATATGTCAAGTATCAATAAAAAAACATTGAATCAGTATAATGTATACAGATTAAATATTAATTTATACTATTTACGTGGAAATTACAGTTAATAAAATTTAATATAATATATTATAAAAATCGGTAAAAAAACAGTAATTTAATTTTACAACAAAATAATATTAATTAAGAGTAGGTACCTTAAGTCATTTTTATACATTTAAGATAGATTATTAGTAAGTTTTGTATGGCAATAACACAATTAAATATGCTATAAAACTCTAAATAAATGACCTATAACATTTAAATAAATAGATAACAAAAATGATTTTGAAATAATGTTTAATTCATACAATTCATGTATAAAAGTATGAGTATAGTACATGTAATTTAAATTGTTAAAAACACATTTTATAACTTATTTAACTTATTATATAACATTATATAGATTATCATTAAATTTGTTAAAATACATTTTCTTAATATAAATATAATATATCTTTTTCTTAATCGCAACTGATGTTGTACTAAATACATGTAGTACTTGCATTTATTTTTTAAAAATTTCAAATAAAACCTTATTAGAGGCAGTTTAATTATTCAATATAATGTAGTTAATTAAAGATTAAACGAATTAGGTTCACGACGAGTTTAAATTAAGTTAACGTATACATTTCGGGGAACAAGCAAAAAAGTACAGCAGTATAGCGGATAAGAATATGCCAACATAGCGATATAAAAAGTTAAGTATTTATAAAATGATTGGTAAAAGTTATATTCACTCCTACTTCGATAAATACTCGTGCCAATCGCCATCGAATAACATGTCCGTCGAATTATAATTTAAAAGTTGTACGATCTAATAGTATACCATAGACTTACAAACCGAAAATGACTCATATAATATCGAAGTAATTTTTTTTTTTTTTTTTGGAGGCTAAAGACAAGTCGTATATCCTTGTGCGGCGTCCTTACGCAAAACGTATTTGAATGTCATATAATAAATTTAATTATACACAACAATCATTGTTTCCGTCTGAGTTTAAATGCGTATCGTCTATGAAGATGAAAAAAAAAAATGAAAAAAAAAATATAGAAAAAACCGTACTAAAAGATAATAGTCATTTCGAGACAATATTGCAAATCTAATGGATACACGTCGAGTGCAGAACTACGCGGGTATAAGATATTCGTTTTATATGTATTTTTTTTTTCGTCTGTTAAAAACGAAAGAGAAAATAATAATGATAATAACAACATGCGAGTGTTGTAGGTAGTTATACGCCCCGCGCATTCGCAATAATACGATATTGACTTTGGCGCATCGCCCGCAATGGCGCGAAATATATTAACCAAGGATGCGGAGATAAATAGGGCGGTGTCAGTCCAATAGCAGCAGGTACAAGATGTCTATAATTATTATTATTTTATCTAATATAACACACCTGTGTTATTATAATTTATTATTTTATCGATTGCCCATAGGATATAACTATCGAATCTCGGTCGAACATGTTTTGTTCGACATTTGAGAACGATTAAAACATAATAGTATAATAGTACGAATACACCGTTAACGTGTCAGTTTAATGGACACTTATATAACACCCGAGTTAGCAGATTGCGAATATTTTAAAATATTGGCCGACGATAAAAAATATGTTACCGCCTCTAAGATATAATGTTATAATTGGTCGACTGAAATTCAACACGGTTAACTTACTTAACTCACTATATCTGTCTACGAGTGGATTAAAATATTACAAATTGTTATTTGATGGCGAATAAAATGGTATAAATTCGAACATAATATTAATGTACTATTATCACTACGTAGTATAGGGGCAGAACCGTCCTGCTTATTTCTAAGCACTGTAGAACTTACAAAATTTTAAGGATTTGAAAGTGGATTGCATAATTATATTACAAAAATATTATTAGTTTCAATAATATTTGAACATTTAAATTAAAAACTTATCATGAACTTAAAAAAAATCCATATTTTGAAAGTATATAAAAATACGATTTTGCCCCATAGCGGGTACCTAACCATAACTCTGTATACGTTTTTTCTCCACAGTATGTGGCTTTAAATTAACAGAAGTTAAGTAAAAATTATAAGCAATATTCTTCCAAATTATATTATTAAACAATCTGTACTTGTTCGTAATTTGAAACACTTTTCGTTCACACCAAACAAAATTATGTATAAAAATGTTTAATTATAATATGTGAAAACAAATATTGATTATACATAGTTTATGATAATAGGAATTTGAGCGGGAATTTATTAGAAATGAGGTTAATAGTTGTCGATAACAATAAACATAAAACATACGATTATGAATAAACAAACATCGATAAGACAATAATTTTTTTTCTATCTTGATCTAACGTTGAAAGAACTTGATCATACAGTTTTACTTCTCGTACAAAACTACCCCATTTTCCCCCAATAATATTATTTGTGTTTGTATCAAGTCGACGTTTATTGGAAACTATTTAATTCGTCACATAATTGAAATTCGTATGGTTTGTCCCATAAGAAGTGACTATAGGGTATGAGACAGCTGGTGATTAAATATTATTACAAACTTATTATACTATTATGTCACGTAAAATTATAACTATTTATATTCTTTAATAATTTATAAAAAAATGTTATTAACACAAATATTTTTTATCTTAAATAATAATAAAAATATATTGCTTTATATATTATACATGTATTAGGCATTAGGTAGGTATTTAAATTATTATCATTCCAATTTCCTTAACAATAGCGCCGAAAAAGTACATATAAAATGACACTAAAATATGTCTTTATAACATTCTTTTTAAATTTGTATGTTAAAAATATGTGATTAATAATTTCAATTTTTATCAGTTTTTCTGTGTATATATGATTTTAGGTAAATTTATAATTTTTTTTTGTTTAACCAACTACTAGTTTCAATTGTGTATTCTATAATGTCGACATTGTTCATTTATAACGGTATTTTACTTTTCCTAATTATTATTATGTTGACTAATACAAATATTATTATTGTCAATGTAGTGTCTATACATTCAATGAATCACTAGCTGTACAGAATATACTAAAACCTAAGTGATATGATATACCATAATAACGAAAACTATTGTTTCTAGCGTGTGCGTATATGAGGTACACTACACGCACGCGTATAAGGCGGAGAGAAATTTTTATGTTGATATAAATCCCAACAAATAATATTTTACATAATAATAATATGTTAAGTGTACATGCCAATTTTTTTTTTTAGTCGTATCCAATTTTGAAAACAAATCATCGATGTTGAAAATTTATAATATGTGAGTAAACACAACGTAGTAAAAGTGAATTTCAGAGAAAAATAAAATATTTATTAATTTACTATATCATTTTATTTTCGACCCCTCAAGGGGGTACTAAGCAACTAGTACTACGGGTTTGACGAACCCGGGGCCCCTAGCCCCACACTGACTTTCATTAGTTGGTGTGGACTAGGTCCTCCAGGTTGGAGGTTGTGCGTAGGGCCGACAACACTACCATTTAAAAAAAATAAATGTTAAGAAACAACGACATTATTCTAAGCCTCGGATGAAAGAGATAACGGATTTACAAATTGGAAGCTGGAACGTGTGATCTTTGTTTAGGACTGAAGCTTTGATAACATTTCTATTGTGTCTTGAGCGATACGAGATGGATATAACTGCTATTCAAGAAGTGAGATGGACAAGTTCAGGGAGCTTGAAATCTCAAGGAATGCTCTATTTTACAGCGGTGGGGACAAACACGAATGAGATGTAGGATTTATAATTAAAGAAAAATTTACTACCACAAATTACACATTTCAAACCTATAAATGACCGTCTATGTTACATAGAACTCAAATGTAAGTGGCACAATTTGATCCTAATTAACTGTTATTCACCCATTGAAGATAAAAATGAGGAGGTAAAAAATGAGTTCTATGACATGCTATACGATTTTTTACTAGCTGATAAATCGAAAATAGTGATAGGAGATTTTAATGCAAAAATTGGAAAGGATATAATATATAAACCAACAATTTGATTTGAAAGCTTACATGAAGAATCTAATGACAATGGGTATAAGTTGATCTCATTCGCAGCTGCTAAGAATATGACTATAAGTTCCACATGTTTCCCGCACAAGAATATTCATAAACAAACATGGATTTCGCCATTTGGATATGTAAGAAACCAAATAGACCACATAACAGTTGATTCACGGATCAAGTCCTGTATAAGGGATGTATATCAATAGAGTGGCGAAAGAAACAGAAACACAATTGGAAAATAGATAAGATGCACTGAAAACTATCAACAGCTGAAATATATCAAGAAAAATTAATGTTGAAATTACAGAATATAAAAGAAAAATCAAATATAAGTGAAACATAGAAAGAAGTAGAACAAACAGTAAAAACCATAGCTGAAGAAGTACTTGGATACATACCAGAAAAAAAAAGGAAAATGTGGTTCAATGAAGAACGTAAAAGAGCTTTACATGAAAAAGATAGAGCCCGCATGAAAGTACTACATGAACCCAATGAAGATAACAAAAGATTGTTAGCACTTAAACAAAGAGAGATTAAAAAAGGTGATTAGATTGAATAAGAGACTATGGGAAAAAGAACGCATTCAAAATATAGAAAGTAATAGAAATAGCTATTCGAAAATTTTTTTGGAAAAGCAAATGAAGTAAGACATGGATACAAGCCCAAACCAACGGTTATGGGAAAAAAATGATGGAACCCTTTTAACAGGCAACAAAGAAATAGCATGCGAATTCAGAGATATGTTTGCAAAGCTTTTGAACCAACTAATAATTGATATCACTGTAAACAAGGTAACGACAGTAGAACAGCTTCTCGAAAACCCGTCAAAAAATGGAGTAGAAACGGGATAAAATATGCTTAAGAATGGTAAAGCACCAGGTGAAGATGAAATAGTTTCAGAATGTTTAAAAAAGTGTGGTCCATGCTTACTAAACCAACTTCATAAATTAATAAAATTAATAAGGGATCAAGAGGAAATACCCTAATCGTGGAGAGTATTTGTCCTATGTCCTGTTTTAAAAAAAGGAGATATCATGGAGTGTGAAAATTATAGGGTGATCCTACTCAACAACTTATAAGATTCTGTCCAATATTCTTCTGATTAGACTCAATTCATATATTTAAGAAATAATAGGAGAATATCAAGCAGGGTTCATGATAGGGAGATCAACAGTTGATCAAATTCATATCATCAAACAATTAGCTGAGAAGAGTCACGAGTTCAATAAAGATATACACTTTATGTTCATAGATTACAAAGCAGCATACGATTCGATTAATAGGGAAAAACTATGGAATATTATGAACAAAATGGGAATACCAGCAAAATTAATCAGAATGACAAGAGCGTGTGTTTATGAGTCCAAAAGTAAAGTAAGTTTTGGAGGGGAGGTATCAGATGAGTTCCCAGTGATGACCGGAGTCAGACAGGGAGACGCTCTATCGCCAGATATGTTTAATATAGCGTTAGAATCAGTTATACGAAAGGTAATCAAAGCCAAAGGAATAAAAATGAACAACAATAACAAACTAACCGTTGTAGCTTACGCTGACGATATAGTACTCATGGCCGAATCAGAGGACGAACTGGGAAATACAACTAGTATTCTACTAAAAAAAGGTAAAGAGATTATATTACTGAACGTAAGAAACTCAGAAGAATGTGCAAATGATAGAGAAGAATGGAAACAATATGTTGTTGCGGCGATGGGACTTAAAAGCCAATAACAGCCCAGAAAGAAGAAAAAGATTTTATTTTCGATAGATGTAAAATTGTAGTTTTCTAATAATATAATTTATTTATATCGTAAGTGGTCGGTCTTTTTTTATTATTTTTATCATTTTCAGTAATAAATACTTTGGGTTCATGTTTGTTATGAATACAATTTACGAATATTAAATGATAAATATTAATAAATTGTATTTTTTTTGTAATGACTACAACTATATAAGGAGAACAATTAACAAAAAAAAAAAAAAAAAGGAATGGATAACTTATGATATAAAATATAATTTATGTATAACTCGAAAGAGCTAACACAATTATTATAATGTATTGTGTACTCAGATACCAATATTTGCGCTTTTACTCTATTTTTTTTTTTAATATTATTTATCACTTTACCACTTTATAGGGAACATAATATACATTTTAAAGTTAGAGGTGTAACTATATGTAAGTTTCTAAGTATATAAGGTCGACGGTCGTCATAATCGCACACTTACCGTTCATATAACCAAACGTTTTACACCGTTCAATACTACATACATTTTTTCTATTGTTAAAAACGGAAATTTGAAAGGTCGATAGTTCAAAACCGCACACATCCGATTCACAGTTAAAAATTAAACAGCAAAATCATAACATTTTTATTCATCTGCACAGTCGATAAATTACAGTAGCGGTGTAATTAAAAATTTGTTCTGGGAAAATATTATATAATTTTATATTTTTGAATACAAAGTTAACCCTCATACTTACCATTTGGTTCATCCAATTTGATAATCTATAAGACACCTATTCATTTATTATTGTAAAATTATAATCGTCAAAATTGTTTTAATTATAACTAATAAGCTAAAAAACTTCATTTTTTCTTTCTTTTTTTTTTACAAAATGTCTATATGTTCTAAAGTTAATTGTATGTTACAATGTATTACAACGACAAAACCCATTCAAACATCAAGCATTCCTATTAAATATCCGTATACGAATTCATTAATGTGCAAATTATAAAAATAATAATTAATAACAGTTAACAATTAATAATTATTATTTTTAATACTTTTTTTTATAATTTTAATATTATCATATCGTTTATAAAGATTTTTCACTTTTTTAAATGACAGAAAAGGAGTTTTAAAGAATTAGACGACTGTATTATATCATCATATAGCACATCAATTTATATAATGTGTCGAAATAATATGTACAAAGTGCTAAATAGTATTATAATAACTTATTTTAATACTTTAACTTAAAAAAAAAAAATAATAATAACAATTATAACAGTAAAAATATATTTCGATCTGCGTGAAAGAAACTTACTTTTTTTTTTTTACTAAAATATACATTTATCAAGAAAATGATTGTTAAGTGGTAAAATAATCGTCCAGCATGTCCTAAAAGTACTTGAAAACCTTATACTATTTTTCGTTATTTATTTATTTATTGATAATCGTAAAATTTTTATTGTAGAAAAAAACGAATCATACAAAATGCGTTCAATAAATGAACAAAAAAAAGTGGATTGACTTACGAAATAAAAACAACAGGAATATAGGATAAAATAATTTAATTACATATGTATTTATTATATATCCAGAGCATTTACCTATAAATATCAGTAATACACATTATAACAATATTGAAAACGTAGTAAATTTCAATAATTTATTAATAATTTTATAATCCAACGTACGACGCAGAACATAATATTAAAAGAACAAATGATTTAAACGCGTACAGAAAATAGTCACGGTTACCCTCGTACGACTCGTGTACACCAACTCGACTTTGACGTGATTATGGTGAATATCAATTGGCTAATTGTCTGTTAGTGAAGAGGTATGTCTTTTTATGAGCTAGAGTATCATTTTATTGTTTTATAATTAATAAAAACATATTTTAGTTATGTTGTTATTATTACAAAAATACAAATCATAATGTTGTTATTTTTATGAGAGCGGCGTATGTATATCTTAACTATGTTATTATTTTAAGGTTTAAATGCTAATTGCTGTAAGTGACAGTTTTGCTGTAAATAACACGTGACATATTATATAACATTAACGATATTAAAATACATCTATTTGTGGTTGGTTTTTTTTTTTTTTGTATATTATTTAATAGCGAGTTATAAAATAATATGTTAGTGTATCTAATACATTATAATGTGCATTAAAAGTCATTCATTGATAGCAAACTGATTAAAATAAATTATAAACAAAAAAAATTAAGCTATAAACCACTAACCAATATAATAACTTGTGCAATTATAAACGACGTAATTTATTTGCAGTATGAAACACTTTGTATTTATTTTGAAGAATTATATTATATTTACTTGTAAACACCAAACATACTGTAATTAAAAAATAAGTAGTAAGTATCTGCACAACATAAGGAAAATAAAATATGTATACATGTGTATTAATTTAGACTAAAACAAAAAAATATTATTCCTAAAAAACAATATGTTATTAATCTATCGATAAAAACATCGTGAGCCTATCTTTACTATATAAAAATCTATCATAGCAAATTAAATTTCCTAAAAAATGTTAAAACTATTTTTTGGCTCTCCCAGAAAGTGTATCGCTTACAGCTTATATTATTTTACCCGTTAAATTATATCCTAATGATTATATTATTGTTACACACTATATGATTAATCAAAGTATTTATTAATGATGCATAATACATCATCATTTAACTAAAATGTGTCTACTGTCTATGATTGCGTGTGGTTTGTAAATAATTTCAATAACCGCAACGGCGTTAATGACCTTTATTTTGTCTCGACTAAATAAGTACCTATATTTAATACTATCACAACGATAATATTATTGAGTATGATAACTATTTTGTTTTGTTTTAAGTCAGTAATATTCTACAATACAACACCTAAGTAAAAATGTGTATTATATATAATAATTTTTTTTTTATTTATTTATTAATACGCGGCAACAAAGGCCATTGGATGGTTTTTATTCATTTGTAGAGGGGAGGAACGGTAGGTTGAAACACGTTTTTTGTATGTGTGGCAAGGATTTGTCACTAAAATCCCGGGTGGTCCGGGAGCCAGCAACACCGGCCGATACGTACACTCCGAGCGTTTCCGCAATTGAGTGTACGATCGCACCACACCAAGCCACTATCTATAATAATAATAACGCAATAATATACAAAAACGATGTAGTATTAATATTTAATAATAATAATTAGTTATTCGGTTATTATTCATTATACTATAGATAATCAAATATAACATCAGTATGTTGAATTAAACCTTAGCTACTTTGTATTTGAATTTAATCCACAATAGCTTATTTTATTTACACATTTTGTTATAGCCTCGTTGTTCGTTTTCAAATACATTGCATGTACGAATATTCCATTGATATTTGGTATTAATAATTTATTAATATTATATTATATATAAATTATATATATATTTAAAAATTATTGATATACAATTATGTATATATTTGTACACGGTTTATCATGAATAAATAATTTTTTTTTTATTAAAATTAAATTTGAATCTGTTAGATCATTGTGTTACATACTGCATATATGTATATTAAATATTAACGAATTTAAAAACATATCCATTTCAATATGTACCACCGGTGCGGTGGGAAATTTTAAATTTCCCGTAGTAGTGTAAGCAAAAAATGGTTACATCAAAATTGGTACCCATACCCTAAAATTGACATCTGATATTTTATGAAACAGAAGTCCAAATTCGTCCCAAATGGGATTTTTAAATAACATAAAGTTCATGGCCTATGTTTAAGTGAAATCTACTACTAACCACAAATGACATTTACAACATTTTAATTAACCAATATTATCACTTATGAATGCGATGTAAATTTGACAAATTATTAACAGAAATCAACATTGTAATTTATATTTAATTCAAGAAAATAAAATGAAATAAGTACGTACCGAATTAAAAATATTTTATTTTTGTTTGGGTACAAATGTACAATAATGAAAATTATTGACAACTAACTGTTTTTAATAAGTTTAAAAATATTTGATTTAATATTTTAACTAGTAATTAATTAGTGTACACCATATCAGACAATATGGAAACCATGTTAAATTTTTCGGAACCGATTCGGAACTATTTGAAATAATAACCGAATACATAATTTAATTACTTTCGAAAATACTACGCATGTCACCGTTAGGTAAACATATACATAATAATATTCAATAATATATAATCATATTTACATACAATTTTGACGTTACTTACCCGGAAACTCGATCTTCGGTTGTTGTTTGCGCATCAGTTTTTTTAATTTTGATCTTTTTTTGTAAGATAGTTGCGCATAGTTCGATGTTTGAATTATACATCGTTTGAGCATCAATATTATTTAAAAAAATAGAACTGAAAAATGGTGTATACCCAAAAGTGCAAGTTTTAACTTTAATTTTAAAATTCACACATCTTTAAATGTAGTCTCGTAACATTCAATCTTCAAATATTATATAGGTATTTCTGTTTTAAAAAATATAAATAGGTACAGTAGTAATATTGTGTAAATTATAAATTAGCAATAACACAATAATATTAACATTAACAACTAAAGTATACGGGTGAGACCAAACTAATCGATTTTTATCGCATAAGCTAGATAATAGATTACCGTATAGTAAACCGTGTGAGATGCTGTCAAAATGTACGACTGTACGAGACATTATACGAGACATGAACGATTCGGTAATCAGTATATATTATATTATTATATTGTTATTTTGACTTTTGAGTACATATTTTAAGAATAAGACAATTTAAATTTGTTAATTCAAATTGTGGAAAAGCAGTAACCATTTTCCAAAAGTATTTTTATACAATAAGAAAAACACTGAAAAATTGTAAGATTATATTTATGTGTCTGAAAAATATTGCAAAGCCTCAATAACTATTTATGAACACCGAAACACGATGTTAGAAATACGCGGAAAACACACACATATCCAATTGACGGATTCGGAGGTAGAGAAATACGAAGTAAGTCAAATTAAGAATTATAAATTAACCGGTCATTTTAAAAACAACATAAATCACCGTTTTTTAAAATAACTTTGTAAATTTAAAAACTAAATTTGTGAATCTCATATTTAATAAAAATATAGTTTCGTCAATTCCCTATTATGTGATATATCTGGTTGCAGATTCCATCTAGGATAAGCTTGGTACTAGAAGCTTAATCAAGATTTTTAGATTTTTCATCTCTAAATAATGAATATAAATCTAATACTACATTGGAAAATGGATAAAATATTTCTTTGGTTTATCTTTTATTATCTTATATTGAATCGCTATCAGACAAATCCATATAAATTAATAATTTCCTTTCAATTAATGAACATCATTATTGCGTATTGTAATTCATTTGTTAAATGTTAATTCAACAATAAACAATTTTAAACGAAAAATGATTCAGAGCGAAGATGTAGTGTTAGCCATTATTTTTAAGATATTTTTAAAAATATTTTTAAGTAAATATTTTACTATTTATAAATAGAAAAATATTAAGGAAAATCTTCAGGCCTTGCATAAATGAAATCACTGGAAAATGGAAGATTCGAAAAAAATGAAAACCTTAAGCAATCATACCAAAAGCCTGATTTAATAAAAGAAACAAGAAAAAGAAGACTCATATGGGAAGGACATGAACGAAGGAAAGAAGGAACTTTTAATGTAGAGCTTTACAAGGAAAGATAATCCCAGGGCGCCTTTGGCTACGATGATATGACGAAGTCAAGCAAATAATATTCCCAAATGATGATTGACATGCCATGGCGTTGGATAGAGGAAAGTGGCGTGATATATGTTTAATTGTATGATCTTAATAGTTGATTACAAAAAGAAGAAAAAGAAATAGTACTAAAATATACTACAATATACTAACGATTATACGGTAGATTGAACTAATTTTTACAAAATACAAATTCTCAGTTATATTATAATATATATAATATTGTATATTATCGTATATAGTTATGAAAAATTCAATACCAACGTAACATAGAACAGCAATAATAGATTGGTTATATATTACTAAATATAGGTATTATAACTGAAATTTGTTTTTTCTTATTTTTTTTTAATATTTAATGCAGTAGGTGATTTAAAATTATTTTATTAAAAAATGCATGAAACTAATCTTAAAGTTCCTGAATTATACTAAAATGTGGACTATTTCCTCAGGCTGCTGAATTACATTAAAACAAATTTAATATGTACAAATCACATAAAAATACAGTGACTAAGTTTAAAGTTAGTGTAGCCTTGGGCGGCAAACTTTTTTTCAAGGCAGTAACACTGAAACTAATTTTTTTCTGTCGTTTTGTGAACAATATAATATATTGTAGGTATATATTATGTTATTATTGTACTTCGTGATTAAATTATAATTAATATTTATTACTAGTTTTCAACACGAATATTGTACTCGTTTAAATATTTCAATAGTATGACCATTATTAATTATATAATAAAATAGATGTATAATGTATTGAAAGTAAACAATTACTCTTTATGTTAGAAATGAAATTTTTCATTGTAATATAAGAATACGTTTTGTGGTAATCGTAGCTTAACTATAAACTTGAATATTTTGGGGTTTACACGTTGTTGTGAATTCGGTGTTACAAAATTTGGTGTAATGAACAATTAATAATTTCTTCCTACCAAATGAGCCGGTTGTGATGATCATAGAAGCCATAATTCAAGTTATACCTTCATCCGTATTCCGTTGTTTTTATTTAAGAAGTGTTGATTGAAAATAAAATTTAGCACTAACATGATCATTTAAAAAATAATTGCAGATACATAATGTGACACAACTTGTTACTTATTAGTATAGGGCATAAGAAGTATGTAATCATTTATCCTCTAAAAATATCACTATATCAGAGTATTATAAAGCTTTTATAATAATTTATAATTTATTTTGCACAGTTTATTCTTTTCTAATTTTTGGCTTTCATACGCCGCAGTTCTTAGTATAGGTAACAGAAATATTGTTACATTTAAATTAAAAGTCGTGTACAATAATAATTTATTGTTATGTGCAATATGAGTATCAGTGTAGAGTATCAGCAAAATAAATGATTATCACTATTATTTAATTTTTGTCGATGCTGTAAATACTTAATTTTTTATATCAAAAAACTTCTAAATATTGCATAAAACCATGTTTATTAAATGTATTCATAAGAACGGTGAAATTTAAAATAACGGGTACTTCAGTCACTCAGAAAACTTATCAAATGCATCCAGTATATGTCCGAAAGAAAACACATTACAGAGTTTGCGCTCAGAGAATTTTAAAGATCCGTCAAATAGCCTCAGGACATGCTGCTGTGATACACGTTTTCAAAGTCAACAAAGGGGATGGATGTGAGTTGCGACACACATGAAATATTCAGATAAAGTGGTGTGTACTCAAGTTGCTGTCAGGTGTTCACAGTTTAAAAAAGCATTTTGAGTAAGTTTCGTTTTACTCGCTCAAGGTTACGATCAACCCTTCATAAATTGGAAGTATCACTTAATAGGTAGATAATAATTATAAGTTAGAAAACATGGTTTTAATAACTCCAGAAGAGTGAAATATGACAATTTTCTGATTATAAAATGAGCAGATCAGTGGTGTACTTACATGGGGTTTGGGTGTCGATCCCCACGTGACCTTTTTTTTTTTTTAAAAAAGACAGGTTAGCTTATACATTTCTTTCTGATTTAACAATAAATATTATTGAATATTTTGTAATTATTTGTTTCCGTGTGGTTTGTATCACACGCATACATACATTTATTGTACTAAAAAGAGATGGTTATGATTATGGCTCGGGACTTCTAGGAGTTTGCATGTTTTTAAATAATCATTAAAAACATAGTTAAGTAATATAATATATTATAATAATATATTACTTATAATATAAGTAATATTTCATAGTAATTCTAGTTTATATTTAAATTTTATAGTAGGTAGCATATTTTGCATATTTGACCATTTTTCATTTTATAAGTACATATATTTGACTATTATATACATTTATATGAATGAGTAAGTTTTCAATTCCCAACTGAAAAAAATATTTAATAGCTCAATGTAATGATCAAGGTAATTAGTATTGTATTAAAAATATACAAACGTATTCAATTTAAGTTTTTAAAAAATGTTTGTTTTAGACTAAAACTCAATGTAAGATGAAAACAAATCTGAAATTAATTAATCAAATTAATCTGCATAATACAATTTATCTATTTATGAATTTATGATACATATCTACAAATATACTTTTTAAATGTAAATTTTAATAGCATATTTAGTGATTATTTAGGACATAAATACATGCATATTTTAAGGTTTTTTAGGGCATGAAGTCTCTAGCCCCAGTTATGATAACTACAACTTTTTTTTTTTTTTTTTTGGGGGGGGGGGCTTAGGTAAAACGTAAAAATATTTCTTCTAACACTCGCCATAAACATGACAAAATTACACTACTAGAGCGGATTCGTACATAAAGTATGTTATAAATTATAACTTATAATATAAACATAATATGTAATTTTGAGTCAGATAATTTGTACAATAATGGCGATAGGTCAATTTTTTTAATAAGAAGTCAAACATGGGGTTAACGATAATAAACTCACATTAGTACTGCAGCAATTTAATATTTCATAGTATAAAAATGATGTTCAAAAAAACTTTGAAACATTACACTTTTTATGTATTGCGAATCACATGGCATACCTAGCTGCTTATAAAGGTATACGATAACAGCTGGTACCGATCTCAGTTAATTTAAGTTAATTTAGTTTAATTTAAAATATTAAGTGTAATATTTTAATATAATACAACATTTTATCGTTGCATGTTATCAATTATATCATAAGAGTACATGCGTTTCCACTCTGTGTCAACTTCAAAACTATTGATCTAGTTCGGTTGGCCTGCGACCAATAATTTTTATGTTAAAAATGTACGGCCCCGATCAACACACTGTAACGAAGTACATCACGATATTTTCACATAAATATATCAAATTTATCAAATAAATTAGAATAATTCGTATTATTGAGTATACTTTATAATTCGATGTACAGTTATATTGTAGTTTATTATGTTCAAATAATAACTTTTTTTTAATCAATAAATTTGTCGGTTACCTTGTGTAACTTACTACGAAGTCCAATATTTCAGAGTACTGTTTCCAACTAAAGTAATTCAGGTGAAATGTTTAGGTGGTCAAAATGTTAAAGCAAACACTTTTTGAGATTTTTCACTCAGGAAAATAATATAAATTAAAATCACATTTAAGTATGTATAAAATATAAATTGTAATCTAAAATGACATATCATATATAAGTACCTATCTAATTTTCAATCATATTATAATATAATTTATTTCTGTATAATCGTTATGAAAATCGAAAATCCAACGTATATGCAGTGCACGATATAATTTTATATGTGTTTAATGTTTAATTCGGGCGTTAGGCTACTGATTTATATACACTAAACAAATACAATATTTAGTATTCATTATATAAATATGAAATCGTTTTGTAGCTTCATGTAGACAATATATTTGTAACGATTTAATATTAGAGATCGACTTACTTAACGTTTTGAAACTTGGAGTTTAAAATAACGAAAAAAAAGAATATCGGTTAACTATTGTGCGTATTTTGCGAAGGAAAGCGATGGGTGGATATCCCACCTTCTGTAACAGCTTTTGTATAGCCCGGAAATGTAGAAAAAAAAAACTCGACTAAACTATCATTATTATAATATAGTTATTGCATATTTAAACATCACAAAGAAAACAATCGTCAAATTTATAGTATATTTACTTATAGCGTGGTCGCAGAAAGGTCACTTAATTTATTATAGAATTTGTAAGTAAACTTTGGTCTGTTAATAAAAGAGGTTTACATTTTTTCTTTTTTTTTATGTAGTCCAAAAACTTCCACTTTGGCTGTTACAATTAACTATATTATGTTAATCACTTATCAAAATATTAGACGAACTAATTTACCTACGACATTTTTAATGGGTTTTATTGAGAAAATAATAATATTACATTTTGACAATATGTAATATAATACATTATATCTAACCAAATGTTAAGCTCCATTATGAAAACAGTTATGTATTTATCTGTGGTTTCCTGTGCAGGTGGCTTTCAAAATAAACACAATGTTAACACAATTTACAATACGTATTTGTCATTGTTGTTTTTGACATAGAACAATAAAGACACATTGTCCGGTGGCGTTAAAGTAACGATTTTTAAAAGGGTTATAATAGGTAGTTACCAAATTTGAAATTTGACATTTCAACGAATCATTTTTCATGGAAATTATTGTTGGATGTTTTCGTCAATTTACTAGCCATCTTGTGTTTAATACTTACCACATTGTGATTTATTACTTTATAATCATAATGGTTTTACAAAAACAAGCTTTCACGTATAGTAATATACTTTTTTTGTATTTTATTTGAAGTTAAACAATCTATACATACTTTATACAATAAGCTTAATTGACTACAAGAAGATTTTTTTATAAAACACTTGATAGGAGAAGCCATCCACTGACGAAACTTCTGCTGTTATAATACTAATATAGTAATATAATGTAATACTATGTGATATTGGATTTTTACTAAATTTATAGGAAAAATTATACTAAATTGTTTCCAAAATTGTGGTATTTTTTTTAAGGAACTTATAATATGATGACCCGTAAAAATAAACAAATAATTTTTGCTTAACTAAAAATAAAACTCAAAAATGTATTTAGTCATTTGTATATCTTTAAAGATATTTTTAATATAATTTTGACCTCTTGTTAGATAAAATATGTAATGGGAAAGGGTGTTGGTCGAGCGGGTTCATAGGTAATGCAATTAATATATTACACTAAGCGATACGTCGATACATGGGCATTATTCCTTTCGCCCAAAAATGACTTTTATTTTTTTGTCCATCAATATGATAAGTAATTTCCTCTTTTTATCTACAAATAATCGCATTCTTACTTAATTTTACATAGCCTTCACGTCCAACATTATTGGAAGCATTGTTTCAAATTAATTTAATAAAGTCACTTAACATTACCCAAAGTGTACCAAGAAGCTTCTATTACTCTCCAAAAACATCTTTTGTTTGTGTACGTTAAAATAATTATTATATAATATAGATATTGTGTTATTGAAAGTAACAGTTAGACGAAGATTTTAATAAAATAGCATAATAAAATATTGTAAATCTGGTAGAGTTTATTAAATCTATATCTTTCAACTAAATGTAACTACATAATACATTAGACATTATAGTGACTAATTAAATAAATCAATATGTATAACATAACATTTTTTTAAAGACTTCATTACAAATAACGACAAATACTTATCTATATCATATAATAGTTATTTAAAAGTAAACAAAAACAAGACATTTTTGGAGAGCAATAGGTAAAAGGTATAAATAGCGTCCCGTTCGAAGTTGATCAGAATATGGGTTATAATGTTCAAAAATTGAACAATTCCATTTTAAATAAGACTTAAGATTACCATACTATAATACAATATATGCACAGTAATTTGCATGCATTAAGTTATTAAAACAAATCTCAAAAATAATGTAGGTACATATAGTACGATCCAAATAAAACATAATTGAATAACTAAAATTATGAAAAAATTGAATATTTAGTGCGAGTCAACGAGTTATTTTTGAGATCAAATTACCTTTTATTATTATGACAGACTATGAAACTCTACGTGTTAGATTATTTTTCCTATTAGGCGTTTGAAATATTTAACTTTAATCATACGATAGAACAATAACACTAATAATTATATATAAAAAAATTTATCTACTAATCGTCAAAATATGTCAGAAAATGAATATATTTTACAACTATTTTTTTTTTCTTAAGGAATATTATGCACTTTCTTATCTACAGTCTAACTCAAGTTACGTATGTTATTAATTTATAAAATACATAAAAACCATTTATTTTCGACACTATTATTAATTTTTATTATATTATGTATACCATCGTTTTATTAAATTAGATAATATCAGAAAATCCAGACCATTTATTACTAAATTGAATAATTAATAATTCATTTATACACTTCCTTGAATTTTAATCATCCTTATATTGTTATTATTTTTTAATATTATATAATTATTTGAGATAGTATAAGATAAAAATATTTGATATACTTATTTTTTCAATGTCCAATACAAAATCTCAATTAATGCACTTTTATGTTAAATTTTATATAAATTTTTAGTTCACAATTCAATCCCCCAACAAAATGGTATAGAATATTACAATAATATACATGTTGTGTACTTGTGATTAGGTGATTGTGAGTAAAATATTTTTATTTTTTTTGCATTTTTATGGGAATATGATATTTATTTATTATTGTTATTACCATACATTTGGATAATTACATTATTAGGACATATTATCGTGAACTAATAAAAAAAATAAGAAATCTTTTCTTGACTTACTTGAAAATTATTACATTGAGTATAGGTGTCTCGATATTATATGACCTATAAAATATGAATATATTTTTTTAATATAATGGTAAGTACACATATGACATACATGATATATTATATGTTATTATTAGGCGTGGTTTTCAAATTACACCAAAAATAAATAACTAATAAGTAATACAGTAATACTAATATAGTAAAGGCATAAAAGTTTAAAATAAATTAATTTATATTTTTGTAAACAGAGTAAAATTGTAAATTTAAAATTTCAGCCACAAATAAAATATTTTTCTTAAAAGTTTTTTTTTCAGTATAAGATTTTAATTATAGTTACGAGCGTAATAAAATATGATTATTTTTGATTTGTAGTTAGCATGATAATGTGTTTTACAATTACAGAATAAATACGTAGCAATATTTTTATAAATTAGAAATCCGTCATAAAACTCGAAATCACGCAATATCAGTATGTTATTTTTCTGTAAATATAGTAATAAAATTGTTCGGTATATATTAATTCAAGTTCCATGTCAAGGCTACTCTGTCGAGAGTCTTCCTACACACCATTTCACTATATAGCTTTTATATATTTACTGAAATTTAATTATTATATATAAATTATATACGCCAATAATAATTGTCTTTTAAGTAAAAAAAATACATTTGATTTAACAAGCTCCATTAAATATTCATTTTCAGTAAGTAATTTGATGTGTCATCTCTTTTTTGTATTTTTGTAATTATAATAAAAACAATAAGATACAGACTTCTAAAGACTATAGTATAATAATTAAATTAGTATAACACATAGCATTATTTGTGCTACACAAATACCATTTTACCAATTATTTGTTTGGTATAATATGGTATAATGGTATGATCAAGTTGAATAAACACGAAAACACTGCAGTAATTTATATATTTAATATATTTTTACGATAGGATAAATAATATAGACTCGAATAAGAATGATATGATACAAATACTCAATTTAGTTTCAAATTTAAATATGATTTTTCGTCAAAATAAAATATTTTTACGAAACATTGAAACTACATACGTAGGTACACTATAATACTAAAATAATGTTTATGTCGATCGGTCATCAGTCATCGCTTACATTGCACGCGAGTCCCAACGTCTTCGTTGACCATATTATAATATTTTATCGATTAAATTGTGAGTGAATTATGACATAATGTATAATATTGCTGTTCATTATGTGCGGCCATGTACATCGTCAGTCGTCATCGGAGCCGCGGCGCAGATGTACCAAATACCTATATAATCACGGGTTACCTATAATCTATATATATATAAATTATAAATACCTATTGGCTATTCCACGTGGATACGTGATTATTATTATTAATTGCGATACCTACTGACGCGTTTTGTAACGTGACGAGTCGTCGGGATTTGCATTTCATTTTTCGATAAAAAAAAAATCGGCCATACTGATATTTTTATATCATATATTATGTTGTAACGCAGGTTACAATATTATATTATTACCGTGTGCAGTACTAACGCTAACACAACACGTTTCTTTATACCAAAATAATATATAGACGATATATAAATAATATTATAGCCAAAGGTGGTGGTCATTAACTATTTAATAGATTAATGTTATGGTTTTTTTTTTTTTTTTTATAAGCTTAATAAAATAACTAAAATTTAAGCGACTATTATTGTAATGACTTAATTTTTCCCAATTAATTTGAAAATATATAGTTAATATACGTTAGCTTTAAACCGTGTGTAAATAGACATCGCTATGGCCACTGTATTTTTATTTTATAATCACGCTGTAGTCTGTAGATGCATGATAAATACCGTCCTAAACTATACAATTATTTTGTTATTTAATAAAACGGTTAGTTATTATTCGAAATTTGTTGATATAGCACAATATTACTATATCAGTGTTCTGGACTGGAATTCAAACATCAATAAATTAGGAAGTACGAGCAATCAACTATTTTAAGATCTAAGTAGGTATGTTTTTTTTTTTTATGTCTAAAGTTACTTTAATTGTTGTTTACTACTGACTTACCTATACGTTATAAGTCTGATTTATAAGTTTACGTCGGCTTAAATCAATGTATCTCTGCATAACACGCATACAAACATACTTACTAACACACACGACTAATGTTCACCGATCTAGTAGTACATCGTAGTTAAATATGATGTGTATACACGTGTAATAATAATTTAAGTAATAACATAATATTACCTACCTCCGTTTCCCACTGTACACGCCCATCACTCGCGTTTATTATATATTATTATATATTATTACTCACTATCTCGAGTCGGACGGCTCCACAGATCTATCAATCGATTCCGCGGTGCCGTAAATGCATATTATATTATGATCAAATAATAATTATACCAAATCGTCAGTGTACGCAAATACTACGGTCGTCGACTATTCAAATCCTTAGTTAGTGACCGATCATAAATACACAACAATATGCCAAGTTTACTACTACGATAGATGGTGTACCTAGGTACCCACTCGGTAACTTTTAGAAAAAATTCGTATAAACAACAACGGAATAATCTCTCCTTGAAACAAAAAAAATTCCGTTCAAAAAATCTAGACATCGTTGCAGTGTTTTCAAACGTGTATTTGAACACCAAATAATTTGGATTACGCACATTATCTCAAACAAGTATGTCAGTATAGGTATGCATAGTAGCACGCGTTTTGGGCGTTTCGGCGCGACCACTACCACTGCGGCGGCGGCGGCGTGTCGATGGGCCTATCCCCGGCGCATTATTGTTATCAAAAATGTCAACGTTATCATATTCGTATGGTCTCGTCGGCGGCGGCACATTAGATAATGATATTATATACCTACCTGTCGTACCTACACACGGCAAAACGAAATAAATTGCTATCTCAGTCACGGCGTCCAGCGCAATAATATTATACAACAAGCACATGGATAAATACGACACGCAGCGGACGCGGACAATATTATTATTATTAGGCATATATGCCATAAATTATTATTATTTTTATTTTTTATCGCGCGCGCGCCCCACTGAAAAACGTATTATGTAGGTAGGCACACCTGCGCGTGCGTTCTGCAGTCGCGGCCGTTTGATCGGACCATCGACGACGGCAGACGACCGATCGTACAATATCGTTATCGATTCGGCGGCGTACGAGATAAACATAATACAATCGTATTTATAATTAGTAATATTGCAAGCAATAATAATAACAATAATATAACGACGACGACATTATTGTGCAGTGGATGCGAGCGCGGCGTACACGGGAATCAAAAGAACCAATAGTGTACCGATACGAGTGAGCATATTCTTAATGATATCTGCAGCAGCGGTCCCTCTCTCCCGGACATTTCACGAAGGTCAAAATGCATTGGCATGCATTGCCACCGCGACGTAGTGTGACCGCAGTTCGAAATTTCGTCGTCAACACCGGATTCAGTAATCAGTCGGTCGGCTAAAGGTTCAATGAAAACTCCTCCGACACTCCGGCGTTCTCCGTTCGTTCCGATCTACATTTTGTTATTATTGTACTGCCATAATATAACAGCCGCGTGTCGTCGCGTCCGAATTTCACGTACGTCGCGAGTATATCCACAACACTACTACAGCAGGAAACAGCAGGCGATCGCCGTCAAACCTCCGACGACTCTCCGCAACACGTGCCGCGCCGCTGTATCTCTGTCAGTCCGCGATAACCGTACAACGCGATAGGTGTTGTTATAATAATATCACGACATTGCAACACTACCGTAATAGCACAGTACACTGTATTATAGCATTACGACAATAATCAGTTCGACGCGATTTTCGTTTCCGTACGCCGCCGCCTTTTTTCTCCGTCGGATCATTCGAATTTTTCGCCGGATTTCTATTCCCCATCGACCCGTCTACAAGTCGTTCAACACGAATATATTTCCCGGCAAAATACAATATCATTACCGGATAGCGGCCAGTGACGACTACCGGTGCCGCGGTGTATAATAATAATAATAATAATAATAATAATAATTATAATAACATACAACGACGGTGCTCGTTCGCGTAATAGGCAGGTCCATCCATCGCCGCCGACGGCGGTCGTGTGTCCGACGCGAGGAAAACGCGTATACAACACAGTGTCGTGTAAAGGCACTTTGCCTGTTAAACACGGTGCACAGAAAAAATAGTAACGACCGCGTCGACCGCGGTCCGTCTAAAAATCGGATTCGCGCTGTCTAACGTTTGCGCGCGCAAATGAAATGCAACAACTTATATTTGGTAAGTAAGGGATACAACGTACATACTAGAATATATTATTATGTAAATAATGCATTTATCAACCTACTGCACCGACCTCCATCATCACTATTATATACTACTGTACGAGACTGCTCGAGAGAATATTATTAACTATTATTATCGTTGTCATCGTCGTCATTCGTCGTATTATAATTTATGCCGCGGTTAACAGTAATCAGTAAGCACCGAGAGTGCGTTTGGTGCGCGAGAGAAGTTTATAATAGTATAACAATCCTGCGGACGTCATGGAAACGATACGTTCTGAATTCGACACCATTTGGCGAAGAACAAATAATATAAAATTAAAAAATTATTTGACATTAAGATACATGTTCCGTGCATAATACGTTTATTTAATATTTATACTCAATACTATATTAATTCATTATGTAAAATTCCACAAGGCACTCTTTTTACTTGCCTTTAGTAACGTAATATTAACTATGCAGAAATTTAATTCCACGAAATTCAATCAATAGCCGTTTGATTAGTAGGTAGTAATTTGAAAAGAAAAAATTTAAACCGCAAATGAGTTAGTATTCAAAAGTGTGTGTGAGAATGTGTGTCAATCGATGAGCAATTGATGTGTAAATTCGTTTCGTAAGTTTTCGTTGCTCAATTTCTGTTCAAAAATCGTCCTCCTTTTTTCATATATCTACACTTACTGTATTATACATAAATTTCTCATTTGATTTACTTGTTTTCATATTTCACGTGTGAAATATAAAAAATGTACGAACGTAGAACGAATATAATAATAATGTAATACGTTTAAAATAAAATTATTTTGTAATTTATTCTGGTAAAAATGTTATGTTTGTTGTAATTTTATCGTTTAATTATTTTTCTAATATTTTTTTGTCGAAATACAGAATTTTTCGTCATACGTTGAATTGTTAATTTAGACATTATAATAGACTCATACAGCGTACTGTATTCTAATTACACAGGTTAGCTGCAGTAGTTAAAATAATATAAAACACGTTAAAAAGATAACAAATAAATAAATAACAACAATATTTATTTTTAAAAGTAGTGGTTATCAATATTAATAGCAATGAAATAAGTTATAACTATTATACTATTTATTTAAGGATAACATTTTCTATTTTAGATTATTAGTGAAGCGATTAATGTATTGATTTTTCAGTGATGTTGTTTTTATTTGTATGTACGTGTGTATTTACAGTAAATAAATATATTTAAATATGGTTTTTGGTAATGAATTAGATAAATTTGATTTGCTGGAACCATTGGGTAGTTAAAGTAAAAAATTCACAATACCTATTCTTTTTAAAATAATCGAGAAAAACTGAAACAAAAAAAAAAAAAAAACAATAAAACCTGAAATATAAGCATCCGTTTTCGAAAAAATAGATTTTTGTTTGATCAACAAAAGATACGTCATGACACAATTTCAAAAATATTTATATTAGTACTTTCTTGATATGATTACATTCTCAAAACATTTTGGTTCATTTTTGATATTTATAGACAATTAACATGTTTTACTTTGTTTAGTTTTTTCGATTTGTGTTTCATACAATTTTCGTTTCTAAATTATATAGCTTGAAAATGTTAACTTCACAAATTGTTCTTACAGTAATTAAAAATGTTTAAAAGTCTCGATTTTATGAAAATTTGAAGTTCAAACTTCGACAAAATTGGATATATAAATAAAAAATAACGATTATAGGTAATTATTTTGATTTTAAAAATATTAATCTTTGATTCAAAAGGACTTGAAACTTTTTGCCATTATGTAAATTATTTTATACGAAATGTATACTACATATCGGGGACAACACCCGCTTTTCATTTCAATATTTATTTTGGACTATATTATAATAAAATATTTTGTTTTATATTATTATTTAAATGTGTTCAATCCACAAGTTAGGTATAAATGATTATTATATTATGGCCGTACGCGCAAACATTAAAAATATTGTTTCTTTGGTAGTCTGTATAGTTTTCATAAGTAAGCAAGTAGCTAATCAATATTGAGAATTTCGATTTCGGAGATTTAGACGCTCGAAGCTAATGTGTGTTTATTGCAATGATAGTAATACGTGGGTCAGCTCGGGTCAGTTTTTTTGGGTTTAAGTAAAAGTGTGTTGTTTTTTTATACGTGAATTACCTACTAATTAAGTGCGTATAAGTAATAGTAATAATATTCAAAACATTTATAGTATAAATAAACGAGTATTTTAGTTTTCTTGGATAAAATCCAACTAATATAATAATAATAATTTACGGTACACGTTGAAAACTTTGACAACGGCCAAACACGCTGTGAACGGATAAGCAGTAGTTTCGAAATGAGATAATATTATATTATAATGAAAGTAAAATATCATTCTATATCGAACAATATTGATAGACATAAACTTGGTGGGCTACTGAGGTGGGTTAACTATATATACTATAATATGTTCGATAGCGATTAATGCATCTGTAACGTAACGTGTATGATGTAGTTCTATGAATAATGTATCATATCCAAATGGTGACTGTTAATGCAGCCAGATTTACTACAAAAACCATCGATATTCTGTTGAAGAAATATGAAACCGGCTATTGAGTTATAGTTCTTAGTTTAGTTTGCAGTAGTTCTAATCATTAAAACAATTATCGAGAAATTCTAAGAAAATAATGAATCGACTGAATATATTATTCTAAATCTAATATCACGTGAAACTTCTTTAGCGTTTTTAATACTCCGAAAATGAATATGAATATCTCATTGCGTTTAATAATATTATTATGTTCAAATGATACTATATTTTAATATACGTATTCACATACTAATTTTTGATGTATAAATATAATAAATATAATATGAATGTATCGTGCAACTCATTTCATAATTAATAACAATAATATATAGGTCAGTGGCGTAATTTTAAATTTTCCTTAGGGGGGGGTGTTATTTTTTTTAATAGAAAACTAAACTTTATTACTTGCAATAAAAAAATGTTAGTAAAATAAAACTCTGGGGATCTATCCCCCTCATCACTTTCTTAATTACGCTCCTGTTATATCTTAGTATTTTTAGTATCTTATTCTAAAAATTCAATACTAACTTATTTCATGTACTGTTTGTTTTTAAATTAGATGGTTTCATCCGGATCTACGCAAAATAATATAATATTAAATCTATATTTTTGAATGATTTTCTATTTTCTTTTTAAATTTATAATAAGAGTCAGATCTCAGTTATTAAATGTATTGAGGTATTTTTAACATTTTAAAATATTTTGTGCAAAAATTTTGGGCAAAATAAAATCCCATCAAAAAAAAAAATAATAATAATATACATCATATTATACTTTAGTGTGTATAAAAAATCCACTGTTTTTGATTAGGATTAAACCTTAAATTCCCGTTAATTCTGATTTAATAAATCTTGATTTTCCAATACAAAAAGTAGAATGTAGGCTATAGGTGATTCTATTTTAACAGTAACTACTCTCAATCTCAAAAAGTATACATTTTTGAAAATATTTTTTTTACATAATTGTATATCATTATACAAAATAACATTTTGATATTATCATTACATTTCTTAAGTTTTTACTTTTTTGATTGACAATTGAAAGTATAGATTTTTAATATTTTTATAGCTAATAAAGAACTTTTTTTGATCAATTTTTGTTAAATTATTGAAAAATATTTTGTTTTGAAATACCTATATATGTGATAAATAATTTATATTGACATTCAATAAAAGAAAAAAAATATATTAAAAATAATAACGTTATAAAATAGTAAATTATATGTATGTTTTCTTAAATATTGTTTTATAATAACTTAAATTATTGAAAAGAATGTTTTTATAAACCTTGATATGTGTCTGAATATACTTAATGAGAGTCTTCCATTAAAAAAATTAACCCCTATAAGGATGCCGAGTGATTGAAAATATAAGATAACCACTATTTTATCGTTAAATATACTTTTATTTAAAATCTGATTTTTAATAATATTTAAGTATAATATAGAGTATAACATTACTTCATATATTCAATTCCTTAAATGTCATAACATATAAATAAGTATAAGCATTTTAAAAAGCGTGGTCATTAATTATTATACTTTAATTAAGATTCTAATAAACATAATTTCAAGTAATGTATAATCAAAGAATGAATATATAGGGAAGAGAATGCTCGGTAAATCCCCCTGTATACACGTATGTCATTTATTATATAAGTTGTCTGCCGCATGCTCGTTTATAATACGCGTGTAACGGATTTCTTTCACGTACTCTCGCACGGGCTCAGCCGGTGCTACTATTGCCGAACCCGTCTGGTCGAGCGTGTTGCCCAAGAAAATGTGGCGCCTGTCCATACTTGGCTGAATCCGATTGGACCGCAGTCAAAACAATACCACTGCTGCACCATTTATTACTTCATATTATTATTATTATTATTATCACTATAGCATTTGGACTGTCATGATCGTGAACGTATTGAAATCGTGTTTGTATTTTGTGTTATCGAAAAGTGAAAATGTAAACTATTTATGTATATATAATAATAAATTTGTAAAACATTATAGTTGTGTCAAAAACGAGTTTTAGAGTGTAATATTATAATGTCTAAAAACATGCTTAAAAAAAAAAAAAAGTGAGTTGTGAAAACATATTGAAAAGATGCTCGCGCACAATAGCAGCTCTACACATTGTTATATTTGTTTAGATACACAATCTTTCATAAATGTCTAAAAATAAAATAGTCGTTAAAAAGATCTATTTCATGCATCCATTTTGAAGCAAAATATCTTGATCAATCTCCGTAGGTAAACCAGTTCTTGCGCTGAACCGTTTTTTAGAATGAAATTTATATTGTTACTAATACAAGGGATGATATAATATTCTATGTTGACTTCCTGTACCGATATACCTATTATAATAAAAAAATTGTAAAAAACATAAATTGCATACTATATTATGAATAACTTATAAGTAATTATCATAAGCCGTAGTAATTCTATATTACGATTTTTGAAAACATAACTGAGAACAAAATTGTTAACGGTAAAAATATTGCGCACCACCCTGATTAATTGTAAATAGTAATACATAGTACGTAGAGTTGTGGTTTGGTGTATGCGTTTTAGGAATAAATATCAAAATAATAATAATAATAATTTTAATACATAAGTATATAGAACAACGTTAACTGGTAGCGACAAAAAATACGACTAAAGTATTGATTCGACTCCGTCCACGCCTCGTTGAATTTTCTGACCATAATCGTTTATCACGCCGCTATTTGTTGATGTTTCACCTCCGGTCGTTAATTATCTTTAGAAAACCCGATCCACCTAATGCTGTGCGGATAATTCTTACACTTTTAAAAATGCATTCGTTGCAATATATACACGTTGCGCCATACGCAAACAAAATATTATATTATACGAATACGAAACCATAATAATATAATATAATATATACAATTTTAATTTAATAATATGACATCAACTCCATCCGTTACCTTTTGTTTTGAATGTTCGGTTTATCGGATGGAAAAAAAATCGATCATTATATTTTTTAGGTCTACGAATTATATTTTACGAACATGTTTATTTCGATTAAATTAGATCTGCAGGCGGTACCATTATTGACAAAACGTCAAAAAGATGTAAATATTATGCGAAAAAAAAGTATTTTCATACTATTAATTAAAACTGATGCAGTGTATATAGTGTCTAAGCGTACTTACGTTTTATGATTATTATATTTTAAAACTTTTATCATATTTACTGTTAATAAATGGCATAAAATATTATTTTTTAAATTTTTTTCATATATTGAAAGGAATAAACCAATTTCCAAGCGATGAGGTCAACGCAACAATCGCCATTCCTCTTCTAAATCACTATTACCTGAAAGCACGACAAGATTATGATATTAGCACAACTTTTACACAATGAATAAGACATTTAGAAACGATAATAATATATGAATATAATATAGAAATAATCTATTTGCCTCTTAAAAAAAGGAAATTTATTAAATGTATTAAGTGCATAAATGATTGACTTTCGTTCACCGTATACTCGTATTATTCAACTGCTTATACCTACAGAATGATTTATCATTTTTTTTCAAAAAAGAACAAAATTTTTAATTGTTGATAGATAACACAATTATTTTCAAAATTTAGTATAATTTCTAATTTTTTAATATGATATAATATGATTTTATCCTAATGAGTTAAATAAAGAAATATGTATGGAAATATCATATAAAAACATTGAGGATACGAGTGATAGTTCGAATGATAGAGGCGGTGATTTTTAGGGCCGGATTTAGGGGTCGAACCGAGAAACTTATCTTGGATGATCTGGTCAGAGAAGGGGGGGGGGTGCCAATTAACTAAATAATAGTGGCATAATAGGAGAGGACGCTAATTTTATACTTTGCTCCGGATAAAAAATATAATAGATCTGGTCCTGGTGATTTCGATTATTTTTAAAATGAAGAAACGTAATATGTTTTTTTACAAATTAAGTGCATAATTTTAGTTAATATTGTACTTAATATTTAATTAAATAATAAAAAATATATTAATTCTAAATTATCAGAAAAGTTTTAAAAGAATAGTGTGTTAAATAATGTCTTAATTTTTGATTTTAACCTAACCAAAATGATTTATAGAGTTAAGATTTTTTTCCAAGATTATTGAGCAATAAAAACTCAAAAACGTAAGGGGCGTATACGCATATGCAAAACCCGTTTGTACCTACCTATTATACACTTATAAAAGAAAGGTATCGTCTTTGAATTTTTGTTCGATTTGCAAAGAAATTTACAAAATATATTTTTTTTTTTCCATTTATATAACATTTTTCGATAACTATTATAGTGATAAATGATGATATAATATTATTAGCATTGAGGCTATCACTGGTATATATTTATATGAACAGTCTGTGTCAATATAATACGCATATATTTTTTGTACATAGCTATTATGAGCTGTGACGAAAACGTTATTGACATTGGACTTAATCCGCCGCGTTACGCGTGTCGTCTGGTAGCAAAATACCGTGTAGGTATAACCGCACACCGCTCCATCGTGGTCGACACACTAATATCTCACGTGCTGCGTGTTATTGCTTATTATATAATATATAATAATAATAATATGTAGGTATATTCGTATGTAGGTGATACACTGCGTATTAACACATGCGTACCTATTTATAAATTATAACTACTGTCCTCTTTGGACGACGACGATGACGATGACAAAGACTTAAGTAATACATTGTATATAGGCGGTGCCGTAAGTTATATAATTTGTTTTATATTTTGTATCTATGTAATATGATTTGAGAAATCAAGTGCAATGTCAAATAATTATTATAAAATCATTAATATCAATTACAGTATCTATAATTCTTGTAAATTATATACATAGCTGGTACAGTGAGTTCCGTTATTATTTTATTAATCGGTAATTTTTTTTTTTTTAATAACTTAGTATCCTTTATGGAATTGTACTTGGACATTTAATAACAACAGTATAACACGTAGTAATCCATAATATTAATATCGAAAGAGAAATCGGAATAAAGAAAAAACTATCGATATAGTTTATGGTACTTGAGGCAGTGCATTTTTTTATTTCACAGAAGCCTAAAATTACATACATATATTACGTGCATATTATTGTATACACTTAACCATATATTATGACCCAGTATTAATAATTTGCTCAAAATATTTGTGGGTGGCATAATTATAGGTGTAATTTGAGTAAGCTGTAGCTTACAGTAAGAGTGATTGGCATCCTGAGTTCTAAAACCGAACTCCGCCTAATTATTGTATTTATAATGTTAAATTTATAGTTTGAAATAAATACTCTATAACGTTTCCAAGAGATAGGATAATAACAACAATGATCACATTTTAGAATCAAAATGTTCGAAAATGAATATGTATTTTTTAATAATGAGTGATGAATGAATGAAAATGTATTCTAAAAATATATTATTTTGTTATACGCAGTTAGTATACAAATACATTAAAAGTATTTATTTTTATCAAAGATAAAATATTAAAAAATTGAAATGTGATTGATTTTTTATAATATTTTATAAATATGAAGCGTAAGTTGAAGAATTATACAGAAGTATTTTACTGTACTAACCTCGTCATCTATATACATGCATTTTATAAATTGTATTATCTCATAAAATAAGAGCATTTATTACGTTTTTAAGATCTTATTGTATAAGTATAATATACGAGTACTTGCATATAATACAAGTATTATAATAATTTTAATAATAATATTGTATTTATAGGTAGTAGTAAGTTATTTAATCATGTAGAACAGCTATCACAATATTTTTAGTTGTGCGGACCACCAATTTTGTAAAATAATCTTTGAGGTCCACTAATGACTAAAAGCACACCTATATATGTGTGTGTATAATATATATATAATATAATAATGCATATTATACATATTTATAATGATTGCATTTTAAATATAATATACGTTAGTGATTCAGTAAATATGTTAAAATTATATGGTCCACGGTTCCTTATGGGTTGGGAACCGCTGATGAAGACTATATAACACAATGCGACAAGCAAACTTCGTGATAATAGAATGATAGTGTGTACAACTTAATATTCTAACTATCAAAATACTTCTTCATGTACAATTGAAATATTGTAAAGAAAAATAGTCCTGTTGCGTATAAAAAAAAAAAAATCATTATAACAAAAAATAAAAATTACTTATGTTGATTATTATTTTAGTACCTAACTGAAAGAAGTAATATCTATAATTTATTATACAAATAAATACAAAATAATACTTTTACATATTTAAATTTCCTATATCTTCTATAAAAATATAAAAACTAGATTTTAGACTTATCTCATATCTGTATCGAATTTTGAAAAATACTTTCTCCCAAGGAGGGGAGAACATCATACTTTTTTGTCGACTTTGTTAATACTATATCGAAATCATAAATGAAATTACACACCATCCCACCTATATTATGAAACCATACATTTTACGAAATTGATTACCTACCAAAATGTATTTAACACGAAGTTCATTCTTTTTTTTTTTTACTCTAGTTCGGTGCAATTGAATGTATACTTATTATATACTATGTACCTAACTAACGCTGCGTAATAAAAATATAAGAAACATGTATTAATTTTTATTCATATATATATTTAATTTAGTTACGTATGATAATTTATAATTAAATATATTTAAAATAAAAACTATTATTGTAATATTAAAACAAACATTACTAGCTAGTTAGTTAATGACATTTTCCAGCTATTTCTTTTATATCTCGTATGGTTTTTAGCATATATAAACACAATATTCGTTAACTCTTTACCTATGTGATAAAATGGTTATCAACATTGTAGATATTTTTTTATTTTATGTCCGCTCTACTACCTCTTTCGCTATCCCTTTAGGCACCTCGTAAAATCAAATTCACCGCATGATGTGCTTTACTAATCACCTATAATTTTTACCACAATCTTACCCGATTCCGTTTCTCTTCTACTGACGTGCCACTTACATGTATTGAATTGCGAATTTAATATAAAAAAAATAAAAATAAAATATTGATCCGGTGTGCCTATGTGATGGCGCATAATTTACGTAACTAGTTACCTACTGAAATGTTAATTAATCATATACATTATTGTATAGGCATGTATTATATTACATGTATAAATGCAAACATACATGCATTTTGATATTTCATCTTTAAATCTCGTCCACAGTATAAACAAAATATTTATCGTATTAATCGTATTATGTCAATATCGTTATAAATATAATATACATAGTATTATATCGTGTACCTTTATATATATATATATATATATATATTATAAATTATAATATGTAAATGCGTGAGTAAATATTAAACGAACCATGCTTAGTATTCTGGTCATTCTAATTTTTGTTCCAAACAAAATTGAATGTGTTTTAATCATATCATTCCGCGGTTTAGTATATTTTATTGGTTATTACACTGCGTAAATACTCACACGCATATACTATATTGTGATTTAACAAGTATAATTATCTTTATATCATAATTTAATTAGATATATATTTATTTCAATTCAGCGACTGAAACCTTGATGATTTATCAGTTCCGCTTCGGTTCAGTTCTTAAAAAATAATCTATTCCAGTTCCGATATTGGTTCATAAAAAAAAAATATTTGAAGTAACCCTAATATTTATTATTTTTATTTTTAGCTTCCACTTCAGCTTAATTGATTTGTATAATACACTACTTGTTATACTAGTAGGTATATGTTGAAATTTTGATCTTTTTTTTTTAATTATTATTATACTATAATAAATCGTTTTCTTTAAGACACTTGAATGCTAGGGGTTCCAGATTGGAAAGTCTGTTTCGTTTTCACAGGATCTAATCGTTTTACATAAGGGAAGTAATATAATAATGATAAGCAATATTTAGTTATCTATAAACATAAAACATATTTACAGGATTTCTCTTTATTGCGATAACTATTAAATATAGCCCCATATGCCTCTATGTGTAGTAAATAACGACTTATATTTGTTAACAATATTTTAGTTGTTTAGTAAACAATGTATACGTTGATATATTTTAAACTTTAGTAACGCGTCTTAGCGTCTGTATTTTATTGTTCATTGATTCGAAAGATTATTTTATTCAATAAGAAATCACATTTTTAAATTATAATTTCACTTTTCACTGTTTAACTATTACCGTAAATCGTTAAACAGATGATTTTTATGTAACTAAACCGTAATTAAAATAATCAGATTTTGAGATGTTACGTTTAATTTATATTTAATTAATTTTTTTTTTTTAATCATAGTCCACAATAACAGGTTTTATATACAACATATTGTAATAGCTGTAAATATGTTTAATAATTATAAGTCGAGTGTTTATTACTAGGAAATGTTTACAAATAGTAATAAAACATGACAATAGTTTAATATAGGTTATGGTAATTTTTAAGTCATTTAAAAAAGACGATGTTTGTATCACTTCAAGACACTCCTTAAAAAGTTTAAAAATCTAGATATTTTATAATGAAGTGTTTAGTATAGGCCTTATAACTATATCGGTACTTAAGTATTTCAATAAACTTAATACGATGCAAATATAAAACGGTAATTTATGGATGATACCTAATGCTGATGAACTAGTATGTATAATATATTCCTTATGTGTGTAGTTAGTCTACACTATAAATTATACTAATTTATTTTTTAAATTTCTTTAAATAAGTAGACAATAAATAAAACAGTGTGACTGTTAGTATTCAACTATAATTATAACTTATTAGCTGTAACATTTTTAGAGACTTTTGCAGTGTTAGCTAGTGATATCAACTAGAATTCGCTTTATTGATGTATCATTTGTTAACATTTAAAATTTAAGTATACTTAATAATTAGATATACGCATAACATGAAATTATGTCAGATTATGTTCAATCTTGAATCCAGGTATAGTATGTTACGGAAACGCTCCCTTGGAATTTAATTTGGCCCTCCTGCGACCTTCTTACAAAAACAACTATCAACAAAATATATTTATTAAATTTATAATAATCGATACGATTTTATTATTATTATTATTATTAAACATGTTTAGAATTAATTCTAAAAGAATTCATTCATTTTTATTAATGTTTTAACAAATTTACCATCTACCAAATTTTTGACAAGATACATTAATAAAAAAAAAAATAAATATTTTACTATAATAAGTCTCACATCAAAGATCAAATCAAAGAAGCAATCGGTTTGTACCTATACAATATAAAATAAAATAAACACATTGTATAATATATTAAAATAAATAATTAATAAGTGTGATTCTAATTTGTATAAAATGATAATATTTATACAATATGTTATATTATTATATGTATCATAAAAATTATGTCAAATGAACTGAATTAAATTTAACAATACATTTTTACAATACAATAACAATTTCATACGATAAACCTCTATCTCATTTAGGATATACCTACATAACTTGTAAATTTTCTTGTGTACGAAGTGAGTAAACCATGCATCTGGATTTCATAAACGATTTTTAATACCAAGAACTCTTGATACATTATTATTTCGTTCGATTGATTATAAGAAGCACGTGTGTAATACAATGTACCTATCCGTGTGTGTGTCTATGTGACGTAGTTCCTATTATAGTTAACAATGTAAAACAAAGAAAATATAGTACCGTTAATTTCTTCTTCGTCGCGTATCAATTACGCCGATTATTGTATTCATTGGAAACGAATAGTTAAAATTAGGAACGAAAGGTTACGATAATATAATATACATAATTTAGTCGCTTGATCGAGGTCACACGATGTTAATTTTCTGGTAACGATTGTAAATGATATAATTGGGTAGTGAACACGAGAAATCGTGTAAGATTACGTAGAGAAACCAATTTGTAGTTTTCGATGTCATCATATATAATATATATACATATTTTGCATTTATCACGTAACGGCGTCCTATAACAATTCTGATCCTTCGTTCTACCCTTAACGGTCTATATGCACAATGTAATTAAAAATTGCTTTTATTATTATTCTGAAAATGATTCATATGTTTAGAGAAAAATCAATAACTTTCCGTTGTTTGAATCGTACGTATTAGAGTTTACAAAGGATAGCTACAATTAATCCCTTTTTTATGTGATTTTGTAATTGGAAATTTACTAAATAACAATAATTTATAATATAACAAAAAATAATAGCATAATTATTATAAAATATCCATTATGTATAAAATTAAAATCCTTTACAGTTTACACTTTCCACTAGCATTTGGCTTTGCTTAAAGTAACTTGTAGGAGTTGCAGCTACAGTTTATTATTTTAAAGTATCATATTCTATTACCAATTTAAATTCAAAGAAGTGATGTATTATTACTTTGTTTAAGATTATAGTTTAGCTGATAATAAACATAACTATAACCATTATAATATTATATATTAGAATATTAGACAAAAACTAAAATTTTATTACCTTAAAATTACAGTGTCGATTTTTCCTAGAATACTTATTTTTTATGCGATAATTTTACTCTATAAATAATTTCAGGTAAACATTTTAAATATTTTTTTTTTTTTAATTTTAAAGTATTAAAGTGATAGTAATTATTATAATTTGAGATATTGAGATATAAAAAAAAAAAGGTTTCTATCTTCTACCGCGCATATAATATAGGTAAAATGTGTTTTATTTAGCCTCTTTATTTTTATAAAAATAAAGGTACGCAACTCAAATTTCAATTTAATTGGTTAAAATTTAAAAATATCTAATTATAATAAGATTTAAATAATATTGGACTAAATAAGCTTCTCAACTTCAGCTTCTAATACAAATAAGATTTACTAATTTTATTGTTTATTGAGATAATTTTTTTTAATTCATTTTTTTTGTATACAGAAAACAAAAAAATATGTTTTAGGTACTTATTTGCGTTATTTCTATGAATAGTTTTGATTTTTTTCAACCTCCTCTTTTAATTAAAAAATTTCGTACCTAGATGTCACAGATTATAAATTTTTACCTACATGTATATTAATATATACATTGCTACATAGTTATTACGAGTAGCATATGTTTATACTTTATAGTACACCTATGATTACACACATAGACGCACACTTCGAATACTGTGAATAATGATAATTATTATGTTTATCGTTAAATATTATTTATAAATAATTAACATTATTATTGTTTTTTTTTTTTTTTTACCAGGAAACGCTAGGTACGGTCTTTGCGGCTTTGGTCTTCTGATCATTTCATACGCTTTGTTCTTCTTCGACCCGGTAGAAATCATCAAATCAGCGGTGAGTACTTCCATTTTTAGTTTATTCATAAAACAATACGGTATATTTTAAATATATTTGTTCGCATATTAATTTGCATCATACCTAAATACTGTATTATTTATGTAATACATTCAAAAATAATGATGTATTTAAAAAAAAATATATATTAAAGTTGCTTCTAATTTTTGCGTTAAAAACCATAAACAAATAAAAACTACTAACACTCTTATTGTAATAACGTTTTATTAATAAGACTTTATATTCTTATAAATCATTTAATCATTAACTAGATTCATTTTATTTGAAAAACATAAATTGGGACACGGAATCCAACGAATGAAACCTAATCAATTATAGCAGAATATAGAATATTATTATAATTTTTATTATACGAGTATATTATATTAACCTCATATATATATATATATATATAAACAAAATGATTCAAAATGTATCTTACAGCCATTTTAACACACCAATATTCAAAATAGAGAACTATTTATGATACGAAAGTTTTTTGATTTAGAAACATCTAAAATGATTTGTACATTTTATAATTTTTTTTTAATATTTTGGAAGGGTTTTGAGGGGTTAACTTTAGAAGTTTAAATGGGAATCTATTAATTTTAATATACACAATATAATGACATATAGATTTTGAATCACCCACTATATATTTCTAATGAACAAATCATATTATAATATGATATATTGTTGACTTAATTTTTTTTTAAGTCTATATGTATTATAATATTATATAACGTTTAAATTTGTTATTATTTATTGGTTTGGTGATAGATTTTGCCCCATTTTGCAAGCTGTTATAGTAGCCAGGTATGAAATAAATTATACACACAAAACGAGCATTAAATATCATGTTATATGTACCTATTATTATAATGCATGAAACCTGAATTCGCGAAAATACGTTCCTCCCTACCCACGTATTATTTTTAAAATATACTTAATTAAGCAATCAATTGACTATTATGTATATATATACACTACGACCTTTTTTAATTGAGCTGCAGGATATATAAACATTAAAAACAGGGTTAAAAGACAATTCCGCATTATCGTATATCTATTATATTTAGCTCAAGGAACAATTATTCATACTGTATATATATATATTATATGATATTATACAATGTAAAATATTATAAGTAGATATATAACTACCTTATTCTTAGTATATATTTATATATATACATTAGGTACGCTTTATGATAAAATGTGTTTTTACTCTTTATGCTAATTGGAGATAGCAGACTTGTGAACGATAATTTTTTTCTAGATTTATTAGTAATATTGTTCTTGAAATATTGTTATTTATCATTAATTACACCACCAATAGTTCCCAATCGCCTTGATTTTGAAGTTTTAGTGATACTTAAGGTCCGTTTATATCTTTCACTCGGACGTTCACCATTAAACAATCAATTAATAAATCGTTTTTACCATACAATAATTACCATTATATGTATTCACTATTTTATACTTATCAGATATTTAAAAATATTTAATTCGTAATTGCACAATATTTTATCACATATATTTATACGTTTGTTGCATAATTGTATAGACTTGATTTTTGCGATATGTAGGTACCCAATAAAATTATTGCATTTAGAAATTAAGTGCCGTATTTGATTAATTCGCAATAAATATAAGTGTATTAAACATTATTATTATTATTATTTGATATATTGTACAATATAAAAATGATTTATTACGTGAATAATAATCACATTACCCACCGCTGTGTACCACAACATCAACAGTCGATCTGTCGTCATCACAAGGTTTCGATTTCTTACCGATGATATATTATAATTTTATATACAGTTGTAGACTTGTGTCGGACAACTGTAATAGATGAACGAGATATTAATAATAATTGATACGTTATACGTTTGAGATCCTAAATAGCTATTATAAAATAAATACACGTTAGATGATTACCTTATAGTGGTTAGTCAATATAATATCAAACACGCGGACGTTATATTTGAATAATAATTATAATTTATATTTATATAATACTATAATGCATTATACATAGGTATACGTGTATCGATTTGAATAATAATATGATGATTAATGAATGTATATATAATAAAGATAATATATTATTATGAGCTTGGTTAACAATAATGATGTTATGGGTGGACGATAGAAAATATTTTATCGACAAAGTTTACGGATTAATTTTTTTTTTAAGATATACACTACGCTAATCAAGTTTTAATATTTCGTATCGATAAAAAAATATTTCACTTTAAAGGATGACACAATTATATAGAATTAGAAATTATCTGGAAGGGAATAGTTTTTATTTGAGGACATTCATGTGGTATATTTGGTGAAGTTTAGAAAAAATGTTTGAAATTTTTTTTATACATTTTTTTCTTAAGATATCTACTCCATATCGATGGCTAAGAGGCCAAAAGTTGTATGTCCAATTTCTTTCAAAATCGTTTTATAATTCTATTGGGTCGTCTTATTGATTTGGTAAAACACTATAAGTCAATACTGTAATTAAAACATGTTTTATTTATACTTTAATTTTTGTGATTTTAGCGCAAGTTAGGTTGTTTTACTGCACACGTATAACAAGTCCTAAATTAATGAGACATACAATAAATATTTCACCCCGATCTAACAAGTCCGGACTTGTTACTTTTGTCAAAAACAATTCATTCAATTTTGAACGTGTAATGTTTTAGATAATATTAAATTTGTTAATGTATTTATAAAAAATGAATATGTCCGGACGTATTATTTTTTAGAAGAACTATTTATGTCGTTTTAAACACTGATGATACATCGATACGTTGTGATAACATTATTATTCGATAAAAATTAATTCGATACAATTTTAATATTATTATCATTTAACGTGTGATGCTCGTGTAATATTTTGTTGTTGTTGTGTCTCTAGTTTTATGAGTTTCTTTTATTTTATTTTAATTGATTAATACTTTATAGTCACAATACAATTATTTAAAATACAATATAATAAATAATAATACTATTATTATAATAGATATTATTATTAATTGTTTTATTTATATAATATTATATATTATACATTTTAAACATTAATTCAACTTTGGTTTGATATCTTAGATTAAGTACCTTATTTTGTTTGTTTTTTTTTTTTAACATACATTTTTGATAACTAATAGTGAAGTATACTTTTTAAATTTTTTAATTTGTATAAGTTATATTATTACACTATCACAGAATTGATAAATAAAATATTTTTTTTTTTTTAGAATTTTTCAATAAATTATACTCAATAGAAATTATAACTATGATTATGTATATTATGTATAAAACTATATTTAAATTTCTTAAATTTAAAATGTGATGTATTTAGTTAGCATAAAATAACATTAAATAACTGGCTTTATTTGTCTAAAAATTTAATGAAAACTAAGTACTTTTTATTTTTCACAACGAATACATTTTTTTTTATATTTTTTTCATTTTTCTACCTTTTTACGACAATAATATATATATATTTAATTTAGTATATCAAAAAATTAGTTTTAAGTACATTTTAACTATTTATATTATTAATTAATAAGAGATTGTATTAAATTAACAGTTTTTAATATGTCCATTAAAACATTGTATGTCCACGGTAAAAATATATTATAATTACCATTTATAACAAGTCTCATTTAAGTTTAAAAGAAACATTATTTGTACTTAAAAAAAATTATTTATGACTAAAAAGTAATAATTTATGTAATCTACAGAATATTTCATAAATAAATCAGTTGCAACATCGAAAAACAAAAATTTACAATATAAATAATTTAATGTGGAATAATTTAAGATCTAAAAAATGTTCTCCTGTAAAATTTAGAGTTTGTGACATACAACTTTTGGCCTCTTAGCCATTGATATAACATGTTTAATATTAAAATTTGAATTTAATCATCGAGAAAAATATAACATACATTTGTTTTTGTTATTTTTTTAGAATAATAATGATTTGTTTCTACTGATAAGCTATAATTATTTTAATTTAAAATTGTCAAACATAATATTTTTATGAAATCATAAATGTAATATGAAGTATTAAATACCTAGTATTTTTAATGGTTTACAAATTATATTAATTTAATGTTTAGATCATAGAATCGTAAAATGTGGTTTTAAAATACTATTTAATATGCGTACATCTTTCTACATATGTGCGTATACAGGTTGATTCAACAATAGTATTCTCACACTCATTTATCCATTTAAAATGTATTAATTTAAATACTGATTTTTGGAATATTTGAATATTTTAAGTATTCTCCAAGGATATGTGTAACTTAAAATACTTAGTTTTTTTTATATTTAATGATGTGATTACACTTTATACTTAAAGAACTGAGAAAAATATTTAATAATACATACTATAATGGCTTTACATAAACTATAAAATAAAATATGTTATATTTATTCAAGGTTTTTTATACTTAGAACGTTTAAAAAAATTGTCAAACTGTAATAAACTAGCTGTATAACCCGACTTCGCCCTGAAAAAAAATGATCAAACATAAATCATACGGCATCACATTGGCGTATCTTGATTTTAGTGTAGCTACCTCAATTTACAGACAAATCGGTATCAGTTTACCTCGTTTTGTGAACTAATTCGATAGATATGGTTAATCCGCCCGCGGTGGATTGGATATAGCATTGGTATGATTTTGAACATGGTTCAAACTACTCTCTACATTTTCCTGATATCTCTGAGCACAATCTCTAATACTTTCATCAAAATCGGTAGAGTAGTTTTTTGCGTTTATAAGCTACAAACATAATATAACGTAATTAGTATAATTACTTTTCATTGTTATCCTTTATCTGTTACCTTTTATTTTATTATTTACACATTTGAATAACAAACAATAATTTAAATATTAATTAATTAAATTTAAAATTATTCGTTTTTATGCTAGTTAATACTAACTTATTTATGAATTGTACTTTTATTCTAATCAACAATCGCAACTATATAGTTATAAATAAACAAAACATTATTGAAGTTTTGTGAGCCAAAATAAATTCAGGCTGTGCAAGCTACCCTAAAACAACTTAATAGGGTTAAAAAAAAGGCTAAAACATCATCCGAGTTTCAACAAATCTATAAAATCTATTGATTTAACTTTAAACTAAATCAGTTCTGTAGTTTCTAAGATTGCGCTAATACAAATATGCATACGAAAACTCTTACGTTTTATAATATTAAGTATTATAGAATATAGATTAACATAAATAAATATAATTTTTAAATTATCATAGTACTCCATTACATTTTCTAAATCTAATTACTAAGAAACCAGAAACTTTTTCAAATTTCAATCTATGTATACATAAAAGTTTTAATAAAAACAACCTCAAAGATTTACAATGACAAAGGTTTCTAACTTTAAAAGAAAAACTATTTAATATTATTGTCACAAAATGTCTTGAATAGTTTAAAAGTAATAATTTGAAAATATTATGTTAAGTACTTATGTATGTATATTAAATAAATGACCATGAAAATAGTCCGAGTCACTCGAAAATTAAATCTTTCAGTATATACTTATATTCTAATTAATGTATAGGTATTAAATCATGTAAGCCATAAGTCAAATATTATAACCCAAATTAATAATATCAATAATATTATATCAACAACTAACTTGTAGACGGTGGCTAACGAGATATAAAATAACGATTTTATTATGTTTTTAATTTTCAGAAATTGAAATTTGTCGAAGGATCGTATGCATTTCAGCTGTGGCAAAAACCTCCGGTTAAAGTTTACGTCAACGTGTATATATTTAACGTGACTAACGCTGATAGATTTTTGGCGGGTGAAGACGAAAAACTGGATGTCAAAGAAATAGGCCCATATGTTTATTGGTAAGTATGAGGGCAATATATTATAGTTACTTTATTAATATTGTAACATGTTTTTACATCAATACATTTTAATGAAAAATAAGTGCACATCGTAAATTATACATTTATTGAAATCTTATTGATATTATAATAAGTCGGTACAGTAATAAACTGAAAATATTCTAGAGTTAAAGAAAAATATACCAAATACCCATACACTGCTAAAGACACAAAAATAGTGGGGGGAGAGTGTCTGACATAAAATGATATTAGTTATACATAATTAGAATTGACTACCTATGAGTAGTATATATTACATTTATTTACAATAAGAGAATCTGCTGAATCACCCACCCCTGTTTAAAAAAAATATCAGTAGCAATTGGTACAAAAATAATTGTCATTTTTCGAAAATTATCTTATTTTGTCTAAGAATGACTTATTTGTTAATTTAAGGTAATTATTTTGTGAAAATCAGTCGATTTTATTATAAACTGTTTTTGATGTATTGCAAAATATTTTTCTATGTTTATTTACCTTTCATCCAAGAAAACATTACAGTTCTCTCAGGTGCGATGCCTAGAATGAATAGCAAAATATTTACAAAAACAAATACATATATATATATCTGTTTAAAATACTTTAAGTTTACTCAAAATCAAATATGATTGTTATCGTTGACAATAAAATTTAAGTTTTCGAGAACTTATAGTTCACATAATTTTATGTACCTATTTATATGTCCAAATAAGTAGATATTTAACACTTGGCCTTCTATTTATACAACATAGGTTTTAATATACGATTGGAATTAAGTTTTTTTTAATGATTGAAAATGTTGTAATATTAACAACTATTTTTTTTGACGGATTCTGTAAATATTTTTTTTTTTGAAATTATGGTTCATCAAAGTTTAGTCATCAATAATAAATTATATAACTAAAACAATTTTTAAATACATTTTAATTTGTGTAATTATAACTATATCCTAAACTTTAATAAAATTTTGTTTTGTGTTTAATTAAATTTATCATTTATGTCCGAGCATGACAGAAACCTACGGGTGCCCAACTAGAAATTCTGCCAAATAAACTTCCGAACTAGACCTTCGAGTCTACTCCTGGACTAGCGCCATACGAAAAAAAAATCATTTAAGTATTTAAAGCGTATTATCTATGATTTTGATTAATTTTTAATTTATAAAACATAAAAATAATTAATACAAATTTGGATCAAGTATAAATCATACTAAAAAAAGTATTTTAATATATATTGTTTAAAAATAGTACTGTAGACAAAAAAAATATATTATATTAATAAATTTTGTTTTCAGAAATGGTGTAGTTTTAATTCGAAGATATATAAACAATTGTACGACTTTCATCTTATGAAATAAGTAGTAATAATATATTAATAAAAACAAGACGTGTTAAGGAAATAACTTAATTTTGTTTATCTAGGTACCCACATAGTATTGTATTTGGTATTATAATTATATTGGATTTTAGTTGGAAATAATTACACACAAATTTCCTTGTTCATTTAGATACATTTTTCGGGATACTGCTCAATACTGCACATTTTGCTTTGCCGTATAGTGATGTAATAAAACTAAAATACGCAATAGACAACGGTCCTACAGAGTAACATATAATGTAGGCGTATCATATGAATTATTCGCATTTTATTATTATAATTTATTTATATCCCGAAACAGAGGGTTTGAGTTCAGGTATCGCCGCTCGTACCTACATTTACGCGTATAATATATTATACATGGTTATTATTTTTATTTTATACCCGCCACTACGCATCGCACCCGCGCGTGCCATTTTAATATTTCACTTTCATGCTAGCGCTTCCCTGCAGCAGCTTTGATAATAAAACGTCCTTCACGTCTACGCGTATACGTATATAATAGGGATGAAGTGTATAGCCTACTCAGTGAGTTTCACTTAACCTCTGAATGTTTAACATTCTTTGACAGTTGGCCGAGACAAACATCACGTTTTCTAAAAACAACTGTACTTTGGATTAACCGATCCCGGGGTTCAAAGTTTACAGTAGACTGTATAGATACCAGAATATATACATTATATATACGATACATCGTCATTTATCCGCGAACTCAATTTGTGCGATCAAAAATCCAAGAGCGTGTGTTATTATTATACTATAATAAGAATATTATATTTTACTAATATTTTTCTAGATGAACACGCACTCTTTTATTTTTGTCTACAAAATGCATGCCGTTAACACTACACCAACAACAATATCATAATATATCGCACACGGAAGTCAACGAGGTTTTTTCTTCGTTTATAATATTATATGGTTTTTGTGTTTACTTATTTGGCCCATTACCAGAGATTTCGTGGTTCGAACCCGGGATCCTCAGAGTGCCATACAGTTTAATAAATTATGACGATTAATGCATTTCGAATCCGGTTTGAACCCGCTGGATACGCTTGTCCACGGATGCGACCGTAAACATCATCGGTTAATATATTTTAAATTCAAAAATCATTGTAGGTTATAGAATTATAATAATTATTAATAAATATCACATGCTTGTTAACTGCGCACCGCTTGGTACGGGTAATGAAATTTTAATTTCGGATAATTGCTTCGGATGTCTAATTAACGACGTCCAATGTTCGTTCAAATAGTACGTTGGAAGGTAAACCGGCAGCAAGTCCGTATCTAATGTGACTTGGTTTTGTTTGTTTTGTTTGTGATAATTTACAATTTATTTTTATTTATTGCACACGTGCCTGCAATTTAAAATTTAAATACGTATATCAAACCGGTCAAACAGACACGAGGTAGGTATGACCTATATGAAAATCATAATATACGGCGTATCTTCTATTTCACGTTAAAGTGTGTATTTATCTGATTTCCGAAAACGGTTATTGATTGATTATTTCTAGAACTTTGATTTATTTTTGCTAAAAAAATATGAAATATTACGTGTTATAACCACGTTAAAAATAAAAATTGAATTCAGTCTGTATAAAACTATAAACATAGCCGTTTCATAAAATCTAATTATAAACGACCATAATATAGCTACGACAAGCTTATAAACTTTTTTCTTTTATAATTTTAATTTTCAAAGCATAAACTTGCAGACAATATATATATATATATATATATTGTTTCAGGTTAGTTAGGTTTACTTTTTATGTTTAAAACTAACAACTAACGTGATTAAGGATTTGGAGGTAAGAAATAGTCAACAACAATGATTTTTATTGTACATACTATTTATCACTGTATTGTTTTGCGTGAAGTCTTTCGCTTTTTTTTCTTTCAAAATTTAAAATACAATATTTGCTAACATGTTAAGGTTAATAATTAATTAAGTTAAGTTGTAATACGAAAAAATACCTTTGCATTGTAAAGATATAGTATGATTTTAAAATTATAAAATATTAAAATATGTTAAAGTACTTATGTAAAAAATATGCAAATCTTTCATTCGTTATAATATAAAATATGTGGTAAGGTACTGTTAACTGTTGTCAATTATTATAAAAAAAAAAACTGGTAAAATTTGCAAAAGAAAAAATATATATTTACTTGTAAAGTACCCATAAAATATTATTTAATTATTTGTAATTAAAGTTCAAAAGTTTAAATTACTGGTTTATTTTTCAAATCGATTAAACAAAGTCGAGGCATCTGTTTAAAATAATACGTACATTAGCGATTAGGAGACAAATATGTTTTAGTTTTTCATAAAACATTTGATTTTATTATATCTCAATCACTTTTATTGAACGAAATAACACAAACGCTTTAAATTATAGTTATCATAAAAATATTAAGTAACAAAATACATTGGCACTTAATATTTTTGAAAAATATTTTAAATTTCAGAGTGTAAAGGTATATTTTACTTATTACTATTATGTACTACTGTGTTAAATATATTTTTCTACAAATGTTTTATTATGATGATTGGCCGTATTTATATAAGCTAGTTATGTGCAGTCATTGTAATATACATGAAATAATAATACGTTATGTCTAGGTAGAACTCTACTACACACTAATCGTAGTCATTATATAGCAAAACCCATTCTGCAGGACTACTGCTCATTTTTCATTTTGCGTTAAACTATTGGAACTAAGAACAAAGTATATGAATTATTAAATTATTATATAACGCAGGTAATTTATTATGGAAATAGTATAATATTTTTATAATAAAATAATAATATGGTGCTAAATGAGTAGATATTTTTAATGTTTAAATTATTCGCGAACTATATAATATGATATTATGTCTACAATGTTGTGAGTTTGTTTTTAAATTCAATATTTATTATATTATTATAATATTCGAGTTAAAAAATAAAAGAATGGTACAAAAAAAAAAAAAACGTGTTATGTTAGAGTATGACAACACTACCCCACGTGTTTACTAATTTATGAAAATACATTATTGACTTTAAAATTTCAGTGTTATAATAATTCGTCCGTGGTTTGTCTTACAGGGAGGAGTTGGAAAACACGAACACTACGTTTCACAGCAATGACACTATAACATATATCCCGAGGAGGAAACTGCACTTCGAACTTAAATCGTCCGTTGGAGATCCCGAGAAGGATCGCATCGTCGTTCCTAACATCCCCTTATTGGTATTAGACGTAGTATTATTATCTCTTTTAACAGGAACTATATTTTATATAATATTTTGATGATTGATCGAAAACCGCCGTCCCGATATACGAGCTGAACTTCCCGATACAATGTTTAAAACGCTTCAATGATAACTTTTTCGTTTATAAATCAGTCTATAAAAATGTGCGGTATTAATCTCTAACTATTATTTATAATTGTACGATAAGTATGTTTAATTTCTGGGCTTGATTATTAGGTATGATATATGGCTTATTATATCTGAAGATTATTTTGTGAACTTTCCATTTTAAACTATCAATTATGATTACTATTATTTTATTTGTGGAAGATCTACAGTACTCATATCGCTAAATACATGAAACAAATAAGTCGCGTTTGATACCTAAATTAACAATATTTAATATTATTTCAAATACCGGAAAAAATGTTTTATACATTTCATATTATTATCTGTACTCGTAGTAATAATTGAGGTTGTACGGTTTAATATTCACGAAAATCTTATTGCATAAGATGTATTATGTAAAGCAGGTAATTGTTCTTTAAAATTAACCGTAAACTATCTATTAAAAAATGTAATTCTAATATTAATATATCATAAATATATCCTATGTGTGGCGTAGGCTGAAGTTCATGACAATTTAATATATTTTGCACCTTCGATAACATTTTAATGATAGGAGAAGTAGGTGCAAAAGTGTTTGCATAGCATTATTATTTATTATACACCTACTTATTGTTGAATGATTATATTATTTTTGTTAGAAGTATAATATAATAATACGCGTGTTTTTTACAGTACGCCGTATGTAAATTCACTAATTTAAAGTGGTGTACCTACTAGGCGTATGTAGATTCCATATTATTCTACGCTATAAATTAATAAATCTTCCACGGAATCCTCTCCGCCGTCCCATTCACCGTTAATCATATAGTATGTCGCAGCGTTTCTTGGATAATTTGCATTCGGAGCACCAACATTATTTTTTAAAAAACTTTTTATTTCATTTATATTTTGTTTATTTCATTCAACGCTTTTGTGCGATTTATATAAAACACTACATTATTACTGCATGCAAATACACAGCGTTAACGAGTTTTAAACTATATAATGTATAGGTACGAGTCGGTATCAAAATATTAAACGTGTGTAATCTGAACTAGATAATATATTATTCTATTTTAAAAATAACAAGTTATTTTATCTAAAAACTTTCAAATTTGTTTATAACCCCATAATGATGAAAATTATTAGTTCTGTGTATTTGGCGGATCCTAAAAAAGAAATTCAAATTATATCAAAAATTATATTTTACCTGGTTCTTAAAACCAATTAAGAATACATCAATTTGATAGATAATTATGTGTCAGCATTAAAATTGATAAACCGAAAAATACTGAGTTATTATTATTATAAGAACCACAAATACATCAGATATATATACATAATATGTTGTTGTTATCAAGTACTTAATAGAGAATAATGAAATAAAAAAAAACTTATTAGGTATATTCGTAGTTTTTATTCATATAAAATAAAGAAGTCAGATTTTCATGATTTAACGACATCGTTATATTATTTATACCTATAATCTAATTTAAACTTAAGTCAATTAAATATTATCATATTTGTATTATGCTTACTGTGGGTTCACAATTTCTTTATTTATTTTAATTCAATATTAATATTTAATTAATAAAATTATGTAACCTATAATATAACCAAAACTCTGTGATTATTTCAAGTTTAATAATTTATTTATCATATTTAATTATTTATCAATGCTTTATATCTAATACATTTTTAAATATCAGATCTAAGGTAAAATATTAATTTTGATAGAAACGAAATTTAAACTTTTTTTTTATTTTTTGAAAATGATACATAAATCATCGTTTGTCGTTTGTTCCGGCCGTGTCTACCGCCACCCGACAGACAATCATTTACATAATATTATAATGTGAGTGGATTCAGGGTTATAGAAAGATTAAAACCTCAATATCGGATTGAAAGAAGACTTGAGAATGAGTTATAAAAGCACGAGTAGATGAATGACTTATAATAATAAGGAGGAAAAAAGTAAACCATGTTTCAGGTGGTACTTTGTATTTATTTATTATTGCGTACTAATAAAAAGTATTCTGTATTATTATGTATTTGCAGTATACATATAAAATACTATTTATATATTATGCATCGAAACTGCAATATAATATGGTGCGACTACGAATATTGTTTTTCCGCGTATTCTAAGTCACTGCAGATCGAAAGTATTAAACAGCAATACGATTCATCAACTATGTACACGTTTTTTTATTCATGTGTGGTTAATTCATTCAAATAATAATATAACAATATTTATAATCAACGTTTAATATATTCTAAACACGACTATATAATTATACTACTACTATCGTACATTTATGTCTCAATATAGGGATTCAGTTCGATGCTCCGGAGTTCACCGATGTTCGTAAACGTAGTGTTCAATTCGTTGGTCGAATACCAGGATTCACAGCCGATACTCAACCTGTCTGTAAACGAATTCCTATGGGGATATGATGACAGGTTAGTGAAGATGGCCAGCAGTGTGCTACCCACGTGGATCAATTTTTCAAAATTTGGGCTACTCGATCGGGTAATTATTATTGGTTATAACCGGTACTTCTATAATGGCGTATAATATTTTAAGCTTTAACATGTGTTCCGGTCGCCCAGAATAATAAATTATTATTTCCGAGTAAACCAGTGTGTTCTTTTATTTTTAAACTTAGCGCGTATATAAAAGTGTATAATTTATATATAATGGACATATATTATGTTGTTTTCGGCTTACATATTAAGTACGTTGCGTAGACAGTTTTGGTAAAACATAGCTAAATGAGAACTGTTGAACGTAAATTTGCAATGTTATACTTAATTGTAAGACGGAAACAATGCCGGCGAGAACGCCTTTTTAATAGTTTAAATGTAAAATAAGTTTAAAACTTTTAAACTTAGGATTTATTTTTAATGAGTTGGTAGTTTACAAATGGAAAAAAAGGAACTCTCTTTAATATTTTAACAACAGTTAAGTAAAAATTTAAATTATAGAAATAATCCGATAACATCCTGTTATAGGTAGGTAATACCTTCTGATTTTAAAATGAGGAACTGAGGTTATCTTCAGAAATCACTGTTTACAATTTATTATGAATTAAAATAAATTAAAAATCTGTTGATAGTTAAATTTAATCTCGCGATTAAACCTATTAAAAATTTTAAATAATTATCAATATTTAATTATTTTAAAATATAAAAGTTGTTATAATTCTCTAGAAATAGTAAACAGTAGTCATTGGTCATTGAATTATTTTATTAGCCTTGATCGGATCATAAAAAACGCGTTTTTTTATCTGACATTTTACATTACATACATTATAATATACAAATTGGTTATCAAATATGTGTATACGATAAATAAATTAAATTAGACAGGTAGTAATAATAAATTAAAATAACCGTTCATACTTTTTTTTGTATTGTTTTTAAAATCTTTTTAATATCAGTAAAAAAATCTAATAATAATAATATATAATTATGTACCTAATTAAAGCAAATAATCGGAAAAATCAGTTAAATTTAATTGTACATGAAGAATTATAATTTTAAAGAATAATTAATACAATTTTTTACACAATACAATTTTTAATTATACGCGATTACGCCAATATAAAAGTAGTAATTTAACAATAATTTTAAAATACTGAATGGTGTATCTTCAACGGTATTTTAGGTATACGCGACAACTCACTCGAGGCAATAAAATAATACTTTTAAATTGTATTCATTCATATAAAGGCTATTCTTAGCGAATAGTACTACAACTACAAAATATATCGTAATGATTTATCGTCGTCATATTATTGCATTACTCCCGTACGAATTCTTCGGGTTGTTTTTATTTTTTCATTCTCAGTACATAATATATTTTTTAAAAGTCGTGAAATTTTCATTTTATTTTTTTTTCTTCTTCCAAACACCGGATTACCCGCGCACGGTTTTGATTTCAACGTATTATTATAAAGACCGCGTCCCGCGTGAGTGCCTACTCGTCGTCTCCGCGCGCACTTGAATGTGACCTGCAAATTCATATGTAGGTACATGTATAACCATCGCAAACGCCAAGTCGCATAATTTTCACATAGTCGCGCGTATTCGTATATATATACAATGAATTTGTAGTGTGATGCCATACGCATACAGAGTGTAACAGAAATAATTGACACACGTAAAATGTTATTAACCGTAACTGTGTACAGCGTATAATACATTTTGTTCTAATCAACGTTTACGTTTTTCATTTCTTAATGAAATTGTTATATGATGAATCATAATAACTAAATAAAAACATGAATATTGATCGGAATAAAACGTGGGCATTATGTAAAGGTCGTTGTCAATAAAATGCATCAGTTATTTCTATTACACTCTGTATATAGGTAATATCATGATGGTGTCGCCTCTATAACAGCACGTCTACAGCCGTGTACATATAAAACTACGGAAAAAGCGTACACGGCGTACTGAAATGGATGAAAAACATATCAAGATAATTATGTTTAAACATCGGAAAAATTATGTATACAATTATATACCTATAATGATAACGAACGAGGGCTGCGTCAAATTTATTTTAATTTTTTCTAAGATAATTATTTAAAATAATAATTTTTTTTCAATTACAAGTTTGTGGTTGGAGAGTTAATTCAAAATCTTAATACCTACGAAAAATAAATAAAAATGCATTCTTAAATTGATATTAATCTATATAAACGTAACGTAATAATTCTAACTATTCGTTGTAGATATTGTATAATATAGTTCATAGAATTATTTTTATTTTCGAAAATTATAAACTATAAATAGATTATTAGACTGTTTTACGAGTTTAAATAGTATTTAATAAATATATTGAATTCTTAAATTATTCAAAACACTATTTACCTCAAAAAAGGAGTTGAATAAAATATAATTTAAATGAAGTTTTTTTTTTATTTATTATGAACAAACTCTGACTTAGAAATATAAAAAACTATTCTATACTAATTTATTGATTTTCTGTACTACTTTAAAATTTATACGAGCTAGTGCTCTGGAAATACATTTTACCTTACATTAAAAATATGTACGCGCGTATATAATATATCTAAATATAGTTACTGCCCATTGGTATTTATGTTTGTTTATTGATTGTTAAAATATTATTTAAAATTTTGACTTTGATAATGCCAACCTATCATTTTATTTGAGTATACATAAATAATGTTTTATTTGTTAGGAACCTATACATACTGATTGATTTTTACTGACTTATATTGTATTAGATGTTGGATGAAGGAACCAATGTCGTCACAATGACTGTGCCATCGAAACGACAAACAAAACGTCCCTATACAATAGATAACTTCAATGGATCGCCGATTTTACACCAATGGGCCAATGCTGATGCACCTAATGAGATGTAAGTATATTACTAAGTCGGTTGTCAATACATCAATGTTGGTTTCTAAAACACCAACATTTAAATATTAAAAAGTTTTACGTATGATTTCATCTATGACGATCTTTATCGTCATCGATCAATATTCTAATCAGATTTAGATTAGGTTCAATGAAAAATTTTCGTTTTCTAATAATTGGGGATTATAATATGAATTAGGAACATTGAAAAGGTATATCTTAGAAAAATATCGTTATTACTTGTGTATAATTTTAGGTCTAAGTAATGTTTGTTATGCGCATTAGGGAAAGGTAGATTATTTACTGAATTCATAAGGCAATTTTAAGTCTGAGTGTGAGTGTACAATAAATTGGTCAGAGTGAATTAATTTTTAGGATATACTTAACATACAAATTTATTCTCCATTTAATTTGGGAGATCTATACATTGATTCCCAGTGCAAGTATAATTTATTCATAAACCTCAAATTATTAGCATTATCCAGGAGACGCCACGGAGAGGTTGGCTGACGAGTCTCTGACCATATTTTTTTTAATTATTAAATTTGGTTATTCGTCATATTTTAATTAATTTAGCTATAATGATTGTTAAAAGTAGGTTAAATTTTTTTTGATTAAGTTAATAAATATTGTCAATCATCGTCATAGTTGTCTTTTTTCCTAAAATATTAGAGGATTATTGAGAAGAAGATAAACATTTGCAACACAAACCATTGGTATCTGTCTATGAGATTTTAGATATAGGTACTTGTACATTATATCCCATGTAAATATTTATTTTTCCTTATTTTCCAGTAGCATACAACGGAAAACTAATCAAATCATATACATCTCTTAATTTCCCGAATATTAAATCATTGGTATCAATAAATTTAAGTAAACAGGTACCTGCGAATCAACTCGTAAGCAACGCAGTGAATGATTTTTGATTAATTTACACTAGTTGCTAGCATAAACAAAGCATACCTTCATGTCTAGAGAGTGTAAATATTTCTGGGAATCTCAACCATCCCTTCCTTATAAAAATATTATTATTATTACAGTATATACTGTACTAGTGTATTATACCGTATAGGTACCTACTATGTATTTTATATTGGTAGCATTTCACAAAACACAATTATTAAAAAACTACAAACGCTAAGCTAGGTTATTGTTGTCATAATCTAATGGCCTGCTCCGCTCAAAGTCTAAACGCGTTATATGTAAAAAATCTTTTTTTTTGTTTAGAAAATGTCATCGCATACGCTGCATAGTGTATACTCCTTGGCTTCGCACATAATCCTCATTATTATACGATATTGATTGGAGGTCCAATTATATTTATATCATATTTGACGTTATTTTAAGACTATAATGGAGATTATTGAGAGATTTATCGTTGACTGACTCCCTAGTTGTAATAAAGAGAATAATTGGTAAATTGGCCGTAAATAATTTTAAGAATTATTATATTTTGAAATTACTTTGAGGAACACAATTCTGGATTAGAAACTTTCTGATAGTGCTAGACTTGAACATATAGAAAAGTATCTTTCTTCTAGGTAAAATTGTAATATAAAGAAGGTGTAAGCTCGAAAGATATATTTTATTTAAAAAAATATAGACCTTAGTGCCCGACTTTATCAAAGCTGCATTTAGAAACGCTCTAGTACATAACACGATTCATAAAACAATGATGATATAAAAATAAACACAAACTTTTTTGTTTCAACTTAAAGTAGAAAGTGGCCCAATTTTTGAAACGAGTAGAGAAAACTTCATATTTTATTAAATCATGCGTATAATCCATTCAAATGCACAGTTTTGTCCTTTTACATTACAAATGCTTATGTATAGCGTAACTTGGTAATTTAAATTAGCAAAGTAGCTATTGTCATTTACAATCTACTATATGGCAAAAACTTGCGAGTGCATATCATGTTTGATAGTCACTTGGTTAGTTTTTAAATACCAGATAATGGATCGCACTGAATTATGTCAACATGGTATCCACAAATTAATTTTATTACGAGTATATTTGCAATATGTAAGTATTTTTTTAAATGTTTATACAATTTTAAAAATACGTGGCATGTTTATACTTTTAACATGGGCTAGGTACTAAATGAAATAATTATTTTATGCATTTTTAAACTTACGAAATTATATAATTCATATCAGAAATTCGTTATACCTACTCATATCATTAATAAAAGTTATGAAATGGACTAATAACATCAGAAAGTAGTACATTTTAATTTAACATATTTACCAAAAATATTAATTAGAAATATACTTTATTATGTGTTAATTGTACACATATTGTTTCAAGCTTGGCTATGATTTCAATTAAACCAGTAGCTCACTACTCTAGCAGTAATTATAATATATTGGATATATAAGTATTTTAATTCCTAATATGATACATAATAATTATACAGTACCTAAAGAAAAAACAACTTAAAAAAAAAAAATCATGCACTCTTAACATTTTATTTAACAATTTAACAACTTACAAAAAACAATTTTAATAAAAAACTAGATGAACGTATTAATTTTTTCTGAAGATTTTTAACATTCAAATATTTCTTAAAAATAAAAAAATGATTTTGAACGACATCGTATTTTACAAATTGAATAAGATTGAATTAAATATTTAAGTAAACTTTCCGAACATTAAATGTCAGTCGGTTTTCTTAGTTATACGATTTGCATAAGATTCTAATTCAATTAAAGATATAATATCTTTGATTATAATTCAAATTTCAGGTACGAACAGTAACTTCTTCATTAATATAAAAAAAGGAAATATTTAGAATATAAAATACCTAGTATAAACTAATTTCACTACTTATTTATCTACTCTTCAATCAAAATCCGGTATTTATATTTACAATTTTATGAGCTTTGTTATTTTTAATTGGTATAGATATTATGTACGAATAGCGTACAAGACGTACAACGTGAAACATCAAATATTAAATTGAAAGCGTTTCCTTTTTTTTTTTTTTAGGAATAAATGTTCGTTGAATTCATCATCGGAGGGATTACTGTTCCCAAGGCACTTGACCAAAGACATGCATTTCCCAATTTATCGAAAAGCCTTCTGCCGAACATTGCCTTTGACATACAACTCTACCAGCGATATGCCCATTGGGTATCCCACTGTTTATTTGTACAAGTTTTTTCCTGATGTTTTTAATTCTTCTCTGGATGATAATAAATGTTATTGCCCGCAAGATGGGTGCTTGCTTCCCGGACTGTCAGATATATCGCCGTGCTATTACAGTAAGTAAAAAATATCGTATTGATTTTATTACATTATCATTTTAATTTATTTGTTATATTAAAACATATTAGCTTATGTTAAAATGTGTATCAATATTTTTTAATTAGTTAAAATTTTAAATACGCGATTTATATATACACATAATAATTATAATGTTTATTAGAAAACTTTTTTATGACATTTTAAAGCATTTGTAATCAGTTGAGTACATAAAAATATATTGTTATTTTTTTTTTTTGTGGTTAGTGTATGTGTGGGGGGGAGATAAAAGTTGTATATTTTCAAATGTATACAAGAACTTTATTAACAGAAATCACTATGACTTTTAATCTATTAAAACATACCCAAACTTTTTTTGAAATTTTGAAGGAGGAGTTGAACACCTTTTTGTGTACACTGGCAGTTGATAAATATGTCGTAGTGCTATTTTAGATGGTATGATATAACATAATATTATATTGTTTAAAATAAATCCATTAAAGCTTTTCGTTTGTATTTAAAATGTATAAAGAACAAACAAGAGCTTTATGGAAACACAATAGATCATGTATTATGATAAACTATTAAAAATATATTTTCCTATCAGTTTGTCATTTAGATTACATAATTTACTAGTGAATCAATGTTTAACTTCTTAATAAAAGAGAGGGAAAATAATATTAAAAGTGTAACGTTTATACTTTATTATTGTTTCCGCCGTAGTCAAACTAATGTATTATTGTAAGCAAAGTTTCATGTTATTACGATCTTGAAGTTTTTATTTTATTTTATATTTTCCTTGCCAATTTAACTCGCGAATTACCTTACAGATATACCAGTGGCAGTGTCGTTTCCACATTTTTACGGCGGCGACCCGGCGTTGTTGGACAATGTCAATGGAATTGCTCCCAACATGGAAAAACATCAATCCGTAGTTGCCGTACAACCGGTAATGAACGATTTTAATACGATACCGCTTATTACACCATTTAAGAACGTCCGTTTAGAGTAAAACCTCAGTGAAAAGTGTGTTCATGGTTATAATATATTATGATAAATCGTTAGTGAAGGATTTATAGATAGGAACAATCCACCAGTTGTCATGCAGGTCTAGAGGTATATCTGCATATCGCATCATATCTGTACCAGCTACCTGTAAATAATAGTTGATAAATTTAGTTTAAAGGGGCTAATAAACTTAGATGAAGTCCTCCAAATGATAAAACGATTACACAGTGCATTAACTATCATTGCGTATCTTTGGAGTATCTATACTTCCACATTATAGATTACTCTATGATAGCTATTATTGTTATTTAATTTAAAGCAGAACACTAAAGTATAAATTTAAATATAAATTTTGCAATAGTTTTAATAACAATTAACAATTGTTATTGATTTTTGAATAAATAACTATACTTATTTTGTTAAAATTTTAGGCTCACGATTAAATGAGTTTTATAAATCTCGTGAAATTGTTTTGTAAAATTTAAGTAAAACTGAAAAATGTCAAACAACACATGAAGTTCGGGTTATTTTTATTATCGAAAAAACACAAGTTTACTGTAAATCAACCCACTGGATTTTTTCTTATACCTACTAACGAATGTCAAATAATAATCACGACACAAGTTCGCTAATAGTTTACGTCTACTTACATTTTATTCGGGTCACTTTCATGACTTTGCAGACTTATTTACTAATTATTACATACATATTGAAATCATCGACATTAATATTATCGGTATAAGGTCAACCGGGACTGTTTCATTATTCCAATAATTTTACTAGACACCTAATCAAAATATTTAATACAATAATAAATTTGCTTTTTTCGGAACAATTTATCAAAATTGATTATTATTATTATTATTATTATTATTATTATTGGGTATTTGTTTTAATAACCTCGCTATAGAAATCGGCACGAGACCGGCTTGAATCACCTATATGTAGACGCTCTGCGGGTACAATTTATTATATCATATTCTATACAACTGAAGATTCCACTTTTTGTACAGCAAAACACGTCAAATGCATGTCATTGTTTAAAAAAATTTTCGTTTTTTTTTGTAATTTAACAATTCAGTGTTTTTTTTTATTCGAATTAAAAATTTGCGTCATTAAAACCGGAAGTAAAAAAACCACTCATTCGACAGACGTAATTTGTATTTGTAGCTCGAAACGCCACCGCTGCAAAAAAAATAATATATTTATACCTATCAAAATAATTATTCCTAAAAGGTCAAATAATAATAATTAAAAAAAACAGCTATTGGTAAAACAAAAGGTTCTCAACCCTACCAATATACTACGGAAACAAAGGACAATTCTTATGAACAATATACTAAACTGTGTTTAAACGCTTATCTATATTATTGTATGTTTGACGGTGTTTTTATTTCCTCAGGATCTCGGTATACCGCTGGCCGTGGACATTAAAATTCAGTTGAACTTAATCATAAAGGCTACGAGGTACGTAAACCGCGCCAAGAAGTTCAATGGATTGACGTTGCCAATATGTTGGTTGCATTTGGTAAGATTTATCACACATTACGATAATGTTTCGTGGTTATGAGGATAGTCAGCTAGTGTTTAAGTAAACTACAATAACATAATCAGTTACCTAATATTGATTGATTGTGTTATCGATCGAGAACATTACACCCTCTTCGATAATCCATTATGATATCAACTGACGGTTATGATGAGGTTTTCGTTTATTTTATTACTTCTCAAACCAAAGTATTTGGGCGAAGGTAATTCGCGACAAAAAATATAGATGAAAAAATAATACATAATCAGGTTACGCCATGGTAATTTTTTTTCCTTTTTTACAATAATAAAACCCCGTGTGAATGACACCCGTCTCATTTATATACAGTTATTATTTAGTTTTTTTAGTAGACACTAGGCACCATGTTTTATACTCTAATACCCTAACTGACCAACAAATCTATAAAATTACCATAATAATAATAAAAACTATATAACTCGCATTGATGTATAGTAGGATTTTACTATTAAGTGTACCACTTCATTGACAAGATATTTATAATGGATATATTTAAATTCAACAATAAATAATTATACGTAATTATATCATGAAAACGATTCTGAGTGATGATGATAAAATGCTATGTGTGAAAGATTATTTCTAAGAATATTTTGTAGTATATTTAAACTGTTATTACTGGTTTATTTGTTATTATAAATATTATAATATGGTCCTATAACATGTCGATTTAGTTAATGGTTTTTGCCAAAACATAAATAAAATAAAATAATGCTATCTATATTGGCTTAACATTATTTTTTAGTAATAATTAACTAAAATGATTATAATTTAATAATAAAAATTATTCATTTTAATCATATCAAACCGCTTTTAGATAATAATATTAACTCTTCAGTTGTATTTACCTAACTAGATACGTAAACAATTTAAAAATTAATATTTGAAGCGTCTATTTTAGGATTTTTTATGATTATTTAAGTGCCCCGTAAGATTTTTTTATTTAATTTTTAATATATTTAACCTACAGTGCCCAAATCGAATTGGACAATGATAACTAATTCCAACTTTGCCATTGAAAATCTTTTAAAATCAGTTTTTGAAGATCCGTGTATACTTAAGAACTGTTTGACGAAGAAAATAACCAAACATTAAGAATTTTAAAATAAATGTCCGTAAACAGCAAAAAAAGAATCAAACATATTTTAAATATCATGCTTATAAAATAATTTTTTATGGTATGTTTAGTGAAAATATCAATTCTATATGGTTTGTAGTGCTTTTTGAATCACAACAAACAAACAAAATTGAGTTTGACTAAAACTCAGTGCAATTTTCCAGCTACTTTTTGTTAGTATTTTATCAATTTAGAAGAACGAACCAACCTTAAAATTTGAAGATTGATACACATTTTCTGGTCCAAAACGTAATAATTGTTACAAAAACATAAAAAAAAAATCTTGTTGTAAAACCAATACTTCGCCTGATTAACTCAAAATCCAAAACTTAACTATCTCAAACAAAATATTTAATTTTTACTCAATTTAAAACATATATAGTGTTATTCTTGTACAAATACAATCAAAAAAAAAAAAAATCTTAATTACAGTATGACCAAATAGACTAGTATTTGAATTAAATTTAATCAAAACACAAGTTATTTAACTTTAGTCAGAAAACATTTATGTAATTATAAGAGGTGCTCACTCGATTTTAACAACGACGCAAAAGTTAAAAAAAAGTTAAAAGTATAGTAAAAAACATTTTATGGGGATAAACCAAAGGCACGTGGATTCATCTTGACAATATATTATTTTTTCATTTTTTCTAGCAACTATTCTTTTATATTATTTAATAAATTGTCAAATATGCAATATGCATACATAGTTCAGTGTTCATAGTGAAGCGTCAAATCTGGATTATGACTACAAAAATACGACTTTCATCGTTTCACATTTTTTCCTTTATCTGAGAAGTTATTTTAAATAGTATTTATTATTTACGAATAAGGTACGTGTTACGCAATCGATAATATAATAATTATTGCCAAAACGCCTTGACTGAGGCACGTACAATTAACATCATTGGTATATTTGGTATACAAACTTTTGGCCTAAGTACATGCCGGTGTATAATAAACTCACGCACGTAATAATAAAACGCCAACTATACCTATACACATACGAATATTCGCACTTAATAGAGTTATTAATTCTTGAGTGATTCGTTTCAAATAAAATTGATTATCATCAGCTCATTTGCATAGTCGGGCGGTGCAATTAAGTAATGTTACTCGTGTACTTCTATATACTGGTTTTTTTTTTCGACGTTCATCAATAGCTGACATGTATGCATAAATTAAAATGGTCCAAGGCTCATTCTTATTAGCAACGAAAGTGCTCGGAGCGTATTGTCCACAATTTGTCGATATGTCGATTAGTGCGTATAACAATTTATCTAATTTAAAACAATATACTACATCAATAAGCCATTAATAATAAATTCAATAACGACTCGCTATTCGTTGGGGAAGACGGTGGTAATAAAAAAATTGTAGGTTGCGCAATTACAATGTATTATTATATAGGTAAAGGTACTTCGTAAGCGAAAAATCAGAGTATGTACAGTAAAGATTTACTTTGTTTCGTCGAAACGAAAGACGCATAGAACGCATATAATATTATTTTCACATACTATATGAATGTAAAAACGCAAGTGATGGTCTATAAAAAATAATAAACATATCATACCATGTTTCAATACTGAGCCGTGCGTGATATCATCGCGCCGTAGCTACTTTAAAATGTAGTCTATTATAACACCTATAGGCTATAACATAATATAATATTTATAGCTAAAAATTGTTTCCAGTTAACCTCCAAAGTACAATATGGAAATAAATACGAAATAATATAGTTCATGTTTCACCTTTAAGAACAAAAAACTACCACAAAACCTTTCCAATAAAATACATTTCAAAGAAATACAGACTAAACTGACCTATTAAACATTTTTAAAAATCTGATAAATATAATATCCATACCTAGGAGATGTTGTGATAGCATTCGTAATAGTTACAAATTGTCGATCATCAATCTGCATTTGCTTGATTGAGATTGATCTACTGTAAAGATTTCGGGTTCATTATAAACATTGAAAAAAAAAACCAATAAAAATCATTTTATACATTTCTTTTCAGAACCTTTTTTTATTTTATGTTTTAATAAATAGAAAACATTACAGGGCCCGTAGTTATTGATGTTCATAAATATAAAACGATTTTAAATATTATTTGTAACTACTAATTTTTAGTAATATTAATACTAATAAACAAGGATTTTTATAGAAATATTCTAAGCTGGACATTAACGAGTTAATAAATTATAAGTTGAGTTTAATGTTAAAATGGTCTTAACTTTATGATTTAAAATCTTTATTAATTTAAATTAACTTATTTGTTTTTATTTTAATTAAAAATAAATATTAAAATATTTTTATACTTATCCACTAGATTATCAATTGAATATAAAAAAATATTATTTAGCTATACAATTATACTGGTTATCTATTAAACTTCTTAATTTAATTAGAAAATGTCATTAGCTTGTCTAGCCTTGGAAAAATTTCACTAAAGATTTCATTGGTATATGGCCGACTTCGAGAAGAAAATCTTAGGTCAGTCTTAAAATACAAAACGAAGAGAGACTTTTTTTATCGTAAGCCTCTAAAATACAATTTTAAATATAATCTATGGACTACAAGGTATTGCAGTACATAAAATAACGTGTAAGTGTATAGTGACTATAATTGTATGTTTATTGAGTCAATGGCTTTATACTATGACGTTTAATAAAAGATTTTCCTGATATCGAAAGAAAAAAAAATAATTACAATGCTTATTGAATCTAATAAATCTTCGATAAATGATGATGTTACTTATATGACTGTCTATCGTTTCTTCAATGGCATTCAACTCAATTCAAATTGTTGTTTACGTGGCCTTCGGTGTCAGCATGAGAGAGATGGACATAAGACGAACAGATAGTCTGTGGATGAGAGAAAGAAAAACAATAACATTACCCATAAAATTGATATAAAATTCGGAAATAGTAAAAATATCAAAATCTGTAAAGAGGTCATCGAGTTGTCGAAGACCGCGCACTCTAATTCAGCAAGTAATAAATAAATAACTAAATATTTATTTATTTGAAAATTAGTGGATTATTCATGGCTTAATTACAAATCATAGAATTTACAAACACAAATTTTTAAAGTGTTTGCGAATTGCAATGAAATAATAACAAAACACATGCACACGACACTGAAGACGTCTACGCACTCGTGTTTTTTTTTTTTTTTTTTTATCAATTATTGGTTATTACAAAAAAGTTTTATTCCAAAGATTCCTTTGCGTATACAGGATGATTATTTTAACAGTAAAAACACATTATCATTATTTAATCAAAATGTTATGATATACTGTTTATAAACATGATAAATTTTACAATATTTTATCATTATTAATTATTAAGATTTTATTTTAAATCACTTATACAAAAACTATACATTTTTTCTAAGAATTTCAGTTGGTAAATTCAAATTTCGAATAAGTTTTAGAGTTGTATCTTTACTCTTTATTTTTGATTAGCAAGGCATAACTAATTAACTTTTTGTTTGAAATTTGAAATGTGTACATTTTAAAAAAAGTTATAAAAATTAAAATCTTCCAGCTGAAAATTAGGCATAGAAATTTTTTCAAAAAAATATTTATACATTTAGAAATAGTTAGTGTTAATTGATAAAAAGATTCATCCAATTTAATCTATTTCAGCCTTTAAATTTGCAAAAGGTTTATCATATTTTTTAACAAAAAAATAGAAACATATTTTGACGTATTCTCAATGCGAATTATTGTTTTTTAATAATGGTTATGGCATTTGCGACAGGACGTGAAAGATTTAATAAAAATATACTTATATCACAACGTATAATAATACATACCTAATATATAAGTATGTGACACTTTAATAATTGGAAGATATTATTATTATATTGTTTTATTCTCGTCAACACAGATTTTGGTATGACAAATTAACGACGACGCGCGGGTTTTCAAGATTCGATTCATAACCGAGTTCTTGTAGGTAAATTTATTTGTATTCAACTAACCTTCGATATAAATATTCTCCGTAAAACAATATTATGTTATCTTCCAAAACATAAACGTAAAAAGTTAAAAGTATACAAAGCCGACTACTTAGATAGACATAAAAAGAAAAAAACCCTTCCAAAAATCTCGGGACCAAAATAGTGATATCATAATACTATATATAATGTATATATATTGTGTGTATTATATACACACGTTTCTCGATTAATCGATAAAAAAAAAAAAACTACCATTCGACGAGGTTGTGCGTGCGTGCGGTCTATGTACAACTGTGCATGTAGGATGAACATAATATATATGTGGCATTTGTCCGCTGCGTATGGAGGTACGTGGTTTTCCTTGACATTCGGCCGTCGGATATTGTCGTAGGTACGGATAAATATTTAATAATAACAATAGTAATAATATTTTTTAAACGATGTTTTTATTTTATTACATTATTGTTGAACCCACCATATGGAGGAATATAATATATATAGAAATATATAGTCATTTACATCGCGTGGAGTCAAGGATGGAAAATATTAAATAAATGAAAAAACGAAACACCATTAAACGATTATCAACAGTCGTGTGTGTGTGTGTGTGTGTATACGTAAACGCAGACAATCAGATAATTTTGTATGCGCGTACTTCCCACAATGCATCTCAAACATCGCCAAAATATGTTTTAAGTCTGAGTAAACCGGAACAGGAATATGCAAAATATTTGGGTTCGGGTGGTTTACTTGACGCTCCACTAATGTATAATAATTATCATGATATTATGTACCTAAGGACGATGTGATTCTCTTATTTCCTCGTGGCTCGAAGATTATACGATGCAACAAAAATTAACTTTAAAGTAGGTAAATTAAGAATCACGTGCGGATAATAAATTATGATAAATCATGATTATTTTATTATGATAATTAAAGTGTCATAGAATGTATAATCGTTTTTTTGGTAAATTTAAAATGTGTCTTTTACATTTTTTAACAATGTTTGGATTTATAAAATATAACAGTTATAATGGAAAAAAATTGAATAATTAAACGAAAAAAATTATTATGTATCAATTAACGTGATTTAAAAAAAAAATAATTATAAACAGCGTATTGAAAATAATGTTTGTTATTTTTTACACATATCTTTGACAAATATCATTATTTCAATACAAATGTTTAGCCTTGTATGATCAATTCTAAATTCTATGGACATAAGTTAATATTTTCCTAAATATTTTATTGGTTTTTTTTGTTATTATTAATTTATAACTCACACGAATTACTAATAAGTAATTAATATATTTCTGTGATTAGACAAATTCTAGATTAAGATTTTATCACGAGTAATAGTTCCAAAAATACAAAAATGATTTATATTTTTATAATTCAAACTAGTTTTTAACTTTTAAAGCCGTTATGACCCGAAATTTTAGAAAAATATAATTTTTTTTACTATTTTAAAATTAAAAACAATAATAATAACAATGAAATATACTCGTACAAGTAGATGGCTATTCGGATATTATGAAAAATTTAATGATATGAATAATACAAATATTGACTCAACGTCGATCTGTTTAATTTAAGTCTATTGCCAATAGTTACTATTACTTTTTATTATTTATCTTAAAACATAATAACTCTTATATATTCGGTTAAAATGTGCAACTTAAGTAACACCGTACTTAACTCCGTGTCTTACAAAAACTTGTTAGGTAACGACTACAATCGTTATAAAAGAGATTATAATTTATATTAGGTATAAATTTAATATTTTAAAATGGATAAATTATTTACATTTATAATATAGGTACGCGTATTGAAACTGTCGCTGAAACAATTGTAACTATCTAGATGATTTAATTATTCATATCTGGTATTTTTTTTTCTTCTCACTGTAAAAGTGGGCTTAGGAGCATAATATTATAATAGTCGATGGGTTTATAGAATGTTTTAATAGAATCGATTTGAAAAAAAATAATTCGTATTTTTCCTTACACACCTTTACACGTCTCAAACGTCAAATTGAATACCATCAAATCACCGCGAATTAATCAGTATTCTATCAACATTTTAACGCTTCACGTTTATAATATAGAACAAGCAAATATAAATGTTGACCCTTCGCATGCAACCAAACTAAGTTTCTTACAGGAATCATTATTGACGTAACGACTTGTATTATACACACTGCTTAAAATGGGAGACTGTACATGAATTGGAATAATTTTATTATGCTCACCACAGCAAAGCGTCAAACGTTATCCGGACTAGTTGGGGCACAAGGATGTTCGATAATAATCAAAGTTGTCTGACAAGTGGGTCATAAGTGAATATAAAATCGAATAAATTAATGTTGTTAATTATACATATTTTAATTCAAAAACATTTAATTATGTATTATTCTCACTACATTATAATATTCGTTAAATAATTGTTTTTGTTTTCCATGACTTTCGTGACCTAATGTTTAGAATGTCTGCAAAAATATGACAGCATATACCTACCTACTTAATATAGTTCGCCATATCATATGTTCAGAAACTAATTATTTAAATTCATTGAAATCTTGATTTGAGCTCATAATACACCGTCAAAATAACAAATAAATTGAAATCATTATTTTCTTACAATATAGGTATCAATTATTGTGAAATATTTAAAAAATTATGAATAATCGTAACGAGTTGTTTATAGTTATTATTATGGTAATGTGGTCCGAGTTACACTGAAGTTAATAAATAATTTTACTGTCATTGTAATTTTATCACTTCGCTGAATAATTGTATAATAGTTTTTAGATATGAATTAAATTCATAATATGAGTAGTATTTTTCAGTTCTTGTGCTCTAACTATTAAAACAAACAAAATAAATTTAGTTATATTATTGAATCAAAGAAAATTTCAGTTTCAAGGTTTTAAACAATAGTATATTTAAAATATTATTACCTATATTATATATTATCAAAAACGTAGAATAAATTCGAAATAAACTTTGAAAGAAATAATTTTTTCTAAAATGATTTATTTTTGTTCTAACATACCGAAGGATATAATTTTATGATATAGATATTGAAAACAGATTTGGGTTCATTGGCTTGTCTTATTTAGACTTCACTGACAATATACTTGCAACAAAATTTGATTTTTAAAATGTAACAACATGTTTATGCTTCTTAAAAGAAACAAATATAAAAACGTTCATATCGTATAAATTGATAGGTCAGTATCACGGTGAAATGTAAAATGCATTTTTTATATACATATTTATATATTATATTCAACCGCCTAAATATATTACCTGACAGAACTCCTTACAAATGGATGATTGACGTTAACTGCCGGGAATTGTTCTCATATTTTTATAATATTATGAAATATTTTTAAATTATAATTATTATTATTGTATCATAATATTATATTCATATTATTGCAGTATTTGTGAATCAATTATTATTTTATTTTTTTTTTTAATTTGAACAAGAGGGCTTTAGCTGTATAAACAGTTTTTGTTGAATTAGTATTAATTTAATTCAATGCATTTATTAAAATGTCATAAAATTGCACTCGTATTTATCATCACGACTCTTAAAACGATTTGTACGTATAACAACAGCATAATATCCCATATATTTACAATATATAACGTTGCTCGTCACACACGTGTATGCACACATAATACCGATACGATGTAACTAAACTAACTGACTGACTAACCAACTAACTGTAATATATGCTGCAAAATATATTCAAACTCGTCTCGTTTACAGGAAGTGAAGAGTCTGCCGAGCTCGTTGAACGCGTTGCTTTACCTGTGCTTCAACGTCGGACCAGTACTGCTGAAGGCGGTGGTCGCGCTGACGGCTGCCGTGGGCTTTTTCCTGGTCGGCCTGGCCGTCAAACGGTTCGGCCGAGGCCAGCAGAAGCAGAAGCATCTCGTCAACGGGTCCGCGACCGGAGATCACGAGAACGGACGTGGCAGAGGCTGCGAAGACGACGACGACGACAACTACGAAGACGGCGGCAGCGGTGGCGGTGCAGAGTCCGGCGGGCTGATCGTCAAGTGCGGGCCCGCGACCGGACGGTACCGCGACAAATCGTACTTGCCGCTGCACTGCGTCACCGTTTCCGGGTCGCCGTCGGTAGTCGTCGACTTCGATCACTCGCAGGACTACGCGAGAGGTCGATGACGATGAGACACGGTATATCGTAATAACAGTGGTAATACACTGCCACCTATTTACGTGCACAACGATGTTACGTACCGTTACTGTAATATTATTTCCACCGTTGTCGTTATTATATTGTATTGCCTTCACACGCGCCTTATGTACGCACGTTGTCCCGTGATGTATATGTTATAATATTTATTCATCATCATTATTATTATTATTATTATTATTATTATTATTATTATTATTGTTGTTGTTGTTGTTGTCATACCGCATTATATTATTGTGTACGTCTACACGACTCGGGAGCCAGACTGTATCAAGTCACCAGGTTACCTAGCCAAACCCGACCTACGTTTACGTGTATCGTGTGTGTATTGTGTATATAGATCTATCTGGTAGCGGAGCGTAAGCCGTATATTCTCTTCTATAGCGTATGGAGTGTGTGTCGAGCGCGATATCCCGCTAAGATAATATGTCACCGATATACCTGCCGATCTTACATCTACCCCGTCTTATTTTCAGTTCGATTTAGTGCAGCGTAGTGCGCGAGAAAACTACGTATCTCAAATAGTAGCACACAATATACTGTTATTGTGTGAGTAGTCATACTCGACGTGTCGTGAATTTATGTTTGAAAATCATGTCGGGGGGAGGGGGTATAATCGACTGTTGGCGCTGTCCCGGCCGCTCCGGGTGACCGCGTTCGACTCGACGTTGTAGTTAAAAGCGTATAATCATATCCAATATATTATAATAGGTAGGCGCGCGTAATGATCGAGGTTTCGGGAATTTTTTTTTTTGAAATATGTTGTTTACTTGCATACTTTTCCACATCACATATTACTATCGTCATGAACTTGATACAACGTATTTCGTTTTCTCCATTGTTTCCGTCCATCACTCGTGCGATTTCTGCAGTTTTATAGATATTTTTTGCCCCGACGGAAAAGCTCGTTTATGTTTCGAATAATCCGAGCACAGCATAATACCATACTTATTATTACTAAGTCGCCTATTCGTATATACCCACATGCCCTACGACTGCAGTACGTGCACGAGCGACTAATCACGCACAATTATACGCTGCAAGTGAATATAATACGCGGCTTAATATCGAGTGCAAAACCGTAACATGATATTCATGACCGTTGCGCGCGAGCTTCTTCTAAATACAATATCGGAGAATGTAATCGCGTACCCAAGTCCAATCTCCGACCTGACCTCCCACCCGCTGTCCGATAATATTAATTTTATACATTTTATCAGCGACATTAATTTTCTCGTATTGACAGCGTTCGCATAAACTCAGAATAAGCTGTCGTACATAAAACGCCCCGTTCCGTTCGGGTCGGGCGTCCTAGGGAAAAAGCCAGGAAATTATTACATTATGTGTCGGTAAAAAAATTCGGCAGAGCAATATTACATCATAATTATTATACATTAGTAGGCGAATACTGCTCCTGATACGCATAGATTTCGATATCAGATCTATGACCCGTACATGTGTGTGTGTGTGTGTGTTCCCCGATGAGATTACGATTAAAAGGGGCGTGGTTACAACCCAAACCCCGGGTTGACACTGAAATGACGTCGCCCCAATAGTATATATATATATACAATACACGGTTTCTTTTTTATTTTTGGACTTTGACGATCGAATCCGCCTGCAAACGGTGAAATAATTCATTTCCGTTTCTGGGGACGTCGAGGTATACATAAAACATGTATAGGTACTATAAATTCAACGGAATCACCGCCTCCGACGCATGCCATGTACGGACGATCGAAGTTACACACGCCAAAAAACTATTTATACATATTATATAAATGTATAATATACCAAACACCTATATAAACTTACTTCGTCGAGGAATGTTTTCACGTCGTGAGGGATTTATCGAAAAGTTTTGGAACATCACCTCCGTGCATAATGCTACCTTCGTACTACAAATGGTTAGAAAAAAATACGTTTAGCTCGTTTACCTTGTATTTGAATTAAATAAACATAAATTACATAAATATATTTAACTCGACTTGTATGATATAGTAATTATTGTATAAAACCCGTGTGTTTTTAAGCAATGTACTTACCTGGAATTGATAAATATTTTTGTGGCAACTGCATAAATAAAATATAATGTGCGTGTGTTTTTTTTTTTAAAATAGTATGAAATAATTGTTATAAATATATATATATATATATATATAATATAAATAGTTGTTTTGTATATAAAAAAATTTGTTTTATTTGTATATATATTGTATGTTATATGATAATATTCATTAAAAATAAAAATAATTGAAATAATTATGTTGATCACAAAATAATTAGAGTTAATATATTATTCAACGAAAATCAGTTAATACCAACATAATATTGTATAATTATTGTTTAATGTGTGTAATTGTTTCCTTATTTCATTAAAATTCATTTTAATGCAGTTTTTTCCGCAAAACGTTTTAAGATTAGCATTTATTTCTAAGGCCATATTATTTTTTGTAAGTACTTACCCTTTGAAAATATTTTTTTATTCTCTATTACATTCAATAATCAATTTCGTTAAATTTATTGAAAAATAAAAACGATTTGACATCCAAATCAAAAATTTTAAAACAAAGAAATTGAATTATATGATTGCAGATAATTTTTCAATAATACTCAAATTACACATATAATTTAAGGAAACGGTAAATTCCTCTACGGAATATAGCACTATAGTAGTTATAGTAGATAAAACTGTATCAGTTATTTACATAACTAACTTACTCTTGTATTTGGTGTATTATTGTGTTCGTTTTAATATTTTTAATATTTTTTTTATCTTATATAACTTGCATATCTTACTATGCGAATTAATATTTTAAAATTACATGACTGCACTGAGACATAAGTTAGACATTATATTGACTAAAATTAAGTGTGGTGGAATATAATTTTAAATATTGTTTTTAAATATATGCCACGATACTGTAATAAATCACTAGTAGTAATTACCTATGATACTTTAATAGTAACCCTAACCTAATACTATTAGTATATACAATTATACAATACTTACCGTTTTTATATTGTATAACTTAAATTTTTAATCGATCTTGTTTTTTTTTTGTTTTGAAAATAATTTGAACATTCCAGATTTGGTCGATGTTTTATTTTTTATTACATTAGACTGTATCTGATCGATGTTAATTTGTGATATTTCTGTCATAAAAAAAAAATCTTTCATCGTCGTCGTATACTAAGCAATGGAGACTGATTGTATAAATAATGTAGATTTATTTATTCTTTCTAAACTAGTGAACTAAACCTACAGGTACTTGAAATATATTACGATTTTTGAAAGATTTATGTGTTACAAAAAATTTCCGAAAAAGAATATTTCGGAAGACTGGGCAAAATTATAACTTCTGATCGAATCGACTGTGATGGTTTATTGAAAATAACGGGATCATTTCAATAAATTTATATCGATTAACAAGATTATGATAAAAAAAACAGTTAATTACTAAATACTTATCGGATTTCATTTCATTTTGACGATGTTTGATTACAAGTATTATTTATTTTTTGTTTTAACGTAGTCCGTGGTTTCTTCTTACCGCGAATGTGCTCGGTACCCAGTCGTTTTACAGCAGTTGACTTTCGATAATTGCACTATTCTGTTATGTTTTATAATCACCTTTAATTATATAAGTTTTATTGTTACTATAACAAGATCATCGATCACATCAACACATTATTGTCTATACCAGCTCATGTTAATGCACATTTATCTCTACTCGCAATCATATTTTTAAACTATAATAGTTTAAAACCATTTGGTAAAATACCAATAAGCATACTATAAGAAAACCATGATAATATATTTCGGTTTACCTAAACACAAAGTAAACAAATTTATGAATATCTAGTTTCATATAAAGTGATTGTGAATTTATAAAATATCACCTGAGGCAGATTGACATTAATATTTTTAATCGTATTTCGATTGATTTCCATTACGACAACATTATGCGCAGAACGCTTAGAGAGCTCGAATTACAACCGCAAAGTATCACCTATCGAATAACAATATGTATTAATTATTATGTTGAATGGCGTTTTATTTAATACACCCTTAAAAACAAACAGATCATTTATAAATTTAATATTATTGTTTTATAATACTACCCGCGTGCGTACTGAAAGCCCGCTAGCGCCAACATGTCTTGCAATGTCGGTTCCCTAACTCACCACAAACGCCACAAATATAAATGTAAAAATGTATTGGGAATATGATATATTTATCTTGAAATAGATATGTACTCACTAATGCGATGCGTATAATCATTAAAGGCATAACGGTGTGTAATGGTTTTTTCTGTTGTAGGGCGGTTCGATGAAAAATATACTTTAGCCTAACTTTTACCTCGTCTGCTGATTGTTGTCGAATACAAAGTAAGTAAACAGGAACCTTTTATGCAAACTACGTACAAACTGATTTCCCGAACAGGTAATGGATACACGATATTATTGCAAAGTATGAAAAGCATAATATTATATGCACACTATTCCAAAAACGTGTTCCTCTCATTATTTGTTAAGCGTCCGTGCATTTCATAACCACCACTACGATCGACTTTCGAATTTAAATTATCGTCTGACGCGCTTGACGAAAAACAAATGCCGATGACGTATTTTCACAGGATTATAATATTTCAGAGTACAGCTTATTCAAACACGGATCCAGAAAATTTTAACAGGGGGTGCTCGAAAAAAAAATGTTACATCTTCGTAACACTTTTTTTTTCAAACATCAGTATTTATTCAATATTAACTTAAAACTAACATTAATTTCTTTTAAAAAATAAATAATATAATTTATAATTTAACTTTATTATGTTGGTGGCTTAGACGACAGTGGGTGCCCGAGCACCCATAGCCCCTCCCCCCCCGAAATTCGCGCCTGCATTATATATTATGTAATAATATTATAATATGAGTTGGTAAATCGTATGGCTGAATACACGGTTAGCAATGTCATAAGGATCATCGAGAGCATAATATGGAAACTAAATATTTAGAAACAACACGATAATATTATAATATTGTTGGTTTGAATGCTCAATAAATATTCCATAGCTGCAGGGGTGGCCAAACTGTGACTGGCGACATAGACTCGTGCGACTCGCATCGTATCGTAAGAGATGTACAAAACATTTTTACAAAAAATATATACTTACACAGTAGTATGGCCTCTTTTCTATTTCGCCTCTTTCGTATTATTTATCAATATGTTGGGCGACTCGTGATCGGGTCTCTTCTCGTTGGCCACCGATACACGCTATATATAGTGTCCATATCGTTCTTAAAATGTTTATCGATTTTATCCGACGAAATCGTCGACCCCGATGTGTGCACACGAGATTTATATTATATTTTAAAATTGACTTAAAGATATAAATATTGTAATATGTGCACACACATTCTGATAAATCGGGTGCCTGTTGGATAATTATTACTAAAAACGTTTTTAAAGAAAAACACGATTAAAATTGTTTTAACAGATACGTGTATAATTAATATTTTTATCATAACATAATATTTATTTCACTAAGATATTTATAAACAATAAAACACTTTTCCGATTAAACGATAAGTAAAGTAAAATCTAGAACAAAATATTAATTGGACTAAGTAAAATATATTATATGTTATTGTAGTTACAATTGGAGTGGTAATACGGTGTAGGTCGAAACCGTCCCCGTTATAATAACCACAATTTACTACTTATATTATATTAATATATATTTTTGTTCACGTAAACACATTAGTTCTATATACACAAAGTAAAATCACCACATTAAAATAATTTTCACTAAATAAAACAAATACATATTATGTATATACAATATCATTTTGTTCATATAGCTATAAACAATTTTTTTTTTTTAATTTACTTAATCAACCGCGTACTTGAATCGAATTTTGGATTTCACAATTTAATGAAATTCGAGTACACGTTTGCACTCAGACTTTGTCAAACTTCGTTCTAAAATATAAATTTTCTATAAACACATTTTAATATAGTATTCAGGTAATCTAAACACAAACAAATCAATTATTATTAAATGAAAAAAATTATATTCTGTGGTTTATTATGGATATATGAACATTATGTCGTGATTGTAATGCTGGGCAATTTTTCGTTGTTGTTGTTGCTATCTAGGTTGAAAAAAACCAAGTAAAAAGTTTCTGAGTAAAAAATATGTAACTAAGTTAAGTCATTAGTTATATCTTATAAGTTTATATTTTTTGTTCAACACAAAAATTGAATTGAAACTTATTAAAACAACAAAATATACTGAACACGATTTAATTTATATATATTGTTTAATACATAGACATTTTTTTTATTAAAAATATTTATTAGCTAATTCTTATTCCTTAGTATTGTTGAAAGTATCTAAGGAGTCAGCATTTACATAAAATCGTAATCAAATAATAATAATTAGGTATAGTAATAATATAATAATAACAAAAAAAAAAAAAAAATAATAAAAATGATCAATAACTCAACTTTTAACTATAATCTTAAAAATAACCTAATCTCCTCATTAATATTCACCTGTACGTAACATGTACCAAACGCACTATAAAATAATGTTCATATATCAATAAACATAATTGGCTGTACTTAAAATACATAATATTATTACTATTATTATAATATTCTAATGATTGGGAGTTTAAATAATTGAAAAAAAAACATACGAGTATATAATGCATCCATTTATATATATATATATATATATATATATATATTTGTTAATGCAACGTTATAATATTTTACAATAAATCTATTCTTATAATATTATTATAATACGTTCTACATAAACATACGCGACGTATGTGTCTAAACAAAGTACATAAAAAAAAAAAAAAAACACATAACCATTACCCTCTTAAGTTATCAAGTGATATGTCTGTTGTAACATGTTAATACAAGTCATAAATATTGCTAATACTAATACGTTTAAAAAAGTTGCTTGAGACAAGAGAATAGGTTTATTATACTTTAACTGCATTCTCTTTTTAGGTATTTAACAGCGTATGCATTTTAAACTAGGTACATATAATATTATATATATATATTCGTTACATAAAAATATTACATTTTTTTTATCATTAGTTCCTATAATATCACATCATAAATAATTTTTGATATGTTTTCGTTCGTTTGAGAATTTACGTGTTATTTGTCTACGTATAGCTACAACACATACGACACTCGGAGCCGCGTGTCAAGTACAAACACATTGACTTCATTACGTTTGGGTTACATCGGCGTACAAAACGCGATTATCACAACACAGTCGCGACAAAGTAATATTGTTTTAGAATTACAGTATAATATAACACTATCATAATATACATCGAGCATATAAATATTACGTTTTAATGATATGTTCAGAAGATATGTCGTGTCCTGCAGTATATGAGAAATAAAAACACACGAAACAATAACATAATATACAAGACGTGTGTTATACCGTTTTATTCTATCGGTTGTTTCGCATTGATTTATTATTGTTTGTTTGTTTTTTTTTACGCCCGAGATGCTTTAATACATATATATATATATATATTATAGTCTATCGTATGATAACGATTATGTACACTTAATACTTCTGCAAATACAACAACAACAACAACAACAATAATAATAATAATAATAATCATAATTTATGACCAAAAACAATAAATAATCACTCTCCGATTCTGTATAGTTGCAATCACGTAGCGGACGAATTTACCTATTTTAACGCTACACACAGATGTACAGCGTCATATTGCCGGTTTCATATTATAACAACAATAATATTAAACGTCTGAATAATTAATTAGTGATCAAAATTGGATTTTATCCTCGTGTATGTGTATAGTTTAATTACTATACAGTTACGTGGGGGCGTTATATTGAACTATGGCCTACGATGATGTTTAATGTAACGATCTCTAAACATTCGTAATAATACAGTTGTACGTTTGATCGCATATTCTAGAGTATATGAATTCGGCGAGCCAATCGTTTTTTTTTACTTCGCCGCCGTAATTTTTAATATTGGGAATACTTTGATACGTATTTGTTGCGAATACAGCAGACAGCAGATTGATGCGTGACGATTGAGCGTGAATCGATCGGGTTAGATAATTTATAGATCAATGACGATAAGGAAATAACGAGATGGTTTTGAAAAATTTCTCGACCAAAGGTCATACTGCGAGAAAAATTTAGAAAGTTCAAGTCATTTGCTGGACGTGTACTTTTTAGTGCAAGTAATGAGTATAATTAATTGAAATAATATAGCATTTTGTATAATTATTACGCCGAGAAGAAAGTATGGAAAAATTATGAAAACAGAACAACAGGAGATTTTCGTTGCGGGACGGCTTCACAATAACATCATTAAATATACTTTTAATGATAAATAATTACGAATAATAATTCGCTTTAAATCGTGATATTTGTCGTCGTACTACTGACGCGACGACGTTTTTCGTGGGGTGGGCAACAGTTATTTTTTCAAGGTTACTGCCGACGAATATTATTGTGTGCCGTTGATCGATTATCATTCAGAGTTATACCTGAATTTATACCGCCAAAAATGTTTACTGCACAATGCCATCGACAATACAAATCATAGAAACAACGATCGATATGATCGATAACATTACGCGTGTCGTGCAAGGATGGATGTATCGCGATCGTTACGCGAAAGTTTTAATGACCTCTGCGCATATAATAATAACCACCGACGACACTATATCGTGCATCGTACCATATTATATTATAATAACGTACAGCGATAAGTTGTAATGCAATTCGAGATGGATCCCACGCGTTGCATTTCAAACAGACCCGCACCTACACCCACCAGACCCACGACGAAGTTCGGAGATGACCCAGTCACTCAATTATACTCGGTTCATTTCGTCGACTTTTGTTTTTAACATTACTCGCGCAAAAGAAATCATTTTAATTACGTTTATAGTTTTTCGAAATAAATGGTCTCTTAAGTTAAACTAATCGACCGGTATATTATAAGTCAGTGTTTCTCAACCGCAGTGTTCCGCGGCACATACGTGTGCTGTGAACTAGCTGTAAAAGTGTGCCGCGACAGGTCATTACGTGTTAAAAATAGAAATTTCTATTAACATTTGTATTACTTTATTACTATAGTGTTCCGTCAAAACGTATTGTGGTTTTAAGAAATGTACCGTGAGCGAAAAAAGGTTGAGAACCACTGCTAACAGCGACGTATACTAATCGAATCGCGAATACGCCACGATCGCAATGTATATCATATATGTTTTTAGTTCGTGAGCTTTTTATAAAAAAAAAAAAAAAACAATATCATATTGATGATATCATCCGACTAAACAAATTTCAACAATAACAAAGTTAAATCAGTTCTTAGGTGTTCGCAGCAACTCATTTGGCGTTTTCCACGAATGTGATAAAATATGCATTTTGTACTACAGGTAACTTTGTTTAAATTATTCAGCAGAAAGACTATTTTCGTATACGCGTTTACCACGATAATAATGATTTATATACCAGAACGGGGCCCGAAATGAGTGGCACGCGATGTCTGAAAAATTTATATTTCTGAATGCGAAATAACGTTATTGATATTCACGAATGATTAAATCCATACGATTTGACCTGTGAACCGTGTACAAACAATATTCGTATAATATTACGTATACGTGTATTTTCTCATCGATGTACACTGATTTTCGACAATATTGTGTTATCACGTTAATATTATGATATGTAAACAATATAACAGACCAAATAGTTAAATTGAGCAATTCATAACATATATATTTTACTGAGAAGATAATTTAGTTATTATTTTGTGTTCGAAATACGCAGAGAGGTGCGTTCTTCGTGTCCCTGTAAAGATTTTTAAACTATTGAACTGAAAAAGTAATAACAACGATGCGTTACTAAGAATTGAGTTCTTATTTATTGATAATTTCTCCGAAAATTCGGTCCATAATATAATATTAAAAATGTTATACGACAGATGTGATCATCACATCTACGAACGGTTGTTAGATTATTATCATTTTTGCTACTGCAAAACAATCGTATTCAAAAAGTGTGTTTTCACGTAAGTCGATGGCTTATTGAACGGATAAAAAAACCAAGTTTGATCAAAATTAAAAAAAAAAAAAAAACTAATTAGATAGTTATGACGCGAATTCCTTTGCCACGGATCTCTTCGACTGACTTTCTACGCATATCAAGCGCGTCGATGTCGTCGCAAAATACGTTACCTATTTACCTAGTTTTCTAAACCGTATAACACAAATATTGTTATAGCTTATACAAATACGTTATATGAAAACTAATCGAGTTGTCGAGACGTCCTGTTTTTACGAGGATTATATCCTATTTTTGTGGATGTTTACTTGCGACGATTTTGAAATGCCTTTTTAAATAATATGCAAACATTGCAAACAGTTATCTTATAGTGGTCTTGTGTATCGTAGAACAATAATTAGTAAAAATGTCTTCTTATTTATTAGATACACCTATAGTTACTTAACGCGGTGTTGCATGCTATAACTTCTATAATCGAGTTAAGAGATATTTACGCTTATAACACGTCATATTACGTGTTAACTATGAGCCGGGAGACGAAATCGTGAGTTAGGTTGGTTCACACGTCCCGTGTAATACAGTCCCTTTCACACGGACAGGGCTCGTGACTTATATATTTTGCATGTTTGTTTTGAGACACCCAAGTGGGTTATAAATTCGTTTCTGATATCCAAGTCGTAAAAATATGATTTTATAGTAATTTATGTATCTTGCGGAGTTTTGATGCTAAAACATTGTATTTTTAACGCTATAATTTACGTTTATATTGTCATTTATTATAAGAGGAAAAATAATGTAAAATGTCTAGAAAATCATTATTTGTTATTCGGTAAATGTATTACCATAATTCTGATAGATTAACGAATAATATCAAAAACAAAAATTATTCATTAAATTAATAACAAGTTTTTTTGTATCATATGTTTATATAACATTGGAATTTATCAATGTATTACTTACACAATATAATACATTACGGGATGTTAAAAACGTAACTATAAATTATAAAAATATAATTATAATTATCGTACCTTTTTTTGCATATTTTAATAATTTATTAGTGAGTATACTCGGTGTTTTTATACGATCGTTTTAAGGATATGTCATTGCGCTTATTATTGAAAAGTTATTTAGAGCTTTATGTCCTGCTAATTGATTTATGAGGGTACAATTATTATAACCCGGCCAGTTGACTTAAGTGCAGATACTGGCATCGCACATTATCCACTGATGACATTTATAATATTGATTTCGGTTATTGAGCTGGAAATTTTAAAATAATTATATTCATAATCAATTAAAATACACGAATAGATACGGCTTTAGTGATTATAAATGCGTTATTTGCATAATGCGATCAAATAGTCTTTACGCGTCGACGCCTTTAATTAACAACAATTAATAGTTAATAATTATTATTAGACTCGAAGTTCCGTCAAACGCGTTACAACGGTGAACCCTTTTGACGACGTGTCCAATACGATATTGTAACAAAATCGAATTGGTACGTATTATAATTGTTTATCGTGTCGGTGTCCTGCAACCGAAACTCAATCGCAGTGTTTCTCAACCGGTGTTCCGCAGTACATACGTGTGCCGCGAACTACCTGTAGGTTTGCCGCGAGTCGCAACTGTGGTACACGCGTATAGTATTTATTACGTGTTAAAAATAGAAATTTCTATTAAAATTTGTATTACTTTATTACTATAGTGTTCCGTCAAAACGTACGGTTATAAGAAATGTGCCGTGAGCATAAAAAGGTTGAGAACCACTGCTCTATCGTATCGTTGGAAAATAGTTATCTGCTGTTTAGCGTAGCCCTGAGCAGTGCATAGTAAACGTCGTGTATGATAAAGTATGCACGCGAACATGATTTCAAGCGCTCAGTCGTACCTACATAATATATAGATACCTAATAATAATAATAATAATAATATGATATCGTGTTTAGACGACACTACACTGATCGATTGGTAAAATGGCAAAACTCTGAATATTATATAACGCATAAACGTACCAATTCAACAACGCATAACTACGACTGCGATAAATATAATATACGACTCTCCGACGATCGACGAATGTCATCATATATGATGTGGGCAAGAGGGTGGCAGGATAATCGAAAATTGCTCACGGCGAATACCGAATTTACAGAATATGAAAGTATAGATAATTTTCAGTTTGTAAATTATGATTTTATTCAAAATTAATTTTAGTGGAAGATAACCCAGTTAAAAAATCAATTTAACTTTTAATATTTGAAATGTAAACGAATAAAAACTAAATAATTATAATAATAATAAAAAAAAAAAAGAAATGTATAATTGTAAATGTAAAATAGTCATAAATTATAATATTATTAATAAATTTGACAGCGTTATGCGTAGATAATAGACGACCTTTTTTTTTTTTTTTTGAAAATACGAATTCCATAAGCTGTAATTATTGATGGCGAAGTAATAACCGTAACCCTCGACGAAGTTATTGAAATAAAAAAGGAGTAAAACAACATAATAATGACCGATGTATTTCGATAAATCTTTGACAAATCCTTTATTCAGCCCCGCGCACAACGAGATCCTTATCGTATTTAAATTTTTTTTTTATGATATGCGTGTGCTGTATAATAGCGTATGTAATACATTGTGACAGCGTAGTCATGTCCTGCATAATACGTGTACCGTGTATGTACGACGTATTATAATATATTGTTCGACGTTCCGACGTGGACCAGAGTGCCGACAGTTTATTTATTATTGTTATTATCAATCGACAGAGTATCTACACGGCCGTATAGAATGGTTTACCAACATGACAAGTATCAGGTACCCACTGTGTCGTCGGAGGAATAATTTCAATTTGCGGACGAATTCTTCGGGAGACATTAAAAACGCGGTATATAATACGCACGCGGCGGTGTACGTATAACGGTTTGTAGACGATGCGCGCTTGATCTCGGATAAAAAGTTGAAGAGATCATTAATGTATATACGTATAATATTATATATACGCGGGTATTATGCGTGCACGAGATATTTCAAGTACGCGGACCGAAGTTGCCTGCTGCGTTTGGAAGGAAGAAAAAAAACAACGTAAATATAATATAAATAAGTTTTGTGCACGGTGCATTTTTTACACAATGATAATATTATGATATATTACATTATATATGTATATGTATATATATACATAATCGTTATCATTATTATTATTATTATTATTATGATGACGATTGTAACGTCTCGCGAGTCCTTATACGCCGCGCACTTTCTTTAATTAACTACACCGTAAAATGAAAAAGTCCGGACAGTTTTTTGTTCGATACGCGAGTTTGCGTTGCCTGCAACGTCCGTCCGTACCGCTTCGATCCACATAATATTATATTATGATATACACTATATTGCCATCCGAGACGTGTACGCATACAACGTCTGCAGAGCGTCGCGTGTGACCGTCATACACATTGTGTACAGTGCACTAATGCGTTGACATGATCGCAATGCGCTTTATGGCCATACAGATGATAGTGCATTGAAACGTTATACGGTTGTGATATTTGCATTAGTCAAACAAAATACGTGTGTAACTGCGCTAAGGTTTGGAAATAAAAATTGATTTATTAATGAAGATATTGCAGGCGACCGAAAAAGGTAACGCGAATAACATTTCGCAAAGTTTGAAAATACAATTGATTTGTAAACCAAGACGTCGGGACCGCAAAAGTTAGGTACCGTGTATAGATTATTATCATCTATCGTTGTTTAAAAAATTTATTTTAAAGTTGCTGAGTGAGTATATTTTTTAGAAAAAAAAAAATGCCCTCGACATCTGGTAAATATAATATTTTATTAGAATATCATACGCGCGCGTTTCGAAAATTAATTATCAGCATCGGTATTATCGATTAAACTCTATTTTCACATCACTGTTACGATTGGCATATTATTTGTACACCGATTAACGAGTGCGAGAAAATCTGATACTTAATGATATCGATACCGCACCTTAAACATGACATAATTTATGATATTCCGGTCCGTCCGCCACAGAGATTGCAGCATACATTTCGTCTGCTGTCGTAATTATTTAAAATTTGATCACCTTTTTAAACCATTACATAATGACAACACGTACGATAATTAACGTTAAACAACAAAATGTACAATTCATAATTCCTAGATAATATAATAATATATATGTATAGGTACTCGTGTTGCACTTATAATTATAGGCCCTCAAAGTATGTATATAATATATTGTTGTATTATATAATAACATTCGATAAATGATATGCTAAAGTAGTTTTTTATTTTTTATTTATTTATTTATTTTTTTTTTCTAAGTAAAACCTAAATTTCTTATTACAAAATGAGCTCAGCATTACGACGCAGAATCGTATCGATTTCGTATATAGTGTTGTACGTGCCTTACATTGTGATTAGATTGTTATGTGTATGCGTATTATATATTTATAGGTATGGTAACACACTCGACCAATAATAATTGTTTCAATATCGCCCATCTGTTATTATTGCACGAACGTCGCTAACGGACACCGGACTGTAAAATAATACTATATACACACAAGTCCACACACTGTGAATACTTATTTTCATTTATATACTAATAACAACAATAATAATGTAACAACAACGAACGCGTACACACGATAACCATTGATATCGCATACGGTAATATAATAATAATATATGCGATCGAAACCAACCGTTGGTACGTATACGTACACACACTTCACAATATTATGTGAACGTTATAGCGTATAGCGTTCGGGGTAGGTATATTATGTTATTATTATCATGTTTTTTAGCAAGGTCACGCGACCTGACCTAAATAATAATTTAATATAATACGCGTTATATTCGTTTCTCTGATTGCGCTCGGCGGCAAGGCACACCGCTTAGGGTTAACTTTAAGAGAGTGTTTCAACGTCAATCGTTCGCCTATATACTCGCGCGTTACGGGTATTTTACAGGTATTAACGCAACAATAATTCGCAACGCAAATTAAACATCAATCGATCGACGACAAACATATACTATAATATATTGCCAGTACTAAATATATGTTGTTGTTATAATATTACGAGTGGTATATAAATAATATTATTATATACGTCCAAGTCTTTTTTATGTAAGAATGCTGCACACCGCCATACGATTTTATCGTCATCACCGTCGTCGATCTTATATATATATATATATATATACATATATAATACCTAGAACAATATACGTGCTGACATAGTTTTCACTACGAGTGGCGGCGAGTCACGATGAGCAATATCTGCAGTTATGTCATTATAATATTTTAATGTTATGTATAGTCATAGATGTAAGTTTGATAAATTTATCGGTTATAGTTTAAGCAGAGTAAGGTAAATTAACGTACTCTCGTTATAGATGCTAGTGTACATAATATATATGTCACATTTTCAATTTTTCTAGGTGTAAATGTCTTTTTCTTTTTTTCTTTTTTACAATTTCAATAACTTTCGTTCATAGTTGAGAAATATAAAACAACTATAATGTTTAAAATGGTAAGATTAAAAACGAAACTGGTTGCTTGGTCGTCTGTAGAAATAAGAAATGTTTACTCGTTATTTGTTTAAATAATATTAAACATGGACGCGAAACAATTCAGCCAAATTTACCGAGCATGTTTTCACGATAAATGATAATATAATATTTATATTTTACATACCTACCTAACAGAGTGTACCTATGTATGTAATATGTACTGTAAATGATCATTTTAATTTTTTGTATTTTGATTCAAAAAAATATCGTTTTCTACTCTAAAATTCACGAACAATGTGAATACATAGAAAGGCCTTTATGATAAATTACTTTGAAGGTTCGTTTTGGGGACGAAAAAACATAATATTTTATTATTATTGCTTTTTTTGTAAAATAAAATACGGTGAAAACTGAAAATACTTAATTATTATGTAAATTATGTTAATTAATTTTCATGTCGAGAAAAATTACTTGCACAGTTTTAATATAACATTATATATATATATAATATAATATTTATTTATTTATTTTCTGTCATGTCTAATAATCGTAAAATAAATGTTTTACATTTTAAAGCGTATTGTACACAAATCACTGGAAAAATATAATATCAGAATACCTTAACGAACCCTCAAAGCACTAATTAAAGGTAGGTACTTATCGAATTATGTTTACAATATAAATTATATTATTAATTTTTTGTGGATAATATTATTATTACTGTTATAATATAATTATTCCGAGCTACTTATCTCTCGTATACAGTTGACAAAGTTAATTAATAAACAACGATAAAAATGCAATAGGAGTACTTAAATCTCCGATAAATGAGTAAGTAACTGCATTAATAATAATTTTGCACGACATTTTTAAACGCACGCTTTTACTTTTAAACTACTGCAGTGGTGGACGGTGAATCGACCTCAGCCAATATTTTATAATATTATTTGTTTAAACAGTGTTATACAGCTACGCGACATGAATTGCATACACACCAATCCTCACTCGAAAAATAATATTAAGTATAATTTTATTATTTTTATATCTACTCTAAGACCTTATAATTTGTTGGTAGGTTTATTGTATGCTTGACGGTTATGTGTAGTATTTTCTGATCTGCCATTGTAAAATAATATTATGGTTTTTTTCTTTACATCATTAAATTGCTGTGATATTAGAGATCATAAAATAAGTCTAATGTTTGTATGGATTTTATAATAAAGGAATTATTTAATCAAAATGTCATAATTTTTTATACTATATTGATCAATTTTCATCCTGTGGTTTGTTATCCTCGATCTATCTAAAAACGTAATTTTGAGATTGAGCATGGATCTTAACATCTTATTGATACTCGTATGTTTGCTTTGATTCCAACCAGAAAATTTGTTCACCTATTTAATTTAAGAAGTAGTATTCATCGTTAAATATTTGCCGAATTTTAAATAATTAAAGACAAATTTAGATAAATGGTCTGTCATCAATAATAAAATGAGAGTAATCAATATTTTTTTTCATTATTTTTTCCAAAAATAATAAAAAATTTTAACTATTATTTTAGTAACATTAACTTCTTCAATCAAAATTACAAGCTACCTCAACTAATACTGGTTTTATTGTTAATATAAAAAGAGCATCAGCTCTCTTAAAAAAATGTATAATGTGTTCGAATTTTCGAATAGGCTAGACTTTTCCGACTTTAAATTACCGGAATAATTATATTCATACATAGAAAATCAAATATTTCACAATGAGAAAAAAAATGCAAAATAAATTCAATTTCGGATATCCCTGTTAATCACGCACTGGACAACATACGTATAGTTTATTTTTATTATTAGTCACCATATCTATATTTTTCCGTTATTTTTGTTTTAGAATATTTTATATTTTGGGAGACGTTGGTTTTTTCGTTTGTCAGTCCATTTAATATAAAACTACATTGTGCAGTTATTTTCAATATTGAAAAGTCATAAACCATATATCGTAATTACTCTTCTCCTTATCCTCCCGAAAAATCTAAGGTGCGCAAAATTTTATTTTAAGAGTTTGCAGCCTGTGCGCATTTTAGTGTTGGTCTTTTTCAACTACCCCACAATGCTATCTTTTTTTCTCTTTCATAATATATTAAACGTTGTTCACCACACTCATATTTATTTGTGTGACTCAGAATTCGTATCACGTGTTTGTGGTCGTCCTTATCGCGGGCCCTTGACCGAAGTAGAGCTCTGGATATACGCACGTCTGAGTTTGGCGGCGAGCGCACTCTAATGGGTGGCGGTCGGAGGGTGGTGAAGCGTGTGACGTGGCAACCAGTATTTTAACTTGGCCTTAAACTTCGTAAGATTCCAGATTTGTATTTCATAAATTATTGTTATATGTTATATTGCTTTTTGTTATTATTTTAAATGAATAATAATATTCTAATGAGTAATGTTTAAGTGAGTGTATGTATATTTTCATCAATTTACATTGAGATGCTGGTTTAAGGTATACGGTGTACCAATAATTTTAAGAATGCGAATATTATACTAAACTATATTTCCAAATTATAAAATATTTGATTATTTTAAAAACTAAAACCCAACACATTTATACGATCAAAACTCTATTTTGGAATAGTTGTCACAATATAATATTAATATACTCACGTAGCATAATAACATGCAACAAATAATCTCATTTCTGTATTTATTGCTCTCTACATTAATATATCGCAATTTATTTTTATTTCTATAACACACTATTCAAAAGTGATAACCTTTAACCAGCTCGCAGATTAAATATTAGTATCGTGTAAATAATCGCGTTATTATAATGTCAGTTTAATAACGATTAATATATTAATTTCAGTTTTTATTATTTTGGATTCGAATTATTGCATATATATTGTACCACTGTGTACGGCTTATAATTTATGAACAGTGATTTTATGTATTTATATTTTAATTGTGTGTATGATTTTAGCAGGTAATTTACTTCAAATTCATTGATCATAAAATAACAGTAATCACAAAGTTATTAAACGTAAATATTTTACAAAAAACATGAACTTTTTTTTCATCGGCAAGGATTTACGACCGAGTATAATATACTCTTCCTCTATTGGACTGACTTGATCTGGACTTGAAAAACGGAATTTCCGATAAAACTGTAACTAAGCAAGCGAAGAGGACGCATATAATCATTTTGTTCCACGCATATCGTTATTATACATACTGTCGGCTTTTCGTACCTAATTATTTAGTAGGCAATATAGCGCTGTAAAATACCACCAACTCAGTTATTTTACTTATTCACTCGCTCGTGTGTGTACTCAGGATCTCTCCGCAAAACACCACCGGTCTGTTGTATACCATAATATAGCCCACTCTACTTCATACTATATATTATCATTATCATTATTATTATACCTTCACCGGGGCGTAAACCACGTATTATACGACGCACGTATATAACGTCCGACGAACCGAATTTACGGGAAATGGGGTGAAACATCTTTTTTGACAGTTAACCGCGTATAAAATATATATAAAAACGAAATATCCGGTCGATACGAATGGAAAACCGTTAGTATATGATAATAATATTTGCTCGCGAATACGCGTATTTCGTTAGAACCGATACCCCGAGTCCAGTTGATATATCTGTCTTGGTATAAAACTGATCAGAAAAATATATTCGTTGGGGGACGTTCTGACTGTGTTATTTATATATATGATATTAAATTTGTTACATGCGACGGTTTTTTAAGTGCTTAAATTAATTTTTATATGATATAGTATTAAAGAAAATAATTACCGCTGCAATCATTCGTGGTCAGACTAGGAAGACAAAGCGCTACTGCTAAGTTAGATTACGATAGTGAACATCATTACTGAAGATAAAGAACGACTGTAGAAATGAGGAATTATCGTCAATGATTTTTACACTACTCCGCGTATTTCTGTAACTTTAGGTTAAAAACAGAATAAGCCACTTGAATTCACTTAGTTTTCTTAATCCATGTTTGATTATGTTTAAAGATATTCATGAAAATGATAGAAATTCAGTTTTTCTGATGATACTTTAAACGGTGCTGACAATATTCATTTTATAGTCTAACAATAATGAAAAATGAAACGTACAACAATAATTAAGCTATCTTGTTAAGAATACATTATTGAAATTTTTTCTTGGCATTTATAAGATAATAATATGGAAATAAACCAATATTTAGTGAATTTATTAAATTATCATTTAAAATAAATTCAAGTTATTGAAATTGTAATTATACAAATCATTATATTAATTCTATATATTTTATGCAGTCAATTTTTTTTTAGTTCATACAAATAATTATATAAATTAAAAGAAATATGTGATAATGCTATAAATTAATGAGGAAAGCCGGGTCATAGATACCTAAGAAACCATGCGTTTAGACTATTTGGATTTGATTAAATAATAGAAAAAGAGTCTTGTCTTGCTTTAAAGACCCACAGAATAGGATATAAAATATCAACAATCTTAGAATAGAAGGTGCCTGTTTGTTTTTATTTATTAATTCCAATCAGTTATCTCCCTAGGGTTAGTGTAATTTTTAAATATTTATGAGCTGCATAGTTTTCAGTCCTAAATACCAGGTTATATTATGTATTTACACACGGTATCAGTGGTAGTCTCAAAATGTCTGAATCGGTTCTTTGGTTGTTTCGTAGGGTTATCTTTGACAATCAATAAAATATAAGTCACTTATCAATATTGATTTTTGTTCACTATTATGCTTTAATAAAATAAGATATTTCGTTAAAAAAAATTGATTAAGTCTTAAATTATTGTAAACAAATAAAAATTAAATATTAGCGTTCAGTTTTATTAAATTTTAGTGGAATTATTAACTGAATAATAATTTGGAGTAAAAAATGCCGATAAACACACGTTTTTTCAGAAAAATTATATACATCACAAATATATTAAGAATACACAAATTTATTGTTTATATTATTGTATTGATATGATTACGATTTCGGAAAATTTATTTTTTGAAAATGACCTGTTTTCGTTTACCTACGTTTCATGAAATTATTTGAGGTGACCCTATCCGTCCGTTTAATGTACACACTGTCAGCGCCATTGTTTTCTAAATTAATATTTCAAATTGCCAAGTTTCCGGGAAGTGGTTGGCCATATTAGAAGCCTCCGGGCAATTCATTCGAGTTTCAAAGACTGTTTTCGCTCTATAATAATAATAATTTTATAATTTTCGTGTTATTCTTTAAGCGAATTAATTTAGCGTTTTTTCACCCGTCTTCCAGACACCGCGACAGCAGCAGCAACAATGTAAGCGCTATTAATATATTTCCAATTACGATATAGGTACAATTTAATATTGTACTGTTGGAACATCATATCTATATAATTTTATGGTATCATCTTTTACAAATGCGATTATAGTTAAACGTTACAGAATACATTAATAATAAATACTAATATCTTAATATCAATTGGATAGTACAGGTGAAACACTCGCTTTGACACCCGAGTTTTGGATTATACCTACTAATAGTAATAAATAATAATTATGATATTAATGTTATATTAAACGATCGTAATATTATAAACAACAACATATCTAACGTATAATAATATTATGGTATATCGTGGTAATTTAAATATTTGAGCGATTCGAAAAGGCATGAAATAATAATAACCGTTTTGAGAATCTATTACGTATATCGGTAACCGATAACGGCGGAGATAGATATCGCACGAGACCGTCCGTAAAGTGGCGAAAACGTCTCGCGAAACAACGAGACGACGTCGAGACAATAATATACAATAATAATAATATTATTATTGCGGTAGCGTTGGAAAACATTTATAGAATAGTGACGGTCTATTAAACGACGAAAGCCGAAAGTCATAAAAATAACACTTATATAATACGTTTTTATACGTTTAGTATGGATCAAATTCGTATTGAATTTACGGCGTATCGAACCACCTGCTGTTATCAATCATCGCGTACCAGTCGGAGTATCACACTTATAATTATTATAAAACAATAAACAAAAAAAAATTACAAGAAAAAAGTAAACTCGACGAATCTCGTTCTTTACAAAACGACGACGACAACAACGATAATAATGATAATAATAATAATAGTATTATCGTAACGTCCGAGCGGCGCCGTAAGTCTTCGGCTCTAGATTATAACCGCCGCGGCGATAATTACCAGTAACAGCGTTGCCGTGCACGTGTCCGGCGACAAGTTCGCGCTCCGCGAATTGGACACCGGAAGTAGTATGTCGACCTCGGCGATTTTCAACACGGACAGCAGCATGTTTGTTTTCACTTGCATGGCTTGAGTGGTGACCATATACGAGAAGTTCTTCAAAATCTCGAAACACGCCATCTGCGAAAACGACACGTACGTATATAATATAATATGGTTGCGTATCAGCGCGGGTTATAATTAAAAATATGTATAACTATAATAATATAACATTATTTTATTATTGCGAATGACAGTGTACGGGGCGATCGTTTTGCCGCGGACCTGGTCGGACGAGAATGCGAGCGATTTTTGAATAACCATTATGAGTAGCAAATAATATGTAAAACCAAAAGTCCCAAATGTGTTGTGTAAAACGTCTAATATTGGAAACAAAAAATATATGATAGATAATTCATAAGGTAACATGAAAATCAAACAAGTGCGCGGATAAAAAATCACTCTGTATACGGCAGTATATTGTATGTGTATTATAATATACGTATATTGCAGTAGTGAAACGCGGCGATACGATAATAGTAATAATTATAGAATTACGTGATCGTTATCCGGAAACCACGATGTAATGTACCTATACGCATATAATATTAAAATTTATAATAAACAGGGAGTTGTTGTTATGTTTTGTCCGTTGACACGCTATTGTTATTAAAAAGCTTATAATTTTGAATTTTTATTTGTTATATATACATATATATATATATATATATATATGTTTGTGTGTACCTATAAATTCAAAGACGTGATAAACATCAATTGTGCAACCTTATAATATATATTTTATAAAATCGTAATTTTTCACTATTTTAAGCAAAATAATGGTAAAATCACTATCAATTTTCGATTTTTATGAGCTCTTTTAGTTATTAAATTATTATCTGAATCAAAATTTATACTTTTAGAAAAAAATTGTGTGTAAATTTTAAGTGTAAAAAATAGTGCTTATTCATATTATATACATACCAGTATATTTAAAAGAACTTAGTGTTTGATAACAGTTATGAAGTGATTATAATTATAAGGATTTAAAGTTTTTGATAGCAGTCATAAAGTAAGTATAATAATGTTAATCTCGTTAACTATCTGATGCTGCTTTACTTCAATAATATTAATTTTAAAATAATAGTTATTGATAATTAATGAAAACAACATTGTTCATTTAATATTTTATATTAATAAATAAATAGAATGCACTCCATCACATTCAGTCCTCGCAAGTTTACATATAAGGGCAAGAGATTAACGCACACTTGATTCCTAAAATTTAGGGGAACTATAAAAATCATGATATGCCATGCATATTACGATGTAATTTTCTAAAGCATTTCTTTTTTTGTTTTATTATGTTCATATATTTTTCTAATAAATTCTACGATAGTTAAAATTCATATTAATCAGTGATTTGTCAAATCATAGTTTTTTGTTTTTTTTTCTGTATGCCTACGGTTGAACACAAAAAAAAATCATGTGTGTGGTGATACTACTGTTTTGTAGCATTGTTATCTTATGTAAAATATGTGCAGCGTAAATTCTTGTATTTTTCTGAGTACAATATATTAAAAACAGATCATTTACAACGAGATGATTCTCCTGTTTAAATTATTGAAGAAGATGTGTCATCTTTATTATAAATTTATATTTATTACTCCAAATGGATCATAAAACTTACTATAAAATTTCTCAGAATTGTTTTATGAATGCTATGATTCATTATTTTTGATTTCAATATTAATATTACAACATAAAATATGTAACGCACTCATCGCAACAGGCCACTATTTTCGATGCCTCGAAGGAATGTTATTTAATTCATTTTAATTTTTCAATTTTGAAATGCAGAACATTAACGCTCGTTCGTTCGATGAATTATAAACTGGATGACAGGATGACAAGATCAAGCTAGAGAATTTCGGTGAAATGTAGAAGATAAGGAAATCCCTCAAGATTAAGGTTCAGAATTTATGGAAGCAAAAATAGGCGAGCATTTCTTTTTCTTTTTTTTGTATGCGATCTGATAATAAATTATTATCAAACAACTATAATACATACATAATATACCGTTGCGAATCGATCAAATAATAATAAAAAATTCAGTCGGAAAGCTCGTAAAATACAATAAAATGGCGGTTGTGGTACGATCAATACAAACGACGAATGCGTGATAAATATACGGGCGTGATATTACACAACGACTTGTAAAAGTGTAATATTATTATAACGAAACTTTTCCGAAGAGTACTTGTGGACAATATCATATCGAGGAATTCAGAGTATAGTTCAATAATTGTTTTTCAGTTCATAGCATAACGTTTATCAATTTCAATGACAATAAGTCAATAATAATAATGTCACTACACAGCATCTACAGTGTTACTGAACATTGCCGTCGGAGATACAGTAAATTGTTATACCAATGAACCACGCGGTTTTTGCTAGAAGAATATGAAAAAAAATAAAAATACGTGCAATACACAATATTATTATGAGTAGTGAATACAGATCCGGTGCACCCTGACCACTAACCTTAAGTACCAGCTACTTGTTGGTTAAGCTGTTTATCATTAGTTTTCGGTAAAAGTAAACTGATATGAGTATTTTTTTTTTTTACGTTTTAATTTATTTACGATTTTATCAGTTCAACATAACAAGAACGATAGCATTTTTTAATCTAATTTTAAATATATTCAGTAATAAAATATAATATTCAATTAAAACTAATTCCTAATTGTGATTATTTTTTTTTTTTTTGTTATTATGTTTTTAATTCTATCGCTGAAATTTAAAAAAATTACCTACCAATAATATAAATGTCACTCGTGCAAACATTTGATGAGTGTATAAACAAGTTTATTTTAATTCATAAACAAGTTTACTTTGCATCGGTTGAATACATTTTTCAATTTATTTAAATTATTTATAACAATAAAGCATTTGAATCTTTTATAAATTTGCCGGTTTCTAATAGAACATATTAAATAAATAACAATTTTAAATATAAAAATATACTACCAGTGATATGCAAAATAGAATTGTTTATAAACGCAAACATCTTTACATTTTTAAATTGAAGTATAAAAATGGTATACCATAATATATTTTTATATCAAGCGTTTAAGTATTTTTTTTTTTTATTAAAAATTGATATGGTTTACCAGGGTCTTAAATTCACGCAAGTACATAATATAATATGATTAATATTATTTGAAAAATATTCTCATAACCGTATTAATAAAATGTAAGCATACATATTTAATAATGCAGGAGTTAAAATCAAACTGGCACGTTTGACTACACAATTAATACACGATAAATAAAATTAATATAATATAAAACACTTGCGTTGTAAATATGACTAAAAAAATCGATTTCCAAAACCAGTGATAAATTTACGGGAACTTAGGAGCCAAATTTCCTATGGCACAAAATGCACAGTACCATTAAGGGACAACTGTGCTTGATGAAAATATTTTCAAAGCTCAAGTGTTGTAATTGTTCAATTTTATTTTTATAGTACGTTGCGTTAATAATTTTACAATTTAATATGTATTAATAAATGTTTAAAAAATAATATTATCAAATAAAATACAAAAAGTAAAATGTTGATGGGTTTGAGTTTTATAAACAAAATATTATGATATGACTTATTTGGGGACATTAAAATTTACCAAATTACTCGGGAGGGAGATTGTTTAAAGTAAACCTTTATGTTCTATGTCTATCTTGTTAAAATATGTTATCGGAAAAGAGACACTACATTACTACAATGAATGTGTGCCCGGAGCACTATGTTTCTAATTACGTATATATTATGACTTAAACATATGCGATATGGGACGATAAGTTGATATATTTACATTAATAACAATATATTATATGTTTTATATTGTTATAGATTTTGTCATAATACTCTGCAATATTAATGACGAGTTACCAACACGTACGTTACCAATATAATAAACCTATTTTGAAAAATAATCCAGACTTTGTTTCCATCGCCAAAACGAGACTATATTATTCGTTGTACAATTTTATAAATATCAGCGATGCACTACGATTTAATATTTCGATATCAAACTAATAATCTGATATCGATATGACTAATTTATCAAAAGTGCATGGATATAAATTCGTTAGAATTTCTTTTTTCTATTTATTTAAGTTTTGTTTGACTGTAAACCAATGTCAATTATCGTCAAAAAACGATAAACGTATTATGACTACATAATATTTTAATAAGTAGTACTTATTATGATTTCGGTCAATAAGGCCCCGTAATGAACGTATAATCGTAGTTAAGCTTTTATAATTATTCTCGCCTTTTCATTGTTTACATCGCGTTTTTATCCGTTCTTAAAAGTTATAAGCAAAACAGTTATTTTCCTTTATGAACTATTTTCCAAGAAGAAATAATTATACAAAACATAAAGGTATATCTATGTTAGATGAAATGTAAATAATGTACCTATAATTTAATACTCATTATTTTAATTATTAATTTTTTCCTTATTATAATAATATGTACATATTTTTTTTATACGTGTAACGTGTATGTACTTCTAAAAAGATCCATTAATTTATTTGTTAAGAAGCCAATATTATATTGCTTTATAATTAAATAAATTAAAAATAAATCGTTATGTTATGTAATAGTTTTTCATTCTTGATCGTTACTTAAAACTGCGTTCAGTATTTCAATGTTAACAAAATGTTAAATACATGCATTGTATTATTATTATGTCATATTTACTAATTAAGATTCACTCATGCATAATATTATAAATTTTTAATAGATTATATTATACTTTGATGTATTTCAATAAACCCAACTTGCCAGATAACTGAAAATGAACCTACGACAGTGGTGTACCAAAATCGTCTATTCATAACGCCGTGTTAGTATAACATTAGATTCTAAATATTAATTAGTTCATAAAATGAGTCTATACTAAAATAAAAATACATAGTTCATATATTAATTATATGTTAGCAGAAATACAGAAAAACTTATTATTTGAGCAACACTGCAGGCCTATAACACTTAGTTTTCGACACTGACTATTGATATAAATTTAGAGAAATACTCTAGTATTTTTATTTTATTTTAGATTCTGAACGGAGTGATGAATGTATTGATTTTACAATGATGTGTGTTTTTATTTTTATTTTTGTGTCTGTTATCACGCTTTGGAATAGTAATAATGCTTCAAATTTTGACTTCAGTCCCTCTTTGAATGGGAAAATTCATCGTCGGGAAAAACCCTGAAAAAATAACGGAAAAAAGGGAATTTTCACGCATAACCATTTTTCGACAAAATCGATTTTTTGATTTTTCTATAACTCAATAAAAATCGTTGTAAATACTTGAAATTTTCACTAAATGTTTATATTATGGTTATCTATTTACGATTAAAGTTTCAAAATATTTTGACATTTTTTAAGCTACTTATAGACAATTGAAAGTTTCGATTTTTCTAAGTTTTTTTCTTAAAATGCCGATAAAAAAAATTTGGTTATCTAAAAAATCTTTAAAATTTCATACAAGTTTTATTATAAGTTGTACTTATCGTAGTAAAAAAAAATCAAAAATCGTTAGTCACCATTTTTTTTTATAAGCATTTAAAGTTCAAAAATTTACAAAATATGTAATCCATCTCTACTATACAGCAGAGCGATACCCACTTTTTTACTTGAAAGTTACTTTCCTTTAATCTCCGAGTAACGTATAAACGAGTACTTTATCTAACACCGGTAACGACGTATTTGTTATTGTTATAATATATTTAAATAATGTCGTCGCAGTTAGTATTACACTCTAGCCAACGAAAACGAGTTACTTCATTAGGTCCCCGTGACATTTGTCAAAATATTTGTTATGTGACTAGCGACGTAATAAGTCTTTGAACTTGCCATTGCCTCAATCGGATGTATGTCGTACGCACATAAATGAACCGTACCCGCCGAATTCGCTTTTTGAATACCTAGGTATGCGTAGTTATTATGCGTACATTTATACAAATAACACGAAATACCGCGTAAACGGTGACAATCAACGGTACCCGTCATAGGCGATATAACGCTCAAACGATTTTGATACACGAATCGGAAACGGAACACGTCCCATTGGCGAAGGGAGATCGGTGAAATTTATGATGCTTCGTGACTTCACCGCAATTGCAGCCCTTCCGGCTCGTAAGTACGTCTTCGGTGGCGAATGCGTTTCGAATACATTTACCTGCACTGCAGCTGAAGGTTTTGTTTATTTTACCGATGTACACCAGCACTGTACACAAAGGGGAGGCGGTAACGGAAAAATTCGTCATACAGAGGTCTGTTGAAGAAAAACCAGAGTTGGTAATTTTAGTTTATAACAACAATTCGTAATTATCGGCGAAATTTACCTAATATAAAAAAGTCAAAGGTTCGAAAGTTAATGAAAACAATAAAACTGACTTAAGTTAGCGAAGGAAAGTCAACGTTAAGAACATTTAATAATACTTTAATAGTTAACAAACAAAATATTTAACTCTTAAAGTTAAAGCGAGAGTTCAATATTAATCCAGAGAAAAATATTAAATTGATAATTGTATACAATAATCATTTTTATAAATTATTAAATTAAGGAATACAAATTAAACTTGTATATTTATATTAAAAATTATTATACTTGAAAATTATTTAAGATGACGCTTAGTAAAATTTTTGAAAATACATAATTTTTCTTTGGGAAACTACGTTGTTTTAATAAATTAATAAAAAGCTGATATTAACTTCACGTTTATATTTATTATAGTATTGAAAAAATTTATAAAATAATGGTTTGTTTCTAAATTACAAAAACAAAAGTGTTGATACTAGTATTTTAATTTAAAAATAGATTATCATGGTATTCGTAGTATTACACTAAACTTGATTATATCTTATTTTACCAATAGTACATTAGTACGCAGGTAGTCAGAATATATAAATGTATTAGTTATCCCGTAAATGTAAACTGTAGAATCCCTCAAGGAACAGTCCTAGGTCTCATATTATTTTTTATTTATATAAACAATGGTCTATTAATATCAAAATTGAGGGAAATATTATTTGTCTGGTTGATGATATATTAGTTCTAATTGAGCATAAAAATATATTCAAATTTTATAACTGTATAAATCAATGTTTTAATGATAAAAAAAACATGGTTAGATGATTATTTTCTTGAGATAAATATATGAATTTTCGTATAAACAAATTCAAGATATCAAAAAGTGGGCAAGTGATTATCGCTCACTAGAAATGGAGAGTAGATCACTGGTCACTATAATGGATGTGTTAAATTTGAATGTAATGGCAGGTATAATTGTATGCGAAAAACGATTCTGAACGGAGATAATTTGTCAGTTAATGATTTTCTCGATTTTAATATATTTTGTAAATTTTTGAACTTTAAATGCTTATAAACAAAAATGGTGAATAACGATTTTTGATTTTTTTTTTTACTACGATAAGTATAACTTATAATAAAACTTGTATTAAATTTTAAAGATTTTTTAGATAGCCAAATCGGTTAATATTAAAATTAACAACTTTTTAAGGATAATTTTAAGGAAATTTAAGCTGGTTATACTCGGTTAGATTCCTTTATAATGACTATGTTGTTCATAATTCAGTCTATACTGGTGTAATTGTGCTTAATTATTTTTATAATTATTAAATATCAGTATAACACTAATTTAAACATTGAATTACATTTTTGAACTTTACAGTATTTACGTATGAATTAAATATTAGAATTTAATTTAAAAATATTGTTAATTTTCAGGAAATTAATTAATGTTTAAAGATTTATATTTAAAAAAAAAAAAAGTGGCAATGACGTATTTTTGATATTTTTTAAATTTATAAAAATTGTAAAATTTTTATTCAATTTTCAAGTTTTTAACCCGAAAACAAAACTTTTATAGTGTATTCATGTAAATACATAATAATAACATAAGAATATCCAAAAACGTTTGAAAATGAATTCATTTTTATTAAGTGATAATATGAATATTTTATGTAAATTTCAAGTCTGCAAAAGCGGTTTAGTCGAAAATTGCTTTTACTTAAAAATTCTTATTATTCAATATATTTTTTTTGTTCTCCCCTTTCGTTTTCAAAAATAATAGGTACTATTATTATAATTTTTACCCTCCAAAGTACCAACTATGTTCAATGCTTTACCAGAAACTCTAAATTTGAAAATTGAAACAATTAATAAAAATTGTTTTCTTATAGTAAAATAAAAAAAAAAAAACCATAATAAAAATTTAAAACAACAAAGTTTAATGATTTATTTTGAGTATTGAGAAAACACAAGTGGTTTTAATGAAATCTAAATCTGTTTTCATTTAATTTATTTGATCATTGTTGATATATGTTTCAACATTAGATAGAACTGGTTTTAATATGGGTACCGAATAATACTTAAAGCTTAACGATATTTATTACTATTTGAAATTTGAATATCGATATCTAACTCAGATAACGGTATTATAATATATACAAAATTTAAGTATATAATTATTTTTTTTTCATCTTTAATCAATATTTGTTTTCTTAATATATATCCTACAATAGATATGTTTCACCATTCTTTAGATTATTGTTTTTTTTTTCTTAATAATAGATAATATACAAAATAAAATAGTTTACCTTTTATAATACGACATCATCATCATATATTATATATTATATACATTTTATATTAGTATGTTATACATAAATTATTTTTTTATTACATAAAATAAGTTTGATATGATGAATAGATTATTGGAATGTAGTGTGCATAAAAAAAATTATGGTAGTTTCGTTCAAATGTATTATACATTAATCAATAATATAGCATGTAATCACAAATTTCACTTTGCTTAATAAAAAAAAAAATTAGTAGTATGACCATTGTCTGACCCTAAATCTACCACTAGATTATACCACGTCTATAATATAATATGTGTACACAATAGTATTATATTTTAATAAATTCCGGTGTATGATAAAATTATATCTCCGTTAATAATTTTATAAACATCACACATTGATAGCTTACTATAATACCGTGTGTTTAGGCACTAAAAATAATTAAATTACTTCGGAACGTGTAATTTTATGAGGTATATAAAACCAATTACATTATAGTAATCCGTTTTGAATAAACCCTGACTAGATGCAGTTATAAGTGATTCCCCAATGGTTATTAAAAAAAAAAAAGATAACATTTTGAAATTGTGACGAAAAATCGAACAGAACAACCTAAGGATAAAAGAAACGTCGTGTCGTATTATTTGATTGTTTTATTATCACAACATTTATGTTTGAAATTGTGCTTTAATATTTAATGGAAATTTTGAATTAAAAACAGGACTAACGATCGAAACAATCGTGCTAATTTCGAGTAATAAAATTAAAGCTTATAAGTAAATTAAGCTAACATTTTTAATCATTATTATATCATTTTAAAAACAAAAATCGATACGTTACCAATAGATCAAAAAAATTGAGTATATTTATCAAAAACTTGTATTTTAAAAAATACTTAAAGTATAAAAAAAACTTAAAGGTAATAAATTAGTTATTGCATTTAATGATGATCATTTAATGATTATTAGCAATATAACATATGAAATATGTTGACAAAAACTGTAAACAGTGGTATAATATTTTCAAAAAATCTAAAATAAGATAAATGTGTAAGATAGTAAATGTTATGTATGTGACTTATAAATTTCAATATATTAAAAATCAAAATATTTTATGGTTTAATATTGATTAAGATATTATATTTTAATATTTTCATATATTTGAATGTTAAAATTAAAATAAATGTAAATAGCATGACACCTTGTAGACAAAAATGTAGGTTTTTATTTTTCGTAGGATAAGAGATAATAATATTTTAATATGTATTGTGTCGTTTTAATTTTTTTTGCGTGTTTCCAGAATTTATTCTATGATATAAAAACTGGTATTATTGCATTTAAATTTGAGAATTGAAAAGATTGGACATTTGAGTTATATGTAAATGTAAAAAACATTGGAAGTTTGTGTGTTTCTCCCTATAAAAGAAAAAAATATATGTATATAAAATTCATTATTTTATAACTATTCTACCAGCCACTGAAATACAGAAGCATTTTTTGACAACTCGATTTAGCTTTGTTAACTGTTTTGTTTTCTAGTTATTCCATGATATAATTTTCTACAAAAATATGAAATATAAAATTGTTTTATCAAGGAAGATTGTTTTTTTTATTTTTTTTTTTTTTGTTATAAAAACATACCTATTTCCAACTAATGTATATAGCAATCAGCCAAGAGGTAAAAGTATTGTACCCGTATTAATCATTTTACGTAACAATATAATAGAGGTGACAGTTTTATTAATAAAAGTTTTTATTGGAAAAATGAACGCATATTAATGGAGTAGTAATATTATAACATGGAATAATAAAATTTGCATATTATAAAATTTATTAAAATTAATAGGAAAAATTACAAAATTTAGTTTTAATCAGCTGATTAAAAAATTTTTTTTATACAAATAATACATTTTTGGCGCACTACTTTGGTGCAGTGTGCAGAACACTGGAATAATATTACCTATTAATTAATTAGATTTCCGCAAATACATTAGAATAGCAAACCTTCTCGAGAATATTAAGAGTAGTAAAATATAACTAGTATACAAAGAAATTTATTTTCATTTTTAAAAAAAATATTTTACACAGCTTTATACTGTTTACACGTGGTAAATGACCTAAAAACTAAAAATATTTCAACCTTTTCAAGTTTAATACGATATATACAACAATATTATTATTATACATATTATGTACGCGTAAAGGGCTTACGAAGACCAAAAAGTTTATTAAAATACAGTTCAATACAAATAGTTGTAATTATATAAACAACTTTTTAGTATTCTTTCTATAACAATAGGTACTTAAATAATGTTTATATTAGCATTTTTTTTTTCAATTAACATTTTTTAAGTTATATTGTTATAATTAACTATTTACCTATTTGCTAATATTACTTTTATCGTTACACCATAGCCGATATAATGTGTAGCTATTAGTTTTAATTTTTACTGTTTTGCACAATATATTCTGGTGACTGAAAAATGTTCACTTTATTCATATACGAAATTCATAATATAATTTGACCAAGACACTCAAAGGGTACTAACAAATGAATGTTATAATATACGATCGATATACCTATACATTGAAATAATTATGTTAACATTAAATTCAAAACGTTGCACAATACGAATTTTATCTAACATTGAATAATTTAGGACTACTATAATGGATTATAGCACGCAAAATAGTAGACTTTTGAGAGGCGTTTACAGTGAATTATAACACTAACTTATTAAATCTACGATGTTGTAATGACGATTTATTTTCGTTAATTTCGGAAGCTATGATAAAATGGTAAAACTGATAAAACTAAATCGTCAGTAGACTTCAAAATCCATACTTACTAACATATTTGTTATTTTTCAAAAGCATTGACCGACAAAAAGGTCACATATAAAACCTATAATCCAATAAGTCTACTCCAAACTAACTCCCAACTCTTAAAAAGAATTTACCTGTAACGGAATAAAACCGTTTTTAAGAATTATCCTACCTCATCATCTTATCCAACAAGTTATCAACTACCTACAACAGATATATGAATTATAGTTAACTTATTAACAAAACAATAAAAAAATATTGTTCAACCTGACATAGAACAACGAAAAAGTGTGGTAGGTACCAAAGTTTTTTACACAAACTTCCATTTTTACCATTTTAACTCTACAATGTATTATCATAATTTTTCACACTTTTTCAAGTACAAACAGTGACATAATATATACTCCTTAAAAAACAGGATTTTCTATTCCAAAGATTACACTTAGGACCTATCCTGTTTAACATATTCAATAATGTTATCCTACTAACTAGAAATGTATGCAATATGCGTACGATACCACTTTCGTAACACAACATATAAATCTAAAATATTCAATAAGTAACCTTAAAAAGTCCCTAGATCTAATATCAGAATGGTTCACAAAATTGAAATTAAATTCACTTTAAGCTCTACTAAACGTGAAGCAAACATATTTACCTGAGGTGAAACACAACTCAAATAACAATTCATAATCAAACATAAATTTGAATTATCAAGATAATTCAATTAAATACTTTGGATTCTTCCTTGGTAAAAAATGTTAAATGGGAATTACGTATAAATAAAAAATAAGTCAGTCACAGGGTCAATTAGGAATAGTTTATATATATATATATATATATGAATATACATTTTAAGACCCTAATAGACTACAGCTTAAAACTACAAATTAAATTCTCACGACTAATAAAAAAATAAATAAAAATAAAAGGATTACTCATATTTATGTCAACTATGAACTATTCATGCATCTCAAATAGAATATCATTATATTTAAAATCAATAAACAAAACGAAATACATTTATCAGAATATCTCAAAAATACAACGATTAATTTTAAGTGTTTAACCAGCATATTATTCACAATGCAACTGAAATACCATTCTTGAATATTCGAATCAAAGACCAAAAGAGAAATAAAAGATAAATAGCTGATTGAAACATTTGAAACAGCGTCTTACTCAGGACTCGAGATGTCCGATTTAATTCTTATCATCAACATCGAGTTCATTGTGTAAAATGTTATTCATTTACATAATATCTAATTATAGTTACCGTGCTATTTGATATATTATTATTATTTTTTTGTATATAAATACTTAATTAATTAATTTAAAATACATTTTAAAATACTTAATCAAAACATAATATCTTTGATCAATTATAATTAAATAAGAAGTGAAATTTGAAATTTAGTTCGATTCATAAAATTAAAAGCTGTAGCTAAAATTATTTGTCACAAATGAATAGCAACTGGATTAAATTGACAGAATATTCTCTATAAATCAAATTAAAAAAATATCGATGCTAGTCAGAAACATTAGAAAATTACCGTTTTTTTTTAATACTTGTTGTTAAACTTATGCTATTACATATATGTGATAAATAAATTATTTTATTGCGAATGAATTAAATTTCAGAATCATGTAAAATTGAACTAATAGTATTTAACGGTGTTTACTTTTACGACGCAGCCATCAACCAGCTGTCGTGTTTCCAAATTAGCGCCTAATGGTTATACGTACTCTATATTATTTTATTATGCATAATTAATAATAATAAAAAGCTACATATTATTGGTAGTTAATGTGCGTTATATCAGAGACTGTAATTTTACGCTATTTTCACGGTTAGCACTGCGTAATTATTGTTATGATTTCATTATTATTAATGGACATGACATGAATTTATCCGTGCATGTGAACGCGCGGGTGTGTGCATGAAAAATATTGCGGCAAACTTACATTATCTTGGAGAACGGAAGACCGGATATCCGTAGCATCGTTTTTGAGATAACCTCCAGTGGTAAGCTTCTGAGACGCTTTTCCCATTATGATCATATTCTCAAATGACATGCTGTGTAGTTGCAATTTGCATGTAGTCTGAAAACATATATTATTACCCTATTAACAACAAGGTGTAATATAATAATAATGTTAATACCACACAAGTTGCAACTTTAAAGTTTGTAACACATTATAATACTGTCGTTATGTGATATTATCATTATATTCGTATGTATGCAATTACATTAATATTATTATCACAGTATAACAGCCTTTGTGAAGCCGCCGAGAAATCGTAAACGCTAAAATAATTTAAAAGTATAAAATCAAAAGATTGTAAATTGCTTTATAAACACTTTAACAAAGGGCTCAAACTTTTTAATTAAATACGGAAGAATATTTAAATGACGTCAAAATTATCAATTTTTTTTCTTCTTTACTCACGGTTTAAAATATAATCCCTAGTGGATGTTAATTAAGTGGTGTATAATAGTGTGGCTATACTCGAGCCAGCGCAGGTACAAACACTGATCATATAAATACTTCGTGAACAAATATTATTCAAATGAACATAGTATAAAAATATAAAACCTATCGCTTGTACATCAAAGAATATTTTAAACTCGAAGTATACAAATAATTAACCAATAATGATCTACATCTACTCACCCTATTCGAATTTTAATTACATAAAAAGTAAAAAATTACAATTATTTAATTGAAAAGTACAAAAATCACTCTATCAGCCCTTAAGCCCTTACATTTATATATATATATATATATAGTAATGTAATAATACTTGAACCGACATTACTATTATTATACCCTTCAACCGTGTTTCTAGAAAAAAAATAATATAAATAATCGGATCTGTATAAATCCATCGTTGTTCTACTATATAGATATTTTAAACATTTTAACTAAAAAAAAGTCATGTCTAGACAAAATATTTGTTCGTCATCGCTGCTGTTGGGAAATATTATATTTTTGAATTAACTAAGAACACCGGTAGAAAGAACAGAAAACACCTAACAATAATAATAATAATAATAGTATAATATTGAATGCGATCATGTTTGACTTGAACTGTATGTCGGAATCAATAATGTATACTCTACGTAAATTAAATTATTTAGGTACGTTTTGTTTTGTTGTTTCATCGGAGTATAGTAAAAACAATCACATTAATTCAATTTAAAAGAGTGTTTCGGTTTGGCGGTAAATACCATTCTGCGTGGACTCAGGTTGGTCATATTTATTCTTCGGTTTACACCTAATTTAATCACTTTAACCACACGCTGAATGTCATAGTCAAACTGTTAAATCCAACAATCGAGTTTGGCAATTTACCCAACGTAATCAGTTACGTTTCAAGCGGAACGTCGCGCGTAAAATATATCGGTTATTGTGGTGTTTGGTTCGAGAATAATCTTACGGAACGCACACTCATTTTGATGTTAAAAGAAAAGCGAATTTCATCAAACTTAGTTAATAAAAATGTTTGTGAATGTGAATTGTTGGATTTATAACACGTCTACTGTTTCGTAATACTAAACGTGTGGCAATTAATGTATATATATATATATATATTAATAGCTCTGTTATGTTCGTTTAATTAAATTATAAGTGGGTAGTGTATGGTTTAATTGATGGAATATATTATGGTCGTATAAAACAACTCGTCAGAAAATTAACGGTATAAGGAGAGTAAATTAAAAATAGCATGAACGACATTGAAATATTTATGAGTAATGAAAATTGTGACGCTGTTACATGCATACTAGACAGCTAGTGTTTAGAAACCTAAATCCGTTTTTTTTTTACTAGAAATTTTTCGACATTTTAATCCCCAAAGACACTCGTTTTCACGATTCCTTCGGTTTAATTTGTTATCTGCACGGAATGTTTCGCAAACAGAAATCGATATTTGGCTTTTGTTTTCTTTCAACGTAATGAAGAGAAGAGGCAGTAGGATATCAATTTAATTTCTTTCGGTTACATTCCTCTCGGGGAACAGGACTGTTCGTGTATATTGGAGTTAAGGCACAGCGCTACAATTTACCATAACAAACACGCCTACCCAATATGGCAATATGTTTCACAAAAAAATATTTATTTACAACAATCATAATACATTATATTATTGCAAAGATATTATATAATAATATTATATTATAATATATATATATCAAGAGTGATTTTTTATTACCAAACACTCATGTCAAGTATTGACTTTTTTCATTTTTTTTTTTCAAAATATTTTGTTTTATGTTTTTATCAAACTATGAAATTTTTATTTTTTTTCACCTTGTTATTTAATATTGAAACCACTTTTGATTTTCAAATATCAATCTATATATGTACTAAATTAATAGGGCTATTTTTTTAATGAATTTTAACGTTTAAACTATTATTTTTCGTTAAATTTTTAGCGAGAAATAGCTTTTCACAGTTAGGTGATTTTCTAGTTTTATAATACTTCTTATTATTTCATATAAACATGTTTAATAAACTCGTTATCAACTATCAACGCAGTGATGAACATTGTACCTATAGAGTTACCAACGCCTCACGGCCGAAATAACCTGTATGACAAACATCTAAAATCCTTATACAACCCAACTTTAAACAGTTATAGCTCACTAATAGTTAAAACAAAAATAATAATTTTAACGTTAAAAAACAATGTAAGGCTATTTGTGACATTTTAAATATATGTTTTCATTAAAAAAATCGAAAGTTGATAGTGATTTCACTATTAAATATAAAGGTAAAAAAAATAAAAATGTTATATATTTTTAGAAAAGCACGAAACTAAAAATGTTGAAAAAAAAATTGATAAAGTCAACACTTTTTGAAATAACGAATATTTTGTGATACAAGAATCATCCTGTATTTATATTATATATATACATTATATATATTCATAGGACTAAAAATTAATATAACATACGATAATATATACGAGTATAATATTATTTATTGGTATATAACAAACTTTAAAAAATTATAATTTTGTCCTACTCTTATTTATTCTCGTAATATTTTTTTCTCCAATTACCCGAATTTCGTCTAATTAATTATTTTTAAATATGATTAAGAACCATATAGTTTTATTTTTTTTCAAAACTCAAAATAAAAAAAATTAATTATCGTTTTTGTGATTCTCGTGAATCTAAGATTGAAAATTCATAAAACTAATTTCGTTAGAACATTTCTTTGAATTTAATTTCATTTAATACAATTAAGTAATACGTTGTGGATATATATTTATATATCAGTACGTATGTATAATGGTTAAGTGGTTATGCATGATAATTATGTAGGTACATTGCAATATGGAAAACTTTATATTCAAGATTCATACACGACTCTAACTTACTCGTATGTAACTCTACCTATCGCACAATTATTCCATTCCATATCGCTATTGATCACGGTAAATATATAATATACATATTATTATTATATTATTATAACGCTATTATACTGTATAGTAATTATTAATTACTATTACATCTTACACTATAATACACACATAATATAGCATGCAATGTTGATCTTCAGGCTATATTTGTTTAACTAAAGATAGTAATAACAACAACAACATAATAATATATTACATGTTATATATTGCGATACTCACGTTAAACACCATGTGCTCTTGTATGAACTTTTGTATAGTGTAAACGATATCTTTTATCTCAAAGTTCATAATATCCAAACTTTTCAACAGCTGTTCGTCTTTTTCACTGTATCCCAAGAACAGAAACACGCCTGGTACAAGCGTATACGAACCTGTTTCGAAAAATCACACGTATTTCATTATTAAAATATTGTAAATTTCACTAGATTCAAAAGTTAACTAATTATTTATTTTTTATTTTTTGAGAGCTCTCAAAGAAGGTTACCCATTCTAAATAAAACAACATTATTTTATTCAATAAACAAAAATAATACTGTATTATGTATTTTAACAATTGAAGAATTAGCTCGTTGAAAAATTCTATAGTATAGAATATATTTTATTGTATGGCTGGATTATTAAAATATTCTTTTATTCCCTACAATCATAAACCTATTGAAATATTTATTGTGTTTACTTGAGTTAAAGTATTACATTTTATTTTATACGATGTTTCAATTCCCGGTTTTATATATACAAAAAGTGAAAGTTAAATAATTTTTTTGATTTTGTCAAAAATTATAAACTTATATATATATATATATATATATATATATATAATATTTATTAGTCGTAGCGAGTTGCAATACTATAACCTTTACAATAGTTTTCCCTTTGTTATCAACGAGTCATGTGAGACGTTAGAAAAAACAAGATAGTTTCTGAAGAATTATGTATAGTTTATTATTAAACAAAACGGAATAACATTGTTTTAAAAAAAAATAAAACTTAGAAAATAATGGATGTTTTATAACAGTTATAACTAATGGTATTTACAGTCAACAGTTATTTCGCATGATTACTAAATAATATTATGGCCATCAAATTCTATCCCACACCTACTTACCACACAAAGTAACGTTTAGATTAATCCCGGCAGGTTAAGTTAAGGCAGGGAAGCAAACGATTTTGATGTGGGTAAATAGATTTTCTGTTTTATTTTTTTTAGGTCAAAACGATAATAATCAAATGTTTTCATAATATCATACCCATTTTCGGTCGCATACAAATAAATCGCCCAACGTAGCACACGCAACGACCGCGAAATGCGATATACGCTGGCGACTCATGATGGTAGTACGCTATTTCCGTTTCACAAGGTTCGACTTCCACACAGATGGTCTGACAAGTCAAGCTTTCGCCGGTCTTGCAGTAGCACACCTCGGAGCACGAGTTGTCCTCCAAACTGTGTAGCTATAATAACAGAAAAAAAAAGAGTTCATGAGATTGTTGTTTATTATATTTTTAAGGTGTATCCGGTATACTTTACACAAGATACAATAGCAATTTTATCAATAAATGTATATATTTTTGAAAAAATCTTATTTTTTGGAATTAAGTGCGTTAACGTGTACCTACTAAAATATTTTACAATTCAAAACCAGTCAAATTTACTTATTTATTATTTAATAGTGATGCATTGGTAAATAAATCGTTTTTGACTTTAATTGTTAATTGTATTGTTAAATCCGATATGTTCGATCTGCATAATCAAATAAATAAGTGGAACTAAAAAAAAATATATCATATTTATAGTGTCGAACATACAATAAAAACACGATGATAAAAAAGTTCTAAGTGAAAAATATAAATTCACAACCAAAATGTTTTATATATTTCTGTTATTATAACTTTTTGTTTCTTAGCAGACATTTTTTACTTAATCATTTTTTTACGTTAAGTTTTGATTAGTTCAGTCTTAAATCCTAAATTGTTAGACTATACGTAGAAAAACTTTGGTAATTTTTAAGTATGACAATCATTAATTATGAAAGAAGATATCGCAGCTTAAAGTTTAAAATTAATCTCATGAACAATTCGCTATTTTAAGAACTTTTATATTTGGGCCCATGAATCATAACAAAATACAATGTTTAACACAATAGCATTAAGTGGCAGTGATACATAATTTTTTTTTTACCTTTTAAAATTTTGTGTCAATATCTTTTTTATTAAGTATTTTGTATTTTGAGTATATTATAAAATAATTACTTTTTTTTTTTTTAAATAATTATAGCTTAACTTTTCCTGCATGTGCAATACCAACACAATATTAATGATACTTACCCTAATTACGTCACCTTCAGACATGAATTGTTTGTTGTAGTGTGGCGATCTCTGCAAACTGCAACCTCCTATATTAACCAATTTTGATATTTTATTAGAAAAACTTTAAACTAGTAACATACAAATATTTATGTCGCTATATGTTTTTTGGTGCATTAATATATGTAGTTAAAAACAGGAAAAGGTACAATACTTTATAATTATATTCAAAAACATAAAGCTACAATCAAAGTTCAGTGTCCCGTAGAAAATCAACTCAATTTTTAATTTTAGAAAATAGTAATGCGATGCACTGTGCATGAAATTTAATTTGTATAGAAATCTATAATGATTCAAAAATGTAGGTAAGCACAAGTGTATAATGTAAACGGTTTAAAATTATCATAATTGGATACGAAAATATTGATTAGAACAAAATTTAGTAGTAGTAATTAGTAAACTTAATTTTTCATTTCAAATTATGCAAATGCAATACTCGATATATATTTACAATTGATATATTAAACATACAAATAGGCGACTTTTAAGATATAGTACAATAAATTGGGTTGGACGAACTGTCTTTCTGGGTTTTGTGGTTTAATTTCCATAATTATTATTTTGTAAGTAAAATTTAACACGAAGTCACTTGAACACTACTGCAGAGTGAACAATTATTAACTCACGCAAAGGAATTTGAGAGGCGAGAGAAAGGGTAGTAGATGCAGTCGTCGAAACCGTGCTGATGGATGTTGTCACGGCGGTGGTTGCCACCGAAGTCGTAGTAGCTTTGGGCGTGGTGACCGCAGTGGTCGTGGTATCAGACCGAAATTTTTTACCAGCTATCAGTACTCTGACCGTGGTCGTAGTTTGCACTTCCATTGCTTCGGTCGACGGTACTGCTGACGACAGAGGTCTGACCGCAATCGCAGTAGTCTGGTCGTAATGATCGACCGGCACTGTGGTGGTTGTGTAAAAGTGACGCGATAACAGTCTCACTGAATCCTTTATCTTGGTCATATGGAAATCTCTCTGCGCTTCAACTGTAAAACGGCAATCCAAAAACGGTTAAAATTCGTATAATATTGTTACCGAAAAAATTTTCTGATGTCATAATTTATCACAGTCATAAAATATGGTTTGCATTCTATGCAGTTGCATTCACTGGCAGGAAAAAATAATGGTTTTACATTGATATTTTTAATATTTAATAAATAACCTTGGCTACAGTTTTAAGATCATTTGAGCTGCAAAGTAAAAGACATTACGTCAACGCTCCGCTTCTAACTTTAATAAGATGAAAAAAATATCGAAATCACCAGATCAATATTTTTCTGTGTAAAACCTATAGAGTATAATGTATATATTATAATATATAATATTATATTATACCCTGGCAACGTTACTATAGCGCATACATCATATAAGTCCATAACCGTTTATTTATTTTTTTTTCTAACATTTGGAGATAAAAACACACTTAAGTATCTATAATAAAAATGACCAATGATTATAAGGAAATATATTACTGCTACAGGAATAATGCTTTAAAACCGCATTTGGTCGAATGCACATACATTTTTCGGACGTTCCAACAAAAAGTATGATATACACATATAATATGTACATGCATATTATATTTTACGTATAACTATGTTTTAATATTCAGTATTGTTGAACAAAATTCACACGATGGAATACGAATATGCCTAAGCATATTATGTATGTGGATCTATTTTTGTTTCGATAATACAAACAAAAGAACTCTCCTTGAGCTAGTAGAGGTAACTACACAAATTGCACTCTCAAAAATTGTTTCCCCTTCAAAAAAAATGTATTTTTTTTTATTCTATGTAAAATAAGCATTAAAATTTTAAAAATACACAATGGAGGCTCGTTCATAGTATTAGTTGTTGTTAAGATGTTATGCATTATGAGAAAAAAATATTTTTGTTCTGAAAATAAAATAATATTAAAAATATTAATAATAAGTATTATACAAGTAATAATAACTCCTACTTCCTAGTATAAAAACTAAGGTATAGTTTACTTAATTTGCAGAATCAAATTTATTACAATGGTAAACGGATGGTTACACTGAAAATAATTAACTAAGATTTTAAATCTCGTAGAAACTTAAAATGGTAAAAGTATAGCTATAAGTTGAAATTAACCATTTTGATTAATCTTGGGAATTAAAGGAGATTATAATATGCGAAAAACTAATATCTTGTGATTTTATTTCTTTCTTTAGCATTATTTTTTTGGGATATTCAAAACTAATTTATGCATATAAATATAAATTACATATAATCTAAATAATACCGAATGTTTATGGAATATTGGAATTATTTTTTTTTTTTTTTTTTTTTTATAATTTCGTAATAATAAAAAAATCTAAATTTGAAATTAATTTCGTTCATTTCAAGTATATTATCGTTATTTAATAATTATATAATACAATAAACTAATTAAGTATTGGCTGGTTTATTGCTTATTTTTTTAAATTTATATTGATTTTTAGAAAGACTATCTCAATTGTTGGAGAATATGTACAATAATAAAACCACATTTTCGGCGTCAGAATTTTATTATGGCGATACCTTCACAGTGGTAGTGATAATATTATGCACATTGCATACACAATATGCCATCCACCACAGTGAGACATACATTTATTACGCCACTGTGCATGTGTGTTTTTATCATGAATCATTTGGAACGATAAATTTCTATTTTCGAGTATGAATTATGTACGTACAGATTACACTATTACAGCTTTATACATTTTGATACGCAATGTCTTTTTCCGTGTTAGTTCACGTATTGCGTGGATAATATTACAACTATATGATTATGAAATTTAATATTTCAGTTTAAAATGTTTTATTTTTACATCACATAATTATTATATTATACTTATTTTTTTTTTTTTTTTTTTTTATTATACATTCATAAAAGAAAATTCAAACGATTACCACAGAAACAATTGAACAGTGTAGCATAGACCTATTTATTGGAAAGCAGACAATTACATTTAACGTCAAATATTTCAAGGTTCGTTTTATAATAATTTTTATGTGAGTACTATAGAGAAAAGTGAATAAAATTATGAGTTGATGTTTTTGAAAAAAGCCTAGTAAACAATTATGTTTTTGTAATCGGTTAAAGGGTAAAAATATAGGGTACCTAGTATCTATCTTAGACATTTTATTTCTTGTCACAACATAAAACAATAAAAAAATATTTATATATAAAATTACGTTTATAATATAAGATGAACTGCTAAACGATTGCTTTAATAATGATAATGATATGATGAGTACGGATAGAATATAAGACAAATGTCTAATATTAAAGTACTTATTATGTATACCAAATTAACACTATCTACTTATTGACTTATGTTTATATAATAATAGATTACCATAACAAATTAAACATTGAAACACTATAAAAATTCTTAAAAAAAATACATTCACTATAACTATATAACTTAATTTTAATTCAATTATCATTTAAATAACTATTAATAATTTTTGTTTTACAACTTCATATTGTATATTATTTAACTACGCGACTTCATACTTAATATTACAATAATTATATTCTATACAATTAAAATTATCAATAGTTTTACATTATATATTACATTTTATTAAAAATAATAGGTTTAAAATACAATTTATACTACTCATATTATGTATATCGTTTTAATTTGTATTTGCTCAGAATAATAATTTTTAAAAAGTAATATCGGATAGTTGTGTTCATTTGATTATTTATTCGTATAAAATGTAAAATCCACGCTTGGCACGATAACATTTTAAATATAAAACTTATAAGAAGTACACGCCAGCATCATTTTTTATTATTATTAACCATAATTGACATTGATTACAATTAATAGCCGTAATATGTACAATTAATATATTGTTTTTATGTATACAAAACAATTATATATTTTAAGTCACGATAATCTTTTATTATAAAACAAAAAACTAATTAATTCACTTGGCGAGTTCTAAGATTTGTCAAAGTCATGTGTCCAAGTTTTTTGGGATATTATGAGTAAGGTTATAAAGGTCATCGGTGTATTAGCGGAATTCTTTAATAATATGTTTGACTGTGAATTCTATTTCACATATATTACATATCGGTTCGAATTTTTTTCAACTAGCTGTACATAATAAAATTAGTCTTGTATGATCATAGAACAATATTTAAATGGCACTTATTCAGCTTATCAGGTTTGTGTTTATATGTTATCTGAAGTCTAAGCTTTCGAGTAATATGGAAACGAGACCGCACACTGAGATTATACTCATGATTATACACAAGTTAGAGAAACGTTAACTGCTGTGGTGTTAAAAGCCACAATCGCTGACAACCACACAGTTCCTTAGAATAGTTTGATTAAAATAAAATATGATTATTATTGGTTTTTATATTCTATTTTAATCAGTATTTTTCGTCCAATAAAAGTGCTTTTGGTTCACTAAGTTTTGTAATATGTTTTTCCAGTGAGTTTCTTACTAATTCTTTCGTGTTATTAAAATCAATCAATCAATAAAATGAAATAATAGAGGGAATGTTTTTTTTTTAAATTAAAATTATGATAATATATTCCTTTGAAATAGTGTGATACATTTTTTTTTGTGTATACTGGTTCATTGCGTACTTTGTTCAGTATTTTTTCGAGTTATTTACATTTATTTTACTTCGGCTGGATTATCTTCAATTACATAACAAACTTCACAAATTTGGTTTCAGTCGAACTTTGTTCGAACTTTATTCATTTTCATATGGTAGCACGGCATGTAATAATTGACAAATTAAATGCACAATGCCAACCTTCCACAACAGTGTTATTAGTTTGTAGCAGTTCTATAATCACATTTTCATAGTACTTACTAATATCCAATGGAAAAATTGGGTTTCTTATATTTCTTCGAACTTAATCGAACGACAAATCAAATTATTTATAAGGTAATCCATATTGTATTGAAAAAGAGTTTCAGTTAAATTAGTTACTCGATGTCATCATATCATGTAGGGCTTGATTTTGAATAATTATTTTAAATTTAATATCTTGTAAATAAACTACTAGTTAATATCTTAATGAACTTCATTCAATATATTATACGAGTATTATATTATATCACTGATATTGGATACAATTATGGTAGCGTATTTTGGTTTAAGCGTACCTAGACTTTAATACAACTGCATTTAAGTGTAATTTGCTTGTGCACAAGTCAGGGATTGGAGAACATGGTATTCTCAAGTTTGTAACTGTCGCTTACCATCGCATGGATGACTGTTAAGGAAATGTATGCGCTAGTCACAGGCATATCACCAGACTAGGTTACTAGGCCGGTGCCTTATTTGAGTCGTGACAGTTTTTACGGTTGGGATTTCTTCTTTCAACAGGTTCAGTTATTTTTCCAATTATCTCACATTGGCCATACAGTCGCCATGTGTCAGTTGATATTGGCCGTTGTGTTTGATGGGTCCAAGACGTAAACCGGTATTTCCAAAATGGAACTCTCGTCTTTCGTGATACTGATTCGGTATTAACTATAACCTTTTATGTTTGTTCTTTTTTTTTTTTTGTAAAATATGATATTATATCTCTATTACATAACATGAAACTTAAATATAAGTGGGTAGATTGTTAGATAAAAAGTTTACATCAAATATTTATTTCCGATATTTGATCTGATACGTGTTTACATCAACTGCATAATGAAAGTAAGAAATAGTCACTTGTAGTCGATACTACAAAGATATTTTTAAATATCAGAACGCCACAAGTATCAACAGTTCTGTAACAATGCCTTAAAACTATTATAGATATGGTTTCAGAGGTAATAATCAATCGGTCAAGAAGATTACAATGATATAATATGAAATTGTTAGTTTAAACATAAAATGTATGATATATTATCGGATTTTTGAAGTACGTAATAAAATTAAACTTTTACATTATTAGTACGTAATAGCCATTGGTCATATATATTAGTGTTTCTGTACATTAAACAATGAAATTATGATCACACGGCGTTCTAGATAGGCATTTTAGCTACACCGCAGTCGTAATAATTTCATTTCCTAGTATAATTATAACAATTATATTATATTTTATAATATTATACGTGCGTATACGTACCCACACACGAGTTGAACCAAAACACCCGTTGCCATCCCATGCAATCGTAGAACTTAGAAGGAGACGTGTCCTTACACGCGCAATTCGTCCTCAACATCGTTCCTAGAATACCGAGAATGGACTCGCGACACGTCGACGGTGGTCCAGCACACCTGCTTGTTGTTTGGTCCACTGAACACGTTTGTTCGAAGGCTTCGAGCCGAGATCTATACAGAAGAACATCGATTAAATATTATATATTTATATAAATGTATGTGTGTCTACTGTCTACTAAAAAAAAAAAAAAAACATTGAAGAATACTTGTAATACCAACTACACTGTTGATTATATTTACTACAATACATTTTTAAAATGGTTACTTAATATTAAGACGTATACCACAATTATTTACTTTTCAAATAGAAAATATGATTTATAGTTGTTAAGATATTATTAGATTTTTACTTTTTGTTTATCAGTCATAAGACATATCTTATAATATGGTTCTCTTATATTTTATCAAATTACTTGTGCTTTTCAATTCCAGAGTAACTTACTAATTAAGTGATCATATCATGAATGTTTAAAATACAGTAGATTTTCGTTATGTCAAATCTCAAGGGGAATAGGAAAAAATCGAGACAGTCGAAAAACTTCGAGATATTGAGTTTTATTAAAATTCTTAAAAATTTTTTTAAAAAATTGATGAATGATTTGAATGCATAAAATGCATAATTTGAATATTTTAAGTACTAATACTACATAAATATCACTAAACTACAGTAATGAATAAATTATTATTTTTTAAAAAAAATCTGTCATTAAAGTTTGTTTGATATTACTTTTGTTTTTATAAAAATTAAATGTAAATATATTTAATTTAGGATTATTTTTCATTTCTTTAGATTAGATACGAATGACTACAAATATTGACTATAAACGCGTGAAATCAAAATCATTATACTGAATGTAGTGTTTAACTTTTTGTTCATATTATAATAAAAAAAAAAATTGTGTATTCTAGATAACGAAAAATTCGAGATAGAGGCGTTCGACATTATAAGAATCTACTGTATAACAGTATTTACATATAAATATGATATGTTTGTAATTGTAAGGTTTATTTTGATTCTAATAATAAATATTTATTTGTCTAATAAAAATTCATGATATTTTATTTATAATTTATTTTTCTTTCTTTATAAAAAATCACTTTATTGTGTTACAAAAATATATTTCACGGTGTATATTATACATTGTATAATATATTTTTTGTAATCAGCAGCAAGCAAATTATTTTTAAATTATAATTACTTATAAAATGTATAAAATTAAACTCATTTTAGGTTTTGAGCATAAAGATAAAATTGAGTATAGGTAGAACAATGGATGTTTGTGTCTTACTTAACTTATCAAAAAAAATAATTGCTTTAAAATAAATATTTAAAATAGGTTAGAATAGGTAGAAAATTATATCTAATTGGTAGTTAGAGTAATAGTGTGTTGGTTAAGCTAAAAAGAGTTCTTACCTTTCTTGATAATTGGAAATAATCTGGCACAAATAACAGAAAAACAGTACCTAATGATTACGCAACACCGATTTTTAACAAAATCTATTTTGTTATTATATCATAATTAAATGTTTTATAGATATGGTATGGTTTAAAAATATTCTTTTTTTATGTGGCTGTTTTGAGAAATTCGATATTTTGAATTTATTCTACGAATGCTGATAAACATTTTTTCTTGGTATAAAAGCTTGACAATTTATTAAAAGATTAAAAAGTTTTACAAATATTTAAAGTTCATAGGTACGATTTTTTTAAGCGTATGAAGTTAAAATTAATATAAAATGTAATGAAATATAAATATTTAGATACAAGTTGAAAAATGACAAATTTTAAATTGTAGATTCTATTGAAAATTGAAGAAAATTTTTTTGATAATTTGGTCAGGATTTTTAAAAAGCCGTTGACGCATACGTTCAATAAAATGTTTGTATAGACATTTTAGGTTAAAATGTTGACAAAATTAAATTTTAAACGAAAAATAACTATTACTTACATTAAAAAAAAAAAATCATTTGTAAACATTTAAAATACTTTTCACCATTCCGAATATTATTATTAACTGTATACAACGGTATTTCTTTAGTATTCAAAATTCAAATTGATTTCAAGCAACGTAATTATGGATGAATCAAATAAAAAAATGGAATTGGTGAACTTCCCTGATGTATAGTAAACAATCGGAATGAACGATATTATTTAAACTTGGAAGAAATCGAGTAAGAGTTATTCAAGTTCTAAATCAGTGTTTTTTTTTTTTTTTTTAAATGCGCAATGAAAATTTGAACTTTTTTTATTGGAACTATAAAATTATTATAAATATTTGGTATTCTAAAATAGACATGCCTTAAAAATAAAATATTATTTAAAAATAGTTCATTAAAAATTAAGTATTTATATTTTATTATTTTAATCTAAATAGTTCGTCTGTTTTTCTTGGACCTAAAAGTACTTGTGATTGAGAAGTATGTTATGTTTTATAAATGTTTGTTGATTATATGACGTAATTTTTTGTTATTAATAATAATGTAGGAATAGGAAATTATGTTTGGGACTACTGACTGATACTTTAAAAAAACAATGTAACCGTGGAAGGTAATTTGAGTGGAACATTCGTAGTATAAAATACGGTCGTGATATTATGGGCACGGCTTTATTATTTTTATACATTATTATTGTATTAAAATAATCCAGGGTTAATATTGTACTAGGTAACTGAGCATAATACGTTTGAACGTGAAACCACCAATGCCTTTTGCATCCAAATCATTCCATAGCTAACCTAGGGGCCTATATAAATGTCGAATAAAAATGAGTGAAGGTACGCTTCCCCCCCCTTGAAGGATATCAAAATTATTATAAATTTATTGTTGTAGTTTTTATATAAAGTTTTTTTTATACTAGGTACATGTATACTTGTTACTAAAAATTAAGGGGAATAATAGAAAATAATAAATATTAATTGATTATTAAATATTTCTGCCATTAATTATTGTTATGTACAAAATATTAATTAAGTACATTTTTTGATAAATTATGCCATGTTAGAATTTTTTTTTTAACGTTTATATTCAGATTAGTCACTCAGAATGTACAAAAAATAAATAAATAATATGAAGTTTTAAAAAATAGTATTTTTGGATTTTTCTTTATAACAAATTATAAGTATTAGTAGTGTTTAATATTTAGTGAAATATTTAAATATATAGATATTGTTTTTTTTAATAAGCTTAATTTTTTCTTGGTTTTGTCATTAGTGATTGCTCTTAGTAATAAATAATCTGTATCAATTATACTAGACGCAATCAGAATATGATATAAAAGTTAACAGGTCATGCGGTTTTGTTTAAAGAAGTCACCCATTGATAACACTTTCTGTTAGCTTGATAATTTATTTAATTTAAGAGATCACGACACCACTTACGCTTAAAACGTTTCGGAGGGATTGCTCTTTTAATATTATAAAACATTTTTATATCGACAAAAAAAACACACAATATTGCTAAAATTTCGAATGACGCAATATTATATAGAAATACCGAATAATTGTATTACAATAAGTTAATCAATAAAATATATAATAATATTTGGCACTAAATGCATTTAAAGTATCAATATGTGTGTTAAACATAAATTCAATGTTTCACGGCCTTGTGAAATATTTTACCATATAATGAAATATTATTTCAGAATTTAAACAGTTTAAACCCTAGATATCAGTTACACCTCGCTGTCATTAATTTCACATGCACATGGTCATTCGTAAATGTCTTGAGGTTTGGAGTGTAGACATATTTTTAAAAATAATTTCTATTTTCTTCAAACATGTGACAAAAGATTCTAAAGAAAATATCTGTGCAGAAAATATTGAAATTTTATATGCACTCGTTGTACAATTAGTTTGAAATGGATTTCTTAATTGACTCTTGACAGATGTGTCATGCCCTCAATGATCAATAAAACGGTATATGCATGCATTGCGCACTGACACACGGATTTATACATGAACATATTATATTATTATATTATTCATAGTATAAAAAGTAAACTCTAACGACAGCTTTCACAATTTCAGTCATCGTTTACCACTGACAGAAATAATATCATAATGTCCCATATAGAAAAAATAATATATAATATGTTGGGTATTTTTTTATAACTAAATTCACTTGAAATTCAATTTTTTTTCAACAATTTTGTCATTAAAATGTGTTATTCTATTTTTAACGATGAAAATAAATATTTAATATCAATCCAAATCACGATACATCGTTACAGATTTATATAATATGGATTCAGTAAAATTAACTGTGAGTAATTCATTATTTAGAAATAGAATGTAGATTTTTAAATGTTCACATAATTTTAAACTTCATACTTATTTTGATTAAACATAGTTCGTTTCACAATAATATAATGTGTTATTTTTGCATACATTGAAGTAAATACTTTTCAAAGTATACATATTATAACAACATACTAATTCATGGTATTATATTTATTTATATTTATAAATGTATTGGAAGGAATATAATATGTTCTGTAGGATTATATGTATAACATGCTCTAAACTGTAATCCTAAACTTCGTAATACAAAAATAAGCAAGGTAGGTTGTCACCGACAACATATTATATCAGTTTTTCTAGTTTAGTAATAATTATTAAATTTATCAGTTGTTATTGCTTGTTTATTAATGTTTCTTTCCATTGATTGGGTTTAATATATAAATTTATAATTAATTACAGTTTTAAAAACTAACATTAATTAAGACATTTTTTTACTATTTTAATCAAAGACAATAATAACAATAAAACAGTAAAACTTATTTTTTGCGTGTTTACCTTTAATTATAATTTGTAAACAAATTTTTCTCAAAAATAATATACGATTAATAATGTATGATAGTTCATTTGTTTCTAAGAACTGTAGGTATTTGTGTGAATAACAAATAAAAATGTTATGTTGATTATTTAAATTGTAATGATTATACGATTTTTCAGATATGTAAGAGGCAAAATAATATTGTTATACGAGGTAATTTGTAAACGAAAAATTATGATTACTTTTTAATTATCAACCTATTAGGCAAAAAAATAATATGAAATATATGGTTTATCGATATTTATTCAAATAGTTTAACTAATCAAGTTATATTTTATTTTATTTGACATTCACTTTGTCATAAAATATTTTTGGACAAATCAGTTAGTCGCCGAAATCATTGAGGGGACGTTATTCACAAGTTTTGCTAACACGAAAACACGAACACTCCAAATGGTAATAATTCAAGTTTAAAGTAGTTTTAGAGTAAAAACACCTATATAAAATCAAAATAAGGCGATACAATATCTTTCATCTATTTTAGATGACATATCTGTTTTAAAAAAATGAAAAAGTGTATTTTAAATGTTGAAATATCAGATCACACTTAAAACTTAACTTTGAAATTACATTTTCCACGATATGATAAAATATTTACCTAATAATAATTATATACGCATTGGACCATCTATAAAATATTATTATTGTTGAAGCATGAAAATTTATTGAAAAATAGAATAAAGAAAGATAGGATATTATTTGAGCTATCGTAGAAAACACTTCTCCGGTGATCTCATAAGTACGTGTTTCAAAAAATTGTAGTAAGCTGTATTGTTACAAGATTTTGAAGTTACATATTATACCCAGAATCAATAAAGGTTTGAACATAATACTAAAAAAAAAGGGGAAGTAGATAATCACTCTACTGTGTTAAGTAATATAATATTATTGAAGGATTTACTGTAATATTTATGTTAAATTTGAATGCGTCGCATACAAAAAACGATTATGATCGAAGTCAGCCAATATTACTAAGTAGGTAGGTTATCCTAACTTAGTTGAACTTATGATACATAATATTTTACATTGCTAGGTATAATGAAAAATTATTTTACATGGTATTAGTAACATGGTAGTTTGAATTCTCTCAAAAAACATTAAGCTTAATTTTTTTTAAATTATTATAATTGTATAAAATATTTAAACTATGTATTATTGTAATTAACTTTCGAGTCAATGACAAATTGCTGTATAACGGTGCGAATAAGTTAATTATATTATTAAAAAAAACATAAAATTAATTTTAATTGTTTAAAAATATTCTTGTGTATATAAAATATGATAATTTACGTACAAATTTTAAGTCCCAAATAATAATATGTTTGACTATATTTTTGGTTTAAATATCTAATTTTGTCTATATGCATTATGCTTACATATATAATATATATTATATGGTTTAAAAATGCATATTTCTATAATTTTAAAAATAAAGATAAAATATTATATATCTTTATCTCATAGGTATATTAATTGACGAGTACCTATATTCAAAATTATATTTGTTATTAATGTGGAATTTTTTTTTTTGTTACCTATTTAGGTTAATGGATAAATTTCAAAATCACGCCACACAAATCTGAAATGAAAAAGTTCTGTCAGATGGTAAAAAGACTGCTGTATTGGGTATACAACGTAGGTAACTTTTACAAATTTAACCCAATACGTGTAAAAAATATGTTAATTTCAACTGATTCAGCGCAGAACTTTTCCATTTCGCGGAACTCCGTCGCATATCCTATAGCTTTACATCGATCCTAGAAATATCGTTGTTTCCGTTTGTTACAGATTAGTTTTTTCAATAATGTAAGATCGAGTAATACAACTTTTTATTTCCACATTCTTCGCGACTCTGCGGCATGGTGGATAACACATCGCGTTATACATACGACTTCGTGAAAAATCACATCAAATCATATTCACGCATCTTTGGTAATAGAAGTTCATTTATTATTATATGATAATATATAAAATTATCATAGTATACAGTTTTTTCTATTTTTTTTTCATCGTTAAGTCATGAAAACATCTTAATTCCACTTAGGCAAGCCGTGTGTGTTAAATGTTTTCGTTTAATAAACTTATATTATTATTATTATTATTTCTTTTTAGTTTTTTACGTGATATACTTGATAATATTTGACCACATGTCTACATGTGTAATTGTACCCGTATAAATTATTCATAACTGAGCGTTTCTACATAATAGGTATATAATTATAAGGTTTTATTTTCAATTTGGTTTTGGGGAGGGAATGTTTACTAATGACGCTTTATTTTATATTACTAATTATATTTATGGTAATGTTGAGAAAAGTAATTATGTAATAGGAGTTTTCTTGATATAAAAAAAGCATTTGACACCGTAAATCTTGATCTATTAATTAGGAAATTACACTATTCTGGGATAAGAGGTAATATTTTAAAATTAATTAAGTCATACCTAAGTGATAAGACTCAAATAGTTAGAGCTAATGGGGAATATTTTAGTAATGTAAATAATATTTTAATTGGTGTTCCGCAGGGTTCTGTTTTAGGCCCTATACTATTCGATTTGATGAAAAACTAAAATGAAATTATTATGTAGATAAATTGATATGTACTATCAGAGAACTATTTTATAATTTTAAAAACTTAAAATATGTTATAGATATTAAACATATGAGAATTATATATATATCTTTAGTTCAGTCTTAAGTTTACTATGGATTGCCTTTTTGGGGTGGTGCCTATAAAGATTACTTGACTCCGTTAAATACAACTACTAACAGTTTAATAAAAGTTATTAACTCGAAGCCATTTTTATACCCAACAAATCAGTTATACATTGACTTTAATGTACAACACATATTATAAATCTTTACTTTTACTTGTATATAAATACAGACATTGTTTGAATACCATAGATCATAATTATAATACTAGAAATAAATGTCATTCTAATTTAAATTCTATTAAATTGTATAAGACTGTAACATCTCAGTCCTATTTACAAATGTACACTGTTGTGTCGTAAATTAAACTTAAATCTTTTTAACTTTAATAATATTAACTCATTAAAATTATATATTAAGTTTAACCAGTTTGATAATGTTACACTTAATTATGATTAATAAATCTTCCCCTTTCTTTTATTCTTTTATCCTTTTGTTTTATTTTTATTATTTTTATTATTTTTCCTATTTAATTAGCTTATTATAGCTAAGTCTATCGTTTATATACTAAATGTTATAAGAAACTCTCACTTCTTAGCACAAGCTTTTAGGTTTTTAGAAGTGAGCCAATATAATTCAAATCTATCTGTTATATAATACTATTTTACTTGTTTTTTTTTTAATTATTACTTTTCTTATGTACTTTTTGTTTTTGTTGAACTATAATATGTGATACTGGCAAAATAAGCTTATTATTATTATTATTATTATTATTATTATTATTATAAAGATATTTAATAGACATCGCGTAGTATTGTACGCTGAGCAAAAGGATTTGTAATAATATAATGTTTTCATTATGCACGACCGCACGGATAATTAATCATTAATTCGGTGAAATTATTGTTTATTGTTTACATAATATGAAATCAATGTTTAAAACGTTGTCATGAAATTAAATTTTATGGTTTTTCACCTTAAAATTAATATTAATCTACAATTTTTGTAACAACTAACAATACCGCGTACACGAGCCTTCTGGTAATTCAGTATAATATTCAATTTATTTTTCAGTTCATATAGTTCATGGAGTAATAATTGATTTTTATATCATAACTTGTATGTTATAATTATTTAAGACGTATAAAAAAAAATATTATGTGTACTTATAAGAAATAAATAAAAAACTGAGAATTTATTGGCGTCGAGTCTTTAAATACTTTTTTATGAGACCTATTTAGAATGAATATTTAAAAAAAAATGTTCAAAATATATATACGAGTACTTAATGATAATAATATTCACTAAGTATTTCAAATATTCTTAAAATATATGGCATAAAAAATTATTTTAGATTTCATTTAAACTCGATTGACATGCATATATCCAAAACACACAACACAATGAATAAAACCATTCATTTTACTAATAAAGTTATTTTTTTTAATAAAAGTTTAAAAACAGTATATTAAATAATTATCAATTTTGATACATACAAAAAAAAAGTTCTTCTGGTTTAGAAATTAATAATTATTGTACACAGTATAGAATATTAATTTTTAATTTATTTTAATAACAGACTAATATATTTATATTTTATGTAATCTATACTTCAGAGTGTAAAGCAGGACATTTTTTACGCAAATTTTGAGTAACAAGCAATAAGCAACAAAACATTTATTTCTATTGTTTGTTAACGCGTATAAATTAAATACTATAGATGTAAAATTATAAAATTTACATTTGAAATTTATAGTGCAACTGTCTCAATAAACTGGCTTATGCTTATCAATAAAAAACTAAACATTATTATAAATCGTTAATACTTATAAAAATAGTACTAACCCATAAAATATCAAATATAATATATACTAAAATTCACATCACCACTATAAAAATTATTTTAATTTTTAGTTTCAAAAAAAAAAAAAAAAATTATTATATTTAGGTGTATATATTTGAGCTAAGCAATTTTTTTTAATAAGCGCAAAAATTACCAAATGTACAATTATGTCTTAAGACAATTAATACATTACCTCTTGCATTATAACTTGTACATTTTAATAATTCAATGCATTCTAAATTATATAGATATATAACATATTAATGATAAAATACAATTTTACCATGATGTTGGCACGAAAAATAAAGTAAATACCATTATAATTTAAAAATTGCCAAATTGCTAAAGTACACAAAAGTGTAGTCAAGCATTTAATAGTTATAACTAATAAACTAAAAGAATCTAATTAATAAAATTAAAATACATATCGCATTGACTGATGCAAATTATTGTATTATAGTATATTCGTTTTCAAAATTAAATAAATTCTCTCAGTTAAGTAATTAGTTATGTATATGTTAGTAGTACAGTATTACATTACTCCAATGGTTCTTAAGCTTTTTAGTATCGAAGAACGTTTATAATTTTATAAGATTTTTGTGGTTCACAGACGCAAAATTAAACAGCACTTATATAATATATATAATAGATACATGACAATAAATATTTCAGTCAATAGAAAATATTTATACATATTTTTTTTTTTTTTTATTAAGAATAAAGGCTTTACCATCTATGGTTATTAGCCTATACAGTGTTACATTAACTTAGAAATATAATTAAATCACACTACCATATAAAGACCTATTGAGAATAGGCAATACAATAGCTCTCTAACATTTATATTGTTTTCTATTGACTGAAATGTTTACTGTCATAATCGTATAGTATACAGCCGATGAAACTAAAAATCCATCTTTTTAATGAACGTATTTATTTTATCACAGATTATAATATTTCAGTAGAACACTTTCTTTAAGCTCACGGAGCTTAACAAGTTTCACGATCTATGGCTAAAAATATCTTTATTATAGTGTGTATTACACTATTACTTTCCACATTAAAAAATGTATTATAATGTATTTTATTTTGTTGGTAAATAACTCTTAACTTTGAATCCGCTTAAATAAAGCATAGTTATCATCGTAAATTATATAAAATATCCATTGAATATGTTGCCGAAGATTATTCAATATAGACAGTATGTCAATATTTATTAAAATATGAGTTCTAAATACATAAATATAACCTCAACGATAATAACATTATTTTATTAGTAGGTATAATAATATAATTATAAAATATCTATGAAAATTACAGGGTAATACTTTGATGGTGAAATACTGAAGATGGTAAAAATGAAATATATGTTCCTAACGAAAAATGTATTCTAACACTTCTAACCTAACCTTCTAAGTGCTCATTTAATAACTAATATTGTACCGAGTTATTAGTACCATTGTTCAGCATAGTTAACACTTGAAATTTTACACCAAATGAGATAACTCTTTAATGTGTAATATTTTATTTTAATTTTTTTTCGTTATAATATAGTATATAATCCAGGCACGTACACAAAAAAAAAAATCGGGGGGGGGGGGGTGTTGAACCCCCCTGTATACGTGCCTAATACAATCAGATTTAAAAGTGTATGTGATAATAGAGAAGATATGAATGCGTTTTACATATATATATAAAGCTACCAAGTTAGTCATACTAAACTTACGATTAAAAGGTTTAAAGAATAATATTATGGAATCGAAATTTCATGAAACTACATTCTCTTTTGAGCTTTTGGCGAACATTTTCTGTGAGTGGAATGGTAAGTAAACCATTTATGTGTGAATTATGGTGGATTTCTATAGCCTAGAAAAAAAAACTGCTTGTAAAAACAGGTAACGGCTTTATCTTCAATTGGATTATTCCCACGACGGACGGCGCGACCGAGTTCGTTATCGCAAGGAATGGCGGCGGAAAGAATCCCGGTCTGGAGCATTATCGAATCGTATCGATATTCTATAATCGCACTAAAATAAGCAAAAGCAATCGGTACCGAACACAAGGGGTAGCGTTTGTGATTTTGAATACTGTTTTGAAATACTTGAATCGTATTAATATTATTGATAACATTAAAATTGTAGTAACGTTAAATATAATAATGCTACTGAATATATATATATATTGTTATATAGTATTATATAAACGTATGATAAATGAATATTTTTTTTTATTTAAAAAAAAAAATGATAATTTAAAAGGTCAACAAATAAAATTATTATTAGTAGTAGCGATGGTGAAAAGGATAATCTCTACGGGTTTGTAAACTATGGTAAATTTATGTCAGTTACTGCAATCTGTATTTACATCACAATATAGTGCGTAAAATAGAATACTTCGAAGACTATTCCTTCAAAGTCCGATTCAATACGTTTACGTTTGCAGAAAAAAAATATTATCAGAAAACGGTAGTTATATGTGCTATTATTATTCTTACCGGCAATTTGATTTCGCACGGCAACTCTCTGCTAAGAAATGGCATGGAACCTTCGCTGGGCCGTCCGCACGCTGAGCGCATTCTGGATGTAGCATTTCTTGAGCTATTAAACATTTGTCTTTATTGACTCCAGATTTCCTATACAGAAAAACAACAATATTGTAATCATGTTATGAGGTAGATAAAAACTTTTTAATATTCTTAAATTAATTTTGATTCGGTATCAAGATGACATATTAATATAAATAAATCAGTCATTTGATATTTGGTGCTAAACCGTGAAATACTGTAAAAAATTATATTATATTGATTTTACCATAGTTTATGCTGAAACATATGCATTTTTCTTTAAATCTTACCGTTCGAAAACTTTTACATTCTGAACGGAATGATAAATCTATACATTTTACAATGATGTGTTTTTTTTTATTTATTTATTTATTTTTTTGTGTTTGTCTGTCATCACGTTTTGCAGTAGTAAAAGTGTTTTGAGTTTTTACTTCAGCCCCTCTTTGAAAAGGAAATTGAATCTAGTTGCAACTTTGGAGGGGGGGATCAAAAGTAAAAATGTCCAGTAGTTTTTAAAAGCGTTAGGAAAAACCCTGAAAAAGTAACGGAAAAACGGGAATTATTACGCATAACAACTTTTCGACAAAATCGATGTTTTGATTTTGCTGTAACTCAAAAACGAATAATTGTAAATACTTTAAATTTTCACAGTGATATCTGTCATTGCATTCAAATTTAACACATTCATTATACCTAGTGACCTACTCATATCTATCACTACTATACAGCAGAGTGATATACACTTTCCCACCTTTTTTTTTTTTAATTTTAATATTATATATAATATATACCTACGTATTTAACAACGATTTTATGGTTAAATATTTAAATTTATGTCTGAAATATCATTATAGTAGGTATATTAAGTTCACTCAAACTTATAGTTTAGTTGGGTATAGCTGCTCAAGTATACTGTGGGCGGACATATGAATATATTAAAAAAAAAGTTTTTTTATTATAATGATTTTAATCATTTTTTTGTACTTAAACAAAAAAAAAATAAAATTAATAATTAACAATTTTAAATTAGTCAATTTTTCTTAAAAAGAAAAAAAAAGAAATCAAAATGAATATTATTTAAGAAAAGCTACGAAGTCATAATTTAATATATTTTTCATCCAGCCATTACAAGCGTTGTTTTATTTTTTTTTAATTGATGAAATTACAAGAATGAAATTATGTATAATATATTTGACACCATGTAGTAATATTAGTGATTATTATTAATTATTTGAGAATACAGTTGTTGAAATAACATTTATTTCATTTCTCACGTTAATTCAGGTAGAAACTCAACAATTGTAATTTTTAATTCGATTTTGAGTTTACTTAATTGTACACTAAATAAATACAACACATGTGTTGATACCTACGTTTAAATATAATATGTACGTTGTGAATAACATTATAACCCAGTACCTATTATATACTCTTAGTATATATTATTATAATTGTGTGCAGCAATCGAATGTTCATTGATAAATAAATCGCCCCGTAGACGTCTATTAAGGCGTACGTAACATAACAATTGTAATAAATCGAATTTGGATATTATTATTAAAAAAAAAAAAAAAGGGTAGTTTATTTAACAGCGCAAACATGAAGTATATCATTATTATAATGAACTGTACAAAGACTATACTGAGAAAGCAGGGAACGAGAACGCACACGCATAATACCATAGGTATTATTTTATAAACCACGGTTACCTATATTATGATACACACATATATATTATGTATGTAGTTATGTATAATAATTTACCGCATAGCTACACAAAACGTGCATATGACACAAATCAAGGGCTTGGGTAGGGGTTTCCGTTTGTGGTGACACGCGTTTATAATGATGGTCGAAGAATGACGGTTTTTTTTTTTTTTTTTTTTTTTTTTGTCTCTGAAATATAATAATAATATAGACACCGTACCCCGCGTTCACTTTTTTGTCAGAGCTTTTTTATGTTTTACTTTTGTACATGTCGGAACTGTGAAAATTGTCGTTTTTTCCCCGACAAACGCTTTACGGGACGTAACACGTAGGTGAGAACGCCGTCGCAGAAAGCGTTTGAGTAATCGCTACTGCTGGTGTTTTTAAATGAAGCACGCTGTTTCTAACGCTTTTGTTGAAATCTAGCGCACAAATAGTTTGCTACATTTTTTTACTCCAAGTGGAACGATGAATGTTTGATGATTTCGCATTGATGAGTGTGTGTGTTTGTATGTATTTTCAATCCGTCATCACCTTTAGGGTAGTACCTAATACGACGGTTTGATTTTCAACTTTAGGGATGATTTCTCGTGGAAAATTGAATCTAGTTGGTACTTTGGGATCAAAAGTAAAATAACCCCTAATATATACATTTTAAAATAAGCAAGAAAAAAAATTAATAAAAACCAGCACAAAACTGACAAAATTGATTTTGTGTTTTTTTTTTTTTTGTAACTCAAAACTTTAGTTACTTGCAATGTTAACTAAATTTGTATATTATAATTTTCTATATAATTTGAAAATATTTTAATATTTTTACGCAATATTTACATGGAAAATTGATATTTTTGATTTTTTTCTTTTAATTATGTCCATTACAAAAATATTTTTTAAAAATCTAAACAATTTAAAATATTTTCTTTCACAATTCCTTACCATAGCTATTTAAAAATATTAAAATAACATTGATATATATTTTTAATTTTAACATACAAAAAAAAACTAAAACTAAAAATAATTTTTGTTTTTGACAACAAATAGTAGTTGTGAATATTTATAATAACTTATGAGTTTATAACTATTATTCTAAGATATTTTCTATTGAGTAAGAGTGGCATTACACATTAAATTTTCTGCCAAATTGTGGTCAGAGATTTTTTAGAAATACAAAATATAGTTATTATTATGGTCAAGAGTTTTTTTATGAGCATCTATATTAAAATTAAAAATTAAAAATTATCTAGGATCTGTAGCACTATTAGGTATTACATATCAGTTAAAAAATATGTTGTTTTTTTTTTTAAAGGATTTTCTTAAATTATGTCTTATTATGACACTGATACAAGTTTACTTTATTTTTTTAAATTTCATAATTTTGTTTTTTTTATAATAGTGCCATTACTCGTAGTATTTCTGATCAATGTTTCTTTGTCCATCGTATAGGTTCTATGATTATTCGAGTGAATATATTTTAGTTTAGTATAAGGATCTTATTGTATATTTTCAAAACATTGATGAACAATGAACATAGAAATATTTGGATCTGTTAAAGCATAACAGATATTATGTGTATTAGTTGTTTTAATTAAACAAGCAATGGTAATATTACTAGTATGATATCATACTGATTTTGACCTTTTTTATAGTTATCATTGGGATGTAATTTTTATTGAGCTAAGGGCAAGTAATTAGATAGGTAAATATGTTACAGTCAACGGAAATTATATTTAAAATTAATCGTAGGATTTATTATTATTATTATTTTATATATAAAAATACGAATAATTTGAATTTAAAATGACTAAATATAAGTAATTCATTTTTTTTTTTTTTTTATATTAACTCAAATTTGAACTATTATTTTTTACATTTCAACTATAGAAATGAGTCAGATTTAACATAGTGTAATGTTTGTTTAGAGAAGATCGAAGGAGCTACAAACAAAGGTATCAACTTTTTTTTGTTTCGCAAATAAGGTCACTCACTTGCACAGACAAAACGCGATTTCTATTGCGTATGAATGCATTGATTCGTTGCGGTAAAAGTTTTGCAGTGACTCCATACAGTTTTCTTTTTTACACTGTCTATGATTACAGTTTCGGATTATGGACGCCACCATTTCCTGACACTGTGGGTGTTTGTTACAGGTTTCCAACGCCTCGTGACATGTACTTTGGAAATTCAATATTGAGTTGTCAATTGGTGTCGATTTCGAACCTATAAAGTATAAAACAAAATTAAATATTATTGGAATATAATAATAATAATAATAATGTAATAAATATGTGCGGCTCAACGTCCAAAAGAAGAGAGTAGTATGGATACTGGAAATCATAAAATAAATTGATGATTTTATAGGTTACAGTTCGTCAATATACTAAATTAATATTTCATGACCAATATCCGTATTACCAATCATTTCTGAATCGGCTTTTATAAAAGATATAGAAACAAAAATGTATTTCTATGATGAATTAAAAATGTTTTAAGTAACAATTTTTAAATTTTAATGGTTTCTTATTAATAAATATAATTTATTTAAAAACCAATAAGAACCGAAAAAAAAATTTACTTATTATAGTAATTGAATAAATGTGACGAGGCCATGGCAACTGAAACTCTATTCCTTGACCATAGTACCTATACTAACTAACTATTCCAAAAATGTTAGTCCACATCCCCTCAGTTTTAGTAAATCAAAATACAACATACCTAAATGTCCAACGCTATATGCATATTTGTTTAAACTTAAATCTGTTCGTTATATGATGTACGCAAATGGTTTATTTAGCGATCATTTAAACGATAAACTTTGAATGATTAAAAGAAAATATTTGTCTTTATACGCTCCGCCTAATACTTCAGTGGTAGTTCATAATGTTACTATACAATAGATGTTTTACTTTATCGCCAAAAAAATTTAAAAAATATTCCTTACGGGTAATATATTTATATATATTATATTATATTGAATTGTGTATTATAAATAAGTAGAATCAAAAGTTCAAAAAACATCAGTTAATATTATTCTACAAATTTCTTGTAAAATAGACAAATGAATTAGAATGTTTAATTTCTTAAAATCAGTAAATATTATAAAAGAAATGTATCTGTTATCCAATTATATATTATATAGAAAATATAACTAATGCTATTTTGTATTACTTTAATTCATACTTCTAACGTTATAATGATGAGTATGCATACTATTGCATTTTTGATACATAAATAATCAGTTGTTATCGAACTAAATGATAAAAATATTATTATTTTTCTGTTCATTCAAAAATATTTTGTATCAATCGAAACTTATTTTTTTCAATTCATAAACTCATTTTTATGGTGATTTATTGTAGATGATTGTTTTTTAAATTTTTTGTACATACATTTGTATTTAAATTAGTATTTTGAGTTACGAGTTTTACACGTTATTAATTAAAGTGTTAAGAATCACGACAATAGATTTTGAAGTTACACGAAGGGATACATTTTTATATAAAACTTTAAATACGTATTATTGTATTATGTCAAATAATTAATATTACTTAGACCGTTTTAATATTTTGAAAAACGCTATATATTTCATATCGTAATGGTAAACTTAAGGTTAGGTTGACGTTAATTACGGATGACTAAATACAAAAACGTAATCGGTGTTTATTGGAATGCACATGTATGTATAGACTATAACAGGCACATATACAAAAAAAAATTTCAGGGAGGTGGGGTTACAAAATATAGCAATACAAATTGTGCTGCAACATAATAAAACAATTTACTCGACATTATGGGGGGGTTGATTCCCCTGTAAAATACGTGCCTAGACTATATAGTTTAATAATATTAATAGTATGCATAAAAGCTCTAAAGAACGTAAGTATGGGTTTTTTGTGTATTGGTGAGAAGGAGTACATTACGTGCTGGTGCCCAGGATATTCTACACAAATTATATAAATGTATATAATAACGCGTCATGATTAATTGACATCATGACGTTTTAGTTTTACTTTTTGTGATAAAGCGTTAGGTTTCTCTATTATTATTGTTATTTGTTACTATACCTATAAACGAACCAAACAAGAATGGATGCTTTAGATACCTAGAATTCCTCAAGACAAGCTCACATCGAACTCAAAAGCTAAAATATCGTCTTTGAATGAACACTGATGAAAACAATATAAAAAATTTAAGTCAAAATTAACACATAATATAAAATATTGGTGTTCAAAAAAAAAAAAAAACAATTATGTTAAATCATAACTTATAGGTGTGTTAATTGGTATAAATATCGTCACTCGATGAAGAAAAACTCTTGAGTTTTAGCAATTTTTATTAGTTCCATTGCTACATTATTAAAAATTTGTACTTATAGGTTCATACATATTGTATCTACTCAACATATATTATTAATTGAATATCTACCATATTCTATTTTGGAGTGTACCTACTTACTATAGATTGAATTATATATGTGTATTATTAACTCAAGAAGATGTTAGGTGCGTGAGTGTAAACAGTAAAAGTTCAATTTGTGCGAAAACATCGCTTTTTATAAATTATTGATAATAATTGAAAGACTAAACTTTTATCAAAAGGTAAAGATATCTATTTGTGATGTCTGCCTCTATGTTTCCCAAACATATATTAAATGGTTAGCTTGTGAATATTTATCTTGTAATGTTTTAAGTTGTTGATATTTATTTAGTGAGAATTTAAAATATAAAATCATAGATCTGTAAAGTTTACTTTTAATTTAAAATATATATAAGACATAAAACACATATACATTGACCTATCTACCTATATATTATAATGTTTATTATGTTTAAACATCATATCTACATATTTTAAGATATAATACAATTTTTGATTATTTTGTGCAGTTAAATTCATACATATATCATAAAATATATTAAAATTAAATAAATAGATATAGATTATTTTGTTGGCAACTGATATCAACCACAATATTGCGTTTACCATGTTAACTACAAGTTCGTCTATAAGTAGAGTATATTATAATATGAGTCATGATAGAAATATAATGGGCAATTAATTATTTATTTTATCATATGCACTTGTCGGTATATTTAAATTTTTTTCGATAATGTGTGACTATTTACGTACACAATTTGAATACGAGAATTGATTTTGACGTATACATAAATGTTGTGTTAATGCTTAATTCGATATGAACCTACACATAAACTATTATTTATTTGTCATGCTTAAATTCGATATCAACTTATATAGAACTTATACAAACACAAATATAAAGCAAAATCACAAAAGTTGTTTAATCATTACTATTAATGCATAAAAAATAATATATACTTCAATATTTTTTTAATTCATTTTTCTGGCTAATCCGGAAATCAAAATCAAAAATGGATAATATTTTTATTATATTAAATAATTGTGTAAAAATAATAAAATAAAATCAGAAGTACTCCTAATTAAATTGTTAAATCAATGATAACTCTGATAAAATTGTCTGAACGATTCAAAAGATCTTTGTATCTTTTTCTGTTCAAAATCAATACTTAACATTTCATTTGAAAGCCAGAAATGTACAAATTAATGGATGATAGCACGACATAATAAAATAATATAAAAAAGTTTATCGTATGTACTTATTTTTTTATAGGATTTATTGAGTTAATTTTAAATAATAAACATGCTAAGAAAGTTATTCTGCTATATAGGAGGTTTCGATTATAAATCTTTATTGATTATTGTAATAATTCTGTTAAATTATAATTAAATGGTAGATTATTGTATATTGTCGTAACCGTAAAACAATGGATAAACATATTTTATAGTTAATTAATATTGCTAATACAGTTTTTTGAATAATATGTTATGAGGTATGTTGAATGCATTTTTTCTATAACCATCACAAATGATATTGTATAATAATTATTATAATTTATAAGGTTATGGCTTGTAAGCACATATTTAGGATTTTTATTTAAGGGAATGGCTTACGCATTTTCGCATTACTAAATATTTATTTATTGAATAAATCCAACTACAATAATATTGCATATACAATAGTATTATGATAATATTGTATTTTTGAGCTTTTATACACAAACAATTCTTTTTATTAACATAAATAGATTTTTTTTTTTAAGTTTTCCTGATTATTTTAAAAAGCGCCAAGAATTGTTGGACCTCTTCTCTCATTAATGGTTCAATTAGATTCGATCGGATTATTAAACTTGATATTAAAGATTATTAGATTTATTTGCAATAATTCATACTTGCAGTTAATCTCTAGTTTATTGTCGTTGATTTACTTGTCTTATGCTACGCAATCAAATAATTCATATGGTTATTTTATCTCAGAGTTTTTAATTTCTACGTGCATCGTTAAACGCTTGTTGAGAATCGTAAAAAAGCCGACAAAGAGCTCAAATATATACAAATAATACGTTGATTGTTAATGCAGGTTGAAAATGCTATAATTGTACTTAGAAAATTAAACTCCAACTTTTCAAGGGACCGAGGGTGAAAGGGTTCTAAATCCTTTTTTATTCAATGCCAACTTTTTTTTTTGCACTACAGGTACAGTATTTACAATATATTTCATAAGAATTTTCCAAAGACGCATATTTTCAACTCAAAATAGTTTTAATTGGTGCGTTAATAAAGTAAAAAAGTATAACAGGTGAATATGTTATACGTAATAAAATATCACTAATTATTATACTTCAATGCAGAAATGGATAAAACCTTTTCGTGTTGCTTATATATTATTGCGGTTATCGGAATAAAAATGATGTTCTATCATCCAGGGACCAGGACTCACTTCTAAGAATAAATATGTTCAACTAATTATTAAAAGGGAAATGTTTGTTAATTATAATGTTTTAATGATATGAATAATAAGAACAAATGCGATTTATTTATATTTTCTGAAAGTTGTTTTTCATAAAATCCTATTTAAACTTATCAATAATGTTTATTAGTCTAAATAATGTTGATTAATTTTTATTTTTCTACCCCATGGAAATAGCTTTATTAAGTAGTACCTAGTTGTTAATATATTATACGTAATAAAATATCGTTCGTTTACGAATGATATTGTGTATATATATGTTATATAATATACACACTTTTCTTTTTGATAATCGTTATAAATTATTCCGAGACTGTATATTATACATTATGCTAATATAATAATATGTATTAAGTACCTATAGGTATTTTAATTAAATACGAAAATTATTGCTATTGCAGAAATGTTAAGTATTTTATTCCGACTCGTTAGACAATATAATATGCCCCTGGAACATTTTAAATCCCATCTCAAGTTTGAAATAATGTTATAGGTATATGTTGTAATTACTTTGTTTTTATAAGGATTTCCGTTTTCTTGTTACTCGAAATTCATACAGTGACCCACCGAGACAGCGTACAGAGCTACAGATACCTCCTACAGTCAATGAATAATAATTAGTAATATTATCTCCTAATGGAATTTCAACGGTTCGTATTATTCCGTACATGCCATAATGAATAATATACAGACCGTTCAGCGTATTATTATTATTATTATTATTTCGTAGAATTACATTTTGAGACAACCGAAAACTTAAACTATTTCAATAGTATAAACGTATTATGTTATTGTATGGGGTGGCGTGCGCGTATAATATCTCTTATAATCATATTATTGTTGTATACCGCGATATAGGTCATACGGCGAAACGTCTGAGTAGTGACGCGGTGTGTTATAACGTAGGATTACCCAAGTTACAGGCCATTTTCTCGAGCATTAGCCATATTGTACGTACATAATAATGTAGGTACTTAGATGGCGGGAGGGTACCCCGTGCGTTATTGCGTTGTCGTCTAGCATGTGCCGCAGTAGAAAAAAAAAACCCTCGACACGATACTTCCCACTTCACCCTACCCCCAACAACAACCGTCAGAGTGTTAAAGTTGTTTATTAGTGCTGCAGGTATACATTATTGTTATTATGTTACATTCTAATAATATAATATAGCTAAGATGAAGACGATAAATTAATGCGTTCGAGTTGTTTTGACTTTTGAGTTTGGGGAAACGACCGACATTCGCGGATATTGAAATAAACGTATGATATCGTGCGCTCGTTCTACATTATAATTATTGTTATTATTATAATAAAATAATAAATAGGACGATACTGCACAAAAATAACATTACAATATCGTTATGAACACAAGCGAGCCCTCGCATATTTGATTTGTGTTTTTTAAGGGTGGGCACGTCTCTGGTGCGCACTGCAAACATACGTGCGCACACTCTCTAGCCTAGGTTTTAGACATGCGTAATGTCAAAGGTTACGTCACCGGATGTATATTATTATTATTATTATACGGCGCCGCGTTTCAATGGAGTCGGTACAACATTACTAATTTATGAACGATTCCCGATCCGCCGGTCGTTCTAGCGCCTTGATTTACGGGCATAGAAACGTACCTGTATAATATAATGCGGGTAAATGAAAAACTATAACGAAAACCTATGTAACATTATAATTAATATGTTAAAACTAGAAGGCGTATAGGTTTATATCTAAAATCTAAACTCATCAAAGATAACATTCGTGATGTTTTATAATTCCATTTTATGTGTAGATATACCGTGATATAAATATTTGTGAAGTTGGTCCCCGTAGATTGTCCAATCAATACTAATTTTGTGCTAACATTTTTTCAAATTGATTGTAAATACATTTTTAGAATTTACAAAACAATATATTTTTTTTTGTGTATATTTAACCAGTTTTTTGCTAGTTTCCCAATGTCGGTTCAAAAAATATACTAATATCGAGATCAAGGGAAGAGAAAACTGGAAAAAAAAACTTGTAAATTGTAAAATTTACAAAAAAAAAAAAAATATTGATTTGCAAATTCTAAAAATCAATTTTCGAATGCATTCATTCAAGTAGTGGTGGGGGCGGCTTCACGAAAATTCAAACTCACTATTTATCATTAAAATATGTAATTTCGTTCAAATTTTTAACTTCAAACATCTATAAAAATAAATTGTGATTGTATATTTTTTAGATTTATTAGCCACATTATGAACTATTTATGAGGATCATTGCATTAAATGTTCATACCTTAGCTATAAAAATTATGTATTTTATACATTTTTTAAACAAACTACAATGCGTATAATTTATATAGTTTTCATGATTTTGACAAATTTTGTAAATATTTAAACTTAAACGCTTATTATAATAAAAGTTGTGTACGTGTATCTTCATAATTTTTAAAATTAGCTTACACGGGATCTTGTATTATATTTTCAAGAAATTTGACCCAGTGAATAACTTTTTATCGACATTTAAAAATAAAGAATTTAAGATTTTGAATGTTTATAATAACTCAAAAATAGTCAAGTTATTTAGAAAACTATACTATAATACGTTTGTAAGAAATTGTAATATAAAAATCTTAAGAAAACTTAGATTATCTACATTCTACGGTTATTCGTTTTAGAATTACCACCAAATATCAAAAATTGTTTAAGAAGAAATTGTTATAAGACGCTGAACAACTAATGTCGTAAGAATTTAAACTTCAAAAAGTCATACAAAATTAATGCGACTTTTCAGTAAATATTTATTTTTGTTGTAGGTAAAACAACTAATGAAGAATTATTTTATATTTTTAAACCTTATATGTAAAAAGAAAAGTTTTCATGAATTCCTTAACTACAAAATAATTTCTAAACTTTCGGGATTATTTTGATAAATATTGTCAAAGACTGATTATATACTATCAATATTTATGGATGTCAAATGAAAAACTTATGCGAACATTATATTAAATATAGCTTACATTTCAAAATATTTTAAAAATGTTAATCATGTTTAAAAAAGTTTAATAAATATTTTTTATTACATGTATAAAAAAAATACACACCATTATAAAATGTATTTAATTGTTCCGATTATAATTTTAAAAAAACCGCATAATATTCATAATAATTATAAATTAATATTTAAATATTTTAAATTATAAGTATAAAATTATAATTTATTTAAATTATAATTAACTTAAGAATAATAATACTTTAATTTAAATTGTATTAAATATTATCCATAGGAAATGTACTCAATATAATAAAAAATTCTTTAAAATAAACATTCCTTCAAAATCAAAGCAAACCACAAATTAATGAAGAATTTATAGAATTGATATGGCGTCCCTCAAAGATCTTGCATTCTCATTTACCTAGTATCGCAATCAATAGTGCTTTATCAACTGGATCTTATATACTACTTAAATTCATTTTTTTTAAAAACAATGGAAAACTCCAAATCAATTACAAATAACTACACAAATATCAAAACATAGTTCAAAATTTTATATATTTTAATTTTTCTATAGAGAAATAAAACTGTCTAATTAATAATAATAATAAACAAATAAATGAAGGTGGGTTGAACATTCATCTAAATAATACAGACACATTATTCAATAAATGATATGTAAAAAATTAATGGGATTATGTTCATTAGTTGTCTGAATTGGATAGTATACATAAAATATCTCAAAGCAATAACCAATAAGATTATAAGAATATATTACCCCGTACGATATAAGGTGGATAAAAAAAAACTATTAAAATACATAAAGAAATATAAAAAAACAATTTTTTAAGACTACTAGGGCCTAAATGACGACGCAAACTGACTAGGATCAGTAAATCAAGATTGAGATACTTGATAAAATACTATTTTATTACGTAAAGCCGAAGGCAATGTGGATGATCAAAAAAATTACACAAAAAGCCTGCCGAGAGTAATGGAACTCGGGAAGAAGATCGCATGATGGTTTATTTCAGACGTCTGTCATCTGTGTGCGATCGGGTACGAGCCTATTTGAATCGTTTCATGTGGATTTACAACCTAAACAAACTGCATTACTTGAATTAAGTCTGAATATACGGTATTCGACTGTGGTAGGTAGCATATAATATGTGAAGGAGTAATTGGACATAATACCATTCATTTTGTGTATAATAATTCACGTGCAACGTTATTTTAAAGTAAATCGAAATAATATTGATAACCAAGGAAAAGATGAAAGAGCCAGATAATAGCAACGGAATTTACAAATAAGAATCCTGAGCGCTTTCGCAGGCTACAACGTTACACTATTAATATTATTATACTAGTGCAGCAGTTCCCAAACTGTGAGGCGCGTCTCTCTTGGGAGGCGTGAGCCGCGTGGTAAATATTTACTGTTAACTTATATTGTCATAAAAATACAATTTGTATATTTAAATACTATAAATTTGTAATTTAATTTTTTATGGGAGGCGCAATTATTTTTTTTAATTTTTAGGGTGGCGTGAACTAAAAAAGTTTAGAAACCGCTGGACTAGTGAGTAGACCAGAAGGTGACATCAATCCCCCTGACTGAACAGAACGCAATACGAGACAACTAGAATGGTGAGAAGACCAATGCGTTACTCGAGGGCGGTGAGTTTTCCAGTCGGCACAGGAAAAATGAACGAATAACACAATGACGACGAAAATTTGTTCGTATAATGTGAAATTATTATTTTTATGCCTCCTAGCAAATAGGCCGAATACTTTTTAAAACGGGGACACGAAAAGTAGCCTAAAAAGTGTTTGTAAAAATATTACTCCGAGAAATATTACAACAAAAGTCCAAAATAAAATAATAAAAACATTAAAATTAAAAAAAAAAGAAGGCTTAGATATGTAGATTTTTACAACACTCGTGTATCAGAGAAAATTAAAAGTTTTAAATATCTGACAAAGAGCTATGATAGTCACGAATTATAATAATAGTATAATACATTTTACCAGTAAATCGTATTATGAGTTATTTTCAACATAACAATTGTACGTAAATAGCAACATGTATGGTGAAAACAGATCAAAAAAACTATCAATAGATGAAAACATCCAAATTAAAAAAAAAAAAAAAAAAAATAGATATTGCATTTAATTATTTATTTATAAAACACATAAGGTATTTACAATACACACATATATTCTTTATGGCAATGTAAAATACACTATACTATGTAAATGTTAAAATATTTTACAATTAATACAGATCATAATATGATTTGTTTATTTTTAATTATTTTAATAATAATAAATATGAACCATAGATGTATATTATTATAAATTATAATTATTTTTTGATTTTTATAAGATTTTTATTAGATATTAGTTAAATTCAATTTTGTAAACAGAATATTAAATACATTAATAAAATTAATATTAAATCATTTAAGTAACTTATGAAATTATTTTCTTTTCTTTCGAAAATATAAATGTATATTAAATATTTTATTATCTATCATATAATGTAATACATATAAAGTAAATAAAGTACATAATGTCTAAAAAAATGCATAGGTATAATGAAAAAAAAATTTCATTAATATTAAAAAATAATAGTTCTTTAATAAAACAATTATTATAAAAAAAAAAAAAAAAAAAAACGTTGCTATACCTCTGTGTCAGCCATCGATTGACTTCTTCAGATTATGATTATATTACGTATATTTAATAAATATGTCCACGCTTTTTTTAAATATTCAAACCCCTCTAAGGCTATTTCAAATTATCCACCCTTCGTGCTAAGAGCAAATTTAAAAATACAAATGACTACTCAATATGTTTATCAAATACGGAAACCTCGTTTGTAAACGCTTTTGGATTTTTTAAAACCCATAAAATCTTTTTATTCTCTTTAAGTTTCATCAAGACATTATTGCTAATGATTGTCAAAGCATGATTGTTAAAATATTGAGGGTTTATTTTTCTTTCGTTTATTAGAGATACAACACATATTCCACTGAGAGTTTCATCCATTATGTTATTCTTTCCAGTAAATATCTACTTTATTAAAAATAGTAATTTATTATGTTACTGACTTTGATTTTTTTGTTTTTTGTTTTTTATATATTATTTTCGTAACCGTCACACTTATTCTGTAAATTATAACTAATACTCTATATTTTGTATTAAGGATTATATTCGCCGCATTACAGCTAAATATTTACAAATATATAAATTTAATTTTGCCAATAACAATAATAATATTTTAATATTACTTAGTATATATATATATATATATATAAAGAAAAGTTCGGTTAATATACCATTTACGCTATGCTTCAATGTCAAGTCGGTCAAATCGATATCCCGGATTAAAGAAATTGTTGAAAACTACTTTAGAAAATTAGTACTACGGAATATTATAATAGTATCTCAAAACACATGCAATTTGAAATTTATATCTTAAATTTGATCAGCTGAATAATAGATATTTAAGTAACACTACATGTTAGATATTATGACGAGATCATGCAGCTGAATGTAAACAGTCGTCATTAGGTTTTCAATATACAGTCGAGTCGCGATAACTATTGAAGGTAGATAATAATTCGCTTCGAGATATGTATTATTTTAGATAACTAATCAAATTTATATTAATTTATATATAATTTATATTTCTAGGGGAATAAAAAAAATTTGAATTATCGTGACTCGACTATAATATATAATATGTATCCTTTTGCGTGTCGATTGTTATTATATTAGTATTATGCTATACGCAAAACGATAACTATATTATAATATATAAATGTGTGCACAACAGCTGCATACGAATTCCGTCTCGATTATCTGATATTGGTTTATACGATTTTCATATGAATAATCTATATGAGTATTATTACTATTATCTATCGAATAGTACTTTTAAACTAAAAACAAATGATATACAACGTTGGATGTGTTGAAAAAAACATGTAAGTCATACATTAAGTTAAATATTAGACGTGCTAGTGAGCATAACCATGCAAGTTATTTTGTTTAATGTTAAACAGACAAAAATTAGGCAATAATTTAAAACACAAGGCAATATACTATGATAAGTCATAAAAAATCAATTCGCAGGAAATAATTATTAAATGACGTATCAACGTCGACATCGGACTAAATTAGTTTGGTCATAAAAATTTCATCGGATGCAATTAGTGTAGTTGTTAAACATTAACGGACGCAATTCGTATGAAAAAGGGATCTTGGGATGCAATTCGTTTGTAATGCACGAAACAGACCCTTTAAAGCAAGGATGGGCAACTGGCGACCTACTTACCTTTTTCACCTAGCCCATGTTATATTTAAAATTACTTAATAAAATGTTAGCGTTTATCTGTGTTTTTCATGTTTTTTATATAATATAAATAAATACATATAAAAAGTATGTGTTAATTAAAAACTTAAATTTGATTTTTTTTTTTTTTATTTTTATACTCTAGTATGGTTAATTTTAAAGTTCTAAAAATTAGCCTTTTAATCATTTTTAGTTACCCATCCTTGATTTAAAGTTTGAAATATATTCTGAAATTGATTTCTGTCACTTAAGTATTTTGTTTATACTCGTATATCATAATATAATTATATACTGTACCTACAAAACTTTTTTCAGACTATTTAATTGGGAGCGAAAAAGTTAAATTATCGTTTATAGTATTTTAATTTAATAATTGATTAATATAATATATAAGCGCTGGATAATTTATTATTTAATCACAAACTAAGGACTATCATAAATATAATTAGGATTTAAATTTATTTGTTTTTTTTTTTAACTTTGAATACAAACCAATACTGATAATTTAAATAATGTAAATTAGTATACTATAGGTACTTAATATTAAATATATATGTATTATATACAGATATGTTATATACAGCGTTAAAAAGTCTTGTATTTAATAGTGCAATATAACATATTGCTTATGGTTTGCAATAAAAGAATCTAAATCAGTTTAAATTGTTCTAGTGAATGTTTATTTACGTTTATAAGTCATTACGTTTTTTCCGTCCGGTACGAGACGTTCAGTTTAGATTTTGTTTGCTCATTAATGATTCGATTGTTAACAAAATGTTCAAGTCTAATGACTGATGACTTAACCTATTACCAATTCTATTAGAAACGCTAAAACAGTTTTCTTATATACCAAAGTCTTAATAAAAATAATGTAACTGTGTATACGGTATACGGGATGGTATTGGAAAAAATCAACTTCGTTCCGTCAACGAGTGCATGTACATTGTACGTACACTGATGTAATGGCCTTTTGGATCGTAAATTTCTTTAAGTGAGCCTGCACGATTGCAATTATTTTTACTGGCCAATCCCGTGGACGGCCTTTATTGAAAATCGCTTTGTGCCACAGCGTTCTCCTTCTAGTCCCGCCGTTACATATATTGAATATCGGAACATTGAATTCGGAGTGTAGGATTGGGGTTTCCGGTGATTAAATAATCGATAAAAAGCTGCTGTACAAAATAAGAAGCTTTCGTACTGACTTGTCAGTCGGTTATTATAGTTTCTTTATATACTTTTGGTACCTACCGAATGCAGTGGATTAGATATTTAATAGGATTTAGTAGTGATTTTTTTTTTGTGTAATTTAATTTATTGACAAAATGGAAAATAAAATACTTAACTCAAACCTTATGCGTGCAAATAAACAACCTCTACAACTACGACGAGTGAAAAAATAAGTTTTCGAAAATATTTTTAAACTGCATTAAATATACTATATGTCTTTGTTTGTACTGTGAATTTTTCCCGTGTATTCATAATGCAGTATAGGCATTAGGCGGTACTTTTATTAAATTCAATTATAATCCCGAAACTGATGAAAACGGTTAGTTTTATGTAAAATTAACTGTTATATTTACATATACTATTCATAATAATATTACTGTGTTAAATAAAAAAAATAAACTTTTTAATTACAATCAATTTTAAGTTAAAAGTTCATAAACAATATTATACTTCGGAATCTGAGAAACAAGGCTCTTTGAATGGCATTTCCACTTATCGTTATTATCACTTCTAAGGGCAAAACTTATTTCACTTCGAGGAAATAATTTTATTTGGTGATCTAGTTGTATTATTTAATATTTTAGTTTAAGAAATATTATATGAATATATATCTGATTAGTATACATTTGATTAATTCAAATGTCAACTAATAATTCAAATGTTTGTAATGAATATCTTCATAAAACATTTAAAAAATATAAGATAAACAAGCGTGCATTTTTTTTTTTTGCAAAGTTGTGTTATTTATTTTCGCAGCACGTTAAATTTCATTGCCTGCTGTATATAATCTTGTTTTTCTTTGTCAAATGGAATAATAAATAGTTAAATAAAACGTATTTTTTCTTCTACTTAATCACTTTTAAAAATACTATAATCATCAAAAATATTATTACAGTAAACGCACAAAAAGACTACCACGCAAAATGATTATGTATTTATAATAAATTCAATGCCGGGTTACCGATGTTAAATGAATAGTAACACCTCTACCGGACTAGTCCCTTCACAATACCCAAGTAACCTAATTTTGGAGTGTTTCGAATTCCGTAAATTTTATTTTAACATTTATCCGATGTAAGATTGATGGATCACATACAAAGTCCGTTAGATTAATCTGTTGGTAGATTTGAACGCGTATAGCGTAGATAATATTCGGTCCTCCTAGCCAATGTTGACGTTTAGTTCTCATGGAATAACATTTAAAGTGGTAAAAACAATCATAATACTCACTGATACAAGGGTTTTCGTTGATCATCGAAAAAATTCGATCGCAGCGTTTTTTGACTTGATTTTGTGGGCATATGCATCCGAACAACGGCGTCTTCCTTAGACGCAGCCAATCTCTATGACATTCTTCTCTGTATACCGAAAAAAAATATTAAGAAAAAAAACATAATTAAATTATATAACAACGAAATAGAAATATAATATAATATACAATAAATCAAATATGTTGCACTTGAAATATCCCTCTTATCCGGCGTAAACAACTTCGACGTACAAACCAATTATTGGCTAATTACTACCACAAGTTAAATGTGTACACCTTTATTATGTATGTAATTCGATGTCGGAACACACTCGATATTTAATTACTCAGCGCCGACGTAACAACAATTATAGTAAAATATAATAAGTAGGCAATATAAAAAATAATACTATTGATTTCATAGCAAAAAAAATAAAATGCGCGTATTAAAGGTGTATTATTTGTATACATGATTTTCAATTGAATAAAAATCCACAACACCATTGGATATTGGCATTCGATTTAATATATTAAAGAAAATTATTTTAAATTCTAATATTCATAATTTATTAATTTTATGCAGTAAGTATCACTATTAATAGTTATGATTTATTTTGTAGTCACTTTTCTGTTAAAATCAGTAACATCTTAAAAATGCGTTTTATTATTTAACGAAATATTTATTTAAATTTTAGTAATACTTCAGTATATTTAAAATTAAAGACTATATTATATTTGTATAATACTTTAATAAGTTCCAATTATTCTATTTATATTTTGGTGATACAAACATTTGATTTCTCGATCAATTTAGAAATTACAATACCTATTTTGTTTTTTACGAGGAAAAACATAAATGCATTAAAATAAGACATTTAATTTCTTAATTTTAAATAGTGAATAACTAAATTATAAATTTAAATAGCAATATTAATATTGCTTCAGTCTATGCAAAGTAAAATTCTTGTATCAATTTTCTATTTAAAATATTACAGTTCCGAATTCCGTTATATTTGTCGAGGGTCTCAAGGTTGTTTTGCTGAAAAATATGGCTGATAGAGGCTTAAACATAATATGGAAGTAAGTTTGGCTTGTGATTTTCTTTTTTAGTTTTTTGATATAGAATTATATTAGCCGGTGACCACGTTGAGTGAAACTTAATGTGTATATTAAAATAACACGATATTTACATTTTAATTCATATTTATTATATAGGTATAAAATTATGCTGTTGATTTAGCATACGCGTGATAATAAAACTGTTATTTTCTACTAGCGCAGATAACTCAAAATGGTGTTCTAATTATACAACATTATAATTACTGTGAATTCACAATAAACAATTACAGCAAAACTACGAAAGTATATTATGTACATAATATAATTTTATATATTATACATAAGTAATAAGTATGGATAACTGCACGATACTCTTCTAAAATAGTTCATCCAACAAATATACAATCGACACAGTTTACACTCTAATGGGGTCGTAAATATAATAATATTTATTTTATATTATATCGTAATTATTTATGTACACAAAATCGTACTGTCTTGCATAAATTACGTAGTTGATGTACTTAACTTTACCTATCTATGTACCTACCTACATGCAATATTATTTCGTGTTCTATCTACCAAGTTTTTTAAATCTAATTATTTATGCAATCTCTCCCTTCCATTTTTACCTGCAGAAATCTCGTTAAATATATTATTTCGTAAAATATTTAAAAAAGTCGACTCAAAGCTATATAAAAAAAGTTTATACATTTATATTTCATCTAAATATTACTACTATAAAAAATAAAAATAAAATATTTTTTATTAGTTTTTTTATACACGATACAATTTTAGAATTGAATCCGGGTGGACGGTTCTGAATTTGACCTGTGTATAAATAATTTATACCCAAATATCTTACACAGAATATTACACTAAGAAATTATTGTAATAACGTTAGGCCAGTGCATTTCAAGTGAACAAAAACAAAATTGAATTTTGGACTTAAAAATGGTATTTATACCTGTATACGTTGGACTATAATTTTAAACTACTTCAATATTTATAGAAAACGCCAAGTTATCTGTCATGAATTTTAAAATTTCAAAACGAATAAAAACAGTTGTATATATGGTTCTCTCTTTAATTATGAATCGACTCAGTCTTATTAAAATTATTTTATTAAACCGCCAAAACATAAATTATAACGTTTTATTCAGAATATAGTAGGTACTAGATATACTAGTTATATCGGTACTAAAAATACCACGTACCTAAAAACTAATAAGTAATAACTAGGCCATTAGGGATGGTAATAAATTAAAACATTTTGATTTTATCTCCCTTTCCCAATATAAACGTAATATAGACATGGTAATGATTTTTTGATTAATCAAACATTTTTTACTTTGGTAACTATACGTTTTTATAATTTATAAAACATGTTAATTACTATAAATAATTTCACGAATAAAATCATCACGTGGTTATAATTAAAATTAATTATTGTTGATTATTATTATTATTATTTTAATTATTGATGAGAAATCAATAATAATGTTTATAACAATAAATAAGATGATTATAAATATAAAAATTAGTTTTTCACATTCCAAAGACATAATTTAGCAGAATTATAGAAGACTAGATTTTAACGCATACTTCCATAACCTATCCTTATAAATGATTTAACAATAGTAAGTAATAACTCTACAATTGATAATTTATTGAGAAAGTTATTTGCCACAATATAATATACATCGAAATTCCGATTTGAGTCATTTCATCTGCTATTTTAGTCATATATCAATATTTAATGATAATAATAAAAAAAAAAAAAACCCAAAATATTTTAGAAACATAATGGAAATAATCGTTTTCACAAGTAAGTCCGACGGCTTGTTATGGAATATTAACTACACATATAGTGTGCACTCGCATAATATATTGTATTATTATAGGTAAGACCGTGTGTATTACGATGTGACACGATGAATGCTCATCATCACTGCACTGCAGAATACGCGCAAACCATCTGTGACCAAATTATCTAATTGTTTATTTCCATATGACCCATAAAATCTGTGATTGCCCAATAAGTTAATAATGAAATTAAAAATAATAACTCAAATTCTACATCAAATATTGATAGCCGCTGTAGTGTTTTATAACTTATTACATCATAGTCGCGAAACTGAGCGCGGAATAAAAATTACGAATTAGTTATGTAAATTGAACGTACGTTGAAATACGTGAACTCGTGTATTCAAATGTAACGACATACAGTCTGCAGCCCGCAGGCCTGCAGTCGATTTATACCCAGACGCGTGAGTGTACAAATTAACGAAAACAAAATATGTGAAGTATAAGCATATAATACTACCCACGTCGCGTAGTCACGATGATATAAATTAGGAATCCGGTGAATTCGTCGCTGTATACGAAAATGTATCATTGGTTTTATTTGATCGCCGAGACGTGTGCAATTCAATATTACTCATCATGCACGATCGTCATTCAATAACCGCATATACGTACGTAGACTTATCGCCGTTTGATCGAAAGTGCTAATTTTTAAAATCATTAGCTTTACACGTCTACATTAGATTATACATTTGTATATATTATAACATATTAGATTAACCCGGACGTCACAGGGTTAAAAATAACAAAAAAAAAACATTGTTTACACAGATATCTATGTGCAATAAAAATTTTTCAAACGATTTTCGAATTTATTCATTATTTTTAACTCACTATTTAGGAATCATAATAACGGTTTAAATTATGGTGTACGCGACTGATGTGTACATATTTTTTTTCCGAAGTACTTATCAAATACACATAAAAGGTAATGAAATCAGTTACGTCTATTCGTCATTTATTAAGCGACAATATTTTTCATTTAACATTATGATAAATTTTATTTTATTTGTATATTATATTATTTATATTCTTAAAAAGTATACATGCTTTTATAAAATAATGTAAAATAATTCTACGAACTGAAAGTTTAAAGGATTATTTGATAATATAAAAATCAAAATCCCGTTGTTTGCTGGTGCATACTATTATGAAATTATATTTTAAAAACTATATATAATCATTATAAAACATGTTAGCGAAAGTGAGTTTTTATTGCATCTGGTACAATTTTACTACTAAAACAGTATTATTTTAGATTATAAAATCCAAACATTTTGAATAAAATGTTATTCTTCAAACTATTGTATTTGAATATATTTTATAATTTTATGTACGACCAACTGATTTATTTTTATAACAAATAATCTTACTTTATGCACAATTTCGAATAAATCCACTATCAACAAACAATCACTTTTCTCTAACGGTATATTTTATGGTAAAATATAATTGACAAAAAATCATACAATTCCGGGTGTGTATAGTGCCCTCTTAAACACAATTAACAAATCCATCTTCTAACGATAAGAACAACGACTTCATAATGATAATATACCTAATACTTTTTAATAGTATAATACTGTTTGAGTTTAGCGTTATTTTATAAAATACCTTATACCTATAGCTAGTTGTATTTTGATTCCTACTTGTTATTTCACTGTAATATTATGTAAACTGATTTACCACGACGAGACATTGTGGTTTTTAGTATCACGTCATATCTATTTAAATTATTACTGTAACCGCAATACACGTCAGGGTCATCACTCCGTCAGTTTCGTACTCCATGAAAGTTTTATAATACCCCTGTAATTTTATTGTATAACTTTGAAGTTTGAACAGACAATAGTCATTGACGAGTATGTCACATCGATTAGAGTGTCAATTCACCGGAATCCTTATTATATTACAATAAAACACTGTAACGAAGTCGTTGTGAACTTGTTATAAAATACAAACACTATACCTATAATATACGATATTGTATTAATTACACGTATTGTTTCAATAATATTCAACCATGCAGTCATGCTTAAGTCCGTGTACGGTCTAAATAATAGTTAAGCATTAGTAATTTAATTTAAACACGATTACGTTCTTACAATTTTATATTTTTGTCTTGTTCGTGAAAGCCACCTGTAAATTAGTTTTTATTTACATTTGATATGTTAATGGTTATTGCTTGCAATGTTTAACGAACCCAGTTTCAAATTATATACATAGTTGAAAAATTTGAAACAACTTAAGCTATCTTTTAATTCAAAAATATTATGCTCACTTTTATTGTTATTACACCTAATCAATGTATAACCCTAATAAATTATACATAATTACATACATATAAAATATACGTTAGGTGTGTGTGTGTCCTGATTTTTCATTTTTAAAAGTTATATTATTAGGTTGTGAATAAACATAAAATTATATTATAAGTAGTGTCCTATTGGCTATTATTGTTTTCTGTGGTTAAACTGGTTAACGATAACGTTTTTAATTAACTTAAACATTAAACTATTAGTTATATGAGTATATTAATAACGATCACGATGATTTACCGCGTGTTAAATGCATATATTTGGAGTTTTTTTATTTTTTAATATAAACTATTATATATCTGACCACTTTTTATTATTATTACTTATTATTTAATATTGTAATTTATATGAAAATAAGATATATCATAGGTACTAATAACAATGTCACGATAACAAACCTTAAAACGTACTAAGGGAAGTATATATACTAACACTATTAAATATTGACAATTGTTTAAGCTAAATAATAATTTTAAATATTTTCAAACAAATGTACAAACATAAATACTATTCTTACCTTTGTTTGATAATAAATGTATTTACTTTAATATTTAAGATAACTACACACAGTTATGCACGTGGGTTTAACATCTTCTTAGACTGTATACTGTATACATTCATATAAAATATAATCAGATTGATAATAAAATATGACATTTATATTATGATAAACGAACCACGTACTTGATAACCTACAGCTGTCAGACATACACACGATTAGGTATGATAAAAGAAAATTTACAGTATTTAATCTGTTTTTCATCACTATCGGGAAAGGACCTACACATAAACATTTCTTATAATATTATGATACAATCGATACAAAACTGGACACAAAATTAGAATTTTTTTAAATAACAAATGCATTGTCCACTATATAAAATTTATATTTTGTAAATTAAATTTTTTGAAAGATAATAAAGTAATTTCTAGAGAGAAAATGCAAAATTTATATCTAATTTAAAATATACATATATAATAATACGTATCAAATAAATCTATTTCATTAAAATGCTGGAAAAAATATCAAACTAGAAAAATAATAATAATGAATTATTCTAAAAACTACGCAGGGTATAAAATATAAAATCAATAAAAAAAACTTTATTTAAATAGAACTGAAAAAAAATTTTATTTTTTAAATTTATTTTATTCGTAGAAATTGAAATTGAAAATATATATCAACACAAATACATTTCAAGAAAAATAATATGTAAGAAACATTTTTAACTATACCAGTTAAAATGGATAGTATCTTAACTTCATAGTTTCTAAATATGGGAAAAACAATATATTGAGTAGCCGTATAACATTCAGCCAATGTATGTATATCAACTCGCCCAAGTAATATATTAAAACATATTAGGTTTTTATTGATATTTTGCATGCATTTACGTTGTTATTTAAAAATTAAAAACTTAAAAACAATAATGATTAAAAATAGTAAGAATTATAATTAGTTTTTATAAAATTTTGTGTTAGAATGACTTAAAATTATGCAAAACGAAATGTTTCATTTAAAAAAATAACTAAATTGTGTCAATGGTTATATGAAAAATAACAATGTAATTTTCAAAAAAAAAAAATTATCAAATATTTTATTTTCGATGAAACATCTTTCTATACTAATATAAAATTGGCGCAAAAACGTTTAGGGTTTCGATTATTAGTAAGCGCTCCGGAGGGAGAACTTTCAAACTGTCGACCTTGATCTGTAATGATTTGCTCCGGTGTAACGGAATGAGCAGTCTGACCGAAATGAAATTATACTCCGCAATAGCAATATTATATTCGGGCATACGGTCCCTTAGAGTACATACACCGTGAAAAATTAGGAATCGATATTATACACTCGAGTCTATCAATAATAATTACTGTCAGATTTCAAATGCCAGTCTACCATAATCTGCAGCATCTGTCAGCGGATTCGGTCAGTTCCGTTTCTACCGACCACAGCAGAATCCATAGAAAAGTTAGAAATGATTGATTTGTTGATTTTCTGATGATCGATGGAAAAAAAAATATTCTCTGTAACACCGCATACCGAAATTATGATAAAAGATTATTACAAATAGTTCATAAAAAAAATAAAAATCGACATAAGTCCAATGTCGAAATATGAATTCCTGGTGCAAGGATGACGTTCTTACGTATATACGAATACTTATTTATAAAACTATTTTGTTTTTATGAAAAAAATTCGATTACGTTGTTTTAGTTTATAAGACTTAAGTAACGTATGATAACATATTATTATCTAAATATATGAATATTATAAATAAATGTATTATAACACTAAAATTCAAGTGTTTGGTCGGATCAAGCATTCATTTATATATAAAATTATAGTAACAAATCATCGACTGACTGATTTTTTAAAATAGACATATCATCACGTCTTGACATTGGTTAACATAATTTTATTTAGATTTATAATTGTATTTGTATAGAAATTCACAATAATATTATGTATAAATTTAATTTTTAATTTTTTTATTTTTATAAACAGTTTAATACACTAGTATTTATACTATTTAAATATTACCAACCCTTTGGCAACTATATATTTAGAACAGTCATAAAAAGTCCTATCACTAAATCGTTTGAAAAACCATAAATTAATATTTATGAAATTAATATCAATGAAATTCGTACTTACAACTTACAAACGTTTAATTATCACCTTTACAAATAATAAATATAAAGAACGTAAATATTGTGTCTTTTTTTATTATTAAAAGCATAGGACTTTCAATTTTCAAGTACCTAATTTTTTTGATAAACAGACGTGTTTTTTCATAATAACAAATCATAGTATAGCCAGTAGAAACTATGGTACGATTCAATTTAAATATGTAAATTATATGTATATTTTTCTATTGTTTTTATTTTTAATTAAACCGTATTTTCGCAAAGTGACTTTATAACTTTTTACTCGGATCAAGTAACAAAAGATTATAAAAATATTTTTAAGAATAAGCGTATAACAAGAAATTATGATGTAGCAGTTAAATGCAGGCCATTTTTCAAGTACCTGCATAGTATTATTCACATTGAAAGTTAAAAGGATTTCTATTATTATGATTCTACAAAAAGTTGTAACAAACATTTAAAAATATATTTTTTTTAATTCCTATGTAAATTTTCGGATCCTGGGGTATAATTGACTAACTGTTTATAAATCTAAAACGCTTATTATTATTTTTTTTTTTTTGACAAAGGAAAATAAATGTATTATGTAAATTATTTTTATACGACGATAAAAATGTTAAAAACGTTTTGGATTTTTCATACTACGTAAATAAAAAAAAACTCTTGTAGCCAATTTTTATTTTATTAAAAAACAAATAATTTTAGAAATATTTAAAACAATAATAATACATAAAATATAATAATACGCGACAAAATAAAGAAAAAAGAAAAAGAAAAGTGTTTTATCAGTTCTCTTTTACTGCTATAGTGCCGTTATGACTATATTGAAAATTTTAAATCCATTTTCAAAATTATTGTTGATCAATCTCTAATCTCACCCAGTTATCGAAATAAATATTTAAAACAGTTCAATATTTTTTTCAGACTATATACATTTTATTGCCTTGACATTATGTGCGTGTGAGTAAAAAATCGATAATACGCAGATCACGCAACAGTGCGGTTCTTACACTAAAGTTTATTTACGACTCACCCTACGATAGTGATCATATTTGCTTGTAAAAACGATTTTATTACATACAAGTATAAGACCAACCCATTTAAAATTGTTATTCTTGGAGAAAATGTAAATGCACAGTTGTTGTAAAATTGTTCCAATTTGTTCAAAAATGATTATTAATTTACATTAAAAAAAAAACACTACAAAAAAGTTTTTAATTGGCAATTTAATGTGGGATATTTTAACGAAAAGTATATTAGCGAAACTAATTGAATGTAACTCACAAGGTGGTCTCTCTCACCAGCACCATTGTTAGTTGTTGTGTAATTTGTAAGATATATATGATTATTTATATATACATATATATATGTATATATAAAAAATATACGTGAACAACTACCGAAAGGTTATACATTTAACATTTATAAGATAATAAATCAAACTTTCACCAACAAAAGATGAAAATACGAGAACGTTAATATTAGGAAATATAATTTTTTTTCCGTATGTTTTTTTGATATCAATAAAGGGAAAATAGGTTATACAATTTTGAAAAACATAAAAATAACAGATTATATAACAAAAAATTATAATTTAATATATATAAATTGAACCACAAATGTTTTTATTTGTTTACATATTTCAAGTTTCATAGTTCTTAATTAAATAAAGGCCACTATGAAACATAAAAAATGTTCATCAACTATTATAGCTAATCGCACTTATAGATTCTGTGATAAATTATATTTATTTTACAATTATGTGTATTTTTTTTTTACGTTTGTTGTCTATATAAACAACAATTAGTAGAATGAATGATCCAGTTGTTTTAAACTTTAAGTGTAGTTTCTGATATTAAATAGGATCTGTTTAGTACTTTTAAGTATAATAGACACACATAAAATGCACATCAAATTTATATACATGTACATGATAACATTTTCAACATATTTTTTGCTATTTAGGCTAGTTGTTTATAGATATTAGTAATTTTAAAGTGTTTTTAGTTTTTTTTTTATGTATACATAAATACCAATAAAATGGTTTTTAATAGATAAAAAAGTTTGATCATTAAATACAAGATTCTTTATAAGTTTTTCATTATTTTCTTGAAGAATAAATAAAAAAATAAAAATATAATCATTGAAATTTCAAAAATAGTTACAAAATTTGTTTAAAATCATTTAAAGTTAGAAATTCTTCAAAATCGTAAAAATTAACAAATTTTTGTATAGCTTTAAATGTATACATATTTTTAATAATTTTTTTTGTAGGTGCTTTAATTTCGATATTTAAACAAATAATAACGATTTTAGTAATTTTGTTTAATTATAATGTTATTTAAAATTATTATTTGTGGATACTTAAGACTTAATCGTATATTATATATATATATATATATATAGTATATTATGCTATACATTATTATAACTTATTTTTTATAATATATATCGTATCACTAATAAACTAAACCAATTAATGTATATGATAATAGGAAATCAGGTTGTTATATTAACGTACATTATTATACTGTACACAAAAAAATCTATTTCCAAATGCAATATTTTTGGTAAAAATTAATTCAATCTATCGTACTTCTAGCTAATAGTAATATATACATAAAATATACTTTTTAGTAATATAGACAGATCGCAATCTTTCAGAATCATATCTGGCATGCAACGATTTATCGTTGAATTCAAATGTAACACGTCTATCACAGTCATCTCGGTACACTAGAACGGTATCTACTAGCGTATTCTTTTTTTTTTTTTTATTAATAATATGCACTTACTGGAACAATAAATGAAATAATAATTAAAAAAATCCCGTGTTTCCTTAACGTTGTTTCGAGTGTATGCTACACGGATATAATAACCGCTCGGTTAAAAATAATACAATAAATATTAACACGATGTATGGTCTGTTGAACACCTTATGTTTCTCAAATAATGTATACGACACTATACTAGGGAGTTTTCAAATATATAATGTAATAAACAGGTCTAAAAAATGCATGGATTGTGTTTCGTTTTGTGTTTAGCCAAATTAAATATCTGAAGGTTATGTTACACTTGAGGGGAATCATTTGGGCCGAAAATGTATATTATGTATAGGTCTATGTAAGAAACCTTAACTCCCTGTCCATAAAGTTTGTACAATAGAAATTTCTGAGTGGGTATTCAATTCATGGCACTACAATATAATATGATTATTTAAAAAGGAAAAAAACTCTATACTATTGAATTTCCTGAAAAATTTAATTGAATATTTTTAATGCATTTTATATATTATTATATATGTAAATACGCACCTATTTTTGAATAGAGCATTGTACAAAACTTTGGAACAAAAGCAAACGAATAATTTCACTTTAATGAAACTAATGTTTTATTGTAATTTTCTCTAGTCAATAAAAACGAATAAATTAAGTCTGCCAATGAGTAATTCATTAGGTAACAATAAAAATAAAGATACAACTTCATTGGTACATTGTAAAATATATAAATTAATAATCTTGGCGCTATAAATATATAGTAAGTACGTATGTCTATGTCATATACTTTAACTTGATTACAGAAGGACTACATTTTAGACGTGAATTCGTCTTCAATAGTTATACTATTACGAAAAATGTCTATGCATCCCATGACAAGTTTTCCTAGTAAAGTATGAAATAAATTTTAATTAGATCCAAGAAATCCTTTTAAAACTTGTAATTATAAATTAAAATATTTAGTTTAAATGTCTGATTTATATATATATATATTAAATATGTCATTAGGCATGATAAATATATTTAGGACAGATAAGATAGAAATTAAACACTCTAAATTAATTTAAGAGAATATTAATTTCATTGACATGTTTTATAAATTTTTTACGGCATTAAAAAAAAAAGAATCAGTATCTATTTTCCATAAGTATTTTTTTTTAAATATTAAAGACATTTTTGTGGAGTAATCATATGAAAAACTGACAAATTATCATCATCAGGATATTGTTAACAACAAATTGATTAATTCTTATTATTCTCTTTAAACCCCACTACTGAACGAGTAAAATATGTTTTCTAAAGGTATGTTTTTCTATATAAAATTTGAATATATTAAGGAAGTTGGGAAGATGGTATTATCTATCTGATTACAAATGTTTGTGTGCTTAGAGGTGGCAGAATATTGTTGTATAAAATATACAATCATCGATAGCCGTATCAAGAAATCGTTTGTTAATAAAGAAATATTTAAAAATATAAATAATAAATATATATAAATAATTATCATAATATTTCGTAAAATTCAAGATTAAATTATCAGTAAAAAAATCATTTCTTTTTCGTGATTTGTAAAATATTATAGATATGGTCACAGATAACACAAATCAATTGCTTTAGCTCTGTAAGTATCTATTTGCACCTTTTAACCCAATCTACAACTATGGTAAAGTTAGGAAATCACTTAGTTATGGTTTATAACAGTACGTTGTCGTGTCGATATCATCTGAAAACGTATTAATATTATAAAAACGCAATAGCCCATTACAAGCGAACGGCTCAATAATAAGACTATTGGCGTTCAGCTTCTAGACAACCGCGGAGGAACCTGAAGATTTTACGTGTACCAATGGATGGCGTATCGATCTCCGCGCGTGCATGCAGTGAGTTCTTGCAAACTTATCGTATCCGAATAAATTCCGCCTATTTATTTTTTATTGTCTTCGTGCGACAAGGCAGTCGTCCCTCGGCGGAGGTTTTTTTTTTATTATTTTATTTTATTTTGTTCGTCTCGACGCGACAATCGCGCGTCATCGTTGTATGTTTATTTTACGACTATACTATAGTGGCGTGTTGACGGGCAACCGACGATTTCCACGGCGATGGATAACCTCAAATACGTCATAACATTCCAACTCGGCGGGACTAGCTATATTTCCCGTGCGGCTTTTCATCCGTTGATAAAGCCATAGCATGTCGTGCGACACGGGTTCATCTTCGTGGTCGTTCCGTCCGTGGCTGATAACGGCCCGCGATGCGTTCCATCAGATCGGCCATTTAAACGAACCGTCGTCGCCGTACGAGTGCATCGAGTACGATGATATTTTGAAGACCTGTGTCTCGGAAAAGACGTGTCCTTTCGTCGACGTGTTCCGGTTCATGTGGGCCAATGCCTTGCAGACCGCGGTCGCCGTGGCCACGATCATGTTTAGCGTCGTTGTAATCGCGTTCCAGTCATTACAGTTCGTCGCCGCGAGCCGGCCACTGCGGGCCGTCTGTAAGACACGCGACAAGGCCAAGCTGTTTTCGCAGTCGCTCGTCTTGTTTGCGTTTGTCGTATTCGCCCTGCACGCCATTTACAGGCCAGCGTACGGTGTGTTCGTCCTGATAATGAACCTGACTCCATGGTCATTGGTCGCGGTCCAGGCAGTCGCACTTATCGTCGTCGCCAGATTCCTTTGGCGGGGCGACGATCACACACACACATGAACCGTATAATGTAAAATATAAAAATACACCATACATTGTAAAAAAAAAAATTACAATAAAAAACAATTATTTAATTACGCATTGTTAACGGTTATACGTTATTGCGGTCATTAATGTTAAAAATCCTAAGTACTATGTTCTAAAATTAGGTATACTAAAATTATAATATAATATAATTATATCCAGTATAAAAAATAACGTAGTTTTAATGAATTGAAATGAAAATATATTGTGTTCTAGAATGATTATTATAATCTATACTTACATATCTATGTAATGAATGTCAATAGTTTTTAAATTATTAGCAATTAAATATTTATGTGTATATCTAAAATAGGCTAGTACCTATGTAATTATTAAATACATAAAGGACATATGTCTTGGTAGAAATTTATTTTGATTTTCAAATCAGACTTTTCCGCGGCATTATTTCAACTATAATAATATTAATATTATATTATATAAAAACACACTACACATTTTGAGCATGAATAAAAAAATCCCTATTCTATAACACTAACCTTGTATAATCGAATTAATATGAATATTCAATATACATGATAAAAGATGATTAATAATTTATTTAGCGTATAATAAATTTATTAACCTTTGCTTTTATATTTTAACATTTATGATAAGGTCTATCTCAGAATTGTAACAAAAACACACTGACATAGAACAGTGGTTTTTTGTACTATAGTAAGCTTGGTTAGATGAAAAACACGATTCACTCATAAAATAAAACAATATTATGTAAATATAAAACATAATGACATATTCCTTTTTTAGAAATTTACAGCGAAAACAATTTAGTTACATCCAAGAGACAGTTATGTATAAGCAATAATTGTTTATGCCTTTAATTGTAAAATATTAATAAATAACAGAATAGTAATATTATGTATAAAATGACTATTCTGTTTTGATTTAATAATAAGTATTAATAACACTAAACATTTTTATAAGAATTTTTCTAAACATTTCATGAATACGTATGTGGTATACTTTTTTTTTTTAAATATTTTAAGATATAAAATATTATTTAAAGTAATATAAATATATTTTGTAGTTAAACCTAACCTCTAGGTATATAATATACTCAGACAGTTTGTATTGAATTACTTGCCAAAAAATATATTTCCACATATTCCACCGGTAAAGTATCGTTTGGGAGTCCTCATGATAAGATAAAAGAATATTGAGTTTCGAGAGTGAAAAGGAGTATATTTTGATCATTTTGTTCTAACTGACAATAAAAGTTAAGTCAATGGCACTTTAGGTGTATCCTACTGCCTAGTTTAGGTAATATTGTACTACTGCAGAATATAAAATGAACCATTTATCGTTTAGAAAAATATTTTAAGCTAAGCTCAGATTACTACCTAAATATTTTTACATGTAAAGTTGATGGGATATTTTTTATACTTCAAAATGTTTATGACATAATTTTTTTTCAAATATGCTTATAGTAAAATAATAATGTTGAATGAATTGGAAAAAGCACTATCATAATTAAAGTTGAAAGGTTATAATAATATATTAACTATAAAAGAAATACAATAATTGTAATTTAGAAAATTCTATACTAGACTGAAAAGTGTTAATATGAACTCAATTAAATATTAAAATAATCATTTTATCAAACTTTCTTATCTAAATGATTATTTCTTTAATAACAAAGAAAAACTAAAGTTAATTTTGTCTAATAGATTTTTTTTTTGAAATTTCTTAAGAATTAAATGAAGTAAAAGTAAATAAGTACCATTTTCTCTTTTCAGACAACAGTAACCCAATAAAAGCTTTTTTATTCTACCTACTTTGAACTTAAAATTAATTTTAGATTTTAGTTTGGTACATAAAACATTTATCTAAGTGGCCAACTTAAAAACTCTTGTTAGTCGCGTCCATACAAGATGTTTTTAAATGTTTCAGTGTCCTTTATATCTCTCATCAATCACTTTATTCGAGATTTTAGACCTCATTTAATGCAATATCGTTATTGTTATTAATATCTATATAAATGTTGCAGTGTGGTATACGTATACATGGCGGCACATTCAAATTACGTCCGCGGTTTGTCACGACACATTCGAGTTACGTCCTCGGCATAGGCGCAACTAGGGTACAAAATTCTGAGAGAGCTACAGCTCACTCACAAAACTACGAACTTAAAATATCCAATAGCGGGCATCTCACCGTCCCTCTATACATACAATCACAACACATTTGACTACAACAATTTTTTTTTATGTAAATGACACTGTGCAATGTAAGCCAATAATGAAAATGGTATACTCTATTACTCAATATTTTATACACCAACCATGTCCTAAAATTGTATGCAGTAGCACACGCCACACATTATGTGCAGTAACTAATATTTAAAAGTGAGCAGTATTTTTTGTATTTTATAAACTTTAATTTGATTAATATATTTTAGAATAATAAAAAATGTATAATATATAATTACAATTGTTAATCACACCATTTATACAAATGACAGTCTGTAAAAATGGTAAGAAAAATTTGTTTATTATTAATCAATTAATCAATTATTAACCAGGACGCAACTTGTAAATGACGCGAGAAAATCGCGGGTACAACTCGAATATCGCAATGTATATTTTTGTATTTTGGGACGCAATTCGTATGGAGCCGTACATAGTATGCTAATGTATATTATTATAATAATAATTGTAATATAACATGCATTTTACATCATTGTTATGTTTTGAATATTGGTTCGAGTTATGTATAATATATTATGTGCTTGTTTATATTGAACTATATGCGTGCTATACGTAATGGTTCGTTAAAATTGTACGCAACAACAATGACAGCTATCATATTAATTCTTATGTACCTAATCCTCACCGTTTTTATAATAGACATTTTGAACTGTCTTATATAGATACAACTGTAATAACATACCAATGGGCGTGACGGTTGCAAACCAAAGTATTCTTTCAGATACTATTATTTATTATTGCCATAAAACATAGATGGCTGCAAATTAAAATCATACCACCAAACAATAATTTGTATCTATATAATCATAATAACTACTATATCATATATTTTTTAATTTTATCAATATACGTATATATATATACAAAGTACAAAGTTATATAATAATAAGGAACTACATTACAAAAGTACTCCAAAGCGCATAAAAAAAAACCCCAAAACAAAGCCAGATACAGTCGCATGAATCGGTGAATTTGGTTTTGATTTTTATATTTTTATATTATATTAAAATAATACTATATCATCATGACGGTATGCATTAATTTGCATCCACCTGTATATTTTTAAAATTATACAATAAATATTCAATATATTAAAAATGCATATATCTATAATAATTTGCATTAAATGGTATTATAATAATTTTCTTGCATTTGATTATACTACGTACTGTATTTTATTTGTGTTTATACATTTCTAACTAATTTGTAATCATAATATAAACCACCAACCTGTGATATATTATAATTTGGATGTAATTATGTAGTTATTGTTAAGAGTGACTTGCTAATTCACATTATTGAATAATATTATTTTGATAGAAAATTTGTAATTGATCATATTTTATATTTTCAACAAAAAAAAAGATGCTGCTCTTCATAACTTAACAAGAGGAATGTCTCTAAAAAAAAAAAATAAATTGAAGAAAAAAAAAACAAAATTTATATTAAATGTTTTGTATTATAATAATATGATGTATTACAGAAATAAATGACAGATGTGTAAAATAATTCTTTGCTTATTAACACCTAATAAATTGTTTTTTAACTTTTATAATATTATACGAAGATTGTGTAGATTGTAACTACATCTAAAGCATAAAAAAATATTAATTTCTATCACATATAAGAGTATTAAATATTTAATTATTATTAGTTGTTTAATATGGTTTATTAGCTATTCCTAATTCACTTTGTATATAAAAAACGAATTAAAAAAATATTTGAATATAATTCGATTACTATATTTATAAATGTATTATTATCTAATATAATTATATATTCATTATTTCTCTTCATAATAATTATTACATAGGCAAGTCATATTATGCGAAGTATATTGAGAAAGTAGTCTTAATTTTCTACTACAACTTCTTGTGGATCTTGCATGGAAATATTTGATAATATAGTATTACTCACAGCCCAGACCTGGCACTTAGGGAATTTAATCTTTTTTACATATGAAATCATATCTTTGTAGCTAAATTTCAACAACGACGACAAGACGAAAAAAGCTGTTAACACATGGTTGCAATCGCAGGTGACATTATATTTCTATGATGGAGGAATTCAAAAACTAGTTGCCCATTATGATAAGTGCTTAAATAATGGTGACAAATAAATTTAAAAATGGCTTAATATTTATACTTACCGTTCCAATAAATTATTTTTATAAATACTTATATATTTTACTTATTTTTGTTGCCTGACGTAACTTACTTTTTGGACACACTTCATAAAAACCTTGGTAGTTTGCTTTAGTAAAATTTTTTTCTAGAGAAGTACGACATAAATTCATGTTATTGTGTATGCTAATAATTGTACGTCATTAAATGTATTTATGTTAAATTGGATTGTTCTAAATAAACAAGAAAAAATTATATTTTATATACGACGAAGTTAGAAAACTGATACCAGTGATAACTTTTTAATAATAAATAATCTTATTTTAAACACCTAGCTTAAAAGTTGGTTCAAAAGAAACCTAAATTGTTGAGTTCCAAAACTAAATTTAATATCGTTAAAAACTGTATTTTATTTATTAAGTTTCATGATTAATTTTGTTGGTTGGAAATGTATATAATGTTAGCAATTATGTTTATTGTTAATAATTGTAATCAGTGTTTTAAATCTGGAGGATAATATAAGTACTTGTACAAAGTTCTAGTTTAATATCTATTTATTTTTTTCTAGTAAAGTAATACTCATATTATATTAAATCGCACAAACTGTTTTTACATTATCAGCAGCTCCTAATTTGTATCCATTAATGCCCACATATTTTATCCTAGCAATTCTTCTCGCCGATTGTCGTCTATGCATCACTATTATTAATGTTGACCTTTTTTGTAAGATAGTTCGGCATTGGTTTTTGGGTTATCACATCGGCTATTTAAAAGGTCGTACATAATTTGCGTATCAATATTTTTTAATAATAGAACGAACAAAATTATGTAAACCAAAACTGCTAGTTATTTTCTAACTTTGATCTTAAAATTTGCACGTGTCTAAATTTACTCTCGTAATATTCCATTTTAAAATATTGTAGGTATAGGTCTTTCTGTTTTAATATATATATATATATATAAATCGTAGTAATATTGTGTATTTAATAAGTTAGCAATAACACGATGAGATTAACATCTAAAGTGTACGGGTGACCAATCGATTTGCATCACATAAGTATATTAATCTGAATAGTAAAATGGAGATCTGTCAAGACGTAAGTACGATTGTAACTATAACTGTAAGTACCATATTAAAATAAACATGAGTGTTTATTTCAATATGTGAATGTATATAATTATAACTACAATTCAATTTATTTTTAATTTTTTGTATATATTTATAACGTATGATTTATGACAATCATTGAATTTTCAATCAGAAATTATTTTTTATTCTCTTATATTGCTCAAAATATTGATACATGATAATTTGGAGCAAGTAAAATGGGCAACGCGCAAACGATTTACGATATTTTTGCACAGGTTGCACAGACGATGCAAATGATATACGGCCCCATTCTTCTAACCTTCAAAATATTATTTTATCCCGACAACCCGCAGTTAACTGACCGTTATCCTTTCTATTCGATAATCATCACATTATAATATAAAATATACAATCCTATCACTATTTTAATAATTATCTTAAAATCTCCAAATACTTTACACCGTTCATCATTATTTAGACTAACATTTTTTAACAAATTCGTACATTACATTAGGTTAGGTTGTATATGTTTAATGATTGCTATAATTTATAGTTATTGTCTAAGGTAACTAATCGTAAATATAGCCAATATAGGTATTTATTATACCAATAATAATTAAGTTAATTTTTCATTGTCCGTTGCGTATATAGGTATTAGGTACCTACAGAATATAATATACCCCCCATGGAACCACAAATATTTATATTTAAGTTTATTATTTATACAAATAGAAATTGTTCTGATAACGTATTGCATTTGTATAGAATATTTGTTATTATAAATATAGAAAACTGTAATACAGCCGACTTCGGATATATGTACATTTTATGAAAGCGAATACAAAAGCAAAGTATAAAATATGTTGAATAGGTACTTAAACAGTGTACTATATTATATTATAAAATAACTGTGCATAATAATTCAGGTTGCATGTAGCTTTACTATTTTTTTTTTTTTTAATCAATACTTTAATTGAAGTCTGAAATCAATCTTTATTCAACGCGTACCTATTAACTTACTACCAACACTAACCCAGTTATAATATTATAATATAATTGTGCATTCATTAAATTGTATGTGCATTATCGATAACACAATTGTCATCTAACCTACACTTAATACAATATACAATATATTTATATATTATATATATTATGTTTGTTTCAACAACCTATAATACTAATAAAATGGCAATGTTTTAGGTTTAGTAAAAACCAATAATTTAATTTAATTTTTCCATATAATATTGAACAAATTGGTTTAGTTAATTTGTTATTTTGATAAGCAATTGAGAATATATAGTATAGCGAATAATATTAATTTCATGGGGTTCACAAATTTTTTTATGACTATAATGAACTATTCGCTTCCGTGCTCAACTTTAAACGCTGATAAATCAGAATTTATTTGATACTTTTATATCCGCTGAGGATACTAAAAGTATAAATAGTTTTAAAAAAACAAACAAACTCCTATACATATATAAATGAAATATTGTATTATTATGATCGAAAATTAATAAACTAATGACTTACGGTTTGTTCGTTTCGCATGTATTGTCTTTGGTCACTTTACAGTTGTTCTTGAAGTCTTCAAATATTCGTCGGCAATCAGATGACGATTCACAAACAGTCAAGGCGTGGTTGCACGAAGCTAGCGTTTCGATGTGGAACTGGTCGTATTCTGTCCACAGATAAAAATAACCGCAATTATTAAAAAAAAAATGTACATTAAAAGGGTACCTAAGAACTGAGCGTTGTTATACTATACAACAATTAAATAAAAGGAAAAAATTACCTAGAGATAAAAAAAAAAAAAATAATAAAAAATAATTTCGGGTAGTTTTGTAGTGCAGTATTATTTATACATTTAATATAAACATTATGCGCATACAACCTACGCACGATGTGTATGTATAGGAATCAATTGATAAAAAACAATGATGTTCTTGACAGACTTTGCAGAAACACTACAACTATATATATATATCACTCATTATATCACGAGTGAAATAACACGGGGAGCGAGTCGGGCGTGGATCTAGAAACTATATATATTGGGGGGGGGGGGGTTAGATGAAAAAAATTACTTCGAGCACCTAAAGCGTCGTAGGTTTAAATTGTGATAGTAAATAAAATATTCCGACATTTATTCGTGTTAAACTCGAGTCCGACTCAAGCGTAATGACGATATAATATTAACACGGCACCACAGACTCAGAACAACATGCGTTGCGTTCATATGGTTTGTACCAACGTACGTGTGGTTTATGTACCCGTGCACAGTGCATGACGATTTACGACGAGACCGATAGTAACATAAATCAACCAAAGACGTTCTATACAATAGGATGCAGTTACGTCTGTCCGGCGCGGCGTGTCTTGTTCGGGAGAAAAACAGTAGTGCCAAATTGAAAAGCAGCAGTCGCAAAAGCGAGTCGTACCTACCACCGCCCCATTCGTCGCGCACGTCGATTTGTACGTCTTTCTTGCGTCTAATCGTTGAAATATTTCGAGCGAGTTCCTAAGGGCTATGCATTATTATACCTCCCCTTTCCCGACTTGTATCCGCGCTTGGAGCGAACGACGCGATCCGATTCGCGGCTATTATAATACACTTCTCCCCCGTCAACTCTGCACGATACTCACCCATTTCCGGCTCCTGCATAACATCTAATGGTGAATAGATTTTTATCTATTTTAATCGCAAAAAGAAAACAACACGACATTGCGCACGCTAAACACTCCGTAGACATAGCGTAGTACAATTGTATTGTACGTGTGTGACCCCAGACGGATTCGTAAACAATTCGCATAACGATAGCGTGATTTGTAAATGTACATAATAATACAATGTGATTTGAATAGTTTGTGTTTAACTAGCATCGAAAACGTTTGAACGCATACAGTACGGTATATAATTGAAATACCGTAAATATATTATATTATACATCAGCTATACATAACATTGTGTGCATCCCAAATTTTTTTTTTTAATATCAATAAAATGACAAAATGCTTACGTGTGGCCATCCGAAAGACATCGATGTATTTTATAAACAAAATATATTTGATCAATATACACGAGGGGTGTATGTGTGTGTGTGTGTGTGTGTGTGTGTGTGTGTGTGTGTGTGTGTGTGTGTGTATACACGCATAATGCCACTTGTAAGTTGATTTTTATTTTATTAAATAGCCGTCCAAAGGTCACACGCATCACGCAAATATTTGAAAAGTCTACAACATGTATAATAAATGTACACAATTTCTTTATCTATTACTTTATTCAGGAACATTCTATTGTAGTGGAGATGTAAGAACAATCCCCTTTGAGGTCGTTTAATAATGTATAAAATATTATGACTGATTTGTATTTTAATTGAAAATTAAATTTAACATAATAATCTATGTGAAAATGTGGACTAATTATTGAACAAGAAAAAGTTTGTATACCTAGAAAATATGTTTTGAGGCAGGTAGAAAATAATACTGTATACTACGAAATAAATGAAAAAAAATCAAATATATACTTTGCAATTCAATATAATAAATCATGAAAATATTTTTATATTAAATAATAATACAACAATGCTCTTATTTATTGTTTTATGCACACGGTAATCCATTTAAGTGTTTACACTTTTCGAATTAATAGTGTTTTAACATGAACGCTGCTTATAAGACTCGCGGATATAAGGTCCAGTCGCTTATTAGGCTCAAAATTATCTGAAATGGTCCGGATGTATCTAAATACATTATAAAAAATTCGGTTATAAAACTCACCACTTCGTTTATAAGATTCAAATATTTTTAAAAAAAAAGTGGTAAAAAATAAATATTTTTGGTTAAAATTTAGAAATAAATTGGTTTTCAATAATTACATCTTTTTTTGGTTTTGATTCATGCTTTATAACAGGGGTCGGCAACTGGCAGAAGGCAAAACTCTGTACTTACTTCTTTATGTATAAAGATTTGAAAATGATTTTTTTCACTTGACCTCATTGATTTATTATTTTAATCTTTATTAGGGCACCAATAGAAATTACTTGCCGACCCTTTATAATATGTGCATGTACAACAAATTTTATCAAATTTCACATTTTTTGCAATCATCGTATATAATAGATAATATGTAATGTAATATATATATATATATATATATTAAAGTAGATTAAAATTAAAGGAAAAAAAGTAGTAAAATAAAATTCATAAATATGTAATACAATTTTTTTCCCCACTTCGCCTATAAGATTCATTCAGCTATAACTCACTTTGTACTGGTCCAAAAGTTTGTCTTATAAGCGGCGTCCACTGTAGTTATAAGTATACAAGTTTAGAAGAATAAAGGAGTGGACCAACATTTGACTATTCTGCTTAATACAACTCAGAATAGTTTATTAACTACCAGTTAAAAATTTGTTTTGTGTAAATAAAAATACTCTAAGAATCACTATGTTTTGAACTATGATATTATATTATTCAAATAAATATAAATAAGATAAAATTTAAATAAGATTAAAAATTAAAAAATTAAAATTAAAATTAAAATTATAAAAATTAAAATTAAAAATTAAAATTATTAAAATTAATAATTATTAATTATTTAAAATTATTAAAATTTTATTTTAAATTAAAATTTTTAATAATTTTTTAATAAGATTTTGTTTTGCAATGACATAAAAAAACAAAAAAAAAGATTTTCATAAAAGTTTATTTTTTTTTTTATATATATATTAATAAGTGTATAATAATTTAATAAATGATGTAAAGAAATTAAAAAAAAAAAATCAAAAACATAAACAATTGCTTATAATTATCTGAAAAAGTAATATATTTTATTTATATATATATTTGAAATATTTACAGTTATATTTTGATTCACAGTAAAAAAAAAAAAAAAAAAATGGTTTAAAACTAATAAGGAGTACCTAAATATTAATTTCATTCTTATACTTAGTAAAAATAGTCGATATTTTTTACTCTTCAACACTTGAAGAACGGACTAGAATCAATTTTTACGAAAAACCACTGACAAAAATTCAAACCATTTTTCACCCAAAAAAACACAATGACAAATACAAAATTAAAAAAAGATATGTAACCATCGTTGTAACACTTTTAAACCAATATAATTACCATTTCACTTAGAATCTGATAATTTGTACTAATGAGTTATAACTGATTGTGATAATTTAAGAAAGAAATATTGAAGACGAATAACATAATACATTTATATATATATACTATAGTATAACTATTAATAATATAACATGTATATTTCCTTGTTAAACTCCTGCTAAACGAAATGACATGCATTGTCCCTGAATCTGCACAGTATATACACAATTTTATAATGCCTACATAACGTATATAGTGCCTATTAATATTTATAACAGCGAAAGACAGTCAGGGCGTAACGCGTTAATATTACTGTTTATTTATTCACGATATTACCTATATATATATATATATATATATATATATATATATATATATATATTCAATTATAAAATAAATTAATAAGTCCAATCATCCCTCGCTACAGCTTGTATGCCATAATAATGTAATAACAGAACTCAATAATGGTATATAGACAGAGGGTGGTTAACATGTTTTTCCGGCGTACCTAACACCCATCATACCACCTGGAATCCAATATAAGTATTATAAAGGAAAATTAATGATAATCGACAGTAAAAATATACGTTAATGGAAATCGTAAGACACTTGTTTGTATATTACTAAGCACACAAAAGAATTTAACCGGTGAACCACGGCACTATAATAATATACCTTATACAATAATTGTGTTTAACTTTTATTTTCATTCAGCCGAGTGTTTAAATAAAATTATTTTAGCTATGAATTTTAGTATGATGCAATCGAAAAAGCATTAAACGCATATAATATGCAACTATCGTTAACTGCAATAATGGAACACATGACACAATCGGTTAACTCTGAATTATTAAATTTGCAAACTATATCACCACATCACATTCGAAGCAGTATAACGAATAATATATTATCATTTATATTATTATGAGTTTCAGTACACTTAGCATTTAACTACCATAAATGTTTAACAGGTATCGCAATCAATGTGCACTGTAACAAACTGTTTCGTTTCTAATATGCCAACTATTATCTACATAAAATTATTATCAATACTATTGTTAGTATTATTATAAAATTTTAACGTAAATATTTTTGTAATTACTTCTAATATATGTAATATTATAATAAAATATTTTATACAATTTAAGCAAGACACTTTATTTTAGTATAAAATAGTAAATACAATTATGTATTTGAGATTTTCAGGTAATTTTAAGAGCAACTTAATAAATACATAATCATGATTTACTATTTAAATTTAAAGTTTTGATCATTTTTAGCTCAAATTTGATCATTTTTACGATATTATGTTGCCAAAAATTTGAATTTACTTCAAACGGTTATTATAACATGATAAAAAAAATTAAAAACTTAAAAATTATATTTTTAAATAGTATTGTTCTAATAAAAAATATAAATAAGATCTTGCATTAATATATTTTTATAAATATAATAAGGTAAAAATGAAAAATTTCTGAGGTAACTCAAGTTTAAATTACAAGAAAATAACAACTCAATCGATTTTTTGAAACCAATATTGTGTACACATTCTCAATTTATCTGTATTTTTTTTCTTTAGTATTTTCTTATTTATTTGAAAAGTACTGAAAGTTTTATACTACCAAAATTTCAACTAGACACAATTGGATACCATAAATGGAAAAATAACTACCTTTATAGTTGAAGATTGGAACATATTTTTCCTCCGAAAGTTAATTAATCTTGGACACAAAAATTAAATACTTCCGTTTTTAAATCAATATATTATCCATATCGCTCAGCACGAAATATAAAATAATATGTGTATATAATTAAATTTGAATTGATATCATTCAATCAGTTAAAGAAAAAAAGAAGAGTAATTACTAAAGTTACTTTAAAAAAATAACCCATCCCAAACATTTATTGTGATGATATAAATAAAAATATAACAGCTTTATACTATCAATAATAGAACATTCCCGAATTATCCCGACAATGAAAATTTTTACAGCTTAACGTTATTTATATATATATATATATGTGTGTGTGTGTGATCCGACTTAAAGGTTGTACGAAGCCATTTATTTACGAATATACATTTAATACCACTGTAATCGAAAACTAAAGTGCTGCAAGTAATTGATCAAATTAATCTTTAAAGAGCTCATTTATTTTGCGTAATAACATTGGTTCACATTGTATTATTATCGTTATTATTTTCACATTATATAATTAATTTTTATTCATACTGAACTATCGAGTATGTAGAACACGATTAATCAATCAATATTATTCATTGGTCGAATTGTTATAATTCAGTTATATCGGTTACTTTAATTACTTCAATAATGATATAAAGTGGAAAATTACTACTAATTAATTAGGTACTTAAAATTAAAATAAATAGGCGTGTCTTAGCTCATAATATATCGTACAAGCCACACAAACAGACGATTTTTAAATTTGTTTTATTATCATCAAGATAAATCATTTCAGATTATAATCATTGTTTTTTTTTTTTTTTTTATGATAATTAATTAATTAAAAAATTATATATTATTACAATATTTTACGATTTTATGTGGAACGACGCTAGTAAATAATTAAATTAATAGAATAATTTATTTTTGAAACATTGTTATTTAATTATATTTTCCAGTTCAGCGTATATTTGGCGAACGAAAGAAGTGGCGAAAGAACGTGTCTCGCGATCAGTGAAAACATTTAAGTCGTAATGAGTTAAGTTATATAGTTTAATAAAGGATCGAAAGTCGCAAGTGCACGTTAAACTACCACTGTGGAAAAAAAAATACCAACAACTTTAATAGTGAATTACACGAGTTTACTGATTTTCTAAATTTGTAACTAGTTAGATGTCTACCGTTTTATTACTCAACACATCTCACCCGCACTAAAACGTACGTACACATCGTAACTTTCAATATGATTTCGTTTAAAATTTAATTACTTAAACTTAAAACTAATTTCTCAGACGCACAATTGATCGATCCAGCGCATTATAAAATGAATCTTGATCTGTCTATTTGTCGTGTGAACGGTATATTTGAAAACTAAAATATTTATTAGTCGAAGTGCATAATAATATTGTTGTTGTTTACGGCGTTCTGATTAATAAATAACTGATTTAACATAATATTAATAATAATAATAATAAAAACAATAACAATACAATTACAAAATGCAACTTATTATTATACAAATGATTAATTGGACACGGTTGAATAACCATAGATACGACTGTGCTCCACCACTATACTCCGTAAAAATAAAACTTCGATTATTCTAGAAACTCTCCAAATGTATATTTTGAATAAGTACAAGCTATCAGTATTAATCTAATATAATTTACATACATGAAATACTAAAAACTAGCATCTAGAATTATTATTTAAATATAGCATAGATAAAATAAATACAAATTACCGAACTATATTCAAATTATTTTCTGAAATTAAAAAAAGTAGATATATTATTTATAGATAGTAGTATACGTGTTAAGTTTTCACCAATAACTTGTACAATAGACAAAGCGTTTGGTATACATTGCACGATCAATGTGTATTGATATGAAATAGAGAAACAATTAAAATACATATTTTAAATTATCCCTATTGAAAAGTGATCAAAATACTAATTTTCCAACTTATACATTTATAATTTATAATAACTGTTTATATATTTATATGTTTATTATACTAAGCTTTTTAGAAAGGTTTTTGTGTAAGTGTTTCGTAACTATATGCAATGCGTACAAATTCTACACGGCTAATCCCACAGGATGAACTAGTCCAGGAATATATTTGAGGACCTAGTTTCAATTTACTCTCTCACACCTATAGAAAACATATTTGTGTACACCACTGCCACCATAAATATGTATTTTGTATTTTGTATTTTTATACCTACGCCATCGATCGATTCATTCATGTCCTTACAGAATAAAAGATATAACAAATGTATGGCTCCCGTGGTCAAGAGACGTAATACTAGATTAAACGAGCTTTTAAAAAATATATATTTCTATTATTACATCGGTTATGACCCGTAAATGGTTGCTGAAAATTGTTTGTTTAATTTATTTTATTGCTGCACTTACCTCACATATAATAATAATAATAATAATAACCTATGTAAAATATTTTATTTTTCAAGTATCTACATTACTAAAATTAAAATATAATACAATGATGATAAAATATAATAGATGTATTATATTTTTGAAAATTATTATTTTATTTTGTAACTAGCATTCGATCAATATTATAGATAATGGCCGGTATATATAATCAGTGTTGATATCATGAAAATGTATCGAAGATGGTTTTTTTAACGTTTCAATAATTGTTTTGCTATACTTTACTTAATCGTTTGGCTTATTTTGCTCCGTAGTTTTTTAATAAATCAATAAAAAAACGTTATAAAAGACGAAATTTACTATTTTAGGGCACTCCATAATATTTTAATCACTACTCCGGTCGTCAGAGTATTGATTAATTAATTATCAAGTTATAAAATACTGGCTAGTGCTTAAATATATTCAATATTTATACATTTTATAAATTGTAATTCTCAACAAAAAAATTCCCTTTAAGTATCAAAACCAAATATTACAATTAAACACTTACAATTGAAACAATAAAAATTATAATTTAAAACTTTAAATATTTTTTAATTGAAAATCTGACAGGATATGTAAAAAAAAAAATTCAAAAACACAGAAATCTACTAAGTGAATGAACAATAAAATTCGTGATACAAAACAACCACTCTGTATAGTATATACCCAATATTGTATAGTTTGTATCCGTGGGTTATTATTTGGTACAACAATAGTGAATTAAGTGTGTACTTCTACAAAAAAAAAAATATATAGCTAGCTATGTCAAGCTAGCTATATATTGTTTGATGTATAAAAAAATAACATTTTCTCAAACAAAAAGGGATAGCGTATAGAGTGTACGGACTGTGGCATAAACGTCCTAACATACTAAAGCAATAACAAATTGTTGGTACACTAACAGTGTAAAAAAAAAAAATTAAAAATCTATTCCTAGCAAGAATCACGGAGAAAAATATGAAAAATTAATAGCACCTAATTGACCCACATCAAAATTAAAGCTTATGTATTACAAAAAAATATAATTTTTACATATATTGTTATATAGAAGATGGTCACATTATGATAATGCTAAATCGATTTCCTGATAATAGGAAGTGTTAAAATATATTAAACAGCTTGAAAATAGGCGGCAACAAGGGAGTGGGTCAAATTTACCCCTATGCGAACTGTAGCGTCATATTTTTTTTCCAAACTTGTATTTTTATAATAATATAAATGAACACGTAAATTCAATACATGAAAAACATTGAGTCTGATTTTGCGATAACGTTCCTTAAATTAATGGTAATTATACAGAATACATGTTTAGATTAATTGTGGAAGTGGTGAACTACAGCTTGAACAACCGCGCCGACTGAGATAATACCTATTTATTTTGTCATGAGCCACGTAGGTATAAAATCCATCTACCTATGTTTGAACATTTGATTATTAGTTTTTTGGTGTCTATACATTTTTCAACGGTTAGATTTTAATGTTAATTTTTACTGGATATTGTTATATGACATTTCCAAACTAACGGTTGTATACATTTAAATACACAAAATTAATAAATACATGTTGTCTTTGAACTCAAATAAAATATACAAGAAAAATGAATTATAACAAATTCTGTAAAAACTTATGTTTATTGTCTTATTTTATTATTTTTATTATTACATTTATATCCATATTTATGTATGATAGAGTAACCCATTATGTTTTTGAATTAAAAATAAGTATAATGAACTTCCTGTACATATTTTATGCATTTGTATAACTAGGGGCTGATAACTCCCACCCGATTATGAACGTTAAAAAAAGGCCCACGCCTACTTAAGGGTTAATCTAGTACAAAGTAGTTGCATTACTAATTACTATATTCCATATATTACAGTATAATGTATAGAAATCATAAAAACGATTATACATATATGTCATATATAATAATAAATTAATACCTACCTAATAGAATAAATCCGAATATTTTAATATTGTCTAATAAAATATTTAATATGGCATACATATTGTGTTTATATTTATTATTACTATAACTTCTAGAAAGATTTTAATAGTTATTAAAGATTACATTATTTAATCTAAATTGTCTTATGGAACTATAATGTAAATACTTTTTAAAAGTTCTCCAGAATAGTAATACGGCTAGCTCACTATAGTATATCGTTTTACTCTTGAATATTATACCACTGTACTTTGTCTAAGCATCAAACAATTTTAATTTGTTACTACTTTAAAATATTTTGTTAAAAACGAGTTTTGAAATTAAAAAAACCTGCATGTATAGTATTAATTTTTGTAAGATAAATTTTTAGAAAAGTATTGGTAATTATTGCTGCACATTCCAAACCTTTGAATTAATTATTTAAATTTAAAATTTATATTTTTTTTATAATAGTGCACTCTTCATGGGTGATGATAATATAATGATGACATTATTTTAGCATGTTTTGTGGGTTTTTTCTATAACATTTATTATCACATAGACAATTTTCAACTATATGGCCGACTATAATTAAGTCATATATTTGTATACAATGTATTATAGATAGCCCTTATTTTAATATATTATATTAACTCTTTATTTATAAAATGTTTTACTTATAAAAATATGAGAAATGTTAAACTATACATGTTATAATATTATACTCATATTAAAATTAAATATTTTTCAACTGAAAAAAGTATCAACTAATAATTCATTTAAGATCGTTTTTTTTGGGGGGGGGGAGACTGAAAATGTAGTGAAACTGTATGGGTACTTATAATAATAATTATTATTATATTTTGACAGTTTTATACTTAATTTCATTAATTTTTTGTTTGAAAATGTTTATTCTAAAAAACGTAAGCGGTGGAGATCGTAGGTAATTTGACGCTCAGTGAAATAATACTAGGAGGTCGAACGACAAATTTATAATTGTTAAAGTTCATGTGCCCATCTGGGATTTAGAGGCGGCACGACGTTTAAAACTATTAAAATCGATAATAACATTCACTCGGTCTGAACTCCACCACGAAATAATAAATACTTACTGTTTCTTTTGCTTAACTTTATAATAATAAGTATAAAAAATAGATTATTCTTTCACGATTCCCGAAATAAAAATAATATAAAACGGCTACCGCTGTATACTGTTTATATAATATCAATAATAATAACATAATTCCAAAAATAAAAAAAATCATATTGTCAATGTTTCCCGCAATAATGTTTTCACCTCTGTTTTTTAACGTTGTGATTTATTTAGTATTTGTTCCCGTTATTATTTAATTTAATAAATAATATTATTACAATAAACCGTATAAACCTACCCCGCAAACTTATAAATTCGAAAATTCCAGATTAATTATTATAATATATATATATGTAATTTTAATAATTGTATTCCTTATATACAGGATTTTTATAAATGTTTTCAATACTAATTCAGTGGTACATTATACAGTTAATTATTTATATTATAATATAGTAAACGAATATTTATTTTGTATCAAATTTCTTTTTGTATACCATATAGCTTAATAATTCTAATAGCCTTAACCTAATTGTGTGTAAACATTACAAGAAAAAGTACGTGTACCTTGGCCTTTACGTTGGATTTGAGTTTTACAGGGATATTGCAACATATTATACCAACGTAATTTATATGGAATTTTTTAAGCCATCATAAAATATTTATTTTTACAGTTGAAAATAATTATTTAACCAGTTAATCTTTGAAAGTATATAATAATCATTATTTTAATCATAACTTCATTAAAAAAATATATATAAATTAATAATTTTATAGCAATACAACTACAATGATTTTAAATAAGTACATAGAAAAAAAAATACTGAAACATTATTCACGTACAGTATAATGTTATTTTTGCCATCATGTAAAGGCAGTAATTAATAGAGCGAACCAATCTGAAATAGCAAACTACGGAAAAAGTTCAGCCTTTTATTATTTTTCGGTACAGACCGGATTGGGCAGAAATATATAAATTTTTAATTAATGAGAATCTATAATAGCAGCACTATGGTTATTAATAAAAACAAATACACTATATTGTTGTTCGCGTACATTGTAAATAACTTAAATCGTTATTACTAATTTGGCCTGTTATAGTAAAAAAAAACATTGTTATACGTTTTAGGTATAGCAAAAATAAAAAATATGGCAACCTTAATTATAGAAAATACTGAAAAGAGTAGGTGACCGCTCTGCCTTACAGTTTTAGAAGTTAAATTAACCTCATCATTGAGTAGGTCGCTGGTATGGTTACATTTGAATTCTATGATAAGTTATTTTAAACGAAAAATAATTCTAAGTAGAGAAAGTCTGTTAGCCTATTATCGTATAAATATACTGCTATTAATTACTATAGTAATTTATTTTACTGTTAATAATGCGGTATAAATATAAAATCTAAGAATAGACAATATCATACAACTAGTATATGTTTTGAAAATGTAACTGAAAGTAATTTGTATTTGAAAAACATTTTTGAACAACCACAATCGTGTCTATTTATTTTTAATGTTTTTAAAAATATTTTGAAAATTTCATTACATGTATAGAAAATTCTAAGGTATACATAATATTGTAATCATTTAAAATAAACGGTGTTGTTTGTTTTAAGTTGCACCAGACAAATTAAAATCGATTTTATTAAAAACGTTTTTCAGTTATTCTTTAACTTTTTTTTGGTTTTTCCCAATCTTAAAAAATACTATAAATATTCAATAATAACTTTTTTAAACTACAAAAACTACAAACTAGGTTTAATCATCTACCAGATATTTACAGAAAAAAACACACTACATTGTAAAATCAATAAATTCTTAGTTTCGCTCAGAATCTAAAAGGAAAATTAAAATCATTAGTCTCTAAGAATCAAAAAAAAAAAAAAATTAACAAAACGCAAAAATATCTTATTTATTTGAAAAAATTGATATTTTCACGTTATTTAAGTTGTCCCAGAAGGCAATTTAGACATTCAAAGAAGTTGTAATGAGCAAAAGTTCAATATTAATATTTCCAGAAACAACATATGTGTTTGAAAAAAAATATATTTAAAATATTATACATTTAATAAGAAAAAAAATATTTAGTGATACAATAATTGTTCTGTATAACATTATAATAAAGGTACATCTTACAAGTATATATCTTATTTTTTCGATACATTTAATTACTTGTTTATACTATAAAACAATAACAATACTCGCATTGTCAATATGTATCACCTTTTTACAACAAAGTAGACATCCTCATTAATAGAAATCATTTTTAATACATTTTATATTATTATAATTTGTTCAAATACTTAAATAACCACTGTTTTGAAATACATAATTTACCCAATTATACACCCCGTCAGCAGTGTACAATACATGATTGTACAGGAGGTTAAAAAAAATTATGTTATTATAGATATAAATTTAATAGTGTATTAATATTGTTTGTTGAACTTAAACGTAAAGATTACAGAATATTGATAAACTAAAAAATGTAACTTATATACTTCATATTATGTTTATCATTTATGAAAGCCATAAATAATATACTGTATTAGTATTGGTATTTTTTAGTACAATAATAAGTATTTAATTTAGATAATACTTCAAAAATTATTATATAGGTATTTTATCTTTGATTATTTATGAGCTATTAATTTATTTTAGTAATTCATAATATAGCGGTTGAGAATGCACATAACATCAAATTAGTAAACTATAAGTTACATTATACACGTTATTCACTATTTTTCTCCATATAAACTTTGAAAATGTCACCGATTTCATCCTCGAGATTGGTGGGTATGTAAACAATTTATAACCCTTGGTGTCCCGCGTGATTTCGACGTGAAACGTTTAAAAGGTCGAGGCGTAGTATTAGCGATTTGTTTAAAAGCTACCTATATAAAATAAAGTAAAATAAATAAACCTAGTGGTTAAAGCAAAATATGCTGCATACAAATTCGAAATCAGTCTGCTTAATCATTACGGACACGATAGACATCAAAATACTATAAAAAAAGCATCTTATTTGATGGATTAATGTATAAAACCACAACGAATAATAGTAAATACATTTTGCACTTTTGTCTTGTGCACTCGCAAAAACATTTACCAGGTGATGGCTAGACGAAATCCGCTACGCACATCGTATCGGGTATGGTTTTCACAAGCATTATGGAAAAAAAAAAAGTCATATAAGATGTACATGGAATTTTCGGTGTCGCCTTCGACTAATTCGTTCAAAATATATATAAGTAATATATTTATAATTTTAGAAGACTATAAACTTTAAACTATTTGTTCTAAAAAAGTGTTTTACTAAGTTCTAGCAGAACACACAAGCTAATATTTTTTTTAATTTTTATATTAAGATAAATTCAAACTGAACGTGAATAGTGTATACGTACATAATAGTAGACAACATCAAACAACAATTTTGATTGATTATAATATTATCATGGATAAAATAGTAACTGTGTATGGTAAGTTCTAATAAATACAGCTCAGATAAAAGATCCATTTCGGTAAAAAAAAATTCTACACGATTTAATTATATTCTTGTTATTTCAGGTAATTTACAATTTACGCTAAAAAACAAACAAACCAGAAGTTACCGAATGAATTCTTGCTCTAATTCTTTACCATATCACATGTATTTTTTTACACAAATCACTGAATTGATTCCAATTTGAATGTAATTTTTTCTACCTGTAAGCTAAATTAGCTTCTAGTTCATATATTTTATTATGCACTTAGTAACTAGTAAGCCTCTATTTTATTAATTTATATGATTTTACGACTAAGTGCCTAGCATCAAAAAATTAATGTATATTAATATCTTATACAAATTTATTAGTTCAAGTGTTCTTATATGTGTTATTTCAGCCTTCCGCGCAGTATGGGATTTATTTATTTTATTTGGTATAACGTATGTGCTGTTATCTATTACAAAGACTAATAATTTCTATGAAAAATAAAATTTTTATATTTTGAATATAGATATTATGAAACATATATTTTCTATATGAGAACGGAAGCTATTGGACGACCTAAAAAATATAAGAAAAATCATAAGCATCCTAACCCTATATATATTATATATATGTATAAATGGTATGAAGCAAAGATAATCCTCAATAATAATACTTAATATTTATAATAAGTCCACTATTATTTTACCAAGGTTTTAATTGGATTCGTAAGGAATATACAGTATACGCATTAAATACATTCCAGATAATACGCGTAAATAAAATTAATTCCAAACAAGTATAAGATAGGTACGAAACGGTCACCATTTTTACATAGGACGCGATAATAATAAAAGTGATTAATCCGCATTCTTCCTTTATGAACTACCCTGTACGTAATCCTCGTGAAAGGATGGCGAGTTTCGTTGGTTCGGAGGTAATTCAAACTAATTTTTATGCTTATTCAATACTCGTTTCATCGGACATCCGTCACGATGAAAAACTAGATAGCAGAATTAAATAAATGATCATCTGAAGGTACTGCAAGGGAAATAATCCCATCAACAATTGATTTGATGGCGAGGCAGTCATTATGGAAAACGAATGGGGGAGATTACCAGCTAAGAAAATGGCGGTGATATAACGAAATTAAACAACTTAATTGTAATATTCGAAGAGAGACGTGTACATCATTTATTTAAGACAGTGAGAAATATTATATTTTTATAACTATTTTCAAATTATGTAGACGTAATTCCGAAGATACATACTGATTTTCAGACTTATTATAAATTTTATGTATTTTGGGCTACTTTTTATATGGTTTATTTCGTAACCCCCGGATAAGTCGAAATAAGCTTAACAAACTCTCGTAGGATTTCGCTAAATAAAGTGTTAACATTCATTTTATTCGATTTTTTTTTTTTTTTTGTAAACAACTAGTGGTGTGTTTATGCAAGATTTTTCAATTTAAAGTGTCGGAAAAAATTATAAATAATTTAATAAACAACAGAAATAATGATTGTTTTCTTAACTTACGTTAAAATACTATATTACATCTTATACGTTATCGAAGCGTTCAAAAATTATATGTCTCTATTAATGAGTCCTACCTTTATTTATATGCACGTTATATATACACATATACATAATAATATAATGTTACAAGTCCAAGGTACTTAAAATTTTCGAGTTAAAAATAAATAAATAATTCAAAATCTCAGAATTTTATGCACATTAGTATATTCGTGAGAGGAAATAGTAGCTACTTCGTATACAATTATACCTACTGTATTATTAATGAAAAACAGTTAATTTATAAATCTTTAATTACTTTTAATTTAACAACGACTATTAAAATTATTATTCTGTTATCATATTTATTATTTGTTTAATTAAAATTGTTTTCTTATCGGTCATGCCTATTATTGTATTATGATTTATAGGATCATAATTTATTTTTCTAATGATTATTAAGAGATAACCGGAAAACAATTAACTCCTCCACCGCGGTGTACCTAAATTGCCTAATTATAACGCCGTGCAGTTTTAAATTGTATTACCTTTTAAAATAAATAATTAAACCTTTTCGTATATCCTTAAACAGTTTGCAAATTTTAATTTTCCACGGCACCTTGCGCGTTCTGATTCAAAAATATAAATGAATATTTTTCCAATACTATCTAGTAATAGATTGATAAAGAGTCAACCAAACAACGATGATAATTATTATTCTCAAGTATACAGGGATAATTTTTTAAATGAGTATTCTATTCGTAAACAGCATAACAAAATTAAGTTTTATTGGAATTTATATAAATTTAATATCTAAATTGTTTGATTAATTATCATTTAAACTACCTACAATAACCTAATGTATTAAAACATATATCTACTTAATATGGTTGTAATATTATTACTACTACTAACGATTACACTGGTAAAGTAATGAAATAATAGAAATTACGAATGGATGAAACGCGTATAAGTTTAACATTATTCCCATAAAAGCCACACGTGTTGTCCCGCCCAATACGATCGTAATAGTAGGAATATTTTTTCAAGTACAAAACAAAAAATAAATAAAAATGCTTCCAACGGCCCAGCATGATCATATAACACACATATTGTATACATTAAACACGTCAGTGCGTAAAATCGACACGAATAGGCTATTTTTCAACATGATATTCCACAGTTACAATAATATCATAATATTATCATGATGATGTAGATACATTATAATATAGTCCAAATAGTCGCGTATTATGATATTATTATATTTTACCATATTATGATAAAACGACACGTTAAATAATACGAATACAAAAACGATATCAAATTGAGAGGATACGATTGTGAAACATTTCGTGGAGCGTTTTAATATTTAAATTTTTCAAATATTTCAAATTTCGTCAACCTTAAAATATTTAGGTTTTTACTTTTTCATAAGTATTTTTATGGAAACACGAAATCGACGTGTAGTGTGTAGTATATAAATTAAAATATTTTGCCGCTGTTAAACGAAAAAAAAAACTTAATTCAACATACTGTTTTATTTATTTAAGATTTAGTAGCTTACAAAAACGATTAAACTCTCGTGGGAAACTCTTTATGTAAATTTCATAGTTTTTTTAAACATTGCAATGGACAGACCACATACATAGATTATTAGACATGGAGTTTTAATGTCTGAGATGTTCTGTAATTGCTCATAAAAAATGAGAGTGACTTTAAAATTAAATAAAAAATTAGGCATGACATTTTTTAATGGCAAGGTTATCTTCATATGAAATATAACTTACTTGAAATAAAATATATCCAAGTAACAGCAGTAAAATAAAATTTTCATTTTCAAAGTTTTTTTTTTTTCTAATAAAATTTAATATTTTTTATAACTATAATAATAACTACATAATATCAATACAAATATTAATAATTAATCTTTCGCATATTATTGGAGAATATTTTTTATTAGATGATCATTTCATCATGTAAATAGATGAATCGTAAATCAAAATTGATCTATTTAATGATATGTATATACTATATTTTCATTGAAATAATCGTGTCAGCTACTCCCATATTATGCTTAAAATTATTTTTATAATGCTTAATCTTTATATTATCATTGTATTTTAATGTAATGTCAAAGTAAGTTTTTCATCAAAAGTTAGGCTTCATATTTGTATGAGCTCTTTGTAGGGAATATTTACATCATCCATTTACATATTATGAACATTTTAATATAAAAATATTTTAAATTTGGATGTCTTGAATAGCAATACTTTTAATCCTGTAATTTTGATTCATTACTTTAGTGTGTTTATATACTAACACTGTTTCTTCATATTGTACAGTACTGATGTATTTGTGGCGAAAAAAAAATATACTCCATGGTATCGTGTATTATAATGTAATTTTTCCAGGGTTAACTATATAAGTAGTTTGTCATCAATGCCGATTGGAAAAATTTCACGTTAATGGAAGAGTCTTGTGTAATTCAATTTTCAAGATTATAAAATAACGAGAAATGCCGACTATTGACTGCAACTTCAAAAATATTCGTTTAATCATCAAGTTATGAAAATGATAAAATATATATAAATTATAAAATTTTTCTTCTAAAACTTTGATTAAGTAAAGATGAAATAGCTCTGAATGTCGATATCACATCGTATTCATTTTGTATATCAATACAGGACTGTCATTCCAATGTGCACTGTTCGCATGCAACTGTTTCACATAATATTTCTGTTTCGATGTTTACGTATCAATAATTAATGTTATAATGCGTGGTCCTAATGTGTAATATATATTGTATAACCATTTTTTTCTCGTGATCCATTAAGTATTTTAAATTATAGTATTACAATAACAATGTTGTAGGTCGGGGTCATGGCAAATATTCTAAGTAAATATTATTTTTATTCTATTTTTTTTTTTTTTTATAGAAACGTAATAAACAATCATAATATCGTATCGTAATGCTGTGTGTTTGAAAATAAAATACATACGTATTATAGAAAACTGTGTGTTCGTGTTCTATTATAGGTATTAGTGTTCTGTTTAAATATACAATGGGTGGCATTATCATATATACATGAACAAATAACATCCAGGTTTTTTTTTTTTATTATTATACGCTTAATTATTTTTTGTACTTAAGCAAAAACTAAAATTAAATTTTAAACAAGTGTAGGTTTAATTTTTATATAAACTAAAACATTAATCAAAATTAATTTTGTTTAAAAATTGCTATTAAATTAATTAAGGTTATTATTATTTTTTTTTTTTTAAATACTTATTACAAGCATATTTTTAGCACATAAATAAAATATATATTTGACTACTCATGTAGTAATAATTACTATATTTAATAAACGTGATATAATTTTGATTTAATTTTAAATTAAAATATTAATAAAAACTGTGTATTTACACTTTTAGTTTTTTTTTGTTACGCGATGATCAAATTCAATCATTTGTAGTAATAAATATTGAACAGTCTATAGATTTTTAACAACAAAATTATTTATGGATTATTTTGACAATTTTTATCAAACGTTTAACTACAATTGCTTATAAATAAAAAAATCGTACTTATGTATTATATACCATTAATATTTAAACATATATAATGAAAACTCAAGAGGAACCTTGTATTAAATTTTCAAGCTTTACGAAAGCTGAAATAAAAGTGAAAATTTTTTATCTAAATTAATAAAAAAAAAAAATTAGTCTATAAATAGAAAACGGAAATATTTACGGTTCTTTGTATTTTTATTACAAAAATAAAAAAAAAAATTAATTTTGTTCAAAAACTGATTTTGCGAAAAAATTTCTGTTTTTCTTTTCATTTTTACTTTAAACTATATTTATATTTAAATAATTGTGAAAATTATTTTTAACTATTCTTGTCTTTCAGTTTTCACGGTGTTAACATAATATATTACTGACAATTTTTTTTTTATTTTAATTTTACATTCGTGTTACTATATAGTTATGTCATTATTAGATCATTTAATTATTATTATTTTTTTTTAGTATAAAATATACTACCACCTATGTGTGTAGCCAGGATTTTTACACCACTGTTCCTCCTTTCTGAAACCAAATGGCGTAATCCTTTTAATTTATAGTTATTTTGTAAGACACCGTCATCACTGAACCAATAAGGTTTGGTCAAATTTCTACTTCTTATTAATTCTAAATATTATCTCAACTACGCGATTTCTTTTAAAACAATTCTGTCTAGCCATTATTTATTCAACACAAACTTTCCAAACATCGTTATTATACGCCATCCACAAAAAAAAAACATTTCCATCACTTTAACGCCTTATGTATTTATCTTAAATCTTTCACACGGTGAATATATTACATACAACAAGTGATGAAAAATATAATAGGTTATATATTTAGTTTTTCATGAATTTTAATATCTATGAGATTTTTTTTTTTTTTTTAAGTATGACTATGAATTTCAATAATAATTATTAAATTGTATCATTTCTAAAATATTATCACTCAAAATTAAATTAAACAAGTTTCGGTTTATTTATTTTAGTGAATTTTATGGGAACAGAATTAATTATTTCAGACTTCTCTCATTATTTATTTTTTTTTTTAACAATTATCCTTAATTTCGCATTACAATTTAATTATTATTGACGTAACATTTAAGATTTAGGTAAATAAAACACGTCATTTTAAATTAATATATTTTTATCAAATACTTAAAATTAATTATAATCATTTCAGTTTTTTTAAATTGTAATAAATAACAAAATAATTTATCTACAATATATAGTATTGTACATTATTCTATAACATATACATATATGTTATAGCAATTTATTATGTGTCAATATAATAATTTAAGTTAAATGAACTTAAACCATCCGATGTATTTCTTGTTAGTTACTATATGTATCTCACAGTAAACAATTTTCTATTATTCACTTTATCGCTATACCTTCCACGAGACTGCTTTATATTTTATACACACACTAAAGCGAACACTTCCGGTTAAACGCATTACAACAATATATAGGTCGTATGCGACAAATACGGCCGACGATGGCAGTGGACCGATTAGCCAATGATGTTTCACCTGGCGAATTCGCACACAACCATTACGTCGTATTTTTTTCTTCAAAGTTTTATGTTTTTACAAGTTTATTTTTATTTTATTTTTTCCGCTGCCTACGCTCCTTATTCGTATACAAACTACTACAAGTCTTGTAATAATTCATCTGTCCGTGATATAATTTTGGGTTGTTTGTTATTTGTCAAAATAAATAACTCTATATATTATTATTATTATTATTATAAACTTACTCTTCCGTTGCGTCATTGCCGTCTCTTCGCCCACCACCTACGTGTTCACTGGCTCTCTGACGATGAATCAAACACCGGGGTCCCACGTGATGTTTACCTTTAAACTGCGTATAGACTTCACTAATTACGCACAACAATAATTATAATATAAAAGTCTTTGAAAATGAATTACCGTAAAACAATCAGGTACATCCCGAAACGCACATAGAATAGACGTTATTGTCGAACATTTTCAAAATGTAACTGATCGTATTTTTTACGAAAATACACTAAACAGATATTATTTCACTCCGAAGAAGTGCCGAGTAAAGTCAACTATACGCATATTTGGTTTAAAATAATCACATGACCAGTCTCATCTATATCAACAAAATATTAACTACAGTAATTTTTTCTCCGGTTTTGTTATAAATTGCGCGATAAAACCGATTTAAAGTGTTCAACCGTAGTATCGCGTTTTGTTGTATTAAATATGAAAAGTCGTATTTGTGTCTCAAGCCATTCATGTTTTTATGTAAGTACATTCCTGTTCATTATCCGCTGTCACTTTTGTAGTTTTAGTACTACCTTTAGAAGCGTAGGTGTCTGTTTGTCATCATTTTAGCACCTACCATAACCGCGCAGTTACTTTGGTATTTGTTCTACCTCAATAATGTTAAATTACTTGTTACATTCAAACTTGAATAATGTTTAATCACCGATTCAAATCGCAGTCGCTTTTTAAAAGTTTAAATGTTTAATAACTACAACTTAAATAACTATAACGTAATGATTTATTATTAAATATTAACATGTTAAAGTTAATAATGTGAAATTTATAAAAATCATTCGTAACCTATGATACATATACGTGGGTTATTGTTATTTTGTCATTATGGCTGTTTCTAGTTCCCACTAAATACTTACATTTTTCACGGTCCATCGTGTCAACTAATTTCACTATACTGTATATACTGTTTTTGTGCCTTCATGCATTATATTTTACAACCGTTTCCGGAATTTTACCTTGGAACACGCTTACTGGTTAGTATGTCAGTAAGAACATTTCAAACTATAGACCTCTAATCGTAATACATAACCAGCCCATTCTAGCTAATCGGATTCAAGGAAACATTTAGTACTATAATTCAGGTTTCTTTTACAAAATCTATGTTTTTTTTTCTTTTCATATTTTCTCGTAACTTCGTTTTTCATTTATCTGTACATTTTCTCAACAATTTCTTCTTAAAACTAAGTAGCTTCGTCTCATCTCTTTGGGACGTAGCCTATTTTACACAACCATACATGATAGTTATAGGTCAAAAGTTAGAAAAATATAGATTTTCACCGGTCTAAAAATAAAATTATTGTACTCATTAGCTTATTCAAGGAAAAATATACCTGATTTGCTGAGTCAAAACTAAATTTTACATTGTTATTCACATCATATTTACATAAATATTCACTCTAAAATATTTAAAATCGTCAACCTTTTAAAAAGTTCTACCTTAAATAATTACTTCTATTGAGCACGTAGTGAGTTAAACAAATATATTTTGTGATTGGTTCATTAATTAAAAGCCTGTATTACGATAATACATTTTTGCATTTGATACAATTATTCTCTAGAGTGTATAACCTAACCTATACATCAATGACTATTCTCCACTATTTCAATTTTATATTTTCATTAAGCAATATTATTTGATAGTTAATGCGTATTCTTTGATTCCGATTTGTTAAACTGTAGTGATAGCTGTCCCTACAGATTTTGCAGAATGTTACGGTATTAATTTATAAAGAATACCGAAAACGGTCAAAACAGTCGATAATTGTCTTAATTTATGTTGTCATAAACTAATTCAAAGTCATTGTAAAATGTGAAAAGTATATAATTTTATGCAAACTAATTTTCCATGATGAGATTGTTATGTAACACCCAAACACGTGAGTTTGTAGTGGATTTTAAAATTTTCATTTTAATTTTTAACTCATCTATTGTAGGTTTTGTAAACACCATGCCTGCCGTATGAAAAGCTATTATAACTACTTATTTTAGTTAAGACTGATTTTATACCCTATATATATATCATATTATAATGCTACGATACGATATGTATTGTATATTATTATATTATTATAAGATTTCTATCATCCATTATTGCAGTAAACCTTTACTCTATAACCTTCATAACAGATTTGAAAAATAATTTAGGAATACTTATCTATGGTTTGATAAAATCCGTGAATTTCTTATCACCCGAGTTTTTATTCTGCTTTACTGCTACAGAGTAATTACACTATTTCTATACGCTATAAATAATAATTAGAAATAAGTACACAAAAAGTACAAAAACTTACGAAAATGATTCAATGCGAATACTTAGGTATTTTTAATGCTTCCCCAGACTAGATACGATATAATAATATCACGGTAATATTGACAGTAAATTCAATAACGCTTTCTACCATATCTTCAATTATTATGCAGTAAGGGTAATTATAATATACTATGGGCAAACATTGGTATACGAAAATATGGAAAACATAAAAATAATTACCAATATAATAAATTTAAAGAGCTAAATAATACTTAAAAACTATTAAGAATATTAATTTTAACTTTTTGAGGTGTATAGTTAATTTCACATTCCTGTAGTACATCTTAGGCAATAATACAATTTCTCTGGAGCACATCGGATATGCATTTAATTTATTATTTGATGTTTGTACACACTCGGCGGTATATCTTGAGCAAACGCACTAGGAGTAAATTGTAAAAAGGACTTTATATGTCGATACATAAACCTGTAGAGATTTCAGCAAATTGAGATAATTGTATTATTATTTATACTTAATAATATATTTTTTTTTTATTGCACGCGTGTTTAATGGCAATCATATGTTTATAATAATATTATTATCACGTGACGTGCATGTGCTGCATAATATTTTAAGCCCGTTACACTTATTATATTTACCTACTACCTAACTACCTAAAATACTCATTTTATATCTGCAAAATACGCTCATTTTTATGCCAAAACAAGTATTTTTTTTTTCACTCTTAAAAAGTGTAGGGGAATACGCCTCTTTTTGAGAGAAAATTTATTTCTTATTGTTAAAACTTTGGCTAGTTTTTTCTACAGTCATTTTATTACATTCGATGGCCGTAATTTGGTAAGTATACAATGCAGTTCACGCAATTACGCGTGTAATTTTTTTCTTTTCTTTTCTTTCTCATTTTTATTTTTTATTTTTTTATATATATATATATATATATATATATATATAACCGATATTTATACGCTAAAAGTATTCCATGCACTGTGGCGGTGTGAACGTATACACACACATTTTTGTGTAGTTGTTTGCATGATATAAAACGCTTTATACCGTGACTGGCTTGTTTAACCAAGAACGAAATATTAATATCTTGAACATAAAATTACAAACTTTATCTTAAATGATATCTACTGAAAAAGAAAAAAAAGAAAAAAAGAAAAAACCTGACGTCCAAAATAGTTTTGAGTTTCTAGTCAATTGAACCCCACGTCATTATATTATTGTTATGTGTGACAACCTTTTTTCGAAATCGAATTTTTAGAAATTTACATTAAAAGTAAGATTAGATTAGAGTTATTTGAATAATAAATTATATATAATTGTCCACAATAAATGTAAATTGTATTTGTTTTGTTATTCAAAAACTCATGATTAATGTATAATATATTATTATATATGCTATAGCTTATATTATAACTCGAGTTCACTAATATGAAATAAATTGCCGTTTTAAAATCGTATAATTCTATTTGTAGTTATCAACTCGGTGTCTAGCATGTGTAGCTTAATGTTCTTGTACCGCGTATACTATATATAGGTATAAGTCACGGAATAATTTAAGTGGCACGGAAATCGTATAATAACTTATATTATATGATACTATTATAGCTAAATGTAATATTATACAATAAACACATTTATACTATTCTTAGAAATGTATTATAATAACAGTGCTATAGTGTAGGTTAGTATATCGATCATACCAGGAAAGTATAGGTATGAATTTGTAACCATAATCCATAACACTTAACCTTTAAATATTATCGTGGATTAAGAGAGAATGGGAAATAGACGTATACATTTTCAAATAAATTTATCGTTTTTGGAGCATCCACTAAGAAAATATATACGGGTAAGAATAACTAAAAAATTTTAAGCTTAGGTTCAACATTAATTGACTTACAACTTAAATATTTCAGAGTATTTTTTTAAAGGAAAACCTCAGTACAAAATATAAATACATATTTTCAACCTTAAATAGTTTATTAGTATTATAAATACTATAAAATATCTCATATTTTGATGAGAAATGAATACCGTCAAACATTTTCCGTTTAGAAATTATTATTGAGGGACAACTTTTGTTAAATAAAAAATCATAACTCGATCATCGATTAACTGGATGAATTTCGTAGCGAATTGGAAATCGTTTTACTGGACTACAAGAATGCGAACCTCTAAGATTTACGATGGATTCTTTCAATTATTGGTCTAATTCAAACATTCTTGTTTTTGGAGGAAATAGGCAGTGGATTTGGCACACTATAATATATCTATACTGATTCGAGAGAAGAGTTGCGTTACTTCAGTGTTACATTACTTTAACACGTGCGACTCGATATACAGTGGATCACTATCGAAACGTTTACATTGTGTGTCAATATGAACGAAAACAAATCTCACTGTTTTTAGCAGGTTAAATGTCAAACAAACTAAATTGTAACCGACATGAGCAATTTTTACATAACTTTGAAAAAAAATTCAAACTACCAATATTTCCGCGAAAATTAAAACAAAAAAACGGGATGAAATAAAAATATTTGTCGTTGATATCGATTAAATCTAAACATGATCTGGAAAATTTCCGGTGTTAATCAACAATTAACATACTACCCGACTGTAAATTGCACGCGTTAATGCTCAGGTCCATTATCAAGCCCGTCCTACATACGTATATTACACATATAATTATAAACATGAAATTTCATTTATAATTTCCGTTTAAACATATTATATACAAACAGCGTATAGCCATTACACGCGGTGTCGTAGCCAGAGGGAAACAGTAAGATGATCGGTCCGTTGGGGAGAACTTGTGCCACAGCCAAAGTCGAAGTTCTATCTGTGCGGGATACGAAAGCAAGAACGTCTTTCATACAGATATTATATTAATATCGTAAATTACAATATATTATGATACCAATTGATGTGCACGCGTACAGTAGGCACACAAGTTATGATAATTATACGAAGTGTGTCCCGCGAGAATTCTCTAATTTAATGTGGTATAGGGTTGACGGACTTTGCGCTTGGCAGTCCTATGGTTTTATAATAGCATCTGAATTTCCATATAGATCACAAGTGTTATATTGTTTAAATATGAGTGTAGGTTTGTTAAAAGTAACAAAGTAAAAGCATACAATCCGTGTAAAATCCACGAATTTAACAACTAAAACGTTATGACAAATCGGAAATTTGTGTATTTTCAAAATTGGTATATTCTATGAAAATACGTCATTTTGTAAGTCGGCCGAACCACGTGTGGTTAAATTAGTTTGGTCAGTTTTCAATATAACACGCCTTAATATTATATCCGTATTAAAAAAATGAACTGTTTAGAAATAAAAATAAATTTTGCAAATAAAATTAACTATTCAGGTGATACATTAAATTGTTTTGTTTGGTTTTTTGTAATAATATTTTCAAGAATCAAAACATTTTTTTTTTTAATACAACTAAAACCAAAAACAATTTTGATGCATATAAACTGTTTAATTTGTACACTATGATTTTTATGCATATCATAAAACACAATAAAATTGCATTATGATCAGTATAATAGCCCGTTTTCAGTGACAACACGTTTTAATTGATTTTATATACAATTCAATAATTCGTATGAAATAACCAACTTCAATCATAACACAAGACCATATTATCTTTAAATTCGTTTAAAATTTGGAAGTTATTTACTTGTGTTTTATTTTTTTTTTAATTTTATTAAAATTTTCTTCGCTACACGCCTTAAAATAAGCATTGAGATACTCCATCTTAAAAAATATAAAAGTTTTTTTAAAGCACTCATGGGTAATGTAATATAAGTGTCTATCAAGACATAGGGGATGTACTTAATTTTTTTTTATTATTACTTACGCATTTGAGTAGGCCAAATACCATAGTACGGCGAAATAACTCCTAAATAGCTCCCACACAATTTATTACTGCACGTAGTATAAATTTCGAACTATATTTATATTATAGCAGGACGGTGTAACAGATATGAATTTCAATTTAATTGAAATACCTATTATCATAACAAACATAGATCGCGGTCCGTTGCCACCAAACCAGTGTAAATAAACGCTTATATACGTCATAGCTCTGTTCGGTATAGGTATAACAATAGTGATAATTAATATTGGTTATAATAATATAATGACGGTATAATAGTATTGTTATTATTATTAATTTGTTTATAACCGATTGAAATGTCTTTGATTTATTACCGTCCCCTTAGATGAGTAGATATATATATTCCAGGAAAATTGTATTATCCCGCACTATGGTATAAGACTGCATCGAGCTACGATTATATTGGGAAACTGTGTCAAACCTTTAAATATTTTCTACCCAAGGATAATTACACGTCCCATTATTACTATAGTCAGCACATCGTCCGAAACATGCATAATTAACAGTAAACCGGTGTAATCGATTTTAATAACACAAATGGGTCAACGTCATAGGAAAAATAAAAACAAATATATAATCTAATATTTTAAAATAATATAAACAACACTAAAACGGTTAATAGATAATTAACATAAATATAAAACGTCGTGATCCGTAGATTATTTATCGACATACGATCAAAACAGTGATGTTTTTGATTGACGTGTTCGGATTGAAAAGCGTCTGAAAGTGTGTCGCGTGGTTTAAAAATAGTAGAGCAATAATAAGACATAGGTCAAAATTCTATTGTTATTAAAACATAGATGTGTAGTATACTAGTATAATGGTTTTATGATATCATAAAATAGTTTAGTCGTATTCCAGAAATTTCATTTGGGGGGTGATAGAGACTTTAAAAGTGCAAGTTTTATAGGTGATTTTTGTATGTTTTTAAAATATATATGATGTATGCCTAATAATGGTGATTAGCTAGTATATTTATGGGTTGAATTGATTTCATATCGGTTGTAATTTTAGTTAGATTTCATTGGTAGGTGTGTTGAAAAAGCGTCTTAAATATTATTCGTACAATAAGTGCGTCTATTATTATAGTCAGGTGAACATCTCATATGGTTTTCAAAACTATATTACACTGATGATTTAATCCGGTTGATGATGAGTTGCCGAATAGAAAATGTGTGCATTGCGGCCTGATTTTTATTTTAGTGAAGACGAATTCGTATCCATCGAGACTCGTGCTATTTTTATGGAGGTACAACAGTACTGAACTGTTATAACGTTATCAAAAGAAATGTGTATATAAGAAGGTTAAAAGTTTTGGTGATTTAGTTGTATATGATCAGGTGAAGATAAACAATATCTTAAAACAACGAATATGCATAAAATATTTACTTATACCTAATACAGAAAAATAAATTATGTAGGTACATTATGTACATTTTAAAATGTTCAGCTGTGGTATAGCGGCACGACACATAAATAATATTATATTACACACATATTATATTTTAAATTCCCAAAATACTACCAAATATGCGTATATTTTCGCGTATAATATTACGGTGCATTGTATACATATATTTCTTGTACAATAACTATACTTTTTCAATCGGCCGTCGCGCGCGTCACCTTCTATGAAAATGACGCCGTCTTAATACATTGTATTATTTTTGTTTTATAATTTTATTATTAGTTTTTCTTAAACATAATAAACGTTTTTAAATAAAACTGAATTTAAAAAAAAAAAAATATATTTTAACGTTATATTCTTGCGGATTCCAATCATAGTTTAAAATTAATCACTTTAAATTCAATCGAATCAAAATGTGATTATTTTATCACCAAAAAGTAATTTTCTCGGTGAATATTATTTATTTTTGTATACATTTCAATCTCAACAATAAAACCTTATGAACACGAAATTTTTAAAAAACTAGTTTTTTTTTTTTTAAATTAATATTTTCATTTTTTATTTTATACTTGGAAGCAGAATATTCTTTTTAGAATTTTAATAGATAGAAATCGAATAGTTATGTGTCTACGTATTTCAATTTTAGACCAGCGAAAACAACAATATTATGTGGTGTACAGAGCTATTCCACTCTGTTTATTAAATATTTAGATCATTATAACTCATAAGTTATGAATAATTAATAACTGGTTTAAAATTACGTTTTTTGAATTTTAAAAATACAGTATAAAAATCGTACTTGGTAAAATATAGTGGGAAATAAAATGTGCATTACATAATTATTTTGTTGTTATGATTTAAAACTAATAAAATACAACTTTACTATATTGTATACTATACGTGTAAAAATTATTGTATACGTATATTAAGTACACAACAAGTATAATATACATTTTTAATTTCCTTTTTATGAGAGTATGTTGTATGTATATTACATAAAAATGTTTACAATCTTGTATGGTATTACAATTAACTACCCCCTGGATAATATGGTTATCTAAAATTATATATATAATTATAAATATTAAACCCAGTAATAACTCTTCCCCGTGTTTATTAGCTAGGCATCTAATCGTGTAATGGATTCAGCAGTATTGGCTTAGTCAAACAGCCGATTAGTGTTTTACCCGTGAATTAGTGATGTTGATGATTTACATATAATTTTTTAAGCTGTTTTTTACAATTACTTTGTTATAAATTGCGTGTTATCGTTTGTTTATATTTAATGTTTATGTATAAATTCAACAGAATATATTATTATATTATATAAATATAAACAGAATAAAATAATTAGATAGTAACAGATTAACACAATTATGTTTAAAATACAATATTAAAAATCAGCAAAAATTATAAAATCGATCAAACCCAACGAAACAGATACATAAAAGATTAAAAATATAAAAATTATATTATTATTATTATTATTTAAAAAAAAAAAATTAACCTTTTTTGACGGAATTAAATTGTGAATAAATAAAAATAGAACCCTAAAATTCGAAATCGAATTTCGATTAAGTATAAAATATAACTCAAATGTTATAAAAATATTTCCGCAATTCTTAATAATATAGGTATTTTAATTTGTATAAAACATTGTAATAATGATGACTATCGATAACACATTTTTTTAAAAAAAACATTGTCTTCCCCATTTCCTAGATCCGAGGGGTCCATGACTTGGACAAAGTCCTTTTTTGAGTCCTTCAAAAATTGTTGTTTCGCGGACGCGTATGATTATAACGGCTTACTAACACATACGTCGGATACATAAAACCAGATTATTCGTTCATTATAGCTTAGCATGAACGATTTTGATCATAATAATATATTTCCGCGTCCTGATACGGAAGACAAGTCCTATAGTAGGTCGAAAGATAATTTTGAAACAGCATATTTTCTAATAACGCGTATGGTTCTTAATTTGGTAGCCCATTATAAATTTTACTATAATTTTACCTTAATACTTAAAAACTTTTTTCAGAGCTGTATTTCCTCATTCCACTGTAGTCTAGATCTAAAGAATGTGGTACATTGTTGTTCATCGAGCCTAATTAATTTAAACATGTTTATTTTTTTTATTATGATTTTAATTACTATAATTTGCATTACTTTAGATTTAAGAAACTTATACAGCCTTATAGCCAATATTCATAACATATTTAAATTCCAGTACTATAAAATATTATACTTTTAAATTATACTTGTAAATTGTAACCGAAGGAAATTCTCCATCGTGAAATTGTTTACATACTATAGAATATTATTACAAAGCAATGTTCTTTGCAGTATTTGGACATGCCCTTTTAGATCTATAATAAAAACTTCAAAGGTGGCAGTCCTCTGGAGACAATATAAATAAAAGTAGATGGCAAATATTTTTTTCGTATTGATTACCTGCCACATCATATATTTACGTATATATGTAGCTATATGTGTATAAATGAATATATAATGATAGTTTATTTTCTTTGGTTTTTGAATATTCTAATATTTTTCAATACAATGTACGCAATTTTATAGTTAAATACGACAATTATACTTACTTATGTTATGTTATATTGCATGACATAACTTTAATATATGTTTATGAATTAAAATTAAATAATAATGGAGTACAATTTTTAAAAACTTAAAATTTAAATGCAAATTAAATTATTATATATATTAATATATTATAAATTATAAAGACATTTTAATAAACAATACAATTTGAATACTTCAATAATTTGTTATAGACTATGTATAATATTACATTAATAAAGAATATATAGCTATTTAGGATATAATGATATTATAGGTACCTATTTACATTAAGGATAATTAATTATAATATAATAACCTTAAAATATAATTAAAGTTGATAATATAAATAAAATCTTTTTTGATAAATCAATCAAAATAGAAAGTTTGTATTGGATTAAATTGATCAAACAACATAATACTAAATACCTTTATCAATAAATATTATTTGTTTTCCTTTAAAAGTTTTAATATGATTACAAACAATTTTTTATGAAATAATTTCTTTTCTAACAAAATCTTTTCATACGATTTATTTATTAATTAAATACTTATAAATTTGTTTTTCAATTATATTTAATTGAATAAGTTAATCTAGATTAAATTAGATGTAATAGTGTATGTCTATATTAATTAATTATTTTATATACTTTATTTGTTTACTGAATAAATATATGTAACTAAAAACAATTTTATTTATAATATCGATGATATTTTTCAAAATTAAATGACAAGTGATCGGTAATCACTATTATTTATTTTGAACCCAACGCAATTACTTTACTCATCATTTATTTTTACAATTATATTACTTACGAAACATTCATTTTTACAATATACGTTAAATACCTAATACGTTTTCTATAAAATAATTTTATGCTTGTGTTATTATTCAGTTGAAATAACTCGATGAAATATCAAATAAACTTAACGCCGATAAATTTATATAATTCAAAGTGAAAATGTATCGGCTATTAAAATTTAGAAAAAAACTAATCGGTACTAAAATAATTTTATATAATAAATAACATTGAAACGTAATTAATAGGTAAATTAACTATCGATTAAACACATTTGTTATTTTAATTTCTACTCGTGTTTATAATAACACGTAAATAATACATTTGGATTTTAGGAACGTTTTCGTCTTCAAACCGTAGGTCATGGAAACTTATATATTACATATTGATTACATCGCGGTTCTTAACTTTCGCCGAATATAACCAGCGGATGTTTTTCGTCCGTACCTGTCATGCTACAAGCTAATAAATTGTATACACGTGCATCTGATTTTTAAGTCTTCCGAATGTAGCTTTTTAAAAACATGTACACTATTATACAGGCCGTTTATTGAGCTTAAACATCGAATCATAATATCATACATGTAGTAATGATCACGGAAATTATTTAAGACATTTTTTTTTTTTTAATTTTTTACAAGTTTGTAGTGGGTAATTTAATTATTTTAGGTTTTTATTATTATTATTATTATTCGAAAACTTACATTTTGTATTTATATAAAACAATAAGTAAATAAGAAGACATATACACCATACACGTATTAAATAACTAGACTAATATTATAATGAAGTCGACTATTCGTTGATAACATCTTTCAAAACTTTATTTTATTTTATTTAAATTAAGAGATAATGTCAACGGTATTTTTTGAAACGACGAGCGAGGTTGTTGTGGAAATTTTCATACTTAAAACAAACATTAGGTAAGTATAAACATAATAATTAATTATTTTTATTTAAATTATTTTTACCTATATCGTTAAATACTGCAGGTATTCATTGAAGATAAAACAGAATCAATTTTCTAGATTTTTTAAAATCAAAATCCAAAAATATAAGTTTTAAAACACTAAACCGAATGTCGGTCACTAAAACCGAAATAAGTAAAAGGATAAAAATAACACCAACTTTTCTATTTGACCACTTATTATTCACATATCATTGAATCGTATATTTTATCAATATCATGTTTTTTCATTGATAAGTTATTTATTTTTATTGTCACATACGTAAATGATGTGTAAATCAAGTGTTCGTAATGTTTGTATATACTTTTTAAACAATTGAAATCTTTACGACGTACACAAAAAGCTGACAATCAAATAAAATAAAAATCGATGATCAACAACGTAGTTTCGATTAAAAACAATTAATAGTACTACTGCTAAAATTTATTCGATTATTCTAAAAATACAATACTTTTTCTATAATAAAATATTTAAAATATCAAAACACCCGAACCGTATTAAAATTGTATGTGTTTGACAAGTGCACCAATAATAATAAAACATTAAAACATGCAAGTCTATAGATGATATATTATTATGCACTTGTAACGAGTTACTTATTTAAAATGCACATACCTCGTTAAAAAATATCCGTGGTAAACACTGTATAATATTTTTGACGTTTTATAATATCTATCATATTTATAATATAAAATCAGTTTTTGTTTTATGTAATTACTAGTTACCTAGTTGTTGCTGTGTTGATGAACAAGCAAATCCGAAGAAAACAGCAATATTGTGATTTTACTTGAACCTATATAATTAATAGAATATCACACCAAATTTTGTATTATCATATAATTCATGTAATGTACCACAAATTTATGAAGCTACGATGTTTCCGTTAAAAATAAAAATAAATATTGATATTAATTATATAATATTTTCATATGCAATAGACTTGAGATCGAATTCAAGTTAATTACGAAAAAAAACCGAAAAAAACTGACCTATATTTTCGTTGTTAGTGTATCAAGAGATTTGTCTGTCTGCTTTAGTAGCTGACCGTACGTTGCGGATATACACCGTGATTATGAGATACCGAAAATAATATAGACTTACGCGTTGGTTGTGTACCCAAATAGCCTAACCATGACGCCGTGTAATGCCGAAAAATGACATTATGATGTTTTGTTTACTCACTTTGATATGATGCATGAAATTTAATTATTATAATTTATACAACATAATTCTTTGCTTATTAACAGGATTTTTTTTTAAAAATATGTATTTTTTTCTTTAAAATCTTTATTATAATGCACAACACGATAAAGCGTTTTCAGATATTTCGTTGTAATAATATAAGTAATCAGAATATATATTTTTATTTTAATAAAAAATACTTAAATACTAATATCCGAATTACATTTTATTATTCTTTATATTTCATCATCAATTTCAATTTCTCTTTATATGTATTTCGATAAACTCAATAAAATTTAAAATTTGTTTAATTCATGCGAGACAAATGCAATATATTTTACACTCACTAAAAACGTGTTCTATAAAAATACTTTATTCAAAATTCTATCACAAAATCTATACTACAAATCAAAAAAAATATCATTGGAAATATTATAGTTCATTTAAAATATCTATTTAATATTATAATGATATACAACAGTTTATTAAAATAATCATAATATACTTAAAATAAGTATACTGTTACTATAATACATATAATATTCGAAACTTATTTTTCAATTGATTACTATTATTGAATTAAATATTTATTTATAACAGACAATTTACTTCATCGAAGCTTATCAATTTGTATTGTTTGACAAATCTATTATGAAAGTTCAAAAAAATATCGTATACTCGTACATTGATGTTTTCATATTATATAAACAATAATAGTATCAAAGTCATCGGAAACTCAGAAGCCGTAAAATAATTTAGGTATACTATTTATAATGATTTACGTGAACTATATACTACAAATATTATATATTATTTTAAAAATGTATAAAAATTATTTTTGAACTATAAATATTTCTCACATCGTTTTAAAAATAACTCAAAAAATATTGTATTTGTGTTATTATTGAAACGCAAAATTATATTCTTTAATGCTAGATTTTCTTTGAAATCTAAAACGCAATTGTAAAAAAAAAATTGTATGAAGATATTATTATCTTATTATTTATAAAGACGAATTAAACGATTAAATATGATAATATTGTTTTGTGAAAACGTTTATTAACAAATATCTTATTAATGGACAAATTATTTGGCCCTGATACAGCTACATCAAAATTAATAGGTTGTATTCCTCTAAATATAGAAAACTTCTGATAACGGTCGTGAACAGGTTTTGGTTGTCTAATGTTTTTAAATACTTAAAAATATGGGACAGCTATACGAACCTGTTGTTGTATACAATATTATTCTACCATCGATTTTTGTTTTCTTATATTTTCGATAGATGTATTTTATCTTTATACGTAATTTAATGAATACGATGAGTTATATACAATCAATAAATACAAACCTGTATGAACGGTAGTGAGAAAAATACGAATTACCTAAACAGTGATGGATTTTTGATGTTATATATCTATATTTCTTTAGTATCGTATTTATAATGGCACACGTACGGTCGCGTTTGACATTGAAAAATAAAATCAACATAATAAATGTTATGATGCATAAAAACAAAGCGTTCGCGAGTTAGCTACGTGATTTATAGTCGAAAAAATTCAAATAAAAACCATACTTTATTAGTCACGGGCAGATGTATTGCGTAAGTGGTGTGATGAAAACGTGAATGGAGAGACAAAAAAAAAACTTCGTATAAGAAAAGGGCTTTGAAATAGACTATGTATGTTATGAATAGTTTTGCCGAGTCCATGCTGAAAATTTTCCCCGTCTCCGGTCCTCTCATACAGAAAAAAAAACTGTAGAAATCGATGAAAAGTCGGGTGAACTTTATTTTATTGCGTTTAACGGATGGGTTGAAACATTTTGCATACGTCACACGACGTTGTTTATAAAGTTGTAGTTGTATATCGGAATAGTATAGTTCCGTTTACGTTGATTTTGTGTATACGATTGGAATAGTAAATTGGTATTATGTGTGAATTTAAAAGATCATTGGCGATTGGAAAAGTACTAATATCCCAGTTTTCCAAGAACACTGCAGTAAGTGAACCAGTTTCAGCAAATTATATTTTGGCCTTACATAAGCGATGCAGTTTCACTGTCGTGGTTAGTCGGTTCCAATCTAATTTTGAGATACAAATACAAAAAAAAAAAAAAACTACAATTTATGATTTTTTTGCACTTGTAATATGTATAATGTATATACGCCTTAATAATAATAAATAATAATCATAATATATAATAATAAAATAAACACCTTAAATAAAATGTTTTTTTAAAGTCAATAAAACTTAATTTTGCAAATACATATAATACACATACATCTTATTTTATTAAACAACATTTTTCCCGTGAATGTTCGTTATTCGTGTTTCATTGTATATGGTTTTAAAATAAATTAATTCTAAATAATAGTTTCTTGAAAAAGCCCGTCATTTAAAACTACTGTTAATATAGATAATTGCTTAAATAATATATATTATATTATTTAAAATACAATTTTAAAAGTTAGATTTAACTTTTTTTGATACAACAGATATTGGTTGAAGTATAACATATCAAAAATATTATTGTAAGTACCCAGGAAGAATTAAGTCTTATCATATCATACGAAATATGACTAAAAAGAATAAAAATATTTAAGTACAATCTGCAAAGTATAATTTGATAGAAATAAAATAATTATACCTAAACGTTTTGTTGTTGTTATTTAATTATAATTATTTTTTTTAATAATATGTATGTAATTTTGAAAATAAATTTACCACTATGAAATGATTACACATCAACATTAGGTATAATATATTTCGATAAATTTTTATGCTGCATATATGAAATAACATTTTATTTTGAATACTGAAAATCAAAAGAAATATTATATTCATAGGACAAAAATAGATTTAAAAGTCAATACTTCATTTTCACTTATTTAAAATTAAATTTTTTTTATTTTGGTCTCTTATTTTTCAATATAACAAATATATACATATATTATTATCAATTATTATAATTTGTTTAGTATTTTTTTTTTTTGTATTTTTAATTATTCATCGGCTACTTAAATTTATTTAGATTTTTTTCAGTGAAATTTCGTCGAAGCGAATTTAATGATTGTTCAATTAAAATTCATGATTTATTCAAAATGTTTTATTTCAAACGAGAATATATTTTAAGTAATAACGAAAACAGAAATGAAGAACAAATAAAATACACTTATTGATTTTGTTCTAGAAAACAATGCCTTTTTAAAAGTGGATTTTTTGTTTACGTGTTTTGGAATGGGTGGGGGTAATTTATATTGGACAGCAATCATTGAAAATTATTTATTCATCGTTATAAATTTAAATCGAATACTCAGAGCAAACTTAATATACACATAGAAACGGCATCAATCATACTCAAACGTGTAAGTAAGCCGTAAGATATAGATAATCATCAATATAAGATAATCATATTATTGTGTTATTATTACATTTAGTTTAATGACTAACACGTGTAATATAATTCGCATTTAAACAGGTAATAATTAGTAGTACAAATATTGTTAGTATTGAAATATATGAATTGATTTTCGTCGAAATCGAGTTTTTAATTTATTAATAAAATTGTTGGTTATATAATGGTTAAAGTTAGAGTACGATAAGCAATATAATATTATAAACTTAATCATAAATAAATACTCTAAGAAATGATTGAATATTGCAAAATATACTATGGAGATAGAACTTGAATAGAATAATATTGTAACTACCACAGTGCGGCTTCTACAGAATAAGGATCTCCATCGAATGCATGTAATCACCTCTGAAAATATAATTTAAAAATACGTTTTGCTTTGTCCTCTTCGGTAGTTTTGATCAAATATTACGTTTTTCAATTTCGAACATTATATTACTATATACTTATATTATTATTATGACAGTAACGACAACAACAAAAACACTCATAAATGAGTTGAGCAGTTTCAATAAACCAGGTTATAGTATAATATTATATAATATAAAACCTACCAAAAATATGCAAACAATTAGAACCGTTACGCGCCACAGAAATTTAATTTTAAAACGTGAATATCACAATAGAGTTATGATGAAATACTACAGTAAAAACATAATTGTTAATGGATTAAAAAATAGGTATCTTGAAATTTGTTGTAAATTTTTATGATTCTTTAACGAACCGCTATCAACCTCACACAGCAACTAAACTATTTTAAAATACCACATCACCGTGTAATGTTTATTATTTCAAAACCTCTCCCTCGATGAAGATCAATGCACTTAGGCGAGAGGCTGTACTATAAACGCCTTTAGAAAGTTGCGTTTTTAATAGCAGGTAAAAAAATGTAAACGTATATTGTTTATAACCTAAAAAAACAAACCAAGTTTTTTATTTTTATATTTTTGTTATGTATGAATATTATAGATGCAATATATGTACGATTGATTTTTTTATATATTTTTTCTATTACACATTATTGCTATGTTCAATCTCAGATCCATGTCTAATTGATATATCGTATTAAACCGATAAGTAATCATTTTAAATCGAAAACGAGTATCAAAAGACATGACTAATCTAATATTCTACTACCAATACATTATTACATTCAATTTTTTTTTTTTTTGTCACTCAAACTCCGCAGGTTAATTAGTATTATACGTACATTAAAGATACTAATTCACGTAATCAACGATGTTATTATATTGAACGGCAGGCGAATGGAAGTTCGTATACTTTATGTGCATAGAATTTCATAAATATAAAATAAGTTAAATGTTTTCACAATTATAATATTATTTAGGTTAGGTAAAATTAAAGTTAAATTGTTAGCCGTGAAACTTCCGGGTTTTTCATGCTTACAATAAATGTTTATTCGGGAGACTTAAAAATGTATAATTGCAAATGTCTCAACTCATCACTGATATCTATAAACTTTCCACAACTTTTTGCGTAACCTTTAAAGCGGAATTCCGCCCAGTTGGCTTAACAACGGCCGTTTTTCATAATACATTTTTCCAAGAGGTATAATAATATTTAGGGCTTAGATAGTTTTTCATTAGTTTCCCTGCTTTCGAATCCATGCACAGGTATGCTTACGATATAAATGGCTACGTAAAACCATGTCGGAGCACTTAGGTCAACACCGACGGTCATGACTAATAATAAAAAACTTTATTCTCAGCCTTGTTGAAACTTTATAAATATTTGAACTGAGCATTAATGTTAATCTTTTATTTTTCATAAGGAAATATAAATAATCAAGCCATTTTCTGTATCGTCAACCTGTAATATCTCCTTTTCATCGCGCCATGTATAGAGAGATACTCATAATATATTATATACAAATGTACATATAGGTACGTTTAATTACAATAACTGTATACAATGTTAATATAACATGAGCATTGAGCCTAGACCACACATTGAATACAATATTATACTATTCATAGCTTATAAATTATATAATTTAAAATAATATATCGCAGTGGGTTGCCCTAAATAACAGAGCGCGGGGCTTAATGGCTTTTATATTATTATTATTATAAAACACTCCGTAAAAATTAAAAAGTGATTTGTTATAAATAGTTTTATAATGGTTGTATACAAGCATGATAGTGTATACCTAAAGAATTATGAAAAATGTCAATACTGCTTTTTATAATATCAAACTATTTCATTTTTAGTTTCTATAAATGAATAATAATAATAATAATAAAATAACGAGACGTAATATGTTTTAGTTTTCATTGTAAAATCTGCTGCCGTATAATTAATTCAGAAGATTATATTCTCTTTAGTGCCCCTTTTCTCTCCGGCCGTCCTCACGTCACAACTCTTTGTACGAGATAAAAGGATTCTGATGGATAGTCGCGTTACAAGTAGTGTATAGCGTTATTGTAGAGGCGCCTTGAAGGGATGGTTCGAGAGGCGGCTACCCCTATATGTTTTTCGTTTGTACTCGGAGCACAACTCAAATCCAATAATTCATATAGAGTTTATTTTAACATAATGAGAGACATAGATCGAGATAGAAGGGTAATAATTTGTTGACGGGCGAGCGGATATCGGATAAAAGTCGGTTTATATACTGTTTAAGTTCACCACATCTCTGGACTCGATGAGTGTGTAATATAATATTCGATGCCATTTATCTTTATACGTTCTCCGTGGGAGTGACAACTCACCGTGACTTAATCTCGATCACCACATCATCTACGTATATATTTATATAAGTTAAATAATTTTCAAGCACCAAGCAGTGTAACCACAGGTTTTTATACGTACGAATGGTCTCCGTCAAATATATGATAGTTTTTTATTCAATAAAAATAATATGCAGTATTTTGGTTTTGTTACGGTCGCTCCGCGTTCTTTGGCCATATTTTATCTATATAGTATTTATTTAAGGAAATATTTATACATGAGTATAATATTACCACACATAAAAATGTTTTCAATTTCTACTTGCATTCGTGTTTCCTGTAAAAAGCTTTTTGTCGGGATATAAATAATAAAAGTTAGTCACGTCATAATATTCCCGAGTGGATGACCATTCGGCGAAATAGGTAACAAAAGTTTGCTTAAATAAATTTCAAAATCAAATTGCGTGATTATATAATAATTTAGTTGAACCATAGTTGAACATTATGATATGTAGCCACCACATAAATAACTTTACCATTTTATAATGTACAACATAGTATAATAATAGTATATTAGTTTATGGGTAACACAATTTTATTCTCAAGAGCAATATAACGAGAATAAAATATAATATACCATGTTTTTATAATTATCAATTTTTTGTTTATAATCGACCAAATAAAATCAATCTCTGAACACATCTTATTATTATGCATCTATATCTTGCTTATAATGTTTATATATTATTTTAATATAATTGATATTTTTCTGGAAATGTTTAAATAACTTATTATTTATTAAAACTTCAAGTTTTTAATTGGGAAAAAAATACAACTCTACATGCAATACACTATTATAACGTATAAGTATATATTATTATCTATTATTTTTAATTAATAACGGAATACATATAGGTTTAATATTTAACTACAATAATAAGGACTTATAGTTGAACAATGTGAAATATACATCATAGTAATTCATTAAAAACCATCATTATTATCAATCAAAATACATATATTATATTAGATGAAATAAAATCTCTGTGTGACGTTTTAACCGTAAAATTATATTGTTAAAAATTTTATTTTTACATACTGTATACAACATTACTAAGCTTAAGGTTTAACAATATATTATCACAGTAGTTATTAAAAATGTATAAAATATGTTCGTTTTTCACTGCGCTGTCTGATGATACCATGTAAAAAAAAAAACTCGGAATCGATGAGAACCGAGTAACATAATTATCATATAATAAAAAAAATAATGTAATTTATGAATGATACGTTTTACTGTTCTACAAAAATTTGATTCTGTGTAAATTAAGTACAACACCCTTTTATACTTATTTTTGAGAGAACGCGCCTATATAACAAATTGTGTGCATACACATATGCAATATTAATATAATATAATGAAGAGATTAGAATAATAACTTTTTATTATCATTATTGTTATAATAATTATAATATAATGTTTACAAGTGACGAGGTTTATTTGAGGTTTTATTTTAAAGAATTAATGGATGTCCGAAATCCATTTTGGTTGTCAGATATATTCTAGCTGTTTCGAATATGAACATTTTCCAAAAATAGATTCGTCCTACACGCCCACCCATTTGAGTTCTCAATTCCACCGAGACAAATACAATAGAAACAGCTATTATTTTAAACGCTAAGAGCAAAAAAAAAAAAAAAACACTCATGTAGGAGGGTCGAATTAAGATAAGCGTCTGAATGTAGGTATATTAAGAGAACATGAACATGTGCCTTCAGGAATGAATAAACAAAAATAAAAATGGCAATTTTCTCCAGCCTAATCAACATTTTTCCGAAATAATATAATTTTATAAAATATCATTTGATGTGTATTTTCAAAAAATATTTGTTTTTACAGCTATAAGAAACAATATTATTGTATTAATTCTTTATTATGTTGTAAATTATGATTTACAAATATAATCATTAAAATGCTTTCTTGTGTTGACGTTGTTTTATATCAAAAAGCAAAGAATATATCAATACTTTATAAATCAACTTTAAGGATAAATAGCATACGTAATTATAATTTCAAAAGTTATTGAAAAATAATATATTGAACCTTAATTAAAATGTTTATATTTAAGGTATATATTATATATATACAGTGAATCCTCTAAATAACATATATTAACGGGACCGTCAGAATTGTCCTCTATTAGGAAAAATATTAGGACAAATTAATCAATTAATATTTATGTATATTGTTATTGTGTGTTTTTATAAATTAAAGTTTTATTGACTTAAAAAAAAAAACACTTTATTTAAAGTTTATATTGTATAATACGATTATTATTGTTGAAGTGTATATGCGTAATTAGAACAGTGTGAAAAAAAAATAGAAATTGTAGTTTTTTTCTTTTATTGAGAATTTTATAAAATTAGACTGGATTTTACTTATCAATGTCCGTGGAACTAGATCGCTTGTATTATAAAGTAAAAATATTCTCTAAATATCTAATACTGTTTTTGTCCGTTATTTATAAGTGTCAGCTAATTAGAGGCGTTCGTTAAGAGAAATTTCTAAGAATTTGTATTTTTTTTTTTTTTAGTACTATTATTTATATTAACTGTAAGTTCTGCCTATGATTAGACAACCGTATTAACATTTAAATAAATTTTAAATATGTTATTTTAGTTTTTAAAGAAATCAAGAAAAATGCGCCTGACAAAATACTCTCAAACGTATCTCTCTATTAAATAAATATAGTTGTATATTTTTATCTTCTTTATAATAATAAAATTGTCGAAGCAGTAAATAAATAAATAAAAATTGTTGTTAATTACACTTTTATCTCATATTATTATATTGTAAAATATTTTTTCTGTAGTATTTCTCACGTATATTTTATTTTTTAAATATTTTAAATTAAGTATAGATATATTATAAATAAGGTAACCCTAGATCACAGGGGTGAAGCTCCTCGGTGGAATAGTAAGGGGAGCTAGTAGGTGACAGAGCATCCTCGTTAATAATACTAAAAAAAAAAAAGGAGAAAGTAAGTAACGGTCTAGCCAAGTGCACCTCGTCATTGTATACTGCGTAGGCACTGTAATGGATGTGTTAAATTTGAATTCTATGATAAATCATTGTATACAATAAAAAAACGGTTCTAAGTGTAAACGGTCTAACTTTTTGGTAACCATGATTACCAAACAGAAATTAGTGAACAGAATTTTATTAAATAATATATTTCATATGTAACATAACTATTTTTAAAAATACTGAGAATTTTCGATTTTTACTTCCTGAAAGACGAAAGTACCAACTTTTAGTATTAAATTGCTACCTGAAACTCCCGTTGAAGTTGATGATCAGAGGATATATTTTTTCCACTGTAAAAAGTGTTTTCTGACACAAAGTTAAAAATTGAAACACATATCAATACAAAAACAATTTTCAATCTAAAAAAATAAAAATAAATGAATCTTTCGAGTGAACTTCAGTAAAAATTGTATCAAATTTATCCAACCATTGAAAACTCACATATTATGACCCCTTGAGATATCTAAAATAATTTATAAAAAACAATAAGGTAAGAGTTTTTAAAGTATTTTTTAGCAATGGTACTTATTAAATTATAACCAAACTACTAAAATCGATTTTATAAAAAACGGGTGTTTGTTAAATTGAAGCGGTTTTTTATTTTTTTATTTTCGTTTTAATACTTAGATATATTATATTCTGTTGTTGACTACGATGATGAAATCGTAAAAACAATTCTACACATGTTGTAGATACTTCTACTGTTATTATTAGTAGTAGAATTTTGTACCTATAGCTGTTAAGAATGTTTTCGTACAAGAAGTAATTAACGTTTCTAAACCAAAATTGTTACGTCGTTACGTGCAATAATAGTCATTATAGCGAGTTAAAAAGCTAAAGTTAAGTTAACTTGATCAAAGTACCCAACATAATGATAAGTTAATTTATATTAAATTTTAGCTTAATAAAATGATTTTGTTATAAAATACTGAGGTATCTTTCAATTAGCTCATTTTTTATTTAGGTTAAGTTAAAGCGGTTTATACATTGTAAAATGTTTCTCAACAAAGGAGATACCATAATTATATTATTGACTTAAATTTGTTAAAAATAATAATAAAAAAAAAAACAAATTGTAACTGGTGTAATATAATTGAGTTACTTTTTTTTCATTCCACCTAAAAATAAAAGTAAATTTTATTTTCAATTTAACTCAAATGTAGTTTATTTTTCGAAATCATCTCGAAAAAAATAAAAATAATATCAATAAAAAATATTAACAACAATAATGAATGGTGAAATTTGGATTAGACTTTTGTAAATATTTTCTCAATATGATACTTAATACACTCACTCGTAATATAGTAGACATTAACTATTTGACATAATATATTACATACAAACGCGCCCGCTATAGATATATAGAATGGCAAACAAATCGTATTCTATAGACGACCATTATTTATTATTTGTTTATTTTTTTTTTTTTTTGTACGTTTAACGAGTCTATAGCCACGCAATTGCTTATTGATTGAGAATATATTAATATTGTGAGGGTGTTTATATTTTCTCCATTTGTATGTGCACTATTCGTTGTATATTATTATATGACTGCACTTGGGTACGTACACCTAAGACGTATTAAGATGAATTAACGTATGATTCAGCTATTAATTTTTTTATCATTACTTCATAATTTTTTATTAACCTATCCATATTTATTTATGTATTTATTTATTTAAGTTTTGAACGGGCCAGGCCCAATTATACATACATAATAATAACAACATTCGATCTTAACAGTAACGTACAAAAAGAAAAGTAATGAAAGAGAAAAGACAATGGTGTACAATATAAATTATAATATAATATACTTATAGCTGTGAATTAACAAGTAAGAAATTAGAACAATTTTTGAATGAGTTAAAGTTTGGTGATATGAACATATCGATATTTAATTTATTTATAGTTTTCATGATTCTATGATGGGGAGTATTGCTAGCATAATTAGTTACTTCTGTTTTAAGATAAAAAGTGTTTTAGACCGGAAGTTACGATTTGGGGTATGGAAGGAGAAACGACTTAAGAACTCAGGACAGTCAATATTTCCTGTAAAGAGTTTATACAAAAAGTACAAATCTAATCTCAAACGACGGGTTTCTAATGTTTCTAGGTTAAGTATCGTTAGTAGTGGAGTGTACGAAAAGTGGGCTTCTCTAACTATGGAATATTTAAATGAGAGGAAACGTCAGAACTTTTGTTGACATTTTTCAATGATATGCTTATGACCCGATTGTTATGGAGACCATATTATTGAGCCATATTCACAAATAAAATGAACCAAGCTGCTGTAAATGGACTTTAAAGCTAATGAATCATCAAAATCAGCACAGTTTCGACGGATAAAACCAAGTATTTTATTTGACCTATTAACAATGTTGGTAATATGACAGTCAAATTTTGCAGCAAAGTTTGGGTTCAAAATAAATACCAAGGTCCTTAATAGACCCCATACTCCAAAGTAGTGGTTTACCATTGACATTGTAACGGAATGAAGAAACTAATTGAGCTCTGGAAAAAGTCATTATCTGGCATTTCTTAATATTAAGAGTAAAATTACTATAGATACAATAATATATTAAAAAAAAACATTGTCGTTTGATTTTATTTTCAGTTTAATCTTATAACACTCATAGAAATACAACTGATTAGAAGAACCCTTTGATATTTTTCACTTCATACTTTCAATTTGTAGCAAGTCTACCGAAATCAAACAGAAACCAAATTGTTAATATATCACCAGCCATAGAAACATAATATGTGTACTATATAATCATTAAACGTGTTGCCGTAGATACGCTATAGTGCATACAATGAGATTTTAATGTTAAATCACTTTTTATAAAATCAAACAAATAAAAATATTTAGGAGATTAATGAAGTATCCGGTTTTGAGTATATATAGTTTTCATTTAACGGTATACAATACAATAAGGAATAATTAATTATTTAAGCAATTGTAACTTATTTATTATATCCATTACAAAAATAAAAATAAATTTACTTTTTTATCGTGCTTTTCCTCTAAGACAGACTAGGATAGTTCCCGTATAGTTTTAATGGCGTATACTGAAAAGTAATGAGTACATAGTTTTTTTTTTTTAAATAGTGATAATTTTTCTCGTGTAGGTAGGTGCTTACCAAACACATCTATGTACCGTAAGTGATTTCAAAAATACGATATTTTTTTTTTTTACAAGAGATTTTTTTTAAATTAGGTCATGACAACATTATTTTATATTACAACACTCTGAAGACGATCACGGATGTTTTCCTACTTCCATCCGTTTCGTGCACGGTTGATTCGTTAAATCTTCAAATTAAATTAACGGTGGACGAATACTGGGAATTGGGATCGATTTTTACGGAAGTGAATAAGTGTAAAACTTCATTAGACCACTGTAGGTGGTAGTTATATGATATATTTTATACAAATGTAAAATTCCCTGCGTTACTATTCCGATAAATTGCTTATTTTAATTCTTTGTGGGAGGACTTGATATTTTTACTAATGCAACTAAATAAAGATGATATGCACGATATGCTATGCACACAAATATTAAAATAATTGCATGTGTTGAAGGGGTCAAATCAGATAAGATTGTAAATAATTACTATTTCAAAACTATATCAAGGACGGCATAAAAATTATATTAAACAAATATAAGCTATTGATCATGTTAGATCTCCTAAAGTTTTTTATATTATGCTGTGGAAGTAAACATTGTAGAGTAATTATATTAAAGTGATACATTTAAGGTGGCAAAGACCCATAAAAACATATAAATGACCATTATTCATTTAATTTTCAAAAACTATAAATATTTTTGAAAATATGTATTTAATTCTTATTTATTTATTTTTTTAAACAATCTTTTTCAAAAAAAAAAAAAAAAAAAAATGGTATTTTTATCTCAATTTATCTGCCAACGACAAAATAAAATGCATTAGCAATTTATTAACCAAGTTAAGCCTCGACTTGAATATTGATTTCAGAAAAAAATAATAATCGATTATAAATACTCCTCATAACATTTTTTTGATTATAGTCAAATCGTTGATTCGTATTTTTTTCTTTTTTTTTTTTTTTAATTATTGGGTGCACCTTTACTTTTAAAAGTCTTGTTTAGGAACAACAATGACGATAAACTTTACTTTTTATGCTACAATTACTTTTTACGGTCTTATATAATTTTATTTTAGATCAGATAAAACGACTTTAAGTGGAACTATAAATGCACCCGACGGTGGAACCTTATGATATCGCGAAATATCTGACATTGGACGATTATTATTAAAACTTTTATAAATTGTTTTTGAGCTTTGATTAGTTAACTGAATACACGGGATTCACAATAAATGGTCGGTTAGTGGTCGCGACGCCCATTAAAGCACATATATGATCAAGTTAGTTGTGGGATTAAATAATTTGATGGGACTAAAATAAGACAAAGCCGTCATTTTCATCACGACATGGTGTTACACCGATATACTTTGTAGGGTATGATAAAATATTCTACAGCTAGATTTTAATTTTTATATGTTTAACATGCCAAAATATGACAAACACCTGCAAACTGTACAAGAAAACTGTTTTAAATTTTTATTAACTAACTATAACAAATTATCTTGTTATTATTATTTTTTTTTTTTTTGTCCAAGCAGTATCAATCAGTTATCCAATTTTAAAATATACTCTGGATTAATTATTGATTTATAGTTATAGTAAGTACATTTAGTTAGGTACATTTTAAATATTTCTAATTTGTTTTTCCTGTCATAAAATCAAACTATTTTATTGTAACATTTTCATCTAAATATTTTGACCCTACATGGATGTAATATAATTATAATTTTTTTTCTAGCTTTTATAAAATATTATTATTTTTAAAAATATTCATACAATGAATACACACAGACCATACAATAAAATAAAACATGCATTTCAACTAAAAATATGATATACAATATTGATTAACGATTTATAAAATAACGTCTAAATGTAATTGTTAGATGATAAATATTGCATTTTTTTTTTTTCAAACATATAACAAGTATAATAATAAAATCAATCGTATGTTTTTGACTAAAATGACAAGTTTATACACGTGTTTTTATGTCAAGGTAAACATTTTTAAAAATGTAGGTACATTGAATGCCTATACCTTTAACATATTACATTATTTAGTGCTTTGAAAATAAATGCCTAGACCCCGAGATAAAACTAAATTCGAAAAAAATAAAAATAGTGCTTTAAGCTATTTGATACATTTTATTAGAACGCTAAAATCTACTTTGATCAAACCCAAACATATCAATTAGGAAATTTTTTCTATATATGTATTTTAAATAACTGAAACGTTTTTTATATGCGATATTTGACATTAACGAATACATTTTTCAAAAAACATTGTTTGGTCACATTAAATTGTATTTTTCCTCAAAAACCACTATACAACAACGAAAAAATGTGATGTGCGTGTTTTAATACCAACAATTACGGGAAAATAATAACAAGCTCATTATGCAAACATTTTTTTTCTGTTCATAAACAAAAATATTGCCTGGTAAAAATACACGACAACCGGCATAACACACATTACACGTGAAAAAGGTTGCTTATAATATTTGTATATTAAAGTACCAAACTATTTTCACGTGTTACGTGTGCCTTATTATACGCCGGTATGCTGTGTAAACCCGTGTGTGTGTGTGTGTGTGTGTGTGTGTGTGTGATGGTACGTACCTACATATTGTCGCCGTGCGCTTGTAGCCAACACTAATAAAACGTATCGTCGTCGGAATAACGGCGGTATAGAAACCTGCGAAACGTTCCTTTTCAATCGCATCCGAAAATTGGCTCTCTCAACGATTTTTAATAGTCGCCGCGGGAAACTCACTAGGCAAACCCGTACACACGTACACACACACACACATGATGCCTACACCTACATTAGGTACATCTCGCACACACGTTCTTGCGCCCGCGTAGTTTTCACTTCTGGAAAATTCCGATCGATCGACGCCTACTTGGCTACCACCGCCTCGGGCACCGATACAAAAACTTAAGTACGACGTAAGCCACTACAACGCGCAGTGCCAGATCTAGGACATAATATGGAGCCTAGGGCTGATAAAAAAAAAAGAAAGAAAAGCGCTGCTCTTTTACGCGGAAACAAAGTGTCTTTGAATTGTCCGAGACGTTGTGTTGTATACTGCAGCGTATTATCGTGTTATTGAACACATATATATGTTATTAAATTATTATAAGAAATCATGTAAATTTATAAACATGTCGAGTGGACGTAATACCTATCGAGTAACCACAATTATTTATTTGTTTACATTAAAAAAAATAAATAACAAAAATTATGGGGGGGGTGACAAAATATTTAGAAATATCATTTTTTTTTTTTGTATTTGCAACGAAATTGATGGTTATTTAATATTCTAATCATTTGACCGATATACTATTTTACTATTTTGCACGTATGTATAACAGAATGAACTATAACAGATGAAAAACAAGTGTATAGTTATATCTTTTCAATTCGTTTTCCTTGTAGTTTGTTCGAAAATGTGTGTGTTTTTTTTTTTTAAATCACATCGCTAGCTTTTTATTTTCTGAAATAAATGTCTATGTTTTTTTTTCACAAGATTACACAGAGCTCTTAACTTTACTTGCCCCTTTTTCATCATAAATCTGACATTGGCTGCCATGCCGTGGCGTAAAACAATTAGGTAACTGCTACATAAGTACGATGAATAGCATGGATTCACGAATCGATATGACGTAATATTGTTAATTGTTATTATTGTTTTTATACGTCAATTTATTAACCCATTATCATTATAGTGTACTTTAATAAAATTTGTGTTATCGTAGTAATACGTATAGTTTTTATTGTTCCGCGGCATACGATAAACTCGACGGACACATTCGAATTGTCCCCAACAAAATATGTTACTATGCTATTATCGGAATAATATAAATCGACTTTTTAAAAAATTAAATTCACAAGCAAAATTAGTTAAAAAAGTAATTTTTAAATTGTTTATAACTAGAGTGCGGATTTATATGTATTAAAATTCAAAAATTTGTACATATATATGTATTTATTTTTATCCAAAAATGCAATTAAAAATACAAAATATGTAAAAAAAAAATGTTTTTACTCTAGAAAAAAAAAATATAAAATAAGTGTATAGGTACGTAATTATAAATTTTACAACACTACATTATATTATTATTTTATTAACATTAATTATGAATATATTCAAATTAAGTAATTATTCATTGGAGTTATGACATTCTTTATCGTCAACAAAACAATTGACAATCATATACTATTTTAGGCTGTCAAAAGTAAATCGACGTCAATTAGGATACAATATATTTTTTACATCAACAGAAGTTATAGGAGCAAATTTAAAAGACCTAAATCAGTAAGACTAAATTTAAAAAAAGTTTGCATATCGCAAGGTTAGTTTAGTTTTATTATCGCGTGGTGTGGACTATGGAGAGTTGAAACTCACAATTATTAATTATTAGCACACATATACGGACTGGAGAAGATAAAAACACATAATATAAATGGGCGATACAGTACTAATTTTGTAAATAGCTGAATATTTAACAAAAATATATAATATAAGTAAATTATGTAAAAATATGTAATATCAACCATAGCTTAAAATAATCAGATAGTCCTATAACATATTTCTATACAGGAATCATTCGAATATTATCATTCGCGACAAATATGTAAACACATACAAATCCGCACCCTACTTATAATATAATATAAACAAATATATAAGAATAAATAATTGATTCGTTTTATTTTTATTTTAGTTTTTCCAAATTTGTTCGTACCATCATTGCAATGAAAATCTATATCACTATAACTAACCACATAATATTATAATAATTCAATTATTTATTAATATAATATTATATTACCGATTTTTCAATTTGTTTTCACAAAACCGAAAAACTACAGAACAGATGAATCACCCTATAGTGTTCTGCGTCTTCGTAGAAGCAGATTTTATTCATATCTAGGGCAAAGAAGTTCATGCACTCATGTTAACTCAAAATATTCAAGCAAATATGTGCTTAAAATCATTAAAATATGGATTTTTTTTTTTTTACGTTAAGTTTCTTACGTTTTTTTGTTAAAAACAATAACTAAAAGATGAAAAAAAATATGCACAATCTTAATATGATATAATATTTTATACTTACTTCAAGAATTAAAATTTACAACTAAAGATTTTGATAGGTTCTTAAATACAAATAAACGTCAATTATCACCCTGATCAAGCAACGACCTTTAATTTTAATCAGGTTTTTATTTTGTATTGACAACGTTTTATAATGACTTATTTTTCAATAAATAAATTTTGAAATATATTCAAAGTCATTATCATGAAATATTAATAAAAAAAACACACTAAAATGCAGCAAAATGCAATTTTATTTTAAAATATGCATATCTTTTTAAAACATTCTCAATATATGCGAAAATATGGACACTAAAATTTAATTTTTGAACTCGTTAGATTTAGATTTAAATTTTTATTTTATCTAGCAACTTTTTGTTGCTCTCAGTAAAAGCATGCGAATGCATGAACTTCGGTTATTTCTTACTCTCAGTAACTTCCTTATTTATAGCATATTGTTATACAGTTAGACTATAGGCTTACCAGTAAATTGACAGAAAAATGTTAGTACATACTGTTTAATTTTCACAGTTTGGATCAAAAATATTAAGTCAACAATTGATTGACGGTCTGCCATAACTTATAGCTGCTTACCAGAACAACCTCTATTTACGTGTACAGCTGTTGTAGTTGTGTATGATAGTGAAATTTTATAATATTATCATTATCATATTATATTGACACTATACCGTAAAACCGTGTTATATATAGTGCGGCGATATTATACTGCAGAGATGATTCACCGAATCGTGATCAAAAATCACGTAGATTTCGTATTTTTATACTACTGTAGGGAAGGGAATCGTTTACAAAATAATATTATGAAGGTCTTTAAATGATTATATTATTTTATAAACGCTCTGCGTGCAAGAATGTAATTTACCGTAAATTTTACAGCAGCTGCTGAATAATAATATTATCGATTCCGGTGTCAGACATCATACCTAATAATATCGTTTGTTATGTTACTGCGATTTAATATTATTGTTATTAATTTTTATCCGAATTTTCTTTCGTATTTCAAAGTCTACCGTGACGACGGACCTGTACTGTATAATACACAACATAATATCTGACTGGGCGTTTGCGCCTGTCACGTGGTTCGTAGGTTTCAGGTCCTCTGGGACAGGTAAAAAAAATACATAATATTATAACTGAATTCCTATCGTAAGACACGCAAACCAATGTATACATTAAAAATAAAAAAGGTTATACGATGTATACACCTATAGTAAATATGGACAAATACAAATTCGTGATGATAGTGTGTCCATTAAGAACGCGTGTGGTTTCTAAAAAGGTCTACAAATAGAACGACGAAGAAAACTATACACAGGTAACTGAATTAATATGATTGGTAGGATAATAAAGTGATTTTTAGCAAACAGATTTTTTACACCGAATTATATCAAGTTTAGATATATATGTAAATATAATAAGTATATTTTTATAATAATAATAATAACCAGCGGTATAAAAAAAAAAAAATCGTATTTTATTTCACTTGACTGGAAAAGATTAAGACGACTGTTGTGAGTTCAGCGTACATATATCAGAAATAAAGTTATAAAATTATTTTTATGTTTCATGTATATACTGTATATTTACGATATTATAATTAGACGAATTTATACCATGCTATATATTTTTATATTTTATATGTACAAATGTCACGTACAAAGGTATGAGTAATATTCTTACTTGTTATTTATTCATATTTCATAAACAAAATATATGTATCTACTTATATTCCAATAAATACCGTAAATGTTATTCATGATAATATATCGACACATATATTTAAATATACTCTTCGAATAATATATTCAGAATATTTATTCAAATATTCAAAAAATTATTTAAAATTATTTGAACGAAAATAAAAAATCAATTTTAAATTGTCAATTACTATCTATTTCAGGAATATAATCCAACTTAAAAGTGATTCACGTTTTATATTATTTTACTTCCTATAACACTACTTATATTTAAACGTATATTATTATTATTATTATTTAATAATTTACTCATATTATTCCCTTTATTCTGAATTTATGTTTGACATGTAAGCAATTTCATCTTTCACCATAAAATAAAAAATAGGTACCCCAAAAATGTAATTTCCAAATACGTATTTAAATAATATTCTAAAAAATGTAAGTACACAAAACAAAAATGTTCACATATTTTAATAATAACGAAGAATATTCAAACAAATGTTGAATATATTGTTAATTTAAATACTTAGCACTAGTCACGCTTACACACGGCACGGAGGTATACATAGTAAAATATCGAGAAAAAAAAATGAGCTAACATAAATATAATAATGTTTGTATAATAAGATTTTTACGATGTTTGTCCATCTAAACGGCAATTATACAAATAATATTATTAAAATATTATATCCTTGTCGTTTGACTTGAAAACTTAATCGACCTTTAAAGAGTATTAAAAACGACAAGAATTTTTAAAAACCATGTTTTTAAAATGCCTATTTGATATCAATCTACCTGTCGGAATTTTATACTTCCTGACGTACAGTATAATATTATTTATGCTACAGGATGCAAATTCGTTTAAACTAACTTAACGGTAGCTGCCGTGAATCAGTTAAAATGGGACTGTTCATTTATTCAACGTTGTATCCCGTTTCCATGTAACATTTCAACAGGATCATTTTGGTAACGATATACAACTATACAAAAACTAGGTAGGTATAATATTATGCATTCTTAACATTTTGTTTTTTATTTTCTCATCTAAAATAATTTTAAAACATCATGAAAACATGTTTTTTAACAATTTGAATACAACAATGACATTATAATAAATTGTTTTGATTTGGCTTAGTAAACTTTGAAATTGAAAATTGAAAATTCATTGTTCCCGAAGTATTAATAATGTGTAATACCTATATATTGTGAGAGATTAATCGATATTAGCGATATCATGTAGTTTCGTTGACGGAAGAGAAGATATAAATGGCCTATATTTTTTTTCAAATAACCACTCGCCTAATACAAAATAAACCTACTAACTAGATATAACCTTGCCTATAAAAAGATAACTGTCGAAATAACGGATGTTATGCCTGGTAAAGCTCTCTAACATAGGCATAAATGTATAAGTACGTTAAATATTTAAAAATATGCATAAAAAATAGAACATTTCATAAAAAATAACCAGTTTACTTTTATGCTTCATTCAATATAATTTGTCTGTTACTTTATATTATTTCATATGTATTTATTCACCAAAATTCGGGTTTTAAAGAGCTTCCACAGTCAAGTAAAATATGCAATAGAGTAGATGTTTTAAACTATATAACCTAATAAATAACCTAACCTAACCTATGCTTGATGCTATTCTTAAACATGTATTTTTCAAAATTAAATCGAACTTATACTTTAGTTTTTTAGCCGATCTACCTACCTATTTATTACAGACATATTTTTATTTTTTTAATAAGAATTCCATAAGCCATTTCTCTATTTACCATCATAGAATATAATAATACGAATAAGTCTCAAATCCCAATTATCGTGTCCTTGCTATAGGTACCTTAAATCGTACGTATCGCGATTGTAAGATAACCTGACCTTCGAGCTCTTCCGGCGGTAATCGGGTAAATCGAAAAAAATATTTTTCAAATAATTTGTCGAAGAATTTCGCTCACTACGACATGATAATATGCGGGGCGTCTTATGTTTTGAAGATCTCTCGTGCCCACTGCATCCATTTCACGCACGGACGTCCTCGTCTACCTGCAGATACTCGGTTAAATAATAAATACGTCATAATAATATTTATTGCAAACGGTCTTTCCCCGAAATCGTTAAAACGCGTACGCTATATTACATACGCGGCGACGTGAAGGGTATATAACGCATGTGTCCCGGCAAAACCACCGCCGCGGTGCGCTCGTGCACTGCAAATATTGTGCGAGCAGCATAATACGTATATAATACTACTGTTATAATAAGTTTTAAGTGTATACAAACATTAAAACGAAATGGAGACCGCGCGCGCGTAATTTTCAGATCCGATAAATACGTTATACTAATAATAATAATAATATACAATAATATTGTGTACGGCGGGCAAATAAACGAGAGCGCATGCCCGCGCCTGCACACACACACACACACACACACACACATACCGGAACCGGGGTCAAACTTTGGTCTGTGTTACGTCGAATATAATATCATATTTACATTATGCGGCAGTATCGTCTACGTGCTGTATAGATTCCTCGGGTATATACGTACAACTGCGCGACTACAACAACGGTCCGCGGCGAAACCGTCGTCGTTTGTATTCATGTATACATGTATACATTAATATTATACACGCCGACTTTAATGCTGAAATACGTACTCTCCCGCAGTTTAGATATAGAAAATCGTAATAATTATCCTCGCTGCAGCACGCTCGTGCACACAAACGAAAAACGATTCGTTCGGGGTCGTTCGAAAAGAGCGAAAAGTATACATTATATTATAATCTCGCCGCAGCCGCGTGCGCGAATACGATCGTTTAACGCGCGGTATATATGTGAGGGGGAACGATTTTTAACGAGTTTTTGAAAATATTGATACGATATCGACTTGATTAGGATCAGCCCTAACAACCCATTGATATAGGTGTTGGGTCGACCGGATTGAAATGGACAACGCGGTTGTACAGAAGGTGTGGACGTCTTATGCTTAAATGGTAAACTAAAGACGACCACTCGTGTGATTGCGCGTGGGAATGACTGTCAAACAATTTTCCGAATGAGTGTCCAAAGAGGAAGTTGCGTGATGGAGTATAAGGTAAAAATGAATTAACCGCAGAAGCTCTTGATTGATTCGTGGAATTAAACGTTATTACATCACGACAATTATTATGGTGCAAACATACAACATATATGATTGAATTTAACTTTACTATATATAACCACATCAAATAATAATAATGTTAATCTGCACTAGCTCATTGAGGCCTAAACTGTAATAGTCTTCGCAAATAAAATCTGTATCTTTGCCAAATCTGTATTATGTGTGTGTGTGTGTGTGTGTGTGAATGAGAGAGAGATAGAGAGAGAATATAAACCATGTTGTGCTTTTTGTACATTTAAATTAAAATATTTTTAATGATCAATATAAAAATTAATAATAATAAATAAATAATAAAAATAACCTACTGACGTGTTTCGCTCAACTCTGAAATATAACAACCAAATATTATAATAATTTTTAATTTTGTTAAATGATATTTTGGATATAATATTCACCTGTATACTATGTAGTAAATATTACATTGTACAATACGCTAATAAGGAATATGCCTCATGTTTATTATTATCGATAACTATTTGTCGTCATCCCACGCTCGTTTCACAAACATTGTTGTTTGTAAATTATATTTATTAACTTTGTTTTAAAAATAACTAATAACTCGATACGCAAGAGAAAAAATATTATTTTATTTTGTGTACAGATTTTACGTGTTGTACGCACATGTCATTTGAATATAATGATATTAATATAACAATGAACAGGAATCTCTACTTAAAACAAGAGATATGGTCATCCTACACTAACACGACCGTTTTATACTTAAAAAATACTTTAATTAAATCATTTTTCAACCCTCAATTTTTTTCCACTTTCTATTTTATAGATGAAATCAGTTTTCCGTAACGATTATCATCTAAACGCATTTCATTTACAACTGCACATTAATTAACTGCATAATAACGTACCGTTTATGATTTTACATCGCAATATTATGTATCTATTTTTATTTGTATTATAACCATAATACGTACAAATCTGTTTGAAATAGGAAACAACAATTCAACGTGACTGATATGTGATGCACGCAATACAGATTCACAGAATCGTAAACAAGTTTTTGTTTGTAATACTATATATGTATATATATATATATGTGTGTGTGTATATGAATATAATTCATACTATTTGTATTGTACGCGCAAAAGGTTTCGATAAAATTATGTGATGTACTTATATGAATATTACACGTCTTAATTGTTAATACCACTTACGATCGGAGTTCGATATACCACGATACGAGTAAAACCATAATAATTAATTTATCAATAATTAATTCAAAACGTCACTATGCGACAGCTCAAGTCTGTTGCCATCGTTGTCGTCTAAACCGACATCCATATTATATTATGTGTACTTAGATTATTAACTATAATAACAGCATATAGAATACGAAATAAACAATGTCGTACCTATAATCGATAACAATATAACGGGTATTACACGGTGTATTATATAGGATGTATATCATTGTTGTGTATGATCAGTTACCTGTTTGTGTGCTGTGTATTTTATCGTGCAAACTCTAAAAAGGAAAACTTCGCCGACTGATTATTTGGGAAAGCAGCAAAACACATTAAATAATTAATTAAGTAAAATTATACTTATGCTTTATGTGACGTATTATGATATTACAGTAATCCCTCGTTATCCGCGAAGGTTACGTTCCAACAAACCTGCGTGGATAACAAAACCGCGGATAACGAGACCATAATTCAATGTAAAAAGGGAAGTTAGGTTTAACTTTTTTAATTTTAAAAATCAATTATTAATCAATTAATAATTGTTTAATTCATACAACTATAGCATTTATAGTGGAGAGTTGAATTTCGTCAAGTGATTCTTTGATGTTGACAAGACATTCAGCGGTGTTATCATTTTTCCATCCTTGTGTGACAGTAAGTTGTATGTACGTATAATGTATATGTGTTATACCTATAGCGATATAACAACAATTATCTAGAATTGTCAAAAATGAATTTCTACAGTGTTCATATAATAACGGTAAAACGTTATCGCAATCGCAAGGTTAGGTTATACGCAATAATATGTGATCGTGGACCCAACCGCGGATAATCGAAACCGCCGATAAAGAAAACGCGGATACCGAGGGATTACTGTAATATTATATAATATAATAGATAGTATGAAAACGTTATTTTTACTTAAGTTTGAAGATACAAAATATCGTTTCTATATTTATGCTTATTTTTTTCATCACTAAACTGGGAAATAAATGTACCTAATAAATAATAACTATTATTTTGAATTCTCTTCGTTTCGTTTAAAACAATATTACGATCAAATACATTAAACTATCGTATTAATATTTATTATTTATGAATTTTGGACTCCATATTATGAAGTTCCATCGCTAAATGGCTCCTTTATCCAAATCCTCAGACTTTGAAAATTTAACAAATTTACTTTATATTAACCTTATATACATGATTTGTGATTATTGTAATAATATATAAATTATCCGCCACCAGATCAGGCTATCGAAGCCCAGTGTCAAATAAAGCGTTATAACAGTGCCTATACTTAAATAAATACGTGTCAGTTATTGGGTATGCGTATTATCTTAGTGAGAATTACACTGAATATTTTTTTATTCGATAATAATATTATTAGAAATATAGTTTTTTAGATTTTGAACGGAGTGATGAATGTATTAATTTTACAATGATGTGTTTTTTTTTTTTTTTTGTATGTCATCACGTTTTGGAGTAGTAATAGTGCTTTGATTTTGGACTTCAGTCCTTATTTGAAAAGGAAAATGAATCTGATTGGTACTTTGGGAGGGGAGGTAAAAGGTAAAAATTTACAATCGTTTTCAAAAGCGGTCCGGAAAAACCCTGAAAAAGTAACGGAAAACGGGAATCGTAGTAAAAAAAAAAAAAAAATCAAAAACCATTTGGCATTTAAAGTTAAAATGTTTACAAAATATGTCAAAATTGCGAAAATGTTGAAGTTAAAAATTCATACAATTTTTATGATTTATATCTAAAGTTAAAAATCCCAATGGAAGGTTCTCCATAACTTTTTCTTCAAATAACTTTCTGTAAAGAAAAAATTTTATGAGCGTACGAAATATTTTTAACGCAATCGCGTAAAATAACGATATATATTACAATTTAAATATAGGTAATAATATAATATATACTAGACTGACAAATCATCTCCGTTCAGAATCGTTTTTCGTATACAATGATACCTGTCATTGCATTCAAATGTAACACATAGTGACCACATACTCTCCATCTCTAATATATACAGCACATCGATACCCACTTGCCAACCTTTTTTTTTAATTTAAAACTAATTTTGTCGATCGAAGGTAGCTGAAACTTCTTGGTGGTGTCTCTAAGTTGAGACACATTGTACATCATACAGGAATCGATTGTAATACATATATAATATGGGCGTGTTTTAGACCTTATCGTAAATGTAATTGAACAGTCACTACGAGGCACGTTATTGAGTTAATAACTATATTATTACATACATAATAAACACTTGACATATTCGATTATTTTAATGGCATGAATTTAAAATTATGTTTTATTTGTACAACGTTGTGTTACGTTCAGCAGGATATTATAACGTATATACATGCATTCAACGTTATTCGTAATAACACAAACTGTTGTGCTGTCCCGAGTAATGTATTCTATTGGGGTGTAAAAAAAAAAACATAAATTCGCCGATTTTGAATTTTTCCGATCGGGGTGCCACCCGTCTGCCCGCGATATCCATTCGTACGACACGCGGAAAGTACTCGAAATACAATCAAATCATGCGCTGCGATAACTCGGATACGCGGAGTAAGGTAAAGCGAAAACGTCGAACCACCGACGTGCGAAATCATCGTTTGCATTCTGCCCTAGAAATCTGATTATAATAATATGTACATTATTGTATTCTCACTACAACTGTACTGTTGTGGCCGTCTGTTGCTCTTACGTTTTCAGTGATTTTCTAAGAATTTATCTACACGCGACGACACGGTTTTATCATTACCGCGCAGCCGTCATTTTCCGAAATAAAACCCAATCACGGTTGGCCTCGATAATGGCGAGTGGAATACAGTAATTTACTCATCGTGTCATTTGAGACAGTTCATTAGCTCGGCACCACTGCAAATTATTCGCATAGAATACCGCACCGTATGCAGACGACTTTCTAGACAAATCCGGGTTGTCGGATCAATACTGATTGTCGGAGTACACTGCAGTTATGTATATATAATATATGTTGTTGTTGTCGCCACCGTGCGTATATTTGACCCAAAAGTTATAAGAAAAACCTAATTTGCACCTCGCCACCGCCGTGTAGCTAAAATGTAAATTTTAAATGCACCGTGTGTATTGTGTACATTGTGCTACAACGCTGCTGTATGGTTTTAATTATTACAGACAACGCGTGGTTTAATTAAGAAGACTTTAAACACCCAGATTGTTAATGTAAAAACACACCTCCACGGAGTACAACGCAGATTATGTAGGTACGACGACAACGAGTACCTACTCGGGTAGAACACAAATTTAAAGTAAATAATATTTTGTAGGAAATGACGTGTTCATTTTAGAAGTGCTGAGCGCAGTTCAACAACGCAAATAAATTTGATTGCGAGCTTGATTTTGTGAAGTAAATATAAAATTTAGAATAATTATTTAAAAGTGGATTTTTCGTATTCTTCGAAATTGATTATTAATAATATAATATAGTAATCGATAATGACTTAGCGCTAACATTATACTGAAACAGGTTATTGTACACAGTCATTTTCTTTAGAAAGAGTTTTAAAATCAAACAAATATTGTTTACAACCTAAAATACATAGTGTATACAACTGTAACGAATTGAAAAACTATATATTTCACTCGTGTTGCAAAAAAGGCTAAAATTTTATTATCTTGTACATAAATCACCATAATATTTACATTCATACTATATACTATATTATATTATTTATTATACAGTGTTCACCGTTGTTTCCGTCATAAACTTGCTTCAATTTACATTTCAGAATTATTTTTTTGAAAAAACTATTACTCTATTTAAAATTCAACAAAATACAATTAATCAATTATATATTTTTTGGTGTCTAATAAAACTGAAAATTAAAAAAAAAGACTGCAATTATTTCGATTTCATGCTACATACATGACCATATTATTTACGGATAATTTTTGTAAGAAATCTTATTTGTATATTATTACAAAAAAATTATATTTAATAATTGAAATCGACATGTATTAATATTAACTAACACAGACCAACTTACGACTTACAAGTACTACACTTTTACTACGTTAGTAAGTATAACTGTTGGTCAGTTGTTAGTCACCATATAGTTACGTGATTACAAAATCATAATTATTATAAAAAAACGTCAGCAGTTATGAATAAAAATTAAATTTCACAAATTTCACAAAAGTTCACATATATATATATATATATTTTTTAATTTAATATTGTAACTATAGTTACTATTATTTCGATATTATTATATAACGTATATATTATATGCAGTTTTGTTTTTAATGATCATTTTTTTTTTTAATTTAGTGGCAATTATTATTATGGTTATATTCGATTTAAGTAGATATTGTTTTTATATTAGGTTAGATACATTACAATAATTGTACCTAATTCGGGCTAAATTCTTAATAAATAAAACTAAAATACAGAGGATAAATGTTATTTTTATTTGATTTAAATATTTGGTGTTCTTAAATTTGTTACATAAATAATTTAATTTAAAAAAAATTTCGTTTTGTTTTAGGCACAGTAAGGGTTTTTAAATACGTAGAGATTGAGTTAGTCTGATGAAACCTATAATATTCGGTTAGGATGTGATTTATTGTTAGGCTGATACCACGTGATTCATAGGTTCTTCACCCTTAGCCATAAAGAATCCACGAGTTAGTCTGATGTATCCTATTCGCAGATGGTTTACAATAATTTCTTCATTTCGTTTTAGGATTGCGTTTTCCCATATGTATGTAGATTTTTTGATAGGATTTAAATTGGTGTTTTGCTCATTTCAAACGATGTGCCATTTGTGTCATATGTTAGTTTTTATATCATCATACATTGAATTTGATTAAACTTTTTAAGTTAATGTTGGAATAAGCTTTTTTGCATATTTATTAATGACTTAATTACTTTTGATTAATTTTAGATTTATCAAGTTTATCCGTTTAATTTAAATACATATTTTGTATTGTCGTGTCATTTTGACTGGTTTATTTTTTATGTCATCTTTTGTATTTATAGAGACGCTATTCATAATTTAATTTTAATACTTATTTAGTAATAATATATATGTTATATATTAGTGTTTGGCTAGGGAAGTCAATATTACTTAAAATGCGTAAAATTAATTTCATTTCATCAACCAAACTTTTTCATAATTTATTTTAAAAAATTTTTCATTATTTAATCTTATTAGTTAGGCTTATGTGTAAAGGATATTTCTAACTTTTTATATTGATGAGTTTATTTTTCAGATATGTTATAGACACTTTTTACGCTGCTACAAAGAGCTCATATCGTTAATCGTATTCCACTATTGACTATACGTTAGCAATTATTATTAAAATGTATCAGAATGATATATAAAAAAATGCATTATAATATCATTTTTATTTATTGAATAATTTCTTTGTGTATGTTGATTTGGGTTTTTTTTCCACTTTTATATCATGTGTGGCGTAGTATTTTTATTGTTTTTTATTAACTAGTTATTGATTTTTGGGTATTTAAAATAATATGGTGACCAAGTAAGTTGACATTTAGGACTCAACATTTTTTTTTTTTTTTTGAATAAATCTTAATGGTTTGGTCTTGGATTGTTGCTTTTTCATTTGAGTGAATTCTTTAATTGTAACTAATTTGTGTTTGATCGATGTGGTTTTTGTCTTCAGAGCATAGCTTTAATTATTAGCATTTTAATTTGTATGCTTTTTAATTGGGTTTTATAGTTGCTGTATCTACTTTTTGTGTTTAAATACTCACCCAGTTTATTTGCTATTGGTTTTAGTTTTGTTATCAGTTGGATAATATTGATTTGTTGGTTGATAAAATAACATCAAGTGCTTGTTATATTTTCTATACAAGTTTTCGTCAGTTTTCCCATTGATGTTATTGTTGGAATTATTTTATAATAATAAATTATTAATTTATCTTTTCTTAATAAAAAATGTTGTCTTTACTGATTTTTAATTTTTTTTTTTAATATAAATTAACAATGTAGAATTGTTGTCTTAATTTTGGAATTTGATAATAATTGAATCCACAAAAGTAATATTGTTGTTCACACGTAGACTTAATTAAGAAGAGGACTTAGTGTGTATCAGCTCCCTCAGTTTTAAAACTAGCATCCATTTTTGTATATTCGTGTATCTAAATATCTACTTAAAGAATAGAAGCAAAAACAGCTTTAGTACTAAAAGAGTATAATGAAAAAAAAAAAACAATAATATTTTAGGACAGTATACAGAATAAAAATCTATTTATAAAACAGTATTTATTATTTCCCAATTTCTTATTTTCGTCTTCAACGAAACCTGGTCAGCGGTCATATCACGTTCAGCAACGAATCGATGCTACGACAATAGTATCATGAAATATTAACTAATATTATCGCAAACTTCAGAATACATTACAGCACTACAGCCAAGTACTCCACATCCAATTCGAACAAAAATCAAATTACGATTTACGAACTACTATTCACTAATACTAATCACTAATCAGTTCCGAGTTTCTAATAGTTTGATCGTGCATATTAATATTTATTTGTCGGATACATTGAATAAAATAGGAATAAATGTTTTCAATTTTTTATAAATAAAAAAAAATCAGAAATAATAATGACTAATAAAACTTTTAATAAGTATAAATTATAATTTAATTTTCATTTAGTTTTCTATTTTGTCATTAATTATTTTTAACAAACATGAAACATTTAAAACAACGAAGTTGGCTAGATGCAGATGACAGTGAAACTGTTTTATTTTCAGACGACTTAGGAGGTTTGAATATCGAACCTAAATAGCCTGTACTGCAGTTTAAGAGCAAATAGCGATTAATAAAATATTTTTAATATGTATATTAGCAAGAGGAATATATTCTTATACAAGATTTGAATCTCAAAATAGATTATTTTGCATTAAATATTATACAGAATTTGATTGGCTGAAATACATACAGTATAAGTAAGGACCTAATATTTTGTGTTTATTGTCAACATTTACTAAAAAATGCTTTTAAAATTGGAGAAAAGTATGATATTTTGTGTATTACCTATAGTTTTATTATAATTTAAGCATTTTTCATTAAGTAACTACTAACTGTAGTTTATTATTAAAGATAGGAATATATATATAAAATATAATAATTTATATATTATATATACATAATGTGTTTATACATAATTTTATTTTAATTACCATTCACATTAACAAACCATTCATAAAAAAATTCAATTAAGCTCTACCCAAACATACCATACAATTAAATAACAAATTGTAGGTTATAAAAAACAAATTCAAGAAAATCGTTAATACTTTTTACAACTATTTTAAATTTTACTATATTTGAATAGGCAAGGTATGACTTTTGTAGGTTAGTGGAAGAAAGTAAATCAAGGTGTGTTATAATAGTTTTTATTAACAATAAAAATAAAAATATTATTTATAAATAATATTAAAATATCTAAGGTAACTTTGAAGAAGCGTGCAAATTATTTAGAAAGTTTTATCAATAATTTTCAAATAAATATGATTTTAGTACAATCTATTTTATAGTTGTTCTATGTGTATACAGAATTAACTCTTATATATCTGTCTTAAAAATTTCAAAAAAGATATTATTTTAGGTGTGCAAATAAATAGGTTTTTCGCATAAATGTGTAACAAAGTAAGGTAATTTTGAATTACAAGTATAACTATATAAAAAAACGCATAGGTACTATCTATTTAAATTTAAACTATATACTTTGTTTTTTTATTTATTAAAGAGTTTTAAAGGATAAAACATGTCAATAATATGTGTAAAATGCAATGTAGAACTATAAATTATGAACGGTTTTTGGGATTTTAAGTTTTCAAGAAGAAATTATGTTGAATTTCTGGCAAATGAAACTCTGGAATTTTTACGAAAATCGAAATTAATTCACTTAAATGTAATTTTTCAGTCACATGATGGAGTAGCTGTCATTTCAGGTCATCTAGGAGGGATGCAAGCAAAAATCAAAGAAAAGTACCTCACAGCGATTTTTATACATTGCATAGTACACCGATTGAACTTGGTTATGGTTGACATTTTCAAATATATAATAATATTTATTTTTATAATTTTTAAAAAAAAAATTAATTTTAATTGTTTATTATAATTTTATTTTATTTAAAAAGCAAAAAGTTTATGTGTTTTAATAGATATGAATATATATTTTCTTAGAAAAATGGAAAAATAAAATACGGAAAAACTGAGTTACGGCTAAAAAAAAATCTATAACCCATTTACTCTACCAACCTTGAGTTTGCCGATATAAAATTTGTGACATAATTTTAAATAACTGTACAGAAATTCAAGATATAATATTAAATGAAAAAAATTAAGTCAATTCTGATAAAAATGTCAGTCAAGTCATTCACAAATTATACAAAATATTGGGTATTTAAACATTTTAAATAATAAATACCTTTTGGTGTATAATCACTGAACCATGAATAATTTTTTATAACATTTTTATTTTTAATTTTTTTAATTTTATGTATCTATTCGACCATAACTAAAGGATTGTTTGTTGTGAATTTGTTTATTTTTCATGAATTATGTATTGTAATTAATGAACTGAGCAATAAATTATAACAAAAAAACTGCAACTTTAAGAAAAGCGGCTGGTATTATTGAAGTTGTGATTGGGACTTCTAAAAAAAAATGATAGGTAATTCATTTTTGATATTATATGAAGAAAAATAAATGAATTTTCTGATAACCGTTATATTTCTTTAGAAGTCTTTTTAAAAAGTATGTATTTTTATGAAATGTTTAAGATTTGTAATTCCCTATTGTCATATAAAATCGAACACATTTTTACTATTACTTTTGTATTTTAGATTCCAAAAAAAATTATAAAAGAACTACACAGCAAAGAAGTACAATAATTTTTATAACTAAAAAACATTTTCTGAAAATGAGTCTTGATAATTCTATTGAAAACTATTGGAAAAATCAAGTATATTTTGAAATACTTGATACAGTAATAATGAATTTATTACTTTTTTTAACGAAAGTTTACTGCAAACTTCTACAATCGATAACTTTTATTGATGAACTTTAATGAAAATAAATAATTTAATAATTAATAATTATTATAAAAAAAAAAAATTTCCTACCTAAACAACGTAGTATATGTTTATAACATTAGTCATTACATAATACATCATACAATTTCAGGGTTTATTTAAAATTAAAATTGCATGACTTAAAGCAGAAATGATGGTTGACAAGGTATTACAAGTGATTTATTCACTTTTTTTCTTTATTTTAACTAATATTAATAATTTAATAGTAATAAGGACTATCTATTTCAGGTGGCACTTAGATTACTGATTAGTTCTGTCAAATGTGAACGATCGATTTCTGCTTTACGCAAGATAAATACATGGATTAGAGTTTCAATAGGGCAGGACAAATTAACGGATTTATCGATATAATACGTAGAAAAAGATATTTTAGCAAAATCAATTAACGTAAATAGTTATAAATACATTTGCAGAGCGTATGTATAACTTGCATTAGCACCGTACATTTTTATTGTGTTGTATTTATTATTATAAAATGTAATTAACTTTAGTACTTGATGTTAAATTGTTATGAAATACTTTTACTTTAAAAAGTCATTGATGCATTATAATTTTAATTTAATTTAAATAGTCAGAAAATACAAAGCATCCTCAGTTTTTGATTAGAATTACGCCTATACACCAACGAGGAAGATTTAAAACTGTAAATCGTTATCGTTAATTACCAACAATAATATTTGCATTTACATTAATTGATTATGGAGCTTAAAATATACTCATATTTTTTGGTATTGTTTACGATTTTTAGTGAACTTATTTTTTGGTATATCTGTTTTGTCGGACTTTTTAGTTTCTATGGATTCTATATCTTGATTGGATATGTCATATGTATGGTCATACGTTACAATTAATTTTTTGAGGGATTTTTGAATACGTATTTTTATTTCAAATTTTGATCACATTTGACTACCTACTAAATTCTTTGATTTATATACTTAGTTCATTTATCTGATAGAAAAATACAGAAACATTTTTCCAATTTTCTAGAAACGAATATAATTATTATATTTTGATGATATAATTTCACCTATTGCTATTAGGTTTATATTTATTTTGGTGTAAGTACTCAGTATAATATAAAGTTCACACTATTGCATGTTATATTTTTTTCATTAGTAGTAATTGAGGCAAAACTAAAGTAATTTATACTGTAACGATGTGAACTGGGTTGTGTTTGATTAAATGTAGCCATTTTATTTGTATAATTGGAATTGATATCGGCGGTAAAAATATTATCGGCATCACCGTCGTCGGTAGTTGTTGTATTTAAGAGCTGACCTTATCGCATTATTTAAATACTTAATTGTTAATATTTATGTATTTGAATTGTATTTGTAATCTGCATGTTCGGTGTGTAAGGTGAGTTTATATTTGTTGAATTTAATGTGTTTAAGTAGTAGTTAGTTGGCTTGTTTCGGTTGGCAGATTTGGTTAATCTCGTAATAATTGTCGACATTCAAATAATAATTATAATAATGTCACCTACTCTACGGCCCATTAATATAGGAAAATTATTGATAGTATGCAATAATACACATGTATATAACCATTTTCGTGTTTGTGATATTTTGAAGGAATAAAAACGATATTAGAACAATCATCAAGTTCTCATATTATCTCAAAAATTCGGTATCTCGGCTAGATAATTATTATAGAAGATTTTTCTCAAGTGAAACCACGCGTGATTAACGAACGTTTAATGACGTGCTCCCAACATAGTTAGAATAACCGATTAGATTTAAATATCGAATTAATATAATTTACATAAAATATTCAAACAGTTATGCGTTCGTTTTATTTCATATTATATGTCCTAATATTAGGTGGCCCGTGATCACACAAAATCGTATAGAAAATTAATTTAAACCTGTTGACGCATATATTATATTATATACATACTACACACGTATACAGTAAAGTTTCGCTAAAACCGATCGACAGACGAAAGTTATACGCGGTGTAACATTTTTCACCCGAATATCGGATTTCGACTTAACGACGACAAATGATTATTATTAGCACTATACTACCTACCACGCGGCAATACATGTGCCGTACTAATACCATTTACCACACGCCTACAAACGTATATAGACCGCAGGAAATATATCACGGCGGCGTTCGATACCCCGCAAATCGTTCGGGACGTAAGAGGTCTTTAATTTATTTTTTTTTCGTTTTCTCTCCAGCAAAGCTTGAACCGTCAGCCAAGTCGACCTCACGCATCCATAGCCATGAAACGCGCCACACTTGGCCGCGAACGCACTTTTTTCCTCGCCCTCGCGCTCGCACTTTCAGCAAAGGCGGCGGCGGTGGTGGTGGTGGTCGTAACTCATTCTGCTGTCCATCTCGCCCGCTCGCCGCCGATGCCGTTTTTCGTCGTTTGACAATAATAATAATAATAATAATAATAATAAAAAAAATCCATACGAAACCCTTGGACGAGTCGCTGCGGTGTAGATATATATAACTACGAGTGTCTGTGTGTGTGTTTGTATGTGTGTGTACAAAGGAAAGATTTCGAGACATATACCATCAATCGCCGGTGACTCGCGATCGTTCTTGCGATTTGGGCGAGTTCGCATTGTCTCAGGTGAATACCGCCAAATAATTTATAACGCCCCGCGGTTTATTTATTTCCGTAAAAACTATTCGATTTCGAAATGGCGTGTTTCCATCACATACGTGTACGGATGATATGGATATACACCTATATATATATATATAGCATACATACATATACATTATACATATATATATATATATTATATTTTATATATATACAATATACATCGTTATATTGTATGCGGATATAACCAATAACCATCATTTCACGGCCGACACATTAATTACAGTCGTCGGAGAGGAAAATCTGAAAGAAAAATCGCGCAATCAATATAATACACGCGGAACTATATCTGCTGTAGCATATTATACCGTCCGCGGTCGAACTACGTTCCGGCAGGAAATTTATGTGATATACCTATCGCACAATAACCGCGATACAAAACATTATATCTACCGACGAATTAACCCGTCGGCCGTCGATCGAAAATGTGTATTGCATAGCACGTGTCTTATACATATATATATACATAACGTTTTGAATTTACGTTAATAATGATAAATTACCTTTTACCGAATTACGCATCACGCGTATTATATTATATTGTATGATGCCCGTACGCCGTTGCCGCGATGATGGTTCAAATTGTCTAAGAAGCTTAAACGATCGGTGATTGGTACGTAGAAAAATTCGTTTCAATTAAACGGACGAAAACGAGTTTTTCCAAGTCAAACGAAAGCTAAACAAATCGATTTGTAGGGATCGTACCTATTCTGTGAAAATATGAGATACAATTACACGCCAATAATTTAATTAATCTCATACGAAAAAATGTATTTGTTTTTAATCGCTAAACACCTTATTGTCTTATTTACGGTGTTAAGACTAACCCCAACGAATCAACTATAAATATACGCATTCCCACAGCGAAATTATGCGATTTTATTGAAACTAAAATATGGAAATCAAAGTAAGTTCTACCATAATATAATATCATTAATCAGTAAAATGTATAATTGTCAAGTCTTTCATTAATTATTATTTATTACTGTTTCATAAAATATGCGTTTCTGTAAAAATCTTAACTGTATACCTAACGAAGAGACCAATATTTTTTTTTTTAATTGATAGAAAGATAATACAAATGTATTTCATTACATTTCTTTAAAATGAAATAGACTTGGTTATACTTTTTTATCTTCTCGATATTTTGTCTTAAATTATTGATTTATTACAACAATTCAGATACATTTATTTATGGTATAATATGTAGTCGATAAAACAACAACTATGGGATCCTATAACGACGATATCAATGCAATATACAAATTGGTAATGAGTAATGACCACACAATAGAATAACACGTGTTTGCTTTATTTATTCAATAATAAACGTATTAATGAAGACAAAACAACGTATTTTTCAGCGCTATGTAAATTACAATGTTCAATGTTTTTATTTTAATTTTAAAAATAATTAAATAATTCAATACATTTTTTGTTTTTTGTTAAATATAAAAGTTTTTTGGTTGCTTTTCCCAATTTAAAATGTTTTTTTTTTTTATAATTTGTTTTACTTCAAAATTATAACTCTATTTTTATCACAATACATGTCGGTCAATAGCCATAATTATTATCAATGATTAAAACGGTTCGAATAGTCACTAGTTAGACCTTAAACATGCGTATAACTCTTGAGAAACTTATAAGACAATTACAGAAAAATAAATTCAAATCAATATTGAATAGTGAATTTTTAGTATATAAAGAGATACAAAATTAAACTAATGGAAAAAGTGTTAAAAACTAAAGGATAACCGTAAGATTCATATTGTGAGCAAAGAAAACGTTTAAAATAAATATGGCCTATTTATGACTCTAGCTATACATACTTGATACTTATGATTATAAAGTTATGAACACCAAACTAAAATCCAAAATTAAAAACAATGTACCCACTGTGAAGAGCTCCTAATTATTATTATACTATATATATATAGTATTTTACCTTATTTTGAGGTAAAATTAAAAACAAATTTATTTTGTACTTTCGTGAAATAAAATACGTATTTTATAGTGACTGTTTATATTATTTTAAAATGCTTGAACTTGACCTTCATAAAAATTTTTGTTACTACAAGTTTTTTTTTTTTATATCTATTTAAAGCTTTAGATAAGTAATGTCGATACATTTGGTAAACAAGCATAACGTGTAAACAATTAACACGCGTATTTTTAACTAAAATAAATAAATATTCTTTTTCCATTTAAATAACAAGTTATAAAGATTTTTTTTAGAGCTGTTGTCTTAAATAAATAATTAAGCTTGTTGTCTGTTTTAAGTTATAAATTTTAAGTATATTGTATAAAATACCTATAAGAAATTTATTCAAAATAAAAATAAAAACTTCCACATTGACCCGCCACACCTAACCCACCTGGCACATCACGGCAAGTCAGTTCAAACGGTCATAAAAGTATAAAAATTGAGGCTAACTAATGATAGTATAAAAACCGTATAATTATTATCTATTGTTAAATATTTTAATTAATCAAATGTTATCGAATAAAAACTCTATTACGATATTCTGTTATGAAATGATTAATATTTTGTAGGGAAAAAGAGTGAGAGGGAGTTGCATTATCAATTTAGATTTTAGCTCTTGACAATTCGGTTATATATTGTATAGCGGACTAAGTACGAAATTTTAGTATAAAACTGTCGTCTTGTTCTTCTTTGTTTTTTATCGTACAGTCTACATACCTATTATTAAGCTGAAATGAGTTTTACGAACATTATATTTTAGTCTTAAATACGATTCTGTATCCGTACTTATTTTTAAATTCTTTTTTAACATGTATGCATTAAGGCTTAAGGTACTAAACCTGAAAGTGTTTTTATCAACATTTTTAATACATTTAATTTTATTCAAAATAAAGAAAAAAATTAAATTTTTTCAAAAATCGTGGTATCTTTGTTTTTTACATTATTTTACTTTAAAAAATATCTATAATATAAAACGTTTTCGTACATATCACATATTTATATAATATTTAATATTATTATATTTATTAATTAATAGAAATAGATAATTCTGATATGATCTTATGTAATATGAAATTACACATTCTCCAAGTACGTATTAACGATCAAACGTTTTGTTATAACACACCAGACACCAGTTGTTAGGTATATGTTCTATGAAACATAACAAACATTCTACTCTCCCGAAATCTGATCTAAATTATGCACACCAGTATACAGATGTATTTCACAGAATAAATGGTCCATACAACCAATAAACACCAAAAATAGAAGTGAAACGGTTTCTTTGACCACTTATAAGAGCTACCTAATAAAAAGAGGAAATCAATGCCTCATCGTTTAATCATTAACACACATAAATAAATCAGCCACATCGGTTCACGTTATCATTTTATTTTCTGAATAAATGAATTATTCCTGTACATCCTTATATCAAATTATAATATAACCTCGACTATTGGATATTATCGTAGACTCGTAAGATTAACTATGTTATATTATTACTCTTAAAATTACTCGTTTCGTTGGTTTATGACAAATATATTTGATCCAAACCTTAAAGTATTCATTAACATAATATTATCATAATCTAGATTTTTGAGAATAATAATATTTAATCTAAGAAAGATTGCTATAGGCTTGAATTTTATAGCTAAAGGAACTTGATGTTTAGAATCATTAACTTCTAAATGTTTATTTAATAATTTAGTTGTTATTTATCAGTCGATTTCTGGGCTATTCATTTGCCCTAAACATTTTTAAAAAATTAATTTTTAAGTACCATTTTTTAACTCAAAAAACAATCCTTCTTTTTTGGTTCATTATTTTTCTAATAATTTAATTTCAAATAGTCCAAAGTATCGACTTTTAAAACATTGTAATAGTTACTTATATATTATTTTTATTTTTACTCTCACCAAATTAAAAAAAATATTATTACAAATATTTCTCAAATTATTGTATTTTTTTTATAAATTATCTTTTTGTTTGATATAGTTGTAACTTTGTAAGTATTTATCATTTACCTGTATTTATTACCTCGTCGAGGTGTTTATTTAAATAAATAAAGTAAGTAGTCTGCATTTTTTAGATTATTTATTTATTAACGCCCATTCGGGCAAAGCGTGTACACATGTCACAATACACAAAACAAAACAAAAAATATTAATTATGAGGTAGGTATTAAAATTAAATTGTACATGGCAATTATTTATCCGAAACCTAGACACAAACAGCAAAGTTTAAATTCGTTATCAAAATTAAATTCAAAATCAATACTGTTGTATTCTCTTAACATGCGACTTAAAGGTTCATTAAATCTATACGATTGTGATAATATAGCTATTATTAAAGTGAATTAAATAATTTAGAATTATATGAATAAATTAGTGGTGCATGTAGACTAAGTTACGTTGCATTAGTAGTATTTCAATATTTTTAATAACTAAAAATTAAGTTACAAATCAACCTATGGTAACTAAGTTGATATTAAACATAATATAAGTGGGTATATAAATATTTAGACATTTACGAATTTCCATCGATCTTTAATTGGTTACGCACAGTACCGAAAGTATCAATGTTCAAAAGTAGGTTATAATATATTCTTAATACTACCAATTCTTAATGATGGTATTGAAGTTAAATCTTACCCTAACAGGTTACTTGATCGTGTCAAAGAACCTCACAAGAAGAATATATAATTAAGCAACTAGTGCTGAATGTCAAGTTACTTTTGAGTTTTAATCAGTCCTTAATTATTGGTTGGGCGGTACCCGTTTCCACCAAAAATATAGCTTACCGTTTTTCATCAATATTTGTTTCCAAAAAATGAAATATTGACTATGCTTATACTAAAATAATGTTTATACTGTTAAAAGCTTTTTAATATACTACACAATTTAAAACAAAAAGTTTAATAGGTATTATATATTTTAGTAAAATCATTTATTTAGCAATATTATTAAAGCTTAGTACCGGTACCGAACAATATCCTTCAGAAGTTGATCATAATATTATATTTTAAAGAATATCGATCGAATGCTATCAGATTACAGAAATAAAATAATATACTACATATTTATAATCGTAATTGTGTTTTAAATTTCAGGTATATTTTTGCAAAAAGTATAAAGTATTTTGTTTTTATATTAATTGAAATTCGATGTTGTATAATAAATTATTATAACTTACTTTTTACTTTTATTATTTTATATGTAATATATATAAATTCGTCTATACATTTTTTTTCTTTATTTTGATTCAATAAATATTCATAATATTGTATTGTATATTGTATAATTAAATTAAATAATATTTGTAATATAATTTAATATTTTTAATAACTTCTAAGTCGATGCTAATTAAAAGGTGTGAATAAATTTGTGGTATATATAGTTCGAATGACTAAAAATAATCCATTTTATGTTTTCAAAAGGTATTGTGTGGATAAAATGTCATATACATTTTAATTTTAAACCATCACAAAAGTTATATTTGAAATATCATATTATGTGTACTAATAGCTCCAAAAGAATTTGAAAATTACATTATGTACAGAAAATATTTATATTAACAATTTCTAAAATATTAAGTATCTGAAGTTATTCGTTTTTAATTAAATTAAAGTAAAAAAAAATTTTAACAAGAAATTATTGTTTTATGTGTGAATATTTCTTTAAAATTTAAACTTCAGACACTTTTAATAAAATATTTTTGAAAATACACTCAACTTTTTTTTTATTTCAATAATAACAATTTATGTAGAACTTTTTATTACGTTTTCAAATCTTCAGTATACATGTTTAAAATTTGATTAATTCTTAACTACAAAATACTTTGCAAATATTTGTTTAAAAAATTCTAACTTCAGTTGTTATAAAAAATTATCATGGACTTACTCTCAACTTTTTTATTATTATTATAAATTTTGTATTTAATTATTAAAATTTATTTTTATCTAATTAAATTGAATTATAATACGATTTTTATTAACAACTTAACAAAAATATATAATAATAAAAAAATTTAAAATTTCACATCCATATAAATAGCTCAACAAAAATTGAAATATTGTTAAATTATAAATACTTTATAGTATATAAATAATATGCTAATAAATATAAACCAATATTTGGTGAAAATTTACTAGCTAACCAAAAAAAAAAAAATTATTTAGTCGAAAACGGTTTTGAGTGCAAATTACAATTTTTACTAATTTTGTTTATAAAAAAATAAAGTATTGGAATTTTTTACAATAATTAACTCCCTAAATTACTAACTAAATTTACTTTCCAACCAGAAAATATATTGAAATTGAAAATCTAAGCACTTTATTTACTATTAAAATTGGTAATATCAGGAAAAAACACAAAATTGTAAGACCAATACACCCACTCGAAATTTATAATGATTTTATTAAGATGTATATTATTGTTTTTTAATTAGTGTTTTAAATGAATTTACTGTGTAACAAATTTTAATAGTATATAAACATTTTGTTGGCTAAAGCGAGTATTGGTGAAAAAAAGGTAGTGGGAAAAAATGTATATTTTTGGTGGAGGAATCGTGTTACGCCTAATTGGTATACAGTCAAAAATATAAATATTCAGAACATATTATTCTCAATAATCAGACGGTCTTGAATTTCATTCGGTCCGACAGCTCTTAACGGGTAACACGGCCACGTAATCAGAAAACCATACTGATAGAATATGCAACATTAAGTCCAAGTTAAGTTGCATTCTCCGATACAAGATTAAGTCAACATTAAATTTCAACTAAGATTAGATAGATATTCATTAAAAATAGAATAAATAGCAACTATAGTTGTATTATTATAATAATATACGTTAACGGTTTTCGATTTACTTAGGTCTTATTAAATTACCAAAAACTGTGGCAGAGACACATCTCACTTACCAAAGCACGGGATCGTACAACATAACGCATCAAACCGATTCGCTATGAGTGATGCCGAGCTCCAAATCTAATTCCGTTGAGATATTTTTGAAATAACCACAACATCACAACTACAGAGACAGCACAGATTACAACCAAGGTAAGTGCATTCGAGTATTTGTACATTTAATGATAAATAATAGTAGTGGAATAATAATGCGCGGACCGCCATAAAGAAAAGAGACCACCAAACGATCTCAATATGACCCCAGACATTTAAACATACGTATACGGATACCCCATATAGTTTCTACCTTTTTGGATCTTATATATAAATTTCATCGATTAACGTGTGCTGCACACCAGATGTGATACTCCGTGGCATCCCACAAAAGGATATATCAATCGTTGCTCATATACGCATATCGTCCTTTTATTCGTACGTACCATTGACCCTACTTCACTCGTGGTTTATTACGTATATTTTCTCCTTATTTTACTAATTAACGCCGTACCTTATACCACCCCCTTTTATGTGTAATTTAATTCTAATGCATCTCAAACGATTTCATTATTTTTTTTTTTAGTTTTTTCGTTTGAATGTCATGTTTTTTACATTGAATTATAGTTACTATATCAATTGTCTTTCGATTTTATTATAAGTGTTAAGACATTTTAGTAAGCTCGAGATTAATTTTTAACGTTTATAAAAAAAAAAATAAAAAAAAAAAAAAAAATGAAACATTCGAAAATGTGGTTCACTGCTCACAAAACACCAACACTCCCGCTGAGATGCACAAAAGAGTAACTGATTATTATTACCCAAACACCTGGGGGAGTAGACGATACTTTATTGTTTCTAATTCGACGAAAAACAACGTAATAATTCCCACTCGACGCAATTTTCACATTTATTATGAAATATGTCTTAGTTCACTCGAATCCAAAACGGATTATAATTTAAAAATTAAAATAATTTGATATTTAATAAAAAAAAAAAGATAAAAATCCAATAATACAGAAATCAATAGTAAAATAATAATAAATAAACACTTATTTTCACGAACGAATCCGTAACATAAATAAAAAAAATCTAAGTATAAAACATTTACTATAAATGTTCTTAACGCGTATGCAAATTTATATTTTTTTATGTATTTGTTAATGATTTATGGCATTTACCCACTTAATTATTTATATTCTCTGTAAGTTGCATAGAAATAAATAATAATAACGTATACATGTTATAAGAAAACATAAATAATTTTCATTCATTTTTTAACTTAATTTTACATTTTAACATTTTATTTACGACCCGTATGTCCACATTGGTCATTAAATGTAACTAAAAATGATTAAAAGATATTTTACACCTACTTATTATTTTATAGTTTAATCATACTCTTATAAAATATAAATACGATGTTATTTTTTTTTAATACTTGTCAATAAAAAAAAAAAAACTTGTTAAGATATTTTTAGTGCCATGCTTGCAATTTTATTGTAAGCTCCATGTGTATTCAAATATTATGTAAACATACCATAATTTTATAAGCTTAAACTAACATTTGGGTTTTACCAAATAATTGTAATTAATTAAAAACGGAAACACTGCATTCATATTTTTTGTAATGTTACGTCATGTAACTATTATATCTATATATTTTAAAGGCAATACTCATCGTGCACTTTTAATATGTTTAATGTCCGTAATCGAATTATTACAATTAAGAATAATTACCTATACAAGTATATATTTATATCTAAATATTATACCTAATTGTTCTAAAATCTTATAATATTAGGTACACCACACCAGTCGACCGTCAAAAGGTTAGCAATTTCGGTTTTTGTCAGTTAACAAAAATACGTCTAATATATTAACCCATAATACCATTAGAATAAATAATATACTAGGTATGTATTATATCTATCATTAAAAATTTACTATCATGTAATATTATAGTAAAAATATATCATAGTACATATTGAAATTATTATCTCTGTAGCGCTCGTGATAATTGTGTCATAGTAAAAAAGAGGTAATACTTTTAACATTTTTTGTTTGCTTCGCCTTTTCTTCGTCACTTGATAAATTACTTTAGTTTTGATTTAACTAATCATCCTACAATAATTCGATTTACTGAATATCAATCGATATTTTTAAACATTTTGAGTAATATCACCTTTTGAACTACGGTTACTTTAGTTAGTTATGATAGTATAGTCAATTAAGTGAACAGTTTTACTGAGCTGATATTTAATATTATTTTAAGGATGAATTAAGGAGATTTAATTTGCACGTTTGGGAGTATTTAGATAAAATCAAGGTAGTTCAAGTGTGAGCGCAATTTCAATGACTAACTCGAGCAAGCTATGTTAGGTAAGTAATAATTATTTTATCCTAGTAAAATGGGTAGATAATTGTCACAGTTTGAATGAACGTAATTATAAAATATTCAAACTAGTATATAAATTACTAGCTTTTAAATTTCAGTACGTTTTTTGTTAATTATTTATTGTATATAATACAATGTTATAATGTTATGAGCATGTGTATAATACGTCAATATATTTAGTTTGAATATTTAAATTGTTATCACAATAGTGCTTATTATGTTTGTTATTGAAGTTTAAATAGTGATATTTAGTCACAACTAAAATTTTTTTTTAAAAAAGTGTAATTTATTACGGGTACAAATCAACAAATATTGATAAATTATAATTCTTAAATAAATTAAGCAAATAATACTTTACTATAATAACTCTAATACACGACATTTTTATAAAAAAATCTAAAATTTTGTTTAAAATCACAGCAGTAATTGGAGAAAATTATTGAATTATTATTTTTTCCTTTATAAAACATCCTCGTCTTACATAGATCAGTATAAATTTACACTCAAATCACTATACAAATCAAGCTCAAATGATCTATGATTATTCTGAAGTAAAAAAAAAGAACTGTGCTCAAAGAAACAACGCCCAATTTTTTATTTTTTTTTTACAATAACTTGATAAATAACTAATTGTATTTAGTTTCTAGACTATACATTTATTAGTAATCTGATATAATAACGTATCGTGTTATTTATCTAGAAATCATGGAACAATCTAATTTTGTATCTGTAAATCTATTTCTAAATATAATGGTACTATTCATAAATATCAGGTTACAAATATTAACTTTATTTTCTCTACCTACCCATTTTGGATATTGGATGTGATATTTGCAATGTAATTTTTTACGTGGGAAGCTTAAAATCAATAATTTGATTAGTAAGTAATTTAATTGATCAAAATCAAGTAATCTGTCAATTATATTCATATCTCATAAACGTATATTTTGTTCAGATATTAATTTTCTCATCTTTATCTATAATGATTGTATCACATCTCATTATTGTATAATATTAAAAAATTTCTACTGATTCTTTTCGTCTTTATGCATATCGTAACAATCATATTTTTCCCCGAATTTTAATTCTTATTAACTGATATCTTAACCACATTTTCTTTATTTTGTGCATTTTCCGTTCTATTAATTTCTAGATATAATTTTTTATGTTTTTTTTAACAATTATATTTTCTCTGTCGTCAATTTATTTTCTTATTATTAATCATTAGTAAATTATTTTTATCAATGGTATGAAAAAATTTTTTTATTTTCTGTGCCTAGTGTGTAAGTTTTTAATTTATCGTTAAAATTATAAATATTGTAATAGTACAACAAATATAACTGTATTGAACAAGGTACGTATTATTATAATATTATCGTGCACCAGAAAATAACAAATTAAATTTTCGTAAATCGAAATTTAAAAATAATATTTATTAACATAACTATCAACACTGTAATAGTGTATATTATGATTATAATAACAAATAATAATTTATTAAAATATTATTCAGTTTTAAATCGTAATGCTATTGTTAATATTACTATGGTATCACGACTACTAGGTACTCATGTTTTTCTATTATTCTTTAACATTATATCAGACCGACATTACTATATTAAATTGTATTTAATAATGAATTAATGTTGACATAATATTATTTGAAATATTTTCACAATGAAAATATGAGATTTGCTGCTGAATTAAAAAAAAATACTTGATTTTATTTTTTTTTCATTAGTCATAATTTTCTACCAAAGAAACTATAATATATAGGTCTAGTAACGATTCAAAATTAAACTTGTAAAATAATAATTTTAGACATTTATAGACGGCAATAAACCTACGACAAAAAAAGTAAATACGAATGTGGAAGTCGTATATTGTTTTTATAAACTTAATAAAATTATTTTTGAACAAGAAAAACGAACCTATTAATATTGTAGGTACCATAATATTATTATTATAAATACTTATATAATTTTATATTCATTACAAAACAATATTGCTAAAATAAATAATAATAATAATTCATTGTATATAATCATTATATTTCCAACTAATTTTATATGTTTTAGAGATTTTTGTTTTTGATTTCTATACTTAGTTTTGTAATTTTAATAGGTAGGTGCTAATATACGATGGCATCTATAATCTACGTGATTATAACAGAGTTGTGTTCGCCGACGAATAGTAAATAATTTTGTAGGTTAATTTATTATTATTATTATTATTATTATTATTAATTCGACAACAATGAAACCCGTATAGACGGACATAGACTATAAGAGTTTGTTTAGATTTTCGTCCGACGTGAAGTTTATCGTATGAGTAATTATTATAAACTACTACTACTACTAGTAGTAGTAGTGAGCAATGAGCATTATATTATATTATTATATATAGAAGTATAAAACAACGAGCCGCGCACAATGCACTTGATATGTGCAGGCACACGTGAGCATCACCGGTGAGATAGGTACGAACTTATTAATATATTTGAAATTAATTATAGTATATACCGACGTGGCGGCAAAAGTTTCTAAAAGCACGGTGGAATATACGAAAAACACTGCACAAACGTGCATTGGTCGCGCAAAATACAACATATAATTATATTCTCGACAACGGAATGGTTATCAAATAATAATATACATGGCGTATGTATACACAGTATACCAGTGTATTCCAACGTGGGCGCCACCGCCCCCTTGTGTGCATTTTTTAATTTGAAAGGGGCGTTTTCTGAGGGGGCGCTCAAGGGGGCGCAAATTTTTCATTTGCATTTTTATTTTTATAACTGAATGCGTAGAATAAAAACTTATTTAAAATACCAAATGTAATATACAGAATTATGTAGGTATAATATTTATGGACTCTTAAATAACAACAACCTCAGGGAAGTCATTAGTCATATAAGAATTTTTTGTGTTATTATTTTATATTAACCAATTCGAAGTCAAATTATATAATTCAAATTAATATTATATTATTTTTTTATTCCTACTAATAAGTAGGTATTTAAATTTAAAATTAACTAAATTGTAGCATTAAAATGTTTGATTATACTTTTTCTTTAATTAAATAGCTTATAAAAAAATAAAACATTTATCTTTTGAAAAATTGATTGTAGAGGTGGTATGAGATTTTTAAAATCAAAAAGGAGAGTTCAACGTAAAAAAAGGTAGGGAAACACTGCAGTATACGGACATGCGCTGCAGACAGTCCGTTTTTTATTTGCCGACGAAATCTTGTTTGTTTTTTTTTTCTACAAACTTTATTTCCGAAAACTATTACCGTACGTATTACGCGTAATACGCCTTAATATCGGCCGCCTGGTGTACGATAATTTCATTACTGATGTGTTTTTTTTTTGTTTTATATGGCAAACACACTCGATTACCATTTGAATATTGGTGTACCCCTACATTTTTTTTAAACGAGTGTTAATGGCCGAGTTACGTCTGAGCTTTAATTTTACCTTTAACTTGCAAAAAGTGCAATTATAAGGCGAATAAATATTACTTACTGTTACTGTATAATATTAAAATACATATAGCTAGATAAAATATATACAGAACAGTTATTTTATCGTGAATATTTAATTTAATTTTAAATATTTATTTAAACGTTTAACATTATAATATCGTTTTATAAATAATTGTCAGCATTTGTTCTGAAAATGTAAAAATTCTCTGTATTTTTTAATCGTATCATTTACGATAAAAAAAACCATCCTGCATGCTTACATATTTTAATATACAATGGTATATCTAATAATAGTATACGAAAAATCGATGATATTGTGTTTGTTACCTTTGCGCTGTGTGAAGTTACACGGATGGTCGAACAAAAAATTACGGAAGGAGTTGCATTCGTAATCGATTTTGGGCTCTCGGCACAGGCACGTCGGCTTGAAAAACGGGAACGCTTGAAGGGTTTTCAATGCCGCCCGACACTTTATCACCGTAGTCGTCGAACACGAGACTGTAAATCCAACGCACATGTTTTATAAAATAAAAATTTTAAAAAAGAAGGTTTGAGAAAACTTATGAAAATAAAAATCAACACTTAACATAACTCGTAATAACGTGATATGATATGATATTATTATGTTATATTAAATAATATTATAATATTCTGTTATTAAAATTACACCATGATTTTATTACTGTGTGTGATGCCATATGATAAACCTTATAATACGTCTTATCATTTCAATTGATAGCGTCATTTTCATATATTTTTTATTTTCAAATTAAACCCAACCATGTTTTAATTTCATGATATTTTATTATAATTCCCGCATTGAAAATTTTTGTTATCATTATTTTTATGATTTGTAATTAATTATTTCTGTAAACTGCAAATTAATGCGAAAATATTCTATGTTTGGCAGGATGTAAATATTTTAAATAACTAAACTTAAAAATATTTTAATAATATTTAGATCGCTATGGCAATAAATACTTACTAAAAAGTTCGATATTTTCGAAACACAGAAAATATTACTGGCATAATATATTCAAAGACAAATTAATAATTTAATCAGCGTACGGGGGAAAGGTCTATTTTACCACTTAATAGAGTTAAAGTTCATAGTTTAGGTTACTTAAAACTGTAAAATGTTTAAACTACATAAACAATTACTTTCAAAAACATTTTTATTAACTATAATAATATTTTTCAAATTAAACATTAGTTTAATTTCGTTTAAATATTTAACAATTGTATATAAGATATAGATTTATTTTTTATTTTAATGAACCTATAAGTTATAAATATAAATATAATTTTTAACCTTTATCGATATTATTCAATGATATTTAATAAAAAAAATTAGTTTTATTTATAACCGATAATTATGAATATATAAAGATTTAATGATGAACACTCCGGTATAACTTCAAAATATTTTAATATGATATATTGTACATTTTGCGTGTAGATATGTCAATCACGGAATTCGATGACATAACGAATACCTAATTTTAATAATATTATAGTGTAGTGCGTTTAAAATATTATTATTATTGTCATCGTTTGTATGATATGCCTAACCTAAACTTTATACAATAATTGGTATATATGATATAATTATAATATATTATATTATTATTTAAAATTCTTTATACATAATATACATATGCAATATACCATATATTATGCATACAACACATAAATAGTTTTTCGATTTTGTTAAACCCACTCGCGTAAGTATAATATATATTTAGCAAAAAAAATGAAAAAACCAATTCACGATATACCATACAATATATAACTACTTTATAATGGGTCTTATAATGTATGTGTGTGTTTATAATATATGTACATAGTGAGGGATGTAATGGAGTTGGTGGGGACGAGAGGGAACAAATAGGTGTGAGCGAGCGTATTATAATATATTATGCCATCGTCGACGATACGAGCGATCTTTTTGATTTTTTTTTCCACGCACACTCTGTTTAGTTTTCCCAAAACTCGGTATATTATACTTACGCGTACACAATTTTAACTACACGTATAGTACGTGTAGATATATGGGTAGTGTCGATTATTTAGTTTACTTTTTTTCAACATATATTATGCTGTACGAGTTTTTGATAAAACCGTATGTTATATTTTTTTATTAGTATCATAATAGCATATATAATTTAAGTAAGCGCGTATTGCAAATATACGTATAGCGTACCAACAGTCAAGACGTACGACGTATAGGTACACTTGTTTTGTTATTATTCGACAAAGCGTATATGAGGAAAAAAACGCAGATATTTATGTGAAAAACGCGACCATAAATCCTGATGAATAAAATATTATTATGATACCTATAAATCAATTAAAATTTCTAATAAAGAGAATAGTTTTTAAAATTTATTTTAAAAGGTATCGATGTTAAATATTCTAATAAAATTGCAATTTAAATACTGCTTAATAAAAGTATATTGCAGGTGATATGATGCTAATACCAAATTTTCGTTATTAATAATTTTGTAATATTATGAAACTGAATAGATAAAAAATAATAAATTAAAACGTATTAACGCAGATTGGCTCTTACATACATTTGTACGATTTCAATACACAATTCTTATTATAATATCGAAAGAGAAAAATATTTTCAATAATGATTCCATTTTGAGTATGTTTAGTATTTATTTAAAAAATGTCATTTCAAAAATATTGATAATTCAAATTGTGTAGTTTTAGTTTATTCTTTATAAAAGCTATAAAACGAGTGATTGTGATTTTTACGCTAACAATATTATTTAGTGATAAATTATTAATGTATATGGTTATTTTATTTTTTAAATGTTCATTGTTCATTGATACCGGGAGGTATTTTTTTTTTGTAATTAGGTTAACCTAACCTAACCTAGGTGGTTAGTTTTGTTACATATTTTTATTTAAATAAATATAATTTAACTTTCATAGTATTGATATCCAAGTCGATAAGTATTTATACGAAATTGCTGTAAAAAAATAAAACTCGCCTAAATTTGTGCTATATAGTGCTAGGCTGCTTTAGATGTGGTTGTTGAATATGTAAATGGTTCCTTGTTAGATGGGCTAACGTTAAGTGGGTCCACCTATTATTGTACTATGTAAAACACAATTGTGCTAGGTATGTAAATTAGTATTCTGGACGTGTGCAAACTTTTGGCTAAGAATATTTGGTGAACATAATTGTATGAGACCACTTAACGCACCACTTCACATTTTTCTGGTGCTACGTTTTTTTCCGCTCAAACAACCGTCGACAACATTTCGTCTTGACAACAAATATATATGTTTCATTCACAAAGTGAAATTGTTCATTTCATACAACAAAAATGAAAAACATTTTACACTTTATGAAACAAAAAAAAATACGCGAGGGTATGGTTTTTTATAATTTGGTCATCTATTTTGTCAATTGAAATGTGTGTATTTTTTGTTTTTGAAAAATATCTAATACATTGTCATGATATAAAACTAGATGTTTAATTTAGCATACATTTAAAATTTGAACAAATTTCCATAGCTGATTCTTAACGACCGTGTTTTTGAACTTAGTGTGTATTGCATGAACGGGGACGATAATATTTCTATTCACGTTATAATTATTTTATTTTAATCGCCTAAACAATAAAGAAAACTTATTGATCGTGATTTAAAAACGTAGGTAACGCATACTACAATGAAAAATATAAGTGTAAAATAATTATTAATAAATTATCGTCGGTTGAAGTGTCAAAGATTTTTTTTTAACAAACATGTGAGAAACTTAATTTATTTCTTTATTATTATTGTAAATGAAAGGAATAAAATATATGTTTAACCTTATATTTTTAATTTCCGCTTTTTTATGTCAAACATATACTCAGGTATTTTAATTGTTTTACATACCTACACATATTTTTGATTATAATTAATTTTAAAGCATTAAAATTCACGTTAATTACTATGCAGTGTAATATATTATAAAGTATTTATTTACTACTTATATACTTTTACTTTTATTAAAGCTAAGTATAGCTTAATTATAAATAATTTTGGTGACCTTATTCGTGTTTATAGAAATTAAATCGTATATAACCATTTTACGTCATGTACCTTCAACAAATAACAATTTTCATATCCAAATTTAAATATTTACCTATTTCGTTTCCACACAGACTTGGTATGAGGTTTATAATTTTAAAACATGATGGATCTTCATTGCATAGAGATCTCGCCAACAAACAATTCAGACTTCCCGTTGGCGTTTTTTCTTCTGCAAAAAAAAAAAATAATAAAAATAATTATATTCACGATAATAAATATATTTAGAATAATTGATATAATTAATTAAATCATCACATCAATGTAATCAGTTTAAATTCCAATTCTCATTAATTTAATGAGGAATAAATAATTTGTAACATTAGTTTAAAACGCGCATAACGAGATTATTTGTATACATCATAATAAATTACATAGATAATTAAATAAAACTATTAAAAATAGTAAGAAATATATATTATATAGGTATAAATAAATGTACATAGGTATTGAAACTTATTAAAAAAACCTTCCCATTAGTTTCCCACTTCTGAGTTTTCAATACAATATTAACTTTTAATATTTTCACTGTAATTTATGATATTATAATACGTTGATGGTTTTGAAAAATTACGCGTTGATGATTAAACATCGCTTTTTAAAGTTTTTTTTATGACAAGATTGTCTTAAAAAATATGTAAATAAATCACACATAACATAGACAATAGACATTCTATAGTGTTCTTATTATGAAAAAAATTAGCAAATCCAACGCCTAACTCGAGATATTAACTTTGTATTACGACCATTATGTTTTTATTGTTATTTTTATCTTTATATTTTAATTAGCATCGTAAAAATATCCATATACTAATTACCATGTATAGTTGTTTATGAATAATTTATTGGTTATTAATAATTCTTTAATATAAAATATAAATATATTGTCATAATTAATACCATCACTCAGAATAAATTTGATTAGATTTATTTGAATGTGAATATTATAAACATTGGATTTAAAATCATAAATTTTAAAGAAAAAATAATAATAATAATAATCGAAAAAAACAAATAGAATATAGTCTAGATGAAAATAAAACGAATACAATAAATAAATCAACAAATCCATAGTTAAATTAATTTTAAAAATACATAGTCACTTTGTGTTTTTGTAAATTTTGATGAAAAACACGATAAGTATTACTTTATTGAGTTTATTTCAATGTTTTAGTATTTTGATTGTTTTTTTTTTTAGTTTTTGAGCCATTTATACCTTAATATTTTTCTTTCTATGATAATATTTAAATAATCACAGCAATGCTTAAAGATATATCGAAGCATTTTGTAAAACGATTCATTTATTTTTATTAGTATTTATGAGCATTAAGGACTCAAATTATTCTAATATTTGAGTACAAATTATTCTAAAATATAAATAAATAATATGGTATAATTATTTTTAGTATTTACTGTTATTCATAATTCATATTTTGTTTATAGTCACTTTTAAATGCGTGCTGTTTATTTATTTTATTTTATGATATATAATAATATTATCGATACATCATTTTTAGGCTATTTAAAAGTATTCCAAACTCTAAGTCAATACATGATAACAGATCATTTTTCCTAATCCTTCGTCCTCGTTAATGCACGTGTTCAAAATAATGTATGAATATAGCGAAAAAGTTCTTAAAATTGATTCTAAGAACGAAATTGGTGAGATTTTTTACTCGTTAACTTTCACAAGTTATAAACTATAGTTCAAGTCCTATATATATATATATATAAATTCAAGAAGATATTTGATTAACACTAATTTTCTTGAAAATAATTAACGTTTTTTACAATTATTCTTTTATTAATTTATTAATAATACAAAGTTTGAAGTTAATTTGAGCTTATTTAAAAAAAAAAAAAAACAATAATTTTATTCATACTTTTAATGATATCATCATTCTTAATTTTTTATTACTATAAATGATAATAGCAAACATTTTTAATTTCATATCTCCCGAGCAAAATATTTTGCTTAACCCTATTGTATTACAATTCAAATGAGGATGAAGTATTTAATTACTTATAAGTATTAAAAGTTACAATGAGCAGAGTAGTAATGAATCAACGTTTTGTATTCTGACGGTCTACACTCGGATCAACTAAACTTGAAATATTTAATTATTTAGTAGTTATTTATTAACCATATTAATTTGAAATTTTCAGAAAAATATATCTACTTATTATTTACTTTGAAATATAAAACTAAAAATATACACGGTTTATTAAAAATAAAAATAAAACATTTAAAATATAATAAGGATAAATATAGTAAATTTAATATACAATACGTTATTTCATTTTGTTATATTCAAATTATGTAAAAAATAAAAATATATTTCCAAAAATGTTAATATTTTTCTACAAATTTAGTGTTTCCTTGGAATCGCCTTGTATATTGTATATATTATCCTCCCGGGTCAAATATTTTGTTTTGAATTCGTTTTTTTTTTTTAACGAAGACAAATCGTCGGCGTTTAACAGCAACAACGACGAAAAAACATACTTTATTCTCCGTGTCTGTATATGCGCGTGACACTAATAGCTTGGATCGCCACTATAATGTCGGACAGTCGTGCACGGGTGTACCTACTTCAGGTCAGGACAAATGTTCCTACCTATAAAAGCATTGCGAAAAATTGGTAAAATTCGCTCGGGGGATATTCATTCTGAACATATATATAATATAAATATATATATATATATATATATATATATGCATGCATAATTCATAAATAAACGTATTCACCAACTTGCATTTGCCCGTATGCCTAGATCGATAGACGGTGTTTCTTTATGGCCATCTGGGTCATCCAATTTAATTTTCCCGTACCTGCAGTGCTATATAATAATATAAATCGTATAAACCGTCTTTGTAGTAGTAGTAATAATAATGATAATAATAATAATATACGATCAACGTTCGTGTAATACGCAACGCGTGGTACTCATAATTTATCTCAAAATCAATTTACAAACACTAATTTTATTTTCCACTGCAGTTATTTGGATTCAAAGCACATCAACACTTAAGCACATTATATAACTGTAAAATACCGTAGTATTTTTTTTTAACTCAAATAATATTATTCAAATCTCGGATAACGCGTTGTCTTTAACTCGATGAATTTAAAATGTAATTCTAATTTTCTCAGACTTAGATTGTTTTAATTAAATTGTACAGTGAAGTTTTAAATTATGAACAATTAATAATAATATAGGTACCTATTTATGTTGTTGGAAGAAATCTCGACTAACTTCTTTTAAGTTTCTTAGTTTTTATACCATCTTGAATTTCAATTAGGATGAACTTATTTAATCTACTTTAATTGATTGACTCGTAACTTTTCAGTATAAAAAAACATAAAAAAGTTAATCGCTAATTTATTAAACTATACTTTTTTATTGCTTTAATCCGATGGAAATATAGTAAATAATAGTTTAAAAAATCATTTATAGGCTAAATATTGCATTTGTAGCTATATGCAACCTATTACACTCGGATTACGTTGTATAACACACTATTATATCGATCTATAATGCTTATAACAATCTAGTACAGTGCTTATTTTAAGTTATTACAACCAGCAGCCATATAATAGTAATAATGTACACCTTACGACTTATCAACAAATCCCGGAAACTTAGATTTATCGTATTGACTTGTGCGTCGCAATCTTAAGGGTCATATAATAGTAGATTTGGCCCACATTTTGGATCATCTCCAATTTTTCAAAAGCCTTCGTTGCCGCAACCACTGCCAAACTACCATCGGTCTCCATTGCATCTGAATGAAGGTTATGTTACCGATCTGTACTAAAGGTGTACAGTATGAATATTTAAGACGGATATGTAGTTACGTATACACGTAATCTAAAATTTAATACGTTTTATGTTTTAAAAACAAATATGTCATTCATCCAAAATAGTGTTTGAAATTATACAATTATTAATTGTTTGATTATTATAATATCTTTAAATCCGAGATAGGACAAGTAATCAATGTTTTTCATAAGTTCTATACAATAAAAATTCAGAAATATTATATCCTTTTAATTAATTATAATTTATAACTTATAACGATTTTAACTTTAGATGAGCAGATTCGAGTACCGACTGACATAAGAGAACTTTGGAGATTATTGGTGTATTACTCAGCTTATCTAAACTGTAAATACTTAAAACTAATTAACTGTTGGCTTGAACCAGATATACAAATCGTCGATTAAATATTATTTACTTTAAAATCTTAAATTAAAAAATGGGAGTAGCCGGTAATTTGTATGCTGTACATTAAGTATATTATAGGAATGGCATTCGTCAGTGGGTAAGCTACTGTACGGTTTATAATAAATTTGAATTTATTAATAAACCATGAACAAGAAAAACAATTCTGAGTAAGACCAGTAGATAGAAGTAATATTATAAGTTTATTATATGATATATTTTAATATTTATATTACTGTTATAGTAAATTATTGTACTATAAATAATACGGTAAATTGAATTTAATTTGCTTATAAAATATTGCATTTCTTATATAGTTAACATTTATTTGTTGTAGTAGTAATATACATTGGCGGACTGGAAGACCGGGATATCGGGAAATTTCCCGGTGGGCCGCTGCTCGTATAAAATATATATTTATTAATATTATTATTCTAAAATTATAAATTAAAATATTACCTAATAAGTATATAATATTATTAAACATAAAAAGCCAGATTACTGATTATTTTAAAATGCGGGACCGGCTGGTGTTCGGCCAGTCCGTGCTTGTTGACAACTTATTGTAACAAGTTTAAAAATAGAATCTCAAATATTTATTAATTTTATTTTGTTTTATATCAATAATTAATTAAAATATTTCAAAATTTAAAAGCCAAATTGGGTGTACAAAAATATATAATATGTAAAAGGCCGTTACTCGTTAGTGTACTGAGGGCCGCTAAAATTAACAATCTATTTTTTCTCCCATGCCGCCACTGATAATAAATATATTGTTTATAGTTTATATACTTTATACACAATCTTTTAAGTCATTACCAACTTACAGTAAAACTGTATAAATAAAAGTTTGTAAATATATATAGAAAAATCTAAAAAAAAAATGTCAAATGTCAAAGTTCATAAATAGCTTAAAAATAGATAAAATATTTTTTTAAAACATATAGACAATGTTTGTATATAAATATTTGGTTAAGATTTAATGTATCTCTACTTATTATTTTTGAATTGAATTGAAAAAAAATAAGAAATTCGTCATTTTAAGTAATTTTGTGGATAAAACCTCAGGCTTGTTTTTAATTCCACTAATAAAACCGTATGTGGAACTTAGTATTATATTTTTAAAGTTTTTTATAAAGCAAAAAAGTTGTCGGTAATTATTGAGAAAAAAATGAAAATGTCACATTGTCACATGTCTATAAATAGCTCAAAAAGAATCAGAATATTTAAAAACTATACCATGGATAAAAAAATGCTATTAAGTATTTAAGGTTTATTCTTTTTGAATTAAAAAAAAATAAGACAAATTTTTTATTAAAAACTTATTTTTCGTAAAAATTCCCATTTTCCCTAATTCTCCCTCCTTATTTTTTTAAAAAAAAATTTTGGAAATTTTTGATTTATTAAAAGTAACAACTAGATTCACTTTCCTACCAGAAAATATATCGAAGTTGAAAATCAAACCATTTTTTCTACTTATGTCATATACTATAATCATACTTGTCTTATGTAAAATGTGTATAATATACACTTATATAAAAAAAAATACTGATTATTGAAAAATCAAGACATTTATCGCTTCACTCAAAATCGAATATGTGCATTGTCGTTAAATATTAAGTCACACTAATAGCTATAAAAATAGTTTAAAATATAATTTGTTTTATTCGTAAAATTTCGTGTTGCGATTATAACTTAAAAATATTATAGAGAATAAAAAAGGTTTTTGAAAACATTAATTTATCAAATACACATTTTTTGATGATAAATTAATCAATTTATCTACAAATATATTTTCGAAAAAAATTAACGTCCATCGTTAATATTATAAGATTAATATAAGCTGTGACCATTTTTTCGACAGTCGAGCGTTTTAAAATTCATCTCTTACAGATGCAACGCCTGTAACAAAAAGACGAGGCTCAACGATTACATTATTCACCTACGTGCATCGTCGCTGTCGTCGCAATCATCATCTCTCAAAACGCGAATATTATACACAGTGTGTAAATGATGTTACGCGGTTTAGCTGTGAATTTATACAGTTTCTTTTTTTTTATACAATTCCGACAGTTCAGCGGTCTCAGAGATGTATATAATAATATATACACATATAGTATATAGATACAACCCGTAGGTATAGGTACAATAGGTACATATAATAATATACTGTCTTGCCTCAAATGGTTGGCCCGAACAACAAAAAAATATATATAAATATGCCACTGGGAGCGTTCCGAACACATTCACATTTAAAGGTTATTTCTCGTACGAAAATATTCGTTTATGTCAAAATATTAGGAAAACGCATCGATGCACATATTATTGTGTATCGAAGCACATAATTCGTCGGTACGCCATGTAAGTGTGTCTAACCTATAATACACATCGATACATCCCACGACGACAACCAGTAACGAGGAATAAAATAATTTTCATTTAATGTAAAAGCCATTAACGTATAGTTGTCAACATTTTGTGGTGAATTCTGTCAGAAAATAAATTTTCATTATTAATGTTCCTCTATATTAGATCATAACAAAACCAAAACAATAAAATAATATTTATACCATTTAACATCCTAAAATTATATTGTACAAAATAACGTTTTATGAATAACAAGTTTTTAATTTTTACTTAGAGTATTGTCTTTTCACATTTTTTAACTTAACTGTGCTTTAAATGCTTAAAATAACTTGTTCTGTAATATATGATATTGAGACATAAACAAATATAAATAAATGTATTTTGCTTCAGCTTGTGAAACACAAATAAGATTACCTTCTGATTTAATTATTTAAAATTCGACTGATGAATAAAAGAACGTTAAGTATTTATTATAAAACGTTATAATTTATTGAATACAATTTTTTTTTAAGCTATTCATTGAGTATTGAGTATTTCTGGTAAAAATTGAACTGCATAATATTAGTTGTTATAATTACTAAAATTTACAGCTTTAACAAAATATTTATTAAATTAAATTTACTTGTTGTTTTAATTGCATTTAATAATTAATAGTTTAACTTAAAATGTAATGGATGAACAATTTTTACTCTATGTAAACCAAAAGTAGATAAAAACATTATTTTTTAGAACAATATATTTTTTTTTTTTTGTAAACACTTAAAATAATAGGTCATGGTGTCGTACAGCATCCTTTAATGTAGTACGTACATTGTATAAATTATTATTGTTATAACAGCAAATAGTGTCAACTATTTTGAATTAGATAGTACTACGAGTTCTTCAAGATTGCTAAAAATATTGTAATTAATACTACAAAAAATATATTTCATATTTTGGTTTTATTAATAGTAAAAACTAAAACCAGATGTATTTTTAGTATATTTACAAATTACAAGTATGATGATTGATGACGTATGACTGATGTATATAGCAGAAGGATTTTCCACACTTATTTTTTTTTTTTAGTATTATTGTTTTAAACATATACAACTTTTAACTATAGATACATTCATGCATTTAACAACTTTTTAATTTTTATAACCTATTGAAAAAGTTGAATACAACATGATTAAATTGTATTATAATATTAATTATTATTATCATACTCAAATAAGTTTGTGTTTTATAGAATATTTAAAAATTACTTGGAATAACTACTTATGAAATTACAATTTATAAATAATATAATATATAAAACTTAATCAGTATGATCATTAAATTTTTAAATTTATTTTTAAAACTTTTTGGTAGAGTATAATCTAAAGTTTCATCTGCTCAACTACTCATAACGATATTATAACACGTTTTAAAATGCTTGCTTTGTTTATTTAATATAATATTTTTTAGTAAAAAAAAAAAATTCCCGTGGAATCTATTTAAACTGCCAAGAACTAACAAATAACTAATAAACACGTGAATGCGTAAATTATAATTAAACAATCAAACCCAAAATTATATTATATACCTATTAAGTAATTTTAAAATACGGTTGAACTTTCTAGACTTTGGATACTCGAATAAACAGTGTATATATATATAATAATTCTCTTACAATAAACTTGTGTTTATTCACAAATAGTAAAACTAAAGAATTTTACAACTTAAACCTTTTAATAATTTGTATTTTATAACAACTATAGAAAAATATTTTTGATATATCAGTAATAAATTAAAAGTTACAGCTGTTCTACTAGGTTAAATTAAATAGAAAAAAGCTCAGAAAATAGTGAATTTCTCAGTGAATTGTGCAATAGAAATTCTACATCAAGATAGCATAATATATTGCAATACTTCACAATTCTCAAATTCCATTATTATACATATTAAGAAACAATAGTTATGTCGATTTTAAATCTAATAATATAATAAGAACTTTTTGTACTCTTGGATCTGCTAAATAAAAAAATTGTAGATTTTAATATTTAGAGTATATTGTTATAAAATACGTATTATGGAAATTGTATGTTACGTTTCTTGCTCCGGCGAAAACAAGTTCTAAATAAACGATCTTTTAAATATTTTAAAAGATTATATCATAAATAAAAATAAATAATACAATAAATACATACTTTTCTGAAAAACTATTAACAAAGTAGTTGTAATATTATGGTAATTTAAAAAAGTTAAGTTAAACTCTTGATAATAATATATTAATAAAATTAACGAATGTAATATTATAAGTACATGTATATAATTTTGACCTTAACAAATATACATTATAAATTATGCATGATAGGTGAAACTTAAGTTTACTACAGTAAGACAACCAAGAAAAAAGATAATTTTTTTTTATCGTTTTTAGTTTTCAGTATTCAGTACACGAGTACTATTTGTCGTTGTGGGGTGATATATCTTCTCGATTTACTTTTCTAAAATAAATGTTTTAAATATTAAAATGAGCGGTTGAGATCGTGATATACATAAATAGTTTTTGGGTAGATTTATTTAGAAAAAAAAATAGAAAACTAATAAAATATCTTGGTAATTAATTATTAAAAACATGGTTTTACATTATTATCGTCATCAGTGGCGTATTTTGAATGTTTTTTTGGAGGGGGTGTCCAGATAATATAAGTATATACTTATTTATTAATTAGTTGCAATATTTCTGTTTTACATCTACTACCACAAAAATCATAATAAACTCATCAAATATTGTAATGAAATATTTTTATTTATTTAATTAAAATTAGTATTTTTTATGTAATTTAAATCATACAGGTATAAAATACCTACTGTAAACATAATTATTACAATGTATTTCGTTTGTTAAATTCGATACCAGTGATACTATAAGAATAGCAGTTTTATAAATAATTAAAAATATAATAGGATAATAAGTACATTATTTAAAACTAAATTTATTTTTCTTCCTAATTAGTTTATTACTTTATATAAAAAAAAATCAATATTTAATGTCGATAAATTTTGAAGGGAAATTGGCAAACAATAATATGTGATTCGTTATGAACTAATTTAAAATTAGTTTATGACTTTATATAATATTAAATTAGCCAAAAAAACGAATCACATATTATTGTTTGCCATATTTCCTTCAAAGTTTATCTATATTAAATATAAAATTTTTTTTTTTGGTTTGGGGGTGTCCAGACACCGTGGACACCTCCCAAAATACGCCACTGATCGTCATCATTATTAAATGAAATATTGTGGTTACGATTTTGTTAGGTACCTATCATTTGTTTTCTTGTACACAAATTCTGATGTAACACGTACTATAACAATATAATTAAATTAATTGTGTAGAAAGATGACAATATTATTAAATAATTAAAAAATAACCGAATTGGTCAGACATATTTTACCTATGAAAAAAAACATTTCGAACTTAAATGATAAATAATTTATTTTCAAACCAATGGGTGGAAAATTATAAGATTAATAAATTAATATAAATTCAAATCTTACTATACATTTAAATTACTTATCTATTGAATATAGAACTATACATTAATAAATTAACAATTAATAATATAATATAATTAACTATTAAATTAGTAATGAACAATAATAAACAATTTAACAATTTTAGTAAGACATAAGACGTAAATTGGTGATTTAACGAAATACTATATCATATTTTTTACATTTTCTTGCTTAAATATGGTGAATAAATACAGTATAACAAATTTAAATTACAATAAATAATATTAGGTAAAATATATATATAAATTATGTTTAATTACTTAAATGGATTAAATAGAACTTATTTGGTATTCGTAATATTCTCCTTGTAATAACTTAATGAATACCTCAGATTGTAGGTTTTAAAATAGTTTTTTATTGACAGGATCAGGACTTGCACTAATGTGCAGTTGTGCATAAAATGTGCAGTTTTTATTTAAATATTGTGCAGTTCATAAAAAATAATATGTTTTGAATTTATAATAATTAATTCTATATGTCTATGAGCTTATAACATAGATATCATTTGGCATTATTTTCTTTTTCAAATTAATTAGAAATTATGATTGAAACATTGATAATTTATCAATGAATATCAAGAGATTAAATCTACTACGGTCTTTAAGATAAACCGTTGCGTTATGCCACCAAATATTGTGATTGTGCTCAAATTAATAACCATCTCCAATTCGAAAATATTGGTATCGATGAATAGGTTATCATAAAAAAGAAAAAACATTTAAAAATTAGATTAATATTAATTGTTGTTCATCAAAATATAATTTAAGGAATTTTGTTATTTAAACTATAAACTGACAATATTTAATATTTATGAATTTATGATAATAGTATGTGTTATATATTATACGCGAGCATCAAATTTTTTCACTTCTGAAAAACAAACAGGGTGAGAAGCTGTAATATATCTTTAGCTCAAGCTCTGGACAGAATCTATCACGATTTCAAAAGAGTAGCTTTACTGATATAATAACTGTATTCGAGTAACGTTTCCAATAAACAGTCTATTAAATTAGCCTTGTTAAAACAAATGTTTATCATAATTTCCTAATAATATTTTAGATAAATATTTTCTTATTTATTCGTTTATTTATTATTATTTCTTTATCAATACCCTATATAATTTATTATCTATTATCTCATCACATTAAACTATTATATAATAAATACATTTAAGTTTAGGTTAACAATAGTATGTTTTAAATTATTTTTCACTAATTTTATTTAAGATGGAAGTCAGTGTAAATATAAATAGATACGTTTTTAATAGCCAAGTACTCAAGTATTACAAAATGATAACTTTGGCGAAGAATGTGGAGGTTGTAGTTGAGTTTTATGAATTTGAATCAAAGTATTAAGAGATATTATTTAGGGTTTTAGAATTTTAGGTATATATTTCTGAAATACCAATTTAAAAAGTGATCACATTTATAGTTATTATAGTTTAACTGTCCAGGCTAGAGTTTATATCACAGACAAAAATTACAAGTTATTGTGCATACATTCTATAGATTTTTTCATTGCACTTATCACACGAAATAGTTGACGATAGAAAAATCAACGGGATGATCATAATTCATAATATGACTAATTGGTGGTTTTTTTTTTTTTTTGAAAGATCTCCTTATGGTACGGTACTTCGAATTTCTTAGTTCAATAATAAGTAAGTTTAACTATACATTTTAAATTATAAAAATTTCAATGTGATTTACATATTTTATTTTGGTATAAGTATGCATAATATGAATAATGATACATTTATTATGAAGCAATGCTTTAAAAATAATTGTAACATAGATATATCACCCGCATAAAATATAATTATTTTACTCTATAAATAAAATATATACCTCAGTTCTCTTCTCTATTTACTCAAAACTAAATCTATCGACTAATATGAAATTCTACAAGTATAATTTAAATTTCTAAAAATATATAATTTCATTTTTTAATTTTTTTTTTCAATTTTTTTTCTGAGATACGCAAGAAACTGATTTTCATTTTCAAAAATTAGTGTTAATTTATAATATATTTTCTCCAAATAAATCACTATTAGGTATTATGAAACATATTTTGTTTTGTTCTCTTCTAAAATAAATGCTGATGAATTTTAATATAAATCTATTTCAATATAATTATAATTAGACGTCCTGGAGAAATAAAATATGTGATAAGTTTTTTATACTTTTCATGCATCTATTTGCTACAGATCAAAGATATTTTAACCGTTGAAAAAATGCGTAGATGAGCATATATACTAGATTAACTGAATACTAGTAGAACTTTCCAGGGAATTCCACGTAAAAATGATCGTCAACCACTCGCGAACTATACAATATACCTACGTCTCACAAGCGTGAATTCAATAAATGTCAATTCAATACTCCTGAGAAAAGTTACTATTCCATTCCCTTAAGGAGAGAATATATACATTTTTAAGTAGCTACAGTGTATCAACAATTTGTCACAATAATGGTTAAACTGAATTAGTAATATAGTTATTATATTATGTGTGCAAAAAAAGAATTCATCATTATATTGTGTATATGCATGCGATATACATTGTTCACAAAATCTAAAACAAATCAACTAAAAAAAACTTTTACAAATCAATGCATGTAATTCATAAACAAAACTCCTACTATAGCTTGGAAATTAAATTTTTGAAATTATTATTAAAACAAATTAACTGAGAATTCAAATTATTGGTACCATTTTTTTGTTATACAAATTTATCTTTAAAAATCTATTATACTAGCTTACCTCCACCAAATATTTCAATAAATTTCAAAAATTGAAGGTAATATGTAAAAGGGGATGTGAGGGCTAAGCTCCTGCTGGTCACTTTACATTAGATTATTATAGTCCCCCTAAAAATTCAACCAAATATCCGCCTATGGTACTCATTTCGCTTCGATTTCCTCAACGTGGAATAAAGTGGCTCACTATTTTTATAAATTGTATATTAAAGTTTCTTGGCTTTTTAAGAATTTCTCTTATACCTATAGAAATTACTTTAAAAATTGGAAAATTGCCTCTTATATACTAACTAAACTTGATTTGCTATCAATAGAGAGACAATCTTAAAAAACTTTCAAGTGATGACGTATGACTCAAAATGTAGTCAAAGTAAATTAAAAATAAATAAAAAACCATTATGGTATAAATATAGTGACCACAAAACTTCAGAGTATTTTCACTGAATCTATATAATACGAGTAAACAGAATTATAATTACAAATACAATTCCGCATCGATTGGCATTATAATGCCAAACTAATTAACTGAACTAGCCTTAAAGCAGGTACCATATTTTAAACGATTCTTAATTTTTTAGTTACTATCGTAAAATAAAATTATACGTTATTATTTTACACAATCATAACATTGAAAAAAACCCTGTTGATATTTATTTGGTATTCATTATTTATGATTTTATGATCATTTTAATTAGGTAAATATATCGATATTCATGATATGCGCATAAATAATGTTTACAACAATATTATAGCTAGTTTAACTTGAGTACATGTACTTCATGCATAAACTTAATCAGCATGCACATTTAATCTCGATAAAATTACTGAAGTAAATTTTTCCTTCTTAAATGAACGGCTTAATAATAGCACAATAAATTGCTATTAGACCAATTGTCGTAGATAAAAAATCAACAAAGCAGTTCAAAAGTTAAGACAATGAAACTTTTTTTTTAATTTAAATGTAATATTAATATATAATATATAACGTGTTACTTTTTACTTTATTAATAATCATTACTTCAGCCCTCTTAATGGATATACATATTAATATATTAGTATATATAATATTAATATGATATTCTTTATAATTTCGGCTCTTCCATATTTATTAATATAGTGATCGGCTAATGACTTTCTTCTTGTTGGCCACCCCAAACTGTTATACAGTAATAAATATTAAGGGGGCTGAAGCAAGTCGAAAAAAAATATGTAAAACAACCAAAATGCCAGACAAAAGGGTGAAGCTTGTATTTGATGGATTTTAATTTAGAAAACAGATAGGTATGATTTGTATTTTAGTCTTCTATGTTTCGATCGAGGCGATTTTTGATATTTGAAAAATTGAAGATGTAAAAAAATGTATAGTTCTTTTAATTATTGATACTTGAGTAATTAATTTCAATATCTAAAATTGCTTCGATCGAAACCTAAAAAACTAGATGGCATATTCAAATCTGTATTTAAAAAATAAAATCCATCTACACCAAACCTTGTAATTTTGCCTGTCTTTTTGGTCTTTTAGATATGTATTAAAAACGTGGTGTGTCAATACCGAAATTTGACATATTCCTGCACATGTGAGAATGTGTTATCGTCCCGTGAATTAACAATATACTACTGGGCTACTTCAATTTCACGAAACTATTGGATATCAAAAATTATTATATCTTATTATACCTCATTACACGTACTGTAACACAGTGAATTTAATATTTATTACTATATAGCATTTATAATCATATATTATATTGATTATAGGTATACAATTATTAATATTATGACTATCTTCTATGCGCTCTACCGGCAGCATTGCGACTGCAGTATAAGCTCTACCGTGTTTTTCCACCCTACAACTATATTTCGATTTTAGACAATATATTTTAGTAATAAGTGGATGATGTAAAAGTGGTTTTAATAACGAACAAAAATGTTTATAATAAAGTAATAAAAATTATTATATTATATTATCAACGCACGTCTTCGTTTTGTCGCCGTCTCGTTATTTGTTTCAAAAATAATTATAAATAATAAATATAAAATGAAATAAAAAAAAAAATACAAATTCAAATCTGTTTTCTGAATAAAAATCCATCAAACGCAAGTTTTACACTTTCTTCAGGCATTTTAGTTGTTTTATATGTTTTTTTCAACATGCTTCAACCCCTTTAAAGTATAAACGTACATAATAAACAAAACGATATATGGCTATTTTTAATTAATTTTTTTAAAATTGATTAACAATTGGATTTTATCAAGTTAGTTAATGAATTAATTAACGAATAAGCTCATTAAAAATGTATACATGTTTCTAAAAATATTTTATATTAGAAAATAAAGTTCATGAAATTGACAAAAAGTTTGATTGAACTTAAAAAGAGTTAAACATTTTATTTTGATGCTTCAGTGAGCAATATTTACAATATTAAAGTAATATAGCAATTTAGTTACTCCAACAGAACGGAAATTAGTTGTTCATAAAATATACTGTATCAGTAATCAGTATGTTGCAATAAAAGTTTTAAGTAAAGTACATAATTGAAAAACACAAATTTTGACTATTAATTGTTAATTTCATAGTCGATCTATTAATTATATTTATAATGAATTCATTTTAAACCTTTTATAATATGAACATGCACATATATGTATGTGGTATATATCCAATGAGACATATTATGTGGTATGATAAGTTTAAAAATTAAACTAGTTTATACTTTCGTAACTTATTAAATAAATACACTTATTAGTTATTAAAGTATACAAAAGATATAACCGTAGCATGTTCAAATTTAAAAATATTATTTTAAAATAAATAAAAATCTCTATTTGTTTAAATCACATTTGTTATAAAATATACGACATATTTATAGTTGTAACATTTGTAACATAAATTAATTAATTTTAATTCTTTTTTTTTTTTTTTATTAATTTTTATCTAGGATACTGCAGTATTTCTGCGCAAAGGGAAATCCAAAATATAAGTGCTATAACCGTAGTGGGTACCTTACTTGGTGCGTGTATCATGTTACTCGTGGGAGTAGATGATTTTAATCAGAACGCTTTATTTTCTCGACTCAAGAAGTTACAATTTATCGAGCTGACTTAAATCATATTATACTATACAACACAAAAATTGTGTACCTAATTTATCTTATAACCAAACTTTTTTTCTAGATCGTGATACCCATACTTTATCGAGTTATGATTATTTTGAAATTTATATACAAACGTGAGACAATAAAGAGTTTATAAACATGTCTTAAAATTATTTTAAATTACAACTTCAGACTTTACTAGGATATTATTGCATTTAATTAAATATAAAAAACTTCTAACTTATATAATATAATATATATTATAATATTGTATCTATATGCAGTATAATCTGAATCAAAAGTTGCAAACAAAAAATTAAACTTACAAGAACCAACAGTTTATTTATTTTCGAAACATTTAATACAGTATAAAAATGATTTAAATTCAAATATAGTATATATAGTATTAGTAATGCACGATTAAGTTATGTTATATAAAAATTAAAAACGTATACATTTATCAGTAGATAAACTGAATAATATTATATGTTATTTTGATCTTTGTATTATATAAGTCAAATAATAAGAATTAATATTTATGACTTCTATTTGGAAGATCTTCTTAAAATGTTTTTTTTTTTTATTATTATTATTATTATTCAATTATAATTTGTTCATTTATACTAAATAATACTATTAAAATAATATAAAAGCATAGAATCATCTGATTACATAATAATATTATGTATTTATTATTATCATTTCTATATATATCATATTATTAAAACGTACATTTTATTTGTTTAAAAACTAATTCACTACTTAGTATTTACATACATCAATTTTTTTTCTAAAATCGTTGTTTGCTTGTTAGTTGTTATTAATTATTTAAAACAGATTTAATTTAATAAGTGCGGAGTTATTTGCATACATGTATGTAATTTTGCTTGCACTTTCTTAATATCTAATTAATTATTAAAATAGTGTTGTTAAAAAATGTATGAAAAATAAAAATAATAATTAATCTAATTGATACTTAGCACTATTCCAGGAAATTAAAATGAATTAGTATTGGGAACATAAATGTTTGCCCAGTTGTTTAAAAATTATTATTCATAATACATATTATAAAACATTGTCTCATAGATAGTTAAAAACGTAATCATAATCAATTTATAATTAAGGTTTAACACTAATGATTAGTGAACATAATATGGGAACGTTGCCAGGATTTCATTTCGTAGGAGTCCATTTGAAAAGTATTGATTAAACTTTTCAATGCCAAATATCTACCATAATATTATATTTTATTTAATATATATTATGTGATTATAATAATATGAATAATATATATTATGAAAATGTATCAAAGATAAATTTAAAATCGCATATAATGAAATTATCATGAATTTTGCAATAATAATTTTTGTGGTTGGTTTTTGTTTTATGATATCCAATATAATACAAAGAAAATAGAGTTAGGTAGGTCAACTAATAATTATCACTACTGGTGGATGATAAATAATAATATATAAACAATGATAATATTATTTTAAAAGAAAATGCCGAATTGAGCTACTGATGTTTTCTTCAATTTCGGCATAGTTTCTTTTGTATAACTATATATACGTAACCGTTAAATACGGTTAAAAACAGGATACTCAGTGGACTTGCTAGGTCATTAAATATTAATCTAAGTTGAATATTTTTACTTTTATACATTATTATCCCTTTATAAACATTATGTATCATTATAGTCTTAAATAGCGGTGCAGACTGTATTGTTTAATAACATATACCAAATTATAAACGTATAAAAGCATAGGTAATTATTTATTTCCGTATATAAAGTATATATCTAGTATTTTTTTTTCAAGTTTATTATCGTGCTGACTGAAATGAAATATCGGGGAAAAATGTTATGAGGTGGTATTTAGGCCGCGGCTAAAAAAAATGTTTGGACGTCATAATAATGGGTATATAATATTATATGCCCTCTAAGATATCGATTCTTATATTATGTGTGTTACAACGGCGACGTCGGCGGCAGTGTGGCATTGATGGCGACGGTTAAATTGTAAGTTGCATGTAGTGCTCAACTAAACCCGTTAAAATATAGCATATTTTTAAAAAAAATTTAATTTGTACTATCATAATGCACCAAAAGGCAGCACGAAAACCTCACGAATGGTCAAATGCATGCATAATAAAAACGATGTTTTTTAAAGAAAAAAATATATAAAAATTGAAGTATAAAAATATGAGGTGCTAAACACTCGTTATTTATAAATAATAAGTAAACTAATTATATCATAATTATTTAACTGTATTATTCTTATAGAATCAAATTCCTAAAAATACACCAGTTTCAGTGGTGGTGTGACGTTAGAGTGTATTATTATTTATTATACACTAAACATATAGGATACCGCGTCCGTTGGATACGAAAATCTCGTGATGACGACAAAAAATATTATTATTATTATGTACGTATTGCTTACTCCGTTAATCGTCGGGTCAAGATCCGTGCGAAGCTGATTTCGTGGTGAAAAGGTAGATATGCACAATACCGTATACGTTTCTATATATAGTGCGATAATGCGGGGCAGGAAAAAAAATTAAACGAAACAAAACAATAGTACCTAACCACGATATAATACAGTTATTATAGGTACCTTTGTAATGTATTCAAATGTTATGATTTATGATATAGTATTATACACGATAAACGTATACGATCGCCGAACGGTCAAATGACGGTGTTTGTGAAATTGTGCATACAAATCGTACGTGCAGATGCCACACACATGACTATATAATCTAACACAGTATGTACTATATTATTATATATACATACGATATACAACAAATAATAACACAAAAGTGAACCATCGATATTATAATAATGTATGCATTTATATTATTCCTTTATACATATTGTATAATATGTCGGTAACATAAAGTGATGCGACTATATAATAACGTGCGAATAGTTTAGGATGGCAGTACAGTGGTTCTAGATCGTAGTGGGACAAATATATTATGTTTTTTTGATACTAGGTTGGGAAGACTACGACAACCTATATGTATAAATCACAATATGATTATAGTATTACAATAATAATACGTTCTTAAATTCTATAAAAAAAAATATCATATTTTTAACGCAGCTGATAAGAGTGGTATATAGATGGTTGGTACATACGTTTTTACCTATTCGACGGGCGATTAATAATATCATATTATAGACTAGCCATATCCTGTATCCCCGAGAAATAAGCTTAAAAACCGTCTCCAAACCTATAGGTCTAATTAAAATCCGGCGATCTTCTATTCGATTCCCACATATACACCTACCTAACCCGCGACCACGAAAACACGTGTTGTGCGATATAATATCGGTCGTTTATAGCGACGGTACGAGATAATATAGTGACATGGTGTCGTCAAAATCAAAACATAAAATGTTAAAAACCTGTACCGCGGTGTCCGTCGATGGCGGTGGCCGTGGGCGGCGCGACCTCGTGGCCCGCGGCAGCCGCGTAGTCGGAAGTCGTCGCGGACATGGTCGCCGGAGGCGGGTCGACAGGATCGCAGCACTCGCGTTCGGGGTACTCGCTGGCCATCGCCGCGCCGACGGCCGCGGCCAACAGCAGCCACGCGGCCGCGAACATGACGGATGCTGCAGTGCGGCTATCGGTCGTTCACCACTGGCCCGGTACCGGACGACCACGCGGTTCCATAAAACGGCGTCGTCTCCCCTCGGCGATTGTCACGGCAGTCGTCGTTCACATTTTGACGGTCGCGTTCTTCTCGTTCACCGTCATCGGCGTCGTCTTTGTCGTCGTCGCCGTCGTCGCAGCAGCGGCGGCGGAATGACGACAATAACAAGACCGCGACAACCTGCCGACCGGCGGCGGCGGTCGACGGTTTTGCGGTACTCGGAACGAATCGAAATCAAAAATGATATGATATATAAACGGCGACACGACTCGACGACGTACGTATTATAATAATATATTATTGTATAAAATATCAAAAAGAGTTATTTCAATAACACTAGGCACTTAGAAAAATCGAACTCATTGTAGAAAAAATATTATAATTATTATAAACGATTCCAACTGTGATAATAATATTATTAAAAATTATTTTTACTTCGTGACGACGGTTATATAATAATGATGATGATGATGAAGACGACGACGACGACTATACTACGATCCCGTGCCCTGCTGACGGCGCGATCCGGCGACGACACGCTGGCCCGCGGGTGGTTTCGGTGTGTTGTTCGCGCGCGACGCCCGAAGTACGACTGACAAAAGTCCCGTGGTGCTTTTGACGGTGTGTGGAAATGCGTGTACGCGCACACGCGGTGGCGCACACGCAAACTTTTCGTCGGTGTGCCGGTTGGGGTTTGGCGGTGTGGTGAGTCGCGGCGAGGTGATAGGTGGCGGGTGATCCATTTAACACGCTACACCCGTTTTCTCCGTCGATTTTTAAGATTTCGAACGTATTTTCTTCCCCCCCCCCGGGCCCCCGACGGGGTAGCCTGCTCGCCCACCACCCGCCTACGAGACGTTTACTTACGTTAATTTACTCATTATCGTCCGTGGTCGTACCGTGCGCGCGTTTTCAAAACCAACGAATAATTACAACGAAAACAATCGAATAAATCACAATAAATTAAGAACAAGTGTGATATTATACTCTATAATACTTGGGTTTCCCGCCATTTTCGTTTAACTAAAGTTAAGAACTCAATTTCCGTGTTTTCGTTTTACCGTAATTATTACGATTATTGTATAGAATATTAGTACGTACGTATTGCTGCTATGCGCGAACAATTAAACATAATATTAATACCTATCTAACTCATTTTAATTTTTAACGACAGCAACGTTACATAACTTTGTTTCGAAATAGATTTATTAAGTACATGTTAAATATTTTATGAGAGGCAGTTATTTGTAATAATAATAAATAATTGTTATTATTATTTGATAATGCCGGAACAATAAAAAGAAATTCAATTAAATGTACCTATAACTATGGTTTTATTCTTCGCAGGTTTCCCGATGAATTTAATCTTTAAAAAACTTAATTAGTAATACAATTAGGTTGGTAATGATTTATTTAAATTCACGTATCTTGTATTTTACAACTAATACAGCTACACGATATGTATCAAAATATTATTTTTCGGTATCATACTACTCTACTATAAATAGTAAATTTCACTTATGTCGTATGATAACTACAGTCTAGGATAATTCTTGGAATATTATTATGTTCGTATTAGTTCTAAGAAACGAAAATAACAAAATAGCAATAAATTGGTATCATACCATTATAACAACACGCTAAACTTTATTGGAAAAATGGACAAAAATAAAAACTATTCTTTGTGCGTAATTCATATTATCGTACTTCGTAGTTTTTTGATTACATACTGAAATACTTGGCCTTTATATTGTTGTATTTCAATCACAATTTCATATTTCTTCATCAATCAACTTTTAAATTGATAATATTTGCCTTTATGTTTTTGTATTACTGCAGTGGGCATACACCAGCGATAGGTACGCTTATGACAACCGTTTTACAATTCTTCAAATACGACTATGAGATTAAAAACTCAGTGTGAAAAATAAAAATGTTTAACGAATGATTTATTCAATGAATCTAACCAATCTGGTTTGATAAATCACTAGGTACATTATATCGAATTTTAGTTACTTTAAAGTAAGCATATCAAACACACAGCCCGTGAATCATTTTTTGTGGCTCACGGCTACTAATATTAATAAGCGATCAAATAAAAATTATACAAAAAAAAAGTTTTAGCATTTTCGTATTGTGTTACTGCTATGTTAGAATTATCGATATTATAAGATTTTTCATCAAACATTAAATATATTATACTTGGCAATAATATTAAAACTGTCTACTATACATTAATAATTGTTTAGTACTATAATGTTCGACCTATACCAATATATGACGCGATTACATTAGGCGGTGACCAGCAGTAGCACGCCGCACCACAAGACCTTACGGAACCGTTGCATTAGGCACTTCATTATTATATCGCCGTCGAAGATCGCGTGACCTTCCCCTTGGCCACTATCCTATTTCTCGCTAAACATTTTAATCCTTTCGACTCTTAAACAGATTAGTGTATATCAATTAGCATTAAGACTTTAGAAAGACACAGAGAGAGAGTGAGAGTGTGAGAGAGAGTGTACTGTGTAGGTATACGTGTGTGTGACCCGTGATGAAACGCAATGAATACTAATCGTCAACACCGTGACCGGCGAAATGTTATTATACGTTTATTTTTCTTTCTCTTTTTCCTGTGCCTCGACGATTATGAGCACAAAATGTACCCTTACCTTATATAATATATAATATCATTATTATATTATTGTAATACTCGCTACCAGGCCGGAACAAACGAAATGTTTTTTTTCAGATTTATTATTATAAACCGGCGGTTCAACCATCGTCTGTATATTATTATACAATAATATATCCAAGTTTTAGCGTACGCTATTTTATATTCTTTAAAATATTTTATGACCGTGTAATATTATATACAGGTAAGTCATTAATATTAAAATAATTCATTTTTACGCTAAAAATTCGGAAGTATAAAAATATCCACCTAATAAAATATTCACCCACTCTAAACCAAAGTACCAACTAGTTTAAATTTTTTACCAGTAACCATCTTTGAGGTTAAAAATTGTTTGTGACATTTTTACTGTTCTAAAAAGGTGATAACTGATTACAGAGATAAAAAAGATACAGGGTGCGGCAGTCAAGTCCGACGATTTAAAAAAATAAAAAAACAATTTTTATCAATTTTTCGCCAAACAAATAAAAACTACACAAGTGGAAATTTATGTTATTTTACAATCCGATCACTTAGGCCAAGTTCTTTGCTGTGACGCCTGGCTGACTTTTGGGGATTTCTCTCTATTGCTTGTCTCATCCGCTCTACATTTTCTTGAATCCGAATAATTTTTTTTACTACCACCTCTGTTTTGAGTCGTGCTAGCTGTGGTTTCAAAGCATTTTACCTACAGGTCGATGGTATACCACGAGAAAGCACAGGATCGCGAGGAGATAAACTAAATTATCTACAAAACACACGTTGAGCGCCTATGAAACTATCATTATTTTTGTAATACGCTTTTACCGCGAATGTACGCTGTTCACTCGACCAATGCTCCATGATTACTAAATTCCAGGTATTTAAAAGCGATAAGAACATTTCCAAAATCTCTACCACTTTAGCCCTGCCCACCAGTTCTTGTTAAAGTCGTCGGGTTTGACTGCCGTACTCTGTATATTAGATATACAAGATATATAAGTATTTTACAAATAATAATTTATAATTCACTAGCAAATACCCTTCTAATTTTGGTAATGCTAATAACAGAAATAAATTCTACTTGGTAATAATTTCTTTTATTGATATTGTATAATATATCCATAAGACGAAAAGAATAATATAATATATGCGGGTAATGGGTATAACGTACTCATAAGTAATTTATTGTTTTTCATTTTTATTGTTCTGTATGCATAAATATTGAATATTCACACTTGAATAAAAAGTATGTTACACAATTAGTTAATTTGAATTCTCTAATAATTTTTAACACGATTAATAAACCTTTTCACTGCTGAAGTTTAAACACAAACCCTATATGTATTGTGTGTCATTTACCGTTTGACCCGAGACACCTGAGTCGACACTCAGTAATCAATCCTACTTGCACTCAATATTTTTATTCACGCACCATTAAATATGTAATGTAGGTAGTAAGTACACAGTAATGATTTTAAGAATAAATATTATAATGTAAAAAACATTTTATTTTATATACCTAGTAAAGACTAGTTTTAGACTAAAAAATAAAAAATAAATTTATCTTAATAAAGTGACGGCTATTGTTAAAAACTTGGGAATTACAGTTTGGATTTTTAAAACGTAATTTTATTGTTATAGGAACTTAACGAACCTACTTGTTTAAAAATCTTTTATTTTTCACTTATATGATCTATTTTAGTGTACAGGTCATTGGTTTTGAATCCAAATCAAGATTATCTGATTAAAACATTATAAAAAGTAAAAACCGATTTCTACGTACTATGTTGACATATAAAACACAAAGATAAATTAATATTTACCTACTGAAATCAATAGCTTGCTACCGAATTTGTCCTAGAAACTTTAGAATTCAGAAGGCAAATCCTAATCCTATTTTCATTGGTTATAATATAATTTATTAAATTCTAAAATAGACTACCTGGAAATGTAATCCTTAATCGCTTTAATAGTTTAATGTTCCTAATTTCACTTTATGCAACACCTCTACATTTCATATTCCAACGCACAAACTAGATTTTTATTTTTTTGCGCCGGTAAATCAAATGTCAATGTCAATCAAACTAAAAACATTTGATTTTTTTTTATCTGTATGCCCAGATTAGAAACTTGTCTAAAATATAACAATAATTTATAAACATTAATTTCCATATGTATTTTATATTAATTTGTGTAATTATATCTATATATTTAGTTATTTAATTTAAATTTTTATTTGTACTTACCTATTCCTTAGACCGTTTATTATTCAAATAAATTAAATAACGTTGAATACATTTAGTCAGTCAATTTTTGAAATTTTATATTACTTGACCCAAGATATCAGGTGAAATTGTATTGATTTCTTCGGCGTTCTGTTTTTTGACATCCGTAATGGTTGTATTGCGAGAACTATAGACAATAAAAATAAAAATAGAATCATTGACAGATGCCTAGTTTGGAAAAACAGAGTGGCCAATCAATGTCAGAATTTCTAGATATAACGCGGTTACTGAACAACCATTCTGATTGCTGCCATCGACACTCGGGCTGAATCTGGGATTTTCTCTATTCTGTTGAAAACAAAGTACTTTTTACGTAAGACTTAGAGGTAAACTTTCGTTTCAACGTTCAAGTCAACTTTAAAGTTTTAGACCCAAAAACTTTGAACGTTAATGACATAATTTGAAGAAATAAGTAATTACTGTGACTACTGCAGAGTGCATATTGCAGTTGTAGGTACCTAGTATATTTATTTTTGAAAAATACTGTCACACAGTCACTTTAGGAAAATGTAACGATTTATGTTGGACTTATTTAGTATTTCTGTGGGCCAAATTCATAGTTTTTGTTTATTCATATATCACCCTCCATTTAGAATTTTTATCTTAAAGTTGTGCCTATATAGTTATATTCTGTTCGGATTATGATAATATGTTTTTTATCGAAAAATTACATTGTTTATTAATTTTGATTTAATTTTCAAATAATGTATACAATAATGATCCAGGATTTTAATAAAAAAATCATGTTCGATTGTTAAATTTTCTCAATAACCGTAAAAATGTTTGTTTAAAATGTAACTTAAACTGTAACAAACTAGATAAAAATAATATTGCCATGGCCAGCGCTCTTACAAGAGACAAAACTACGGGTATACACAAAGCAGTGCAGTGATATTTTAAAAAAATAAAAATATTTTCTCAAATCATTTTAAAAATATATTATAATATTCCTGTAACAGAAAATCAGCATATTCCTAAACGAGATTATCTGTTGACAAGACGTCGCTACTCGTAATTATATGGAAACTGATTGGAAATGAGTTTATATGACATAAAATATCAATCATCATCTGTCAACTGTTGTTTGGTCTGAAAGTCTTTATATATTAGCGTTACGGCACTTAGTTGTCAAGTTCAACGTTCAGCTGTCTATAAAGTAGGTATCGGAGTAAATTGTATGCACTATCGTCCATCGATTAGTTACATATTATACTACAAAGCATGAATTTGATTTGAACATTAATATAAGTTGTATTGCAAAATTTGTAAAATAATATGACATTTATATCATAATGTTATATTATATAATATTATAATAAATTCATCAACACTGCCAAAATTCAGACGCATGTTACATAATATTATATAAATTTCAATATGGGAAAAATGAAGGACTTAGTCGTTAGTCATAAATTGTAAAGGTGTTTATATTCGATATTATATAAATTGAACCATTTTAATAAATAATATTTTTTAGTCCATAATTATAAATTCCTATGAATTGTCAAATATTTCAAACAATATACAGTGGATTCCGCTCAATGTGACCAACCCTGTTTGCCCACATTAAGCGGTTGCCCATAAAAACCAAAATTAGTTAAAAAAAAAAAAAATATAATATGAAAAAAAGTCAACAAAATCCCTTTCTACACGAATTTTTATTTTTTCCGATAAAAATATTCTTATTGTAAAAAACATAAGGAGGATGGGAAAAATATTTAAATAATATTTAAATGAAACTACCCTTAAAAGTCGATTAAGGATTAATTTTTGGCACATAATTAGGTTATGATATATTTTATTATTTCAATAAGTATTATACTTAAAAATCTATACTTATTTTTAAAATATTTTGGACAAAAAGTACTACAAGATAGATTTTTTTTTACCAAAGATCGGTAGTATCATTGGTATCAAATTGTTATCGTTATAACATAAAGTGGGTAGTTTTTCACTTTGTACAACAATAATATTTTCAGTCGTTTATTTTTCATCTGAAATTCATAATTTTACTGCAAGGTAGATGTAAGTAGCTGACCGTAATGTTGTTACTTTATTATCAACAATAGAAACTACGAAAAACTAATTTGTGCCATTTTTAGTATTATATGCAGAAAAGGGTTTTAAGATTTAAATGGTACCTAGTGCTTTTTATTACTTTCGATAAACACAATCTCATAGATATGACGAAACCCGATTAAATTAGTCGTTTTTAAATACATAAGTGTATATTCTAACACTATGATAAAATAAAAATTTCCCACATAAACCGAATCGAGTGCCTATATTACGCGGCTTTTTTTAACTTTGTTAATATACATTTATATTGGGACCAGACCATTTTGCCCACATTAAGCGGAATCCACTGTACATGTTTAATTGCGACTATTTAATAATAAACTCGATTTTTTAGTATAGGTAAGGTACACAGTCTGAGCACGACTCAAAAAAACCAATTTTTTTAATAATAAATTGTATTTATAAATAAAAGCTTTTAAATGTACGAACGGTAGCAAGACCATGCACAATGACTAACCACGAGGTAATGATGAATTTTACCGCGTAAAATTGTATATTGTGACATTGTGTAAACTTTGTGTTCTAGCGAATAAAATTCGAGGCGATTTAAAATCGTGTCCGCGCGCGAACTATTCGCCTAGTGTGTGAGGACCTAATAAATAATAAAGTAAAATATATACTGTAATTCCTTCATTTTGTTTGCAATGTTAAATTGTATTATGGTTACCTAGTACATTAATAATTCATCACTACCTTTATAAATATAATAATATAGTTATTAAAATATTAAATATAAACACTATAAAAATAATATAAATAAAAAAAACAACATTTTATATTAAATGCCATTATGGCAATGCCAAATGACCCCCTTTGAATCTGAGTCTATACAAAAAAATTATTATTATATTGTGGCTTAGACTTATGCCTGGATAAAGGTTTGAATACAGATATACGCATATTATTTTTTGCACCTCAGTTTTTCCCTTAACATAATTTTTATATGATTTTAAAAACTTTTACAATTTCTTACATTTATTTTTAACTATTAAAACGGAAAACCTTACTGCATCGCACTATTTAAATAATGATTTTGTAACAAATACTCGTTATGTATTTATAATATGCTCGTATTATTTTTTGAAAATTGTATGACTAAAATCTTCAACAATATCATATTATAATTATAGTTCTAGATTATTTACATAAACCTAATAGGTACCTAATAATTGTATTAAACAAATATTGGGATATGATATATAATAATAAATAATATCTTTGATTTTAAATACCTACTTGTACATTAAGTATTTATTTTAGAAATTAAATTTTCTATTGTATTACTAAATACAATTTTTAATATAATATAGTCTATGTAGATAATGTAAAATATGTAAAATACTTTAAATTATTATTTAAATATTATTTTTTTTTTCAAATGTAAAAAAGTTGTTTTTGAACCCTTTACTATCATTAGTAGGTATATTCTATAGGTATATTCTATACCTACTATTTAAACACACCAAAATGTTTTTGTTTTTTTTTTCTTAATATATATCATATTATTAATGTTTATAACCGCATTGTATAGCAACCATCGTCGTCGGTTTCTAAGAATAAACGGTAGTGAAGGGTCGTTTTTATTCTCGAACAATTTTGTAATTTACGGCCATTGTGATGCGTTATGTGTTATATTATATAATAATATATGATCATACGATTCGAAAATTAAGCCAAGCGTTGCTAGACCCTGGCTAATGAGTGGTGTGACCACATGGGCTTTTGAGCAATGTATCATTTTGTCGGCACAAAGTCCACCGTCGCCGGCAGTAGTTTAATTAGTTTTAAAAGTAAATTTTGATCAATATTATTTTTAAAGCGAATTGATTTGTGAAAATATTTTTAAAGTTAAATTATCTATCCATTTGAATTACTATTGTTTATTTAAAATATAAATAGGTTTATGTTTGAAATTTAATTCAAACAAGAAACTGGTACATACACCGTGACATCCTATACCACATTAAATATAATTATGATATTACGATGAGAATATGGTAATATATTACATGGCTTTTGTGTATAGACATATAATTATTATAATATATACGTATATTATAAGACACAGTGATATTCGTTGTTTTGTTACACCGCAGGGTAAATCCCTTTTCGCCCACTCTTGACCTTTTCCGTTTGGCTCAAATACACGTTTCGCCCAAAAACATTTATCAGTTTTAAAATTAAGTTGGCATTGCTTTTTAAATGACATTAGTAACCAATAAAACACTATTGTAAAATGTATACACAAATTATTATTTTATGTAACTTCGAAAAAATATACCTACATTTATGCACAAATGTTATATTGCAACATTTAAAACGTTCTTCTAAAATTAAAAAAAAATCGAATACTTGAGCGGGTTCTAAAAATAACAAACTAAATGTATGTTGAATTTATTAAATAATACTTGAATTATTTCTATGTTCAGTAACTTAACCAAATGTTTTAACGTTCCTATAAACCTGTATCATGTGAAAACGACAAAAATTATAGGCAATAAATGCCAAATTCATTAACTGTTACATTAATTGATTTTAAAAAACAATAATATTGTTATACATTTTTGTGTACAAACTAAGTATATTTATTTATCAAACATTCACGATTGCGTACGATTTTTATTTGCAACTTATTGAAGCATTATTGCGATTTGATTTGAACTAATAGAATGCTCAATTTACAATTAATTGAGATTATTTTATTTATTTATGTGTTAAGTACCCACGACTAATAGATCGGAAAATTCTCATCGAATTTATTACGCTCAGTTTCATAAAAGAAACGCAAGAGGAAACATGTACGAAAATGCAATTAGTATTCAAAGTTTGAGTTAACATAATGAAAAATTCTGATTTAATTCGTATAAAAGAAACCATGAAAGAATATAATAAATATAAAATTCATAAACAAATTTTAAAATATTTGTCGATAATTAGTGATTTAAGCGGTACCCATAAGGTATACAATTTTAAATTGAATACATTTTTACAATACATAATTTTAATCCTTTAATTATTTTTTAATTATTTTATTTTATATAATAATCTAAAAAATATTTTATAGTAATACTAAAATAAAAACTTAAACGTAGCAACGTTACACGTGCAGCAAATCATATGTAATCATCTGACTTTTGTGGTATATTTTAAAGCTAATTGTTGAAATATGCAATCGTATTATATCCACTTTAAGCGACATTCTATACATATTACCTATATTCTGTATTTTTTGTTAGGAAGCAAAATATATTTTTATACTTTTATTAAAGTCTATAAAATGACTATTTTTATAAAAATAATGTATAAAACAAATTTGCTTAAAGAACTAAACATACGGTTGGTCAGGTTAGATCGTGTTATATATAGGGTGGCCAGATATAAAATACGAAAATACGTAACAAAGATAAGAATTTTTTTATTATGAATAAACATCTATTTTTGATGAAATGATTAAATATTTAAAGTAATAATTGATAACTAACAAATGTTACTTCCTAAAATAATATTTTTTGGATATTTTATCACAATTTTAAAAATTATAAATATTTTTTTGTACTTATAACTTTATAAGTATAAACTATTACTAATTGTTTATCATAATAATTAAGCAAAAACATCATTATTCTACAAATGCATAATTATATACGACATACATTTACTCCGTAGACCGTAATTGATATTTAGTACAGATAGATGAAGATTGTATTTTTGATTTTATTTACATATTTTCTATTATATAAAAATAGTCATATTTTTAAAAAACGGGACAATATAGCATCCCGGAAGCCTATGTCGGGACAACGGGACAGACTTTTGAAATACGGTACTTTCCCGTATAAAACGAGACATCTGGCCACCCTAGTTATATAAATTGATTTTACGACATACTTAGTCTATAGACATGTAATATTTAGTCTTACAATTGTTGTAGTTTTAATTACACAATCTACCAATACAAATAATTCGATTTTTGTAATTTAACTAATTTAAGTGGTTTCTTTTGTATTTAGAGCCATATGTTCTTTAGTCGAATAAAAGGAAAACTTTTACTTCAGTAAATTGACTTTTTAATTACTTAACAATTAATTGTTGTAGTTAAACCATTAGTAATAAATTGAATGTTTTGATAAATCTTTTAAAATATACTTTTTTTAACTGTAAATAACGATTTTCAGGAACTTTTTGTTTATACAACACACTTACAATTTGATGATTTTTATTTTTTTTTCTTTGTACTCTACGAATTATGATACATGTTGAAACTGTAGTTACGGTTTAAAATATCTTCTTTCTTCGTTTTATTTTAGAACTAAATGCATGTAACGTGTAGCTGAATATGTACGATTTGCATACAAAAATGTTTATTATTTTATAATTAATTTTTTTATTATTTGTTCTTACGTTTTTTGTAGTGGAATTGTATTTATATTTATTAAAAGCAACTATGTATTTATCTCACTTAATTTTAATACAAACATAGCCATAATTTAAATTTATTATTAACAATAAAATGTTTAATTTAAGTTCTCAACTCAAACTCATTTAACTTAATTTCTAGTTACTACTATCAGTAATATAATTAACTGTTATAGTTAAGTGGTAATCTCTTGATAATAGTCAGCCATCTTCGCATTAATTTGATAGCGAAATAAATATATGTTGCGACGACGACGATTCTGAAATAATTATCGTGTTTTACTTTCTCTTGATTTTCTCCTATATAATATAACAGTTAACGAAATTCAAATAGACAAATAGTATTTAAAAACTATTCCCAACTTAATTTTGAAATGAGTAAAATATCTTTGGGCGAAACAAGTCACGCTAACGCCATGACGCTGTTTGTACATCACACAAACGCCATGAAATCATTTTGAACCCTGTTAATGAGAAAAAACACGTACACGAGCATATGTCATAAATAAAATAATAATTGCTGCACAGATGAAAAAGGTTCGCATAAGTCATAGAGTATGGATAACATAAGTACGACGCCCACTGTATATATATTATCATATAGTATATTATACTATATTATATTGCGTACTTAGTGAGTCACGATTGTGTAAGGTTAAGTACCCAGTCCTTGCTCGATGCCGTATTTTGTTTTTTAAGTTTGCAGTATGAAAAGCTGTGAAGATTAACGATTTTCCTTATCCTAAAAATTGTTGATAACAGACAAACAAAAATATAATATACCTATGCTACAAAGTACAAGGTATTATTCAAACAAGCAAAGCGTATCTCATATATATATATATATATATATCTAACTTCTTATCTACTTAATATAAAAAAACTACCTATATGGTACTATATAACTGATACAAAATATCTAAACAAGAATAATATTGTGTTTGATTAATTGTAAATGTCTACAGTATTATTGTTTTTCAATTAAAATTCAAAAAACAAAATAAAATATTTTTAATTTTTTTATTTCATCATATTGCTAGTAAAAAGAAATAAATAAGTTGGTTACGTGCATATCTGTATTAATTATTAATATTATTGAATTTTAAATGTTACGCATGTACCTAAATTCTCCTTGAGGAATCTCAGAGTCTACATCCGATAAGTTTAAGAAGGAATTATCTTAAAAACTGATTTCTGTTCGACATGTAAGAGTTATGGAATACAGATATAAAAAAGATAATTGCTGATATCCAATGACTTAAACACGCTTATAAGAAGATCGGTGTTATTCGATGTACTGTGTCTGTAAAGATTAAATTATACTAATTTTTGAATTTCGGATAAAAAAAATCTCAATTTAATGCTAGTAATAATTACTATTTACTATTATCGATTTACCAAATCTATCGTGATAAATCTATCGCTTAAAACTATCGTGCTATACTTATTAATACATGATTCAAATATCGTTTGATTCTAAAATATAAGGTATTTATATTTAAATAATTTACCAAGAAATTGAATAATTAATACTAGTATTTATAATTTAACACATTAGATGGATTAAAAATATTAACAATTTGTAATTCTTTTTTTTAATTTTTACATTTGCAAGAACAACATATTATGAGGAATTTTTGATCAAGCATTTTTACACAAAAATAAAAATAACATACTAATAATAAATTAAAAATAATAATTTTATATTATACAAATCAAAAAATAAATAAATATTACAAAAAAGGCAAAATATTAACATTGTAATAAAGTGAATTATTATAAACAAGTTTATTGTTTAACCTAACAGTATATTTTATAATTTCCAAACTAACGAGTGCCATTTTATATAAATTAAAAATGAAAATAATTTACAAACAAAGTAACGATTAAAAACATGATATTTATAATTTATGTAATTTAATAAATGTACATTGTACATCTCAAATATTCGAAATTCTTATTTAAAATGTAGGTATATTTGATCCTATTAATCTCTACATTTGCACTAAAGAGATTGGGTATATTTTGAAAAAGAGAGAAAATATCACATAATCTGACTTTATGGTTTTAGACTGTTTTCCCGGTTTTGAACAAAAATATTTAAAACGGCATATTATAATCTTGTGCAACGGTGCTTCTGCCTGACAATGATATTTACAAGACACCATCCCACCGCGCGCCGTACCTTAAATACGCTACTATGCGGAAATTATCAATATAAAAACTTACGGAAACTGTTTAAAAATATGTCGTGTGACACTGTGCGTGTTAATCGAAAAAAAGAACAGAACGATTGCATGTATATAAATATATATTATTATACCTACTACTGCAGGCTACTACGCAGACACGTGCAAGCTCTGAGTGGAGTATGTGTGACTCGTGTTTAAGGGGGGGGGTTGATTTTGCAGTGTTCAAAATATACACGGAAGTATATGACTGATAAGTTTTCCATATGCTTGAAGGGTGCGTATAAGTGCTGGTGGCGGGGATGACGCGGTTACTGGTATATACTTCGCACGCACACGGTGCTAACGGCATGCTTATGGTGAGGAGAGATGAGTCGGGGAAAGTAGGTATATCCTTGAATGCGCGATTCTCGTGTTAGATAATAATAATAATAATAATAACCTTAATAATCTTTGACCAACGGCGGTGGCAGACGTTAGAATGCACGCCAAATTCCGTAGGGTTGTTATTACGCAAGTAGTATAATATATATATAAGGTGTGTGTGTGTGTGTGAGTGTGTTTTTCACATTAACCTAACTTAACTAGAGCTTTGACTGCGGTCACAAATCACAATCACAATCGTCATCGTCGGGTGCAGCCGATCGTTATTTGAGTTGTGCGTCACGCCTATAATACGACTGCAATGGCGAGTCACACGTAATATTATAAATAGGTAGATGTATAATGATGTAACGTATATAACGCACTTAAAAAACTATGAGAATAATTATTACTTCTGTTAATGTTTTATTGTATTTTTTTTCCTTTTTGTGGCGGTTATTATTGTTATTGTCAACGACGAAGTCGGTCGTTCAGGATTGAACGCGTAGGTACCCGTGGAGTATATTTTTGATATCAAATGAATCACAGAAAGCCACTACGTCTCTAAAGTGAACTCTCTCGAATCCAATCGTTTTTTTTTCATATCTAAAGGGTCACGCATCCGCATGACTCAAATTTGATGTAACAAATTCGTCTACGCGGGTGATTGTTAAAATTTGTTTGAAAATTGAGACGATAAAAAATGTATATAATAATACTATCTAGTGAAGAATATAATTTATTCGTTAAATAAAAATAATTATACGATTTGTTAATTAATGCGACATTCTTTAAGACCAAAATAATATTATTAATTATGTACACATAATTTATTATTTAAAATGACCAAATGTAATTATTAAAATTCATTAAAAACATTTATGACGAATAAAATATCACAAAGTGCATTCACACGTCTTTACTAAATATATAATAAATAATACGCGAGTAATGCACGGCATTTTATAAAAATCAATAAAACAACTTATAAACTATAATGCCGTAACATTTACTTCTGTTAAAGACCACCGATCTATAAACTTAGCGGAGGTCCGGAACTGCGTTATTTGATTGACAAAACCCGACACGTAGCACAGACACCGTTTGGTGCATAATAATATACATTCGTGAGTCATGAGTCGTAACTCATGACACGAAAATATAAAACCGGCATGGCTGTATATGTTTATCATAAATAGAGGAGTACCTATTATTTATCTGTAACTCGGAATTCGTATTTTTTCAATGGTGTGGTTAGATAAATTGTATTGGTATATACGAACATTGATTTAAAAAAATTTTCAAACACAATGATTGTTGAGTTAAGTTATAGTCTTATAGCCTATAGGTATACTATATAAAACGCTTCAAAGGAAATAAAATAGTATGTCTATTATTTTTCATAATATACAATACAACGAAAATTGATAAATTGATATTTTATTAATAAATAAAAAATATGAGTGTGTATGGCGTATGCAGTCAAATCAGTTGAAAATTTGTATTAATAATTTATACACTATGCAGGCAAATATTGAAAAATAATACATTTAAAAATTGGCCTACGTACTACCTAAATAATCCAAATTGACTTCAATGTTTGTTACAGTATTACACGTTAGAAAACATAATGGAAGTTAAAGTAATTTTTTTTTTAATTTTCCAACACATTCTAAAAATTTTAAAACTTGAAAAAGTTTTTAATGATGAGCTACCAGATTTATGCACAAATACAATCGAAAGACATTTAAAAAAAAGAAGCTAAAATTTCTTTAAAATATGATACCCGGAAAAAATATTATTTCCTCATAGCATTAGTAGGTTAATAATATTTTGATTTACCTTAATACTTTTTGGATTTCGTTTTTTTTTATAAGTATATAATTTTTAATATTAATATTTTTTTAAATAGTTTTTTTTAAATATATATTTTGGGTTTTTCTTTTGTAATTATTGTTCACTTTATTGTACATTTTCCACTGCTCTACCCCCTCCCCCCACACACACACCTTCGCTAATGTGTTACAGACGTTACAGACACGATACTAACTTGTCCACGCGTAAACAATCAGAACGAATTACCGCGATAATATTATTATGTCGGGTGATTTGCTAGTACCTACCCAAATAATACAATAATATAATACACGGCCAGATACGAATTCGGGTGCAAAACACTCGAACGTTTCGGACAGATAACGCAGCGTTTCCCTACCGACCGCTGTGGTGTTGATGGCGGTTATAGTGGCGGAGGAGAATCACGCACCCGAGTGTGAATGCGGAAAACCCGATTTATATTTTGTTTTTTTTTTCATCTTACCCCATTTCGTGTATATATATATATATATACACACACATGTACGTACGCCTTCCGCGCGTATACTTATGCGGTATAGATTATATAATATATAGGTAAGTACCTACCTATATGTACCTATTGATATATATATATATACACAGACAGTCCGACGATAGGAAAAATAAATAAATACATTTACACGTGAATCGAATGTATTGAATACATATACGTGCGTATGTGTGTATCGGCAAAAGCAATCCGTCGATATGTTTGCTCTGGTGAACGATGGGCTAGGGGGGGGGAGTCTGCGAAGCGATCGAATTCGAGATACACATACCCACACGCTTACAAACACATATACGTTTCCTTACATCATACGTAGGTACATACCTATATATTATTGTAAGCACACTACGTTATCTTTTATTTATATATAAATTGTATTTTGTATGTACCTATATAAATATATATATATATATATATATATATATAAAATTTTAAGGAAACGCGATACGCGTCCCGCGGACCAAGCCGCTCTTTCACGACTTACGAGTTACAAGTTACAACCGCACGTTTTTCTCGCGTACTTATCTATTACGCACTGCGTATATATAAATGAATTATTGGCGCGTGTATATTGTACAAGCGCTAACGTCATACGTAGACCATATATATATACATATAATACGTATGTAACGCCGTGTACGTACGGGGTCGTATCTGCGGGTGATGCACGTTGAATGGAAAAACCACAGTAAACGATACAAAATAATAATAAAATTAAGTCGAAAAATCTACAAAATATTTTTTTTTGAGCACACGTTTTTTTTTTACTTAAGTTTATAATATTCATTTGTTGTGTTTACGGCATTATTAAAGATAGGTAACAACTACGAACTATTTATTATATCTTTGTGTGTACAGCTTGTACCACCAGGCTCCTACATAAGGCGGTTGGCCTAGGATGGCAAGTTAATAAAACCCAGAGTATATAATAAACAATCGTACAAGGAGCGGGTGACCAATATTATAATGAACAAATCAATTAATTTATATGCGCCGTCGTGCTACGAGTATATATATTATAATACTCGTCGTATAAAATACACAAACACAATATGACTAATAATAATAACAATAAAATACGGGCGCCCAAATAAAAGAAACAGTAAAATATTATAATAATTGACAATTTGGTAAGAAACAATAATATTGAACATGATCGATATCACAGTTATCATGGATAGTATACAAAAACAAAATAACGATACCAAACTGCTAATCTCCGCCGACGGCTGAGTCCCTCGCAGACTGGCTGCGCTTAATTATTGGACCTGACATCATTCTATTTTAGGTGACAGGTGCCAGGTCATTGACACACAAATTTGTGTGCTATTTTTTACGTACTTCACGGATTTGTAATTCGACAATGGACGAAACGAAAGGTAATGATGACGTCCCGCACAACGACACAATAATAGTAGCGTAGACGACTTAACGACCTGGCAATCAATTAATACGCGGTACCAAACATCAACGACTCACACGGCCAAAAACGAGTAAATGCGCCCACGCACCATGCACAACAGCGGCGATATCCCGCGTGACAAGATATCGAATAGTAATTAAAAGGTCCGCAAATGTTTTCAATAAGACATACGTCAACGACGCCGAATGACGCAAAAATGGCACAAAATGGCCCACAACGAAAAAACACGCACACGCGACAAAGGCGACGTCTCGTACGACGGTCGCGGAAGAACAAATAGCACTTAGCGCGTAGGTGGATATCCACGATTGTCGTACAGTCGAGAGAGGAGGGGGCGACGGTTGAGCTTGCCGAGCTTATTGCGTACAAAGGTCGTCGAATTGGGTCTCAAAATATCGCGATAAACGATAATCATATTATATCTTGAACACAGCTAATACTATTTTTTTATTGCCTGGTTGAATTTTGAATGCCTATACATATTATTTATTTAAATATATTCATATTTTAATATTTATACTTGAATGCGTTATAAGCCGCTATGATATTTCATTTGTATTATTTATCAATCGTTAGGTACCTGTATAAATACCATATAACGTATAAATATGTATAATCCTCGATTATACTTATAAGAAACGAAATAAACTAAAATTATTTTTCGAAAACTTGGTTTGAGTTTAAGCTGTTTATGTTTTAGATTTGTTCACTATAAATTCTGAATTCTTAACTGTAGGGACTATACAGACAAGTTTTTTGATTGCTATTTATACCGGTGTTAAATTTGCAGGTACAAAATTCATGCATTTTTATACGTTTGCAAGATAATTCTAATTATTGGTTAACCAGATATATTTATTAAATAATTTATATGATTATATTTCACAATATTCACTCTACTTATAAAAGCTGCTACGAGGACATTAGTAACTAAGTATTTATAGGAAATACGATGATTTTAAACCTAACAGGTAACGAAAAAGGTTTGTGTATAATCTGGCTCAATAATCTGTCATAAATAATAAAATGATAAAAAAATAGAAAAATTAAAAATCAAGTTTAAGTTATGTACGTAAGTGCATGATAAATAAAGATAAACTTGTAGGTACACGGCATGCAATTTATTTTTTTGGCCTGCAATTCAAATGCACTGTTTGAGGATATAAATCTTTTTTTTCGTAGGGAGGTGCTATGTGCTCTGACATCTCCGAATAATAATAATAATACCAATACATTAAGATTTCTAGTGGACAATCCATATTTAGGTCATCGCACGTCCGCGTAAATTATAAACTGCGTAATAACGTGTGAACAACAAGTGACGCATATACGTTGATCAGAAAGGACACGAGAAGAGTAGGTAGGGGCTAGAGAAAACCCGACTATATAAGGGGGCCCTGAAGAGGACTCAGATAGACGTGATCTACTAGAGCCAGCACGAGTATTTTCACGTCAGTTGACATCACGAAACAGTCCCTGCGAGTTAGTCTATTTTCTTTAATTAAAATAATTAAATACACTTAGAATAATTTACAATCAATTATACTTTGAATATTTTTCAATAAATTTCCACTTTGAAAGTATTTGCAACATGTTATTAAGACATCACTGCACATCGACTGTTGATTGACCCACTACATTGAATTATTCGATTTGTATGCGCCCAGTGGCTTAATACAATTTGCATTTTGATTAGGAAAATTACAAAACACCTATATTGTTACAAGATAGCTCAATAATTGATATTGTACTATTAGTCTAAAAACTTAAAAGATATACATATTTGTCTTATTTATTGTATTTTGACTATTTTCTACTTCCAAGTGTGAAAAAATGTTGTATATCAGTAAGTATTATTTATTCGAGTTACCGCTGAATACCACCGTAAATAATTTTAAACACAAGTACCTATATGTATTTTGTAATGCTCTTTTTTCTATCATAGTTCTAATTAATGTTGCGTTAGAGAAAATAATTTTGCATTTCTTAGATGTAGAGCCATTATAATATTCAACTTAATAAATTTCTGATTATTTTAAATACGATTCAATGTGACCTTGAACCGTTTTCCTTGTCCAGCGTAAATATGTGAAAAAATGAATAAGGTAATTCACGAACTGTGAGCATTAATCATATGGCAACCTAACTACGAATAAGCTATACACGAAAATGTAGCATAGCTCAGCAAGATAAATAATAAGAAGAAGTACCTAAATGAAAACTACCTAAGTATGATCCTTATAAAAAGACATCCACTAGTTAATACATGCTATGAAATAAAAGATTGAGTCGAGGTACAGTTTCCTTCATTGCACTATATACGAACTTTATCGAAACCTCGTATACCCACATACTTAAATTCTGAAAACCAATATAGATAAGGGCATCAGAAAACCCACTTTCTAGAACTAAAAGTAACCTAAAATATGACTTTGGAAAACATTAAGCCGGTTGAGGGTATAAGTAGTTAGTACAAAAAAAACCCTTAAGTGCTGGAAGATGGGATAGACTATAAATTGCTAATGTGGAAACAATATCAAAACGACTTATATTTGATTCAGTATGAAAGCATGAGAAGCATGAATTTCAAGAGGGATAACCTCCTTATAGAACCTAATGATCAGGTCATTCAACTAATCACCCATTAATCTAGAGAAAAATCTGACAAAAATTAATTGGTTGATGTGAAAAAAATCAACGATTATATACATAACACTCATATTATGATGAACGAAAACGATCATATCATATTTGTCGTGTGCTATAATATACATTTTTCCATTAATAAATGGAATAAATGGTCGTAAATTTTAATTTGAGAAAAATAATTTATAAAATTTCAAACTTTTACTATCGTTAATAAATAATAATGCTCTATATTGGATATATTTTAATTAACTTTGAAACACTGAAACAAATCTTTGCCATGGTTTTTACTTCATACATTTCTATATTATCCACTGTTTATTTTATAACAATTAGTATCAGAATTGAATTCTTGAATATTTTAATTTTATAAAATATTTAGATAAGTATTAAACAAAGATTAAATATGAGCAAGGAGGTTCAGGAAAATATTAAGTATTTGATTCAAAGACCAAAAACGCCAGAGATCAAACCTTTGATGCACCGTTCAGTTTTCAACAATTCGATTAAAAGGGATTACATGTCAAATAGGGGCTGTCACCAAACAATGGGTTATGCTGAAGTCAAGCTCAATCATCCGTCGAAGTTTTTAAAAAAACATACCAGAATAGTGAAAAGACCATTTGCCAGTAAAATTAAAAAATAATGATTATTATACGTAACTTCGAACTTATGCCTCAAAATGACCAAAATATGCACTAAATAAGTTTTTTAGATAGAAAATACTCAAAATTATGAATTATTAAATATTATTCCCGTTTAAGACATTTTAAAATAAATAAATTGAATGGAGTTAACTTTATTTTTATATACTTATTAGGTTATGAATGGAATATTATAAAATAGATAAAAAAAAAAACAATTTTTTGTTTATATAGTTTTATTTTTTCTAATTTGAATTTATATAAGTATGTAAATGTTTTTTTTAAATATTTATTTAATAAATATATAGATTACTCTTTATTTTAATTCTTTGGAATATTGAAATATACAAAACATTATGTCAAAAACTACAAATATGTATAAAAAAAAACTTCAAGTATTTAAAATAGTTTCTTGAATTAGATTTTTTTATCATTACTTATTTATAATAATTTATATTATGGAATTCATAAAGCCTCATAAGTCCTAGTTAAAATAAAATGCCATTATGTTGTTAAAATTCATCATATTTATTACATATTTTTTTGATTAACTTATCCCGGATCTTTAGATTCCTTAAAACCAGTGCTAACTAGTGAAAAATATAGTCAACGATGTAGTAGATCGCCCAATTTTAAAGAAAAAATCAATAAAATTCAGAGAAATTTTCTGCACGAAAACATAATTGACGTCATAAGAAAGGTGCCGCCATTGCCAAGGCATCGGGTACAAGACAGTCGGAATGGACACACAATGGTTCTAGATGAGGCGGGCCTAGAGCCCACGTATGTATCCAAGAAGGTACTTAAACAACTCAATATATTTATTTATGAATAACGTGTTTATAAGTTACTTTGATGGTGGTATTAAAATATTATGGATTTTACCTTAATAATTTTATTAATATAATATCTATTTAAAATATGATGATTGTATTGTGTTTAAAGAATTTTGGCAAAACACCTTCGTATATTAAGAAAATAATTAAGGAAAAGGAAATGGAAAAACTAGCTGAGGTCGACCGTGTACGGGCGATCAAGCCACCGTTGCGCTATATACCAGAAGAAGAGCGTAAAGAGTTATTGAAAGTGTGATCAATTATTTTATCCTTTCTCTGTGATTTTTCAAATTTTTTGTTGACAAACACTTTTTTGACAGGGATTAAAGTCTAATTGGGATGAATTGTATACAGAATTTTTATTATTACCTATGGTCACCGACTCAGTACCAAAAGTTAATCGAAAAGCCCGGATTGAGAATGAACTAAATAATTTAGAAAGAGACATCAACCTATTGGAAAGATACCCATCACTATACGTGTGTGATAACTAGACTCCAAAAGTGTCATGACATTTGCATGAAGTATTTTACGAAATATTTTAATATTTTTATGCGTATGAAAAAAAAAATAAAAAAAAAAAAAGATGGTTTTCATATCTATTTAAATACTTAGGGCGAGGAAACATTTTAAAAAAACTTCTATACCCCCTCACCCATCTTTATTTGGTAAATATTTAATTGGAAAAATCATACAATATCATACAACACATTGCTGCCCACCCGGTGAAAATGTCTGCTGTGAGCCTATGCTATGTATTACAGGTATACGTATGTATCATATCCATCAAATGGTATTGTTTTTTTCTTAAGGCATGAAAAACACCTTTTGTTTCCAAAATATAAGGCACTGTACAATTTTTAAGACTTTATATCGCGTATTTTTACTTTAAGCTACGATAGATCGCAACGCTAATTTATCGTTACTATTATTTTGTTACATATTAAGGACAACGTCACCACAGTGCGCTTGAATCGTACGGACAGGCATAAATTCCCTAGATCGATGATAATTTACATAATATAGTACTCGCCTACATTATAATATTATTGTTTGCGTATATTATACACGTGTATAATTTTCCCGTAAATAATTTCACCCACCCCCTTCCCATCGTTTAGTATAATCGACTGGACAGCGATTTTAATCCCGAAGGATTTTGTTGTTGTTTATGTATTTTGTTTTTTCTGCCGTGTCCGGATTTTACACGTCACACAGAGTGCGTGTACCCGGGTGGAGGACTACCCGAATTTCAATTGATATTTTTAAAGCAGTTCGATATTTTATTCTTTTTTTATACTCTCAAATTATTTATTAATAGGTTAAGTCCCAAAACTGAATAGCTTTAGATCAGTATAATATTAGCAGAATATAATATGATAATACAAATAATTTCCACAAGAAATCAGTATAAGAATTGACCACTTAAAATAGCAACATTTCAATAGGATAGATATTAAATTATGATCAATATTCATTTATACCTAGTAGGTACACACCTACCTATATAAATGGAGATGGATTCTTTTACCAAATCATATTATAATATTTATTATTATTTAAAAATGCTTTTATTTACTATTTACGAATATAATAATGTATAATCGTGGATAAAAATAGCGAGTGCTCTCATAAATATATCAAATGTGAAATTGAACACGACGTATTGATGTTATTTTATTTTTTATAAAATTAATTATGCGAAAATGTTTGTACATATTATCATCAAATAGTTTTTAACAATCAATACTTTTTTTTAAATATATTTTCATCAAATTTAAATTTATTACAGTTTATTACTTTGGAGTTTAGACCATATAAGTAAGAGTTTTTTTCTTGATTTCTTTTCAGTGATCAAAATTTGTTGAATTGTAGATTACCGATCATATCATTGTTATTATTATGTTTTTTAATAGTAATTGGTTCCTTAAATCAAAGTATAATATAAATTAATATGTGTATGAAAAGTATTAAAAATGAACTAAAAATAGCTAAAAAGACCTTTTCATTTCGTCAAACGATTGAATTATTTAACTATTTAAACCCATTTTCTTATTTAGTTCCTGCTAATAATTTCCAACACATATTTTGGTTTTGAACTTATCAACATTTTTAACTCCAAACTATACAGATTTACAAATAATCAGCAATTACTATTATGTTTATCTAAATAAAAAATTGACAAAATCGTTTGTATGATCCAAATTAAATTTATTCAGACGTTTAAATCATGATTTGTGTTCAGTAAATAAAACTCTTTAAAACGATAACAATAAGTTTTACAAAGGTGTATTTTTAATATTCTGAGTTATTTTGTACTCTGTATATTATTATGATGACAGTCCGAAATTGAATAAGTAGTGTGACTTCGCAGTAGACCGTAATAAATTTCCAGTGGAACCATATTTTCGCCGTATTAATGCACCATTAATATAATTATTAGGTACACGTTTGCGCGAATGTTAATTTTCTCAAAATGTACTTTTTTGTTGAAGATTTGATATTTTATTAGAATCTTGAATTTAGAACAATTGCAAGGAAACTGTGATCATTATTACGTTATCGATTTTTTTCTGTAGTTGTCTGTTCACGCTGCTCTAGGCTGAGAGATAATAATGCTGCAAAATTACTATAGTAGATTAGGCAATAAAGTGCATTGTTTTTGTAAAACAATAGTATTTTAAGCCCAAATAAAATTAATATTTTCAAATTAGCCAAAAGTATCATTTTTTTCAAATTTCGCTTGTCCATAACAGTAATAAAGTGTGTTAATTTTACTACAGAAAATAATAACATCGTGTTCATATTCTTTCAACATGGAAATAATTTAATATATTATTTATATTTATTATTAATTAATATTATAATAATATATGTATTAATACAAAACCGTGAAATAGTGTTATTTTATTTCATATTGTACTATTATATAAAATTAGGGTTACGAATATAAAATATTTAACTTGAAATTAGCAATTTAAATTATTTGAAAAATTGAAAATTCACGTTTCTTAAAATATTAAAATATATTCTAAATATTTGTTTGCTAATGTTTTAATAATTTATTTTATGAAGCAAAAATAGTGTACTAATAAGTAATAATATGCATACCAAATATTAGACTAAACATATTAAATAATAAACATTTTAATATCCAATACATTACAATTTGTATATTATTTCGATTAAAAAAACCAATACTATAAATTGTATAATGTATAGAGTATAGATAATAGATACACATAATATTATAATAGTGTATTAAGCAGGGTGGCTTTAGTGCTTTGCCGGGAGAGGAGAATTTTTTTTTATATTAATATTATACAAATTATACATAACTAAATCAATGAAAATATTTGACAAAATAAAGAATAAGATGTTTTAGGAGGCATGGCCCATATAGCCGCCCTTAGGCTTGAGATAATTTATATATTGTATTGATAATAATTAACAAACAATTATTATAATTTAATAAAATACCTAAAAATATTAAAATATGAAATTAATTTTTAATTTTGTCAATTGAAATTTGTTCATTATAAATTATTTAAGATTATAGTATCAATCGTATATTATTACTAAATTATTTACTGAGCCAGTTCAAAGAAAATAATAATATCTTTCAGCCTTATTGGTGGAATATTTTTAAATAATTAATAAATATGATACTACACAATTAATAATATACTCATAAGTCAAATTATAATTTATGAATCATTTATCAAAAATTTAAATTTAAATTATGAATAATACATTTTATCTCCTTATTAAATTGCGTTTAATAAAATCAATTTTATGTTGTTAGATTTAATATTAGCTATAGAGAATTGATCTATCACCAAACTTGAAGGCATTTGTTGGTTTTATAAGATATTAATATTTAATATTATAATTAATGTAACCGATTTATAAAGCAGTCAATAGTTTTAAAAATAATATTATGCTTACTTAAAGTTTTTGAGAAATTAACTCTGTTCAATACGTTAAAATTCTATAGTAATATTTTGAAATGTATTTTTATTAACTATTGTCCGCTTTTATCATATTAATAGCAATAATAAGGAAATTATGTTTTAAATTTGATCTTACGATTAAATACATCTGCCAAAAATAAATCAAACGTTGATCGAATAATGTTTAAAAAAGTAAAAACTAGTTATCGATACCGAAACGATTAATAACATTTCGAAATTAATTTTCGACTACTCGAATGCCAGGCATTTCATTCCAAAAACACGGTTGCGATCGGTGCTGTAAAGTGTATATACGACACCAGTCGCGCTACTCGCATATTATGAATAATAAATTCGTATTACAAGGAAGTCGTCCTATCTAACTGATTGAGCGACGTTTCCTAACCTAACGAAAAGAAAGCCTTTTCCACAAATCTCGGGTATCTGGTAGGTATGTGTTTACAGGATGTACCTACTGTAACGTATTACCGCAAAAAATAGCCGATTTACTAAAAACCTGAACACCATTCGAGTATTATACGTCGAATCACCAAATGAATACACCCCGTATAATGCTTGCGATTATAATACAAGTACAGGCGGTTACTCACCGCCGAATGGATGCTTGTTTTCCGCGTTACTGATGTCCATAACGACCACCGTATATTACGGCGGTTTGGTTGCATTAGGCGCGTGCGAACGGCGTAGTAGTACTACACGGAGTGCTGTGATTTATGCACGAAAACACAAGATCATCGAGTTACAAAACAGTATAGTCGCGGTGTCAGTAAATTACTTTTAAAGGGGAAATAAAACTACGTGTCCAAATCACTCGTGTTATAACGACGTGTTTGGTCCAACACACTTTTCTCGAAACACGCTGAAGTACATTTACCGTCAATATAATTAGTCTCCACGTGAACCTACCGACGACGTTATTCCGTTTTTATACGCTTCTTATTAACCGACTGTTAAGTACTACACCGTTTGACATTGATAAATTATTCCAATGGTTTTAAAATTTATTGATTTATTGTTATAATTGACGTAGTATTTATATTTTTAATTGTTTTTTGAAATTATCACACCTACACATACCGACTATTTCTTTTTATATCGATAGTCGGTTATTACCATTGCTGGGAAATCAGAAAAATACTTGTGAACCGGTTTGTTAATTTATTTCAAAATGCTATACCAGAAATCACCACCAAAGTTGAGAATCGAAGCATTTTTACCGCCCCAACAACGACACTCGAAAAAACACTCACACACACATTATTATAATTTCAACACATTCATCGCTCCGCTCGGAATATAAAATATAATTTTAAACTCCCGTTGAAACATTTTTTCGATCTATATTTATTATTTACGTGGTCAACAACGTAAAATTTTCACTAAACTTTGTATCGGAGCTGAGTTTATTGCGAAGTGAATACTTAGTTTGTATATTTGAGATTTAACATATTAAATATTACTGGTGATGTAACGTTTCGTCCGGGAAACGACTAGTCAATTATAAGATATCCAGAAAGAGTCGTGCGACCGCGTGAATAAAATTACAGTAGCCGAGGGTAAATATGTATAAGGATTAATTGTTACAGTGTGTGAACTCAAAGAGACTTCAAAGGAATGCCTCCTTAAATAGTACCAACCTTTTTCAGTTAAATTGTTCTATACATTTTTTTAATCAATTGAATATAATATAATAAAAAAATCAATATAGTAAGTGGCCATTTCATTTTTATTTGAACTAAATATTACTTATACAAGTAATGATCCTTTTGACTTCATCATAATCTCTTACAAATTAATTTATATTTTATAACTAACCTAATCTTAAAATATTTACACTAATTCTCTATTTATGTTTTTATAAAATAAAACATAGTTTTAGAGTTGAGATGCGTCAAAAAAATGCTTAAAATTATGTATTGTATAATTAATATGGTTTTTATATTACAGTAACTTTTATTTTTCCAAAATTATAAACGCGTTTTCCAAAATAAGAGCACAATCATACAATGAATAATCGGTTCAGATATTTGATTTATAAATAAATCTATGTTGTAAAATCAGTTAGGTTAAGTATATTCTATGGATTATTGACTGCACTGGACATACGACGTTTAGAGCAATTTATTTAAATGGTCGATTTTCATTAAGACTAAGTATAAAAATACATCATATATTCATATCTAATTCAAGGGATTTTTTTTTTTTTTTTAATAACACAAAGTACAAACTTTAAAGGTTACAATCATATAGGTTATATTCATTTGTTTTCATTTTGCCTGGATTTTAAAAATCCCGTTAAATTGCTTCAATGTTTCAGTATTTGATTTTTAATTCAGAAGTTTCACATTTCTAAATTTTCATTTTAAAATACCTGTGTAAGTTATACTACGATGTTTGTTCATCCAATAGAAATTTGATTAATAAATATATATAAGTTTTATTTTATACAATTAATGGTTATTAAATATTATCCACTTTTTATCAAACATAATTTAATTACATCTTAAATTACTTTTTTGATGATTGTTTCTTAAATAATTTCTGTATCCAAGAACAAATGAGAACATTATTTATAATATATTTTTAAAAATATACTTTTTCTATATATACATGGAGGAAGATGTATTGCAAGATGTCTAAGACTTATAGATTGTTGAATTTGATGTATTTACTATTGTTTTCCAATGCACGTATATACGAAGAAATATTTATTGGTTATTGCAGTTCACCACTTAATAAAGTTGTCATGTAAAATATATTATATAGTTTTAAATAGCTATATTGTTGAATAGTTACTATAATATTAACGAACTTTAATTAGTACAATTTTATTAATTTGAGTAATTTAAAATTTTTAAACCTCATCATCACAGTTTTAAAATTTAAAATTGTTTTGTTATTTGTTTATTTATTTATTATTTGTCATTTGTTTTAGGATAAAAATATTAAAATACTTCCTTTTTTTGTGAACTTATTTAGATTTTATTAATTCTGTTCAATCTAAGTGTGATAATATAGTGATAAACATAATTTATTTATTTAAAACAATCTTTGTTTAAGCAAAACATTTAGGTACATAATATTACTCATATAATTTATAATACCTAAATACAAAAATTATATTGTAATTGTAAATATTCATACATATGTATTATACAAGCATATAAAGCATTTAATGAAAAAATAGTCATATTCTTAACACTGATTTAATTTTTATTAATATTAATATTAATTATTATTATAATTTTTGACTTAGTTAACACTTCAAACAGTCAAATTTTGCAAGATATATTGAATTTTATTTGAACAATTTAAGTTTCCGGAAATATTTTTTAAGAAGTTTGTATGAACTTCGTAAATTAAAGTAAAAATTTAAGAATATAAAGTTTATTATTTTTCAAATGCAAACATTTTATTGTAATTAAAACATTTAATAATAATAATAAATTAATTTTAATTTTGTTTATAAGATTAAACACTCTGAAATATGTGATTTGATGTTTTTTAATATTCATAACGCATTAGGTATATTGGAAGTCAAGAATATGTTTGTCCTGTCCCTTTATAAAAACAATTACAATTTTGGATTCTAAGAGAAGGGTAAACAATTTATTTATTTTAAAGCGATATGTTTTTTTAAATATTATTATACATTATATTTTTCTGTGGTCAATATTTGTAGTTGAAGTTGTTTAAAAAAGCCCCATATAGTTCCATACCTTGTAATATCTATTTTAAAATTTTAAATAGCCAAGTAACTATGTTTCAACGAAAAAGTAATATTTTGATATCCTCAATGTAAATACCTACTCTTAGTTTTAATTGTCAGTATATTTTCAAGTACTGAGAGCTGGTAAAAAGTCTTTATGGTTTGCTTCACTCAAAATCGCTATTTTATAAATGCAATAAATTATAAATAAAAAAATGCATTATTTGCCATCTAAGTCCTTCAACAAGAGTATTACATAATCTTATGACTCATATTATATTTTAAGATTTTCCAAAAACAAATTCTACAGCAAATTTAAGTCTTGGTTTTAATTGCATATTGTCGTTTAAGTATTAATTAGTATACATTTATTTCTTTGTTATCCAAGAGTACAAATTTTACTTTAGCTTTTACCGTATTTCTTTGATATAAATTTGTTTTTAATATGGTTTATTAAATTCATTTCAATAATTAATTACAGTATTTTGTGAAGTTGTAAACTTAAATTCTGATAGTTTAAGAGTACAACTAAACTATTTTAATTTTATCGTGATGCGGATTAATATTTAAGTCAGTATGATTTATAAACATAATACAGTTTGCAAATTTAACCAATAGATTATTAATGAAATGTTTGTCGAATGAAGTTTTTTGCAGTTTCAAATTCAAACAGTAACAATGGGGTTTTCCGCTATAATCACACTCTACCTCAGCGAATAAAAAAATATCCATAATATACCATTGCGGGGCTTAAAAAAAAAGTCACCAATTACCAGGAATTCCTCCACTCAGGTATAGCTAGGTACATAAATATACATGTCTCATCGGTTTGTAATCAATACAAAATGAAAATCCTAAATTGTTATTAAACCAAAGCAACTTAGTATTAGTATACTTGAATATAATATGCAATATTATCTTTATTCGCTTACAAAATCCACTTTTAGTAACTTTTATATAATGTTATTTATGTATTATATATATATACAGGATATCTACTTAAAATATAATATCTCTTCATTGTTTTGTGTACTAACAAATTATGGTAAAGTCAAAAAGTTACAAAGCAATATACGTAATCCTTTATGCAGCGCCTGTACATACTACACACTAAACTTTGAAAGATTTTAAGTTCATCCTACAGTTTTGAGGTGAAATAACCAAATCGTATATTTAAGTAAGAACAGCCGACTAAATTACTTTATGAACAACATTATTTTAATTTTATTTACATCAATGTCAAACAGAGCGCATCATATTTCTTGAAACTCGACCGGACTTGAAATTTACTTACATAAATAATACATTTAGAAACTATTTGAAGACTACAATGTCAATTGCACAGTTCGAATTATCATCGTATATGTACTTTATATAGTAATAATAATCGTATGCAAAATCATATATTAACTTATTTAGATTTATCAAGATGTTTGTTTTTATTTGACTCGAAGTATCTAGTAACTGATATTAAATATTAGATTAATTTAAAATAAATAGGAATTAAATATAATATCTGATGTGTTATGTAACGAAAATTTACTAAAAGTATTTACAATTTTAAATTAAATTATACGTCATCAAATGAAATCAAGTATAAAATATAATCATGTAATATTTGTTGTTACATATATGTATATGATTTATAAGTTATAACTAAATCATTCGCTGTCGTCCAAGCTATGTAACCCGGCTATATTCCAAGTTTCTTAATACGTTTGAAATTGAAAAATAAAACGTTATAAGGAGTTTGTTACCATAAAATAAGCATAAATAACATTTCAAAATTAAAACTTTACTATGATGTTATGATATTATGATATTCGTTATAAAATTCAAATTTTAAACGTATAACGTTTTGAGATAAAATTTTTCTTCTCCGATATCTACATTGTGTACATTTATTACATTTCGAATTGGCTAGAGCTTAATTTAAGAAAATATGTACAAGCTGCAGTTAATCAACATTGATTGAACATTGCAGCGTATCTTAATTATAAGGAGTTAGCAAACCTTAATACAACTATTGAACTATCCTTAAACTTTAAACCACTACTGTTGAGAATAGTTATTCGTGTAAAAAACAAATATAATATAAGTTGGATGCTTAAATTATAATAAGTGATATGGATTATTTACCGCATAATTTTAACGGTTATTATCAAAAACACAGTATAATAATTAATGGTTAAGTAAATATTTGTGATTGCTTAATAGATTTAAACCATGAAGTACCAAATATATAAACCGTTTTGGTGTAGTAGTGTATATAATTTTGAAAATATAAACATTTGATGGAAGACTGTAGGATGGCGCCATAAAATTTTTCAAATTGTAGAAATATTGTTAATCAAAAATATTCGAATTATAATAATATGAGGTTTAATATTTTTTAGTATTACATCTATCTGAGTTAAAATTAAAATTCACAATAGTTTAAAAGAATCCGACATAGTCTACGTTTACTCTATTTACATTGCATTTTCAGACGACGGACTCATGTACAAAGAATAGGTACTGTACTTCAAAATCAAACTTCTAAACAATTACAATTAAAAAAAAAAAAAATCTGATTTAGTTAAATAGCGTAATAAATGTTTCTTTTTACAGAGTCAAATTGAAAAAATAACGTGTTTTAAATTCTAAATAAATCCTGCCGGCATAATCCATGACGTAGCTGCATGCAGGAACACATTCGAACGGTTGACGTCCGTGAGAACGGAGGTATGAATAATATTATACTACCATTATTATTCATTATAGTATCTGTGACAAACCAATGGAGCTGTCAAAATAAAAACGATCGGGACGAATAATGCATAGGCCAAAAAAAAAAAAACTATAGTTTAATTCTAAGTAATATAGTATTTACTATATTATTACGTTACCCACGACGACGTATCTATCAATAATAATAATTCATCGTATAAATATCGTAACACCGTATAATATACCTATCGTGTTTATATATTTTTGTATATTGAAATGCGATCTTTAATGCATACGCGAGTGCATTGTTTTTTCCGCTTATTTTTTTTTATTTAGGGCAGTACCAAAATGCATTTTATAGTGTGACACTGAATGATTTTCTTAGCAGTGAACATACATTTTTACTTTTTTAATGTTATAATGGCTTGTATTTTAAATTTATACATTTATATGTCTAAAGTGAAATATATATATTTGCGAAAATAACGATACATCGATTGTATATAATGTACAATAATAATAATAATAATTATTATTATATAGGTTTTATTATTAATAGGTATTTCGAGTTAGCACTCGCAGAGAAGTAATAAAAACGACCAGTATAGTACTAGTGCACAACCTACACATTATTTCTTACCCAACCGATCATTGATATAATATCGTATCATTTATTTAAAATTTAAACACACATTGATAAAAAAACTATTACTTTAAAATTTAAAAAAATATATATATGCGTCAACATTTTCTTAAATATTTGAATTTTATTTTAAAAAAAACCTCAGAATTAATATTCTTATATACGAGTATAGTTAATAAATTTCAAAAATGAAATGTGTATAATAAATCGAATAATTAAAAATTCATATTACTCACTATCACTGTATTAATATGTTGAAAATTAATCTTATAGAGTTACCATTACCAATACTGTTTTTTTTTAGGGATAGAAACAAAATACTCTTGCAACATAATATTTTCTACGCTGTCGCTTATTTTGAGTATCAATTAATTTACATTCATATAAGAAACATATAAATGTCGTTCAATCTCACGACGTAAACTCTACTTTAAAATATTCGGAAATTCAATACCTCGATGTTAATTTTTTTGGAAATTCCATCTATGTAACAATTGATTTTTCGTTAAAAACATCGATTTGTACAAATACTGTGCTTATGGTATTTCATAACCTATTCTGATATTTATCTCAACGATTTATGTACCTACGTATAAGATGATGTTACCTTCGAAATCATTTGCAGTCATATCAAAATATAGGTAAATTTTTTTATTAAATTTAATTAGTCGAATTGATCGCAAAACAACGGGTCGCAAAAGCTTAACTGTGGTGATTTCAAAACATTTGTAGTTAATAAATGAACTGATAGATTATAATTAAAATGAAATAACAATCGGCAATTTATATTATTTAAAATACCTACTATACCTATGTATTTATATAGTATATACGTTAAATTTGTCATGGTCAAATTAAGGGCATCTGAAATATAATATCTGAAAAACAGTACGAATATTAAAATAATAAAAGCATATTTATGAAAAATAAAAATACTCAACATTACTATATTACAGTAGAAAGTTTGGACAGCACAGTTCGACTCTGAGTATATGCTATGTACAACCGTCTCCACTTCCCATTTGAAATTTTTTATTGTTAACTGAGCACAAAACTTTTGACACATAATATAGGTACGAAAGTACACAATATTATTTTTAAAGTTTACTGAACAACTATTCTTGGCGAGTAAACACAATTATACTTGTAATTAATAAATGAAAAAAATATAAATAATAAATCGTAAAGACCAAAATGTATCAAATGTGCTATAAAAAAAATAGTTCTTCAATTTAGTAGTTTAAAGAAAAAAATTGCTTTTATGTAATAAATAAAATTGTAAATCTATAAAATTGAATTTAAATTTCATGATGCTCATCAAATTGAATTGAAAATTTAATCAGACTTATAGTATAATTGATATTTTATTATATTTTAAAAATATAATTTTGGTAAATACTGAAATATTATAGTAACAATAACATAGCATTATTGCATTAAGTTAACCATGAACATCCATTTTAACGATTTTTTTTAAATAGATAGGTTCTCGACTGACACGGTAAAAATTTAATAACAATAAGCCAACAACATATTAAAAACTAACATGATAAATAATTTAATAAAATACAATAGATTTTAAAACTTAACTGCTTGAGTAATATCTAATTATTTTTAATAAATAATTTAAGTATGTATTAATTTTACTCACCTAGATATAACTGTGTAAGATATCTATCACTGAGAAATGAAAAAAAACATGTCAAGGTTTGAAATCGATTTTAAATATCAATAATAAAAATTTTCAAATAGAAAAATGATAATAAAATCGACTTAAATTAATATTCAAAATTTATATTGACATATGAAACGTATACAAAATATATAAAAAATTTAAAATTCTTCATTCAAATTGTTTTATTTTAAATGATAAAATAAAAATAATATTTATATCTTTATTGTAATCAGAAACAAACTAATACAATGATACTCATACTAATAAGCCAAACTAAAAGCAAAATCGAAAAATTGGATTTTGATTTCAAGTCATCAGAAAAAATACCTACATTTTGAAATTATTTTTAAATTAAAAAAAAACTTAGTGTCAAGAGGGTGGACATACATCCATTTATATTTTAGAGCATGATGTTGAGGTAAAAACCAACATGTACTCATGGTTTAATGTTTAAAATTGTATAAACAAAATATAAATCAGCCCAAATCGTAATAAATTATTAGTGATATTATATTTTATAGGTACTTTATTATTACTTTTAATCATGATGATCACACGGCGCTATAAATAGGCTATTAAACGACATTACTGTCGTAAAAGATTTTTATAACAAAAAATAATTAAAACCTGTGCAGTATCATCTAATCATCGATTTTCAATACTTTGCTAAATTCGATCATTAAACAACGGTTTTAATAAATCTGTATTACTAATAATAATATTTGAAAATATGTCATATATTTTAGCTGTGCCGCAGTAGATATGACTTACGCAACGCGACTACGGTTATACATTTTTGGATTATCTACTGCATTCTAGCGGACCATTGACACTTAACCTCAGCCCGTTATTTACAGACCCGCGTGATATAGTAAAATTATTCTTTGCAAGTAAAAAAAAAATATGTTAATACAAATAAACGAAAATAATTATTTGTAATAATTAACATTATAACGTTATTTTTATTTTATTATTATAATTTTTGTTTTTTTTTTTTTTTAATGTTAATTAAAACATATTTTTCATAGCGCGTACTTAACTACGCTCTTTTACTAGCTAATTTCTTTCTCACCTATAAATTATCTTAACAGTTATCCAATATTTCACCTTTTCAAACACAGGCATAGGACATTACCTAAACAAAATCCCTAAGAGTATCAAAGCGGATACAATAATGAAAAAACACTATAGCAAATAACAATATTTTATAGTATTTAAATTCCTACTCAAATAACTTACATTTGATTTCGTGCCTTTTTCGTTGTTGTTTGTCACGTAATCTTTTCTTTAAAATCTTTGAGGAGAGTAAAATACTTTTAAGTAATACCGACTATATACTAATCAAAATGATATGGATAAACAATATTCAGTTGTCGAAATAAATGCAAAGATAATAATTTTGAACCATTAACGGTATAAAATTGAAATATTTGTATTGCAGTTTACGATATTAACATAAAAATGTAACTTGATTTTATTGGTAAGTCACATATCCGATGAATGTATCATATTATTTTATTACATTTAAATTTAATTTTAGATTTTGCGAGGAATGATCAATGTAATTATTTAACAATAATTATGTGTGATTTTTTTTTTTTTTGTATATAACTTAAAAACCATTGAAATTTTCATAAATTATTAATTATATTAGCATTTTCTATACGCAATAAAATTGTATCTGTAATAATAATTTAGTATTAATAATAGGTATAATCATTACAATTATTTTGCTTACTGTGTTGTTAATAGTAAAATAAATTACAATGATATGAATTTATATCATAAAATATATTTAGACTTATACCTACCATTCTCCCTCAGAATTGTTTTTCGTATGACCGTATACGATTATTTATTATTGAATTGAAATCTAAAACATAATATACTACAGACTACGGTGACTTAATGACAAAGATCACTTGACAATATACTCTAATGTACAGCAGAATGGTTACCTACTTCATCCTTTTATTTTGTGTTTTTATTGGAGTAAAAATTATGATTTTGGGACATAAAATATTAAAACATAATTTCAAAATTAAACATAAATAATTACTAGATCAATAAATTAAATTTTAAGATTGTATAGTAAGAATAAATATTATGTAATAAAGAGATTAACATGATATTTCAATGGATTTTTTTTTTAAAGCACTTAAATTTCAGTATTATTGTGTTGTATTTTTTAAACGTTTTAATGTTTTTAAAATGTATAACACCACGACTTCGAGAGAAAGATAGAGAAGATAAAAGGTTCAGTTGGCAGAAAATGTATTTTTATAACCACTTCTATTGATACGGGATCAGTATGTAACGTTCTCATTTCTTATACAAAGAGACTCGTTATATTATGAACGTATATATTTTGTAATTAAAACTATTACTATAGACCAAAATTTGAAGTATAATTTATTACATTACTAATATTTAAATAGTGAAAAAGTTGGTGTCAAATCGTTAGAATTCTCAAAAGCTAATATTATAGTTCGGTATTACAGAACTGAATAGAAACGGGAACCACCACAACTTGTCTTCATAAAAAATATGTTTTTATGATAATCAATTTGGCCAGTGGGGTGAGATTTCGAGAATCGATTTGGTACCATGCCATAGTTGATTCATTAAAATTATATTTTATGATTCATCCGTATGGTGCCTAAATATAAAAAAACAAGATCAATAATAATTAATAATTAGACTACAGTGGTATTTTTTCTTCGGTCATAAATTTACAACGATTCTAATATAATTAGTACAGTTTCAGAATCCAGATATAAATTCTATACGAGAACGTTGTCATTTAAAATTCGTAAAATTCATTCTAGCAATTTTAGTAATTCACCAGATTTTATAAGTTTAGTAGAAAAACGTACTAAAATAAAAAAAAAATAAACAATTGTACCTGTACAAAAACCGTAATAATGTTGATTGATTTCAACATATAATATTATTAATATAATATATTATTTAATTTATATAAATTTAACCGAAGTACGTATGTTGTTTATTACGAAAACATAGTCACAGATATTAATTTAACTGGTTCGTGGGAGGGGAACGACTTTAATGAATGTACAATATAATATAGCCAGCATAGCAGTGAACCGACCCGATGACGTCGTGCAACTGTTTTCGATCTCATCGGATAATTAAAATGAAACCTACAAACGGCGTTATTATAATACATATATGTGCATGACGTATGTACACATAATGCATCCATACATCTTTGTTCGTCCGTGTTCAATAATTATTTTTACCAACTTAAATTTGGGCGGTTGTATGTTTTTGTTAGCTGTTCTATTCGATATAATATTCTGTATACTATGATGTGTACATGTTTTGTTTCCAGTTCCTACGACTCCTATTTATTGCTGTTTAGCTTTATTTTGAATATTTTGAATATTATAGTAATAATAAACAATAGTAGTAAGTACAGTAGTTTTCGCTTATTAGACTCGCTTTGAGACCAGTCAATTGATTGAATGAAAAAAATACACATCTTTTTTTTTTTTAATTAATTAAATATATTAAGATTTCAGCTTAGAAATACATCTTATGTACAAAGATATTATGTATGTAATGTGCATGTATAATAATATTTAATAAATATAATCTGTTGATAGGATTATTATATAATACAATGTGTAGGTAATTAGTAGAAAAAAACATGATTTAAATTTAATATTGTAATAACCTTGGTATCTAATTAATTTTTGTTAGAAGTCTTTCCAGGGTTGATCGGATTTTCCTTTCTACACGTTCATTCTATTTTTTTTATTCGTTTAATTTTCAAATGACCCCATTCACCGGTGTAGGGAGTTTAATAGACAATATTTTTTCCATGTGTTAGTATACACGCAAATCGGGACCAGCTGTTTTGATTGTAACAGTCGAGCGAGTCAATTAATCGTGATTCCAATAACTATTTCCGGCAACCACTGTATTTTATATTTATACATTGTAGAAAGCAAACTATAAATAACTAATGATTACCTATTAATAAAATCATATTTCAACAATTTAGTTTGGAAAAATTGTTGACGGTATCAACCATAATGGTCTAAGCTGTATATTATTGATTGAAAAAATACTCACATAGGAGGTTTATATAATAATATAAATATTAAAAAAATATAAAAATAAATAAACAGTATCGTATAAAAGTACTGAAATGTCTTATGACTGTATTCTTTATTCCAAACATTAAATAGAGTACCTATCGTTCAAATTCAAAGTTAATAAATGTAAAATCTTAATTTTTAATCAACAAATTTACTATACGTTTATAATATTTATGTTATTTTTAATTTCACTTAATATTAATAATTAATGGATATTCCATAGTAGGTTCTTAGTAATCAATTAAAAAAATGTTTTACTTTTTTAAGACGGCAAAACGCGTATGGCCCGTATGGGTATGTTGTACTGTTAAAAAAATGTAGCTACGTTTATATTATAATATTATGTTATTTTGTATAAGCAATTTATCCAGCTATGGCAATTTTAAATGTTAAATGTTTTATATTTTATAACTCGCCATTAAATTGAATTTTCACTATGAAAACACTATGAAGTGCTTTAGAGTTTAAAAAATGCTCTTACTTCTTACTTTTATAATACTTGTAGGTTAATTCACTCTAAAAAAAGAATTCTAACAAAATAAAATTGGATCACAAAATAAACATTGCTAAACACAAAACTGCTATATATTATACTGTACGAGTGAAAAGAAAGTAATGCACATACATAATATTAATCTTTTTATTTTATTTCATTGCATCTACCATGAATAATAATAATTATTCATGCAAATGAATGTTATTTATTGTGAGATACATTTCCACGACTGATAATAAATTGCATATACATTTGCCTTGAACGACGGACCGGTTGGAAAAGATATGAGTAAAAAAAAAATGCAATTATCTCCATGTTAAATAAAAAACGTATTCAACGTACAGCCGATGAAATATAAAAAGAGGGAAAGTAGGTAACCACTCTGCTGTACAGTAGAATTAGAGTGTACATTGTCATTGAGTAAATTATTTTATTTTTCATTAAAATATCCAATTTTGTCTATCCCCCCTTTATAATAATAAGTAAAAAAATTGTGAAGACGAAAGCTGCATTTGAACATCCAGTTATCAGTCAACACTTGTGTGCATCGCTACCTGAAAGAGCAACCGCCTACGGCGAATCGGGTACTTAAGTCGGCTTGTCTGATCCATTTGTGTGTGTAAATAAGTGTTGATTCAAAAGCTCTGTCTAAGTTTCTGACTATTGGTCATCACCATTCGTCGGTGTAGATAAGTCCAGCTGATTTTGCATCCACCTGTGGTTAATTGATGGATTTGTCGCTCGCCCGGCGTACATAATTTATTATGACGTGCAAGTAATAGACACCTATTATTATAGGTAAGCCCAGTCGCGCAAGTACTTCATGTTAATGCTATAGTAAGAGGGTCTGAGGTTTTCTTATAACTACTTTAAGTTATATACGTAAAAATATGTATGTTTATAACCTCAATAATAAACTATTGACTGTCTGCAATATATACGATACATATAGACATAAATCATTCAAAAAGAATCATTTAATATTAATCGTTGGCTCAAAAATATAATATTACATTAAAATCATTTATTTTTAGCCTTTGCTCTTTAAACTTTCAATACATTTAATTCTATATACCCGACTAATTACAATAATTATATTATTCCGACATGCTTCTGATATAAATCACGTTTACAGACTTACGCCATTGTTTTTTATTTATAGGTAAATATGTATATTGTTTTATATATAAGAAAAATGTAGGATGGTTTTAGATATTTTTTATTTGTTACTATCTACATTTTATACCATAGTTACGTGTAATGTGTGCCTACAGCGTATGCCGCATACAATATAATACAACAATAAAATACGTAATGATAAACTATATTATCTATGCGTTATATGACGTCAGTTTGGTTTGACATGCATACTAACTGATAAAATTATTAAATGTATATTACTTAATATGGTCTATATGCATTCCAAATTGCACCAGCATATGTATTCAGTAAATAAAAAAACATTCATAATAAATAATAATAAGTCTGTGTAATTTTATTTTTTAACAATTTTGTTATTTTTTATTAAACGTTGGTAAACTTTAAAGTTGATTATTAAATTCTTAACCCTATCGATTACTCTAGTAAAAGTAATTTTGTATAGTATACAATATAATAAAATTAATAATTAATATGTTAAAAAATTATATGTTTTAATTTAATTACTTAAGTTAAAATAAGATTAGAGAAATTAGTCTCTAAGAAAAAATTTTATATTGACCCCAATTGGCCACCATTAATTGTCATTTTATTATTTATTAGATGAATAATGTATAAAATGGTATTTTTTAAAACAGTTTAAAAAATGGTTAGTCTAAGTTAGAATTTAAAATTGATCAATTTATATCTTTAATTATCCTATCCAAAAATGAGCTTCAACTACTGATGCATATTATGTTTGTTATAAAGTCAAAAAAAATCTTCATAAAATGTATCACTAAGAAAATTATAAGCCTGAGACCAATTTTCCTATGTAACTACCAATTATTGACGTTTACCAACTCTAAATTAAATTAATTAATTAATTAATTTTTGTGTGTTGTTTATATTATGATTTTTTTTTAAATATAAATAAAAAATAAATATTTCTTGGTTTAGTAATTTAGTTGACACAAACATATAATGTGCTAAGACACTACTGCTAGTATGCCATAAGAAGAAATATGTATTGGTTACATTTTTAACAAACTAAGTGTTATTTTATAAAACATTGAAATTTTCACAGTCACCGTGTTCACAACCCCGCGAAAAAATAACAAACTAATTATCTTCTTTTTAACTTGAATCAAGTTCAAAATTTTCTTCATATTACAACATACAAACTTTTAAAGTTAAATGCCTTTTTAGTATACTTTATATAGTTTGATAACAGCATTAACTTATAAATTAACGTTCTTAACTTTGACTTAACTTATCTAGCTCAAGTTAATTGTTCATTAAATTGCCACCTTTGCGATGTAATGTCTCGTATTTATCTATCCTCTACCACTGTACCAATAGTATAAATTATTAACTGTAATTACATGGGCGCCCATTAGGAAGGAAGATAGGGCACTTTCCCTCTCCTGGAAAAATAATATTGGTTTATAATTTAATAAATAATACCACGATATCATTACTTATTACCTAATGACTTAGACATCCTAAAATAAATTATTTAACTATATTAGAATGACGTTAATAAAACGAAAAATGTACATTTATAATTTGCTGATACCGAATATTACATTAATTTGATTATATTTCATTTTATTTTTGTCTGTACTTATTAAAATGTATTTTTAACTATAATTAATATACAAATACACTATAAATATTAATTATATAAATAATAGCATATAATTATCGTATACCAACTTATTTATATTTATATATTGAAATAACATTACGCCTATATTTAATTGAAATTCAAAATTTTTTTATCCCCCCCCCCATTTAAACGTTACCACTAGTATATACCGCTTATATTTTGATATTGCTCTTTATCCTCTCATTATTTTGGTAGAGAATCGAAAACTACCATCTGAGAAGAGAAACAAATCTAATTTTTATCTAATGAATCCTCTAATATAATAATAATATTATCAATTTAAAAATATGTTAGTACCTAGTTTATGTTACTTTAACACTACCGTATTACAAGAGCTAGCATACGTGTAGTATCAAAAGGTCATTCTAGACTGCGCGTCACTAGTGGGTTATTACTTACAAGTAGAGGTCGGACACTTATGATTTTACGTATTTATTTCTAGTGTATGCAGTTAAGTGGGTGTAAGATATATTTATGATTCATGAAATACAGAATTCATAGAAACAATTTTATTTTGCATAAAATAATTGGGTTTAGAGAATATTCAATACGTTAAAAAATATTTAAGAATAAAAAACAATATTTTTATTTTTGTAAATATTTTTCCGTAGAAAATAATTAATAATTATATTACTTATTATTTTTAAATACCATAACAATTAGTTTGTATTATTAAAATAATATAAATTTAAACTGTTATTGTAAAACAAAATTAATTAAATAAATTTAAACTAAATATTTTTTATAATTTTTTTCTTACAACATATCAAGAGATATTGCCTATTTTTAATGACATAAAAACATTATATTTAAAGAATTCTAGAATAATATAAAACCAACCTCTACTTATATAATATATGTAAGTATTACCGACAGAATATAAACGAAAAGAAAAACAACATTTTTTTTATTTTACCGTACTGTATGATTTTTTTTATCAAACACTTATTCAACACACTATTTCAAAATCGATTAACCTCTACATTTTTTTTTTTACATAATTTCTTATTGAAATAAAACAAAATTATGCAGTAGTTAACAATAAAAAAAAAAATTAAAAATTAAAACGATCAAAAGTATTAAAAATGTTTTATTTCGTTTAAAAATTATGTAAAAATATTTTCATAAACATTAATAGATTTTTAAGTATCCGATGAAATAATCTCCCTATATTTAAAATGGCCTTTCAGATAAAATAAATATTTATTGTACTGCCCATACTCAATTAGTACCGTAATAGCCACTCTGTTCACAATAAAATATTCTTTTCATCAATTAGTTACATTACAATTTGTACCGCTCTTTTGTATGCGACGGTAATGATAATTGTCGGCTCATCCATTATAATATAATAATATACATATTATACATGAGAAAAAAATTAAATATTTTAACATTTATCATCGATACCGATAAATTGCACACATTTGAAAAATTATTCGACAAAAAATGTTATTATCAGTGCTTAAATACTTTACCACGTTAAATTTATGATAAAATATTATATGTTATTAAAATATGTAATGATAAAATGTATATGAAATTATTAATATTGGTTTATAAACATAAAGGGAACGGGCCCTCTCATTACCTCTGATTACCTACCACGTTGGTTATCCATTACATAACCAATAAAATGTATCATTAAATATTAAAACACATGATTAATAAAATATATTAATAATATACTTAATCTAATAATATTGTGAATAATTATTGTGATGATGTGATTGAGCGTGATTTAATACCTTACCAGTTTTCGTTGTTCCACATGACATTATAATCTATTACAACATGTTTGGTGTTTAAATTATTTTACTTATAGTTTATATACACATTTATTATGTGACGTTTTATCATTACTTACTTTTTATAAAAGAGTTTCGAAGATACTCGAATTTTCATCAAAAAAATTCCAGGTATACACAATACGTTTTTTTTTTACGCCATAATAATTATGATCATATAAAAAAGTATACATATATTACAATGTAACATGCTCTAAGGCGTCTTCACAGTTGTTATAGTCATTGTGGTATTTAAAACAAAAAAAATTTTTAAATATATTAATCCCATCTAATTATTGTAATACGAATAACCTTATTAAAATAAATGAACGAATATATACGTATACATATCGCATACGTCTTGAACAAGACATAACTATCGAATTTTTCGATTACACATCGTTCGAACTATATACCCGACAAACCGTGCATAGATTCCGCGATGATATTATAGCTATATGTGTCATAAAATGTATTGATATTTTCTTTATTTATTTATCGTATGGCTATTGATTGATATTAATGACGGGTCATACCTAACTATATAATATGTGATATGCGAAGGCTTAGCGTTTGATATCGTGTACCTATACGTATAGTACATATCATAATATTATCATGTCACATTCGCTCAATATAATATACTGTATCGTGTAAATTGTAAAGGATACTGTCAAATGCACTCGTGTCTCGCTATAGCTTAAACGGACATTCGCGTTTATTATTATAACGACCGGTCGTTCCTTATTGAATCGGATTACACGTGTCCGTTCAATACTTTCGATCTTCGATCATATCGTATCACTGCCAATGATGTAGTAAAACCGTTATGATTGTATTTAACACGTCATGTTTACCGATATAATTTGTTATAGGTATTATATACCTATGCCGTTTGTATAACAATCAATGATGAGTACTTATTTATACGTTCAAAGTCAATATCATAATAGCTCTCGCCGGTATGCTATTCGTATATATATGTATATATTATTATATACATAACGTTAAGGTCACTTGAATTTAATGCAAATAATATTATTCAGATATATCTATTCATTCTATTCGGACGGTCATACAAACTCGTTTTTCTTTCGTTTTTTGTTGTTTTTGACAAAAAGTAAACTCCACGACTTTGCGAACCAATCAATGGTTAATTGTCCAATGTTCGTAACCCACAAAAACAAGAGGCACTTAAAACATGATATAACCGTTTCTAATTCAATTATATAATAAGTAATTTTTATATATTTTGTGAGAATTTATGAAACAATAATCTTAAGAATTGGCTTCCAAATTATTATTTACGTGATCAAAATGATTTTTATTTATGACCTAGTCGAAGGTTACGCTGTCCGACAACATAATTATTACAATATTATAACAGCTTTTTTAATTTTAGTGTTTTTTATTAGGACAACTACAACATTTAACATGATAATATTATATAATTTTACTATTAAAAATATATCAGCTATATTGTTTATTGTTTAAATGGAACATTTTGATTTGTTTTGAGCTGGTTTAAAAATACGATACAAACCTGCAAACTTTTCGTTTGATGGCAATGATAACAATACAACTTTGATAAAAATTTACGATACTTGTCACTATTTATCGACAACTTAAACCTTCTTAAGAATAAAGATTTTTTTTAAATAAAGACCAAATATAAAACAATATAGAAAAAATCGACTTTTGGGTACGTTATACTTAATTAAAACATAAGACAATTATATGCAATTTAATATTCTATTGAAACCTCATGTTGGACCTTAGTGATAAATATAACTCTTAACCATCAATATGATAATTATAATTTAAAAAAATTTTATTTCATAATTATGTAATTCAAAACGACTGAAACTCCACCAATAATATAATATTATATGACAAACCATTATCTAATAATGTTTAACTGTTCGCAAAACTGTTGAGAACAGTTTTTCATTTTAAAGTAAGTTATATCAATCGTACACAAATAAAGTGATGAACGTATAGGTCGTAAAATGCATGAATCTATAATAAATCTTTAGTTGATGTGGACGAATGTGCAAATGAGATAATTAAAAGAAAACAATCAAAGCATACACTATAAACTTTTAAATTTTATACTCAGATATCAAGAAAAAAATATTTATATAGATTCCGCTTGTTCAGGTAGTTTTAAAACAACCAATTGAATACCTAACCAAATAGGCGAAAAAATAATTTTCCCAAAAATAAATTATAGTTTGATTTTCATTATATGGCTACATTAGAAATTATTCTATACCCGTAAAAAGATATTGTTTTATTGAGTTGTTCTTTCTTAAACATTGACTTATTTTCGCTAATTTATGTTAGTCTAACGTAAATAACGTCGCGCGCGTGAAACGACTAATATTTATTAGTCTACATTATAATATTATTAATAAATGTATACAATCTGTTTTATAGGTATGCAAAATGTATTTATGATATATTTATTTTTATGTAGAGTTTATATTTTCAAATATATCAGTTACACCAGCGGTTCCCAACCCATGGACCATGGACCATATAATATTAACATCAATAACGTATTTATTTAAAATTATATAATTGTATATTTTTATTATATACATAATAATATTATAAATATTATATTATATACACGTATATAGGTGTGCTATTAGTCATTAGTGGGCCTCAGAGAGTTTTTTAGAAAATTAGTGGTCCTCATAACTAAAAAAGTTGAGAACAGCGGATTTACACGATTAAATCAAACATAAATGTTTTTTTTTTTTTTTAATGAAGTTAAGAAAGAAGTATAGATAATATAAGATTGAATCGATTCTATTTTGTTAGCAAGTACTCCCAGATAATAATAATAATAATAATAATAATAACACAATTATAATTCTTACTATTTATTACCTTACACGTAACATAATATGAAAAATATAATAATATCATATAGTATATTTTGAATTAGAATCCGCGATGTATATAAATAGCGTGGAGGCATTTTATCCTCTTAGACGTTTCAATCGTCTATAGACTTACATACAACATGCGCAACTTGATTTACATAATATCTATTAAATTTTACTGATATATGTGAGTAAAGCGTGGTATAGCGTAAGAACTCTCGAGTAGTTGAAAGTGAGACTTATAAAATAGTATTATAAACTCATATACCTATATGCAAAACAAAACGCAACTGTATAATACAAAGAAATTTAGCAGAGATATAATATGGAAGGTTTGAAACCTCATTCACTATAATAAATATACGTAAATGTAATGAATATATTATCTATGATTTTCCCATATCTCCGATAATTGAGTTTACGTAGATATTTTTATATTAATTCCACTCAGTCCCTAACGCCCCCAAAATAAGAATTGGTAAATAATTTTGGAACTGAATTCTCACTAGTTTTGGTTTTCGTCATGAAAATGTGCACAAATTAAGTACTAACATATGAAATAAAAAACTATGAAAACACAATTTGATAAGGGCTGAGAATACGTACGTTTCGCAAATTCTAAATAAAATGATCAAGATTTCGGAGCGTTCGATGTAAAGGTTATGAGTTTATGACCGATGGGATGAATTAGGTACGTGAAAAATACACTGATTATTATAACAAAATATGATATCTCGGAGCTGTTACAACTTACAAATCGTGATTGAATAAAAACAAAATTTAATGTTTATATTATATTAAGCCTCGAAAATAATCGTAAACCATTTACAAACGTAGAATTCAATTATTAATTTAATAAAAATAACATTTTCAATGCGAAGATTACGCAGGAACATTAAAACGAAAATTACGTTTTAATCCACTTATAATTTGAAAAACTAAAATCCCATTAATATTTAAAATCCCTATTTCAGGCATTAACAATTATTATTCTAAATAATTTTTGGCCTGTTTTTTTTTAATACATTGAACCTACCTACGTCCTTTTTTATCGAAATAATGTCAAAATACGAATTATATTGCTATTGGACATAATATCATATCGCACACCGAATAAAAAACAAAAATTTGTCAATTATAATTTTACAGGTTTACCTAATTCCGAAAAATTACTATGTGAACGTTTTATTTTTCTTGTCATTATTATAATTGTAACTATAGTCCATGACCATATTTTACATTTTGATTTTCAGGACCTATAAATTGTATATATAAGTGTTTTGAGCGGAGCGATTAATACATTGATCTTACATAACGATGTATGTTTTATGCGTGTGTACACAATATATTATAAAAGAAAAAAATGCTTCGATCTTCAATTTTGAGAGTGGTTTTTGATAACGAATTGAATCTGGTTGGTACTTCAAAGTGGTTAACATTGAAAATTTGCAGTATTTTTCAAAGTAGTTGGTTATTTATATGCGTAAAATCAATTTTCGACAAAATCGATTTTATTTATTTTTTGTGTACCGTAAAAAACTAATAATTGTTTAAGAACTTGAAATATTAACCAAATGTTTATTTATGAATTTCTTACACGTGGTATGATTTATAAATATTTTGACTCTTTTTGGAATATTTGTAGATATTTTCATAAATCATTTTTTTTAAAAATTTTTCTATACAAATGATTAAAATATCATTGCAAGTCCACCAAAAAGTTTGAAAATTTAATACAAGGTATATAAACAATTGCTCATACATACAAATTACAAAATATCGCTTATACATAATCAGAATATTTTTTATAAGTGTTCGAATTTTTTACTGAATCCCTCGAAATCAAGACATTTTGCAAATTATTTTGTTGTTAAAAATTTATAAAATATTCAATTAAATAAAATTACACAAGGTTCCTCATAAATAGTTCTAAAAAAAATATATAATCTGTATTTTAGTTATTTTGTTATAATATAAGAATATTATAATGTAGGACGTAGGTACTTGAAACTTTTAACATATATTATTATATTTTATAACACAGACAATGATATTTTTAAATGCAATGTTTTTATAAAAATTATTCAACCCACTGTAATAATAATATTAAAATAAATTACTTAAACGGCAATATAAATGTTTATATCATAAAATATACTTAGGCTGACAAAGCAAAGTGTTTTCTCAGAATCGTTTTTCGTATGCAGTTATTTACCATTGAATTAATATTTAACAGTATTATAGTGACATGCTCAATGACAAGGTACAATCGACACTTACTCTAATATAGCAGAGTGGTTACATAATGTTCCCCTTTTTTAATTCAAGTAGCCGGTATTTTGATGTAATAATTATATACCTTTTAGCTATAATAAGTGTATTTTGCATATTTTGTGGCTTTTTAGTGTACCTATTAAATTCACAGACTACAAACTATAGATAATATTATAATATACATCTCTAACTAAAAAATAAAAAGTCAATAATTAAATACTAAACTTTTGTAACGCGTTGCGGTCAGTTATAATAGATTAATCGGTGTTACACTCTATAATGTATGTAAATAATACTTGGAATTAAAGTTTGAGGGTATATTTTTTGTAATTTACTAACCAGTATCAAAAATATGTATACCGAGATATGTGCCTATGATACCCATGTAATTACCTCGAAACTATATCGGTAATATTCATATGAATGTTCGACAACTATTCTAAATGACGTTATTTATTTCGAACGTTCTACAAAGTTCTGTAGTGCCTTGGTACCTACGTACAAGACGTTTTGACATTGGAAAAGGTCGATTTTTATGTTGTTTTTTTTTTTTTATATCATTATAGCCGCGCGCTTGATCATAATGAGTTAGGCCTCTAGACTGATCCTTAAATTCGGCCCCACTGCGTTATAACGCTAATCGGCGAGCGTTTCTTCGAGAACCGCCTGTATCGTTCTAGAAAAATATTATTACACAACCGCATTATTCTCCGTGACCTCTCCGCGTTACATTATAATAAATATACAGCATACAGAGCGGTTCAAAATGAAAGCCATAGAGGACAAATATAGTTCAGTTACGTTATTGTCTTGTAACTGGTTTTTACATACATCAAGCATTACGTTCTGTATACGAATCGCGTACCGGAGCTGATCGATATAAACGTGTGTACACCGCAGCCCTAATATTTACAATATATATGTAGTAATATATAACGTCTTGTAAACATATAGGTGCCCACCTACTAAGTTTATTAAATATTACATTTTTAAATTTAATTACAGCATATTAAATTATATGTAATACTTAATGGTATTATAGTATATAATGTGAGGTTAGAGCAGATTGATAAAAAAAAATTAATTTTAAACTTATTCCTACATATATATCCGTTGTGTGCGCAGGAAAGTGTTGACCATGTTTTCATTTATTGCAATATATAGATCAATATTCATTAGACAGCCGTGCAGTGATTGTTAAACCATGGATAGCCCGTGTATGTATGCATGTATCTAATATACAGAGCGATTCTTTTTAAGGTTAAACACTCATTTCTCGAATATTTTTAGCGTGTTTTAAAATATATATATTTATGTTATTATTAAGCTTTTTTAATGATGATTTAAAGTTAAACCAAACAAAATTATACCTTTTAGAAATTTATATCGTTGTCATTTTTATATTTTCGCCATTTTAAAATAATAAACTATATTTTTAATTTTTAATTCCTAAACAGAATATTTTCCTGTAAATTTCATTATAAAAGAATTAAATTATTTTAAGTTATTTATTAGTTATAAGTAATAAGTAGTTATTTAATTTTTAAATGCACACATTAGTGCATCAACATGTTTGCGATGTGCTCTTGTACACTCTACTTTACTAATCAAAACTTTAAATATTCAATAGGTACGTTTATAGTATACTTTATAGTTTATAATATGTACAAATATACTATAAGCATTGAATATCAATTATAACTAATATATTATATTATTTAATTATTCGTTCTTAATTCGATTTATAAGTATTGATTTCTTGGGAAAAATTAAGAAGATTAAATATCAAAATAAAAAAAATGTAAATGTATGTTGTCTTCAATTTTTTCAAATAAAAATATAAAACATTAATAGCGATAGAAAATTTAATTTTTTTTGAATAATATCGATTTATTATTAATTTTAATAATTTAAAATTTATTTTTTTCCCCAAAAATGTTAATAATCATTCTCGAGAAAATAAATATTTACATATAAAATAATCGGCTTGTGTAACTATTATTTGATAGAAACCATGTGTTTAGTTAATTAATTTTTATTTATATTTTTACGATAATAATATTTATTGAAAAAACAACAATTATTTGATATTTCATTTCAAATGAAGAAAGGGTCAGTGTAATTACGTTACAGAAAAAAATACAAAACCATGGGTAATCATCGTTGAAACGATAAATGTCTAAATGTGAGTGAGCCTAGTGTGTGTGTGTGTGTGTTTGTGTGTTTTTACCAGCTTGTGAGTGCATCTGAATAGTGAATAACGCGCCCGATTGATTACTCGTGACCTTTTCTCCCCGTTCTAATGATAACATATATTTTTGCCATATATTTCTAGTTTTTTGTAGTTTTATTATATACGATATATTCCATTGGGAACTGCAGCTATCGTATTCAGCAGCTCTTTTTCCGTTCACGTTTACCGTAAATACATGTACTTCATCCATACTATATCAAATTCACAAGACACTTTCGCCATCTCTAAAATATATAAAAAGGTTTCATTTCTACTGAGCGTCGCATACAAAATTTCACATTCATATTACCAGTGTGAATATGAGATATTGACTTTTCAAACAATCGCAATATAATATTACACTGTGTTAGACGTCTAAACAAACAGTTAAGCTCACAACTTTCAAATTTTGCACATTATATTATATTATATTATATAGCGATGGTCGGCCGTTGTCTTGATCAAACTACACAATTCATAATACTTAAGTAATGATACAATATGATATCGTTTACTGATATTTTGTAGAAAAACAGACAGAACACGTAGGTATGAAATTATCATTATAATATTATTAATTATTTTAAATTATGTGATTTGTATTTTTAGTCTTAAAAAATCACTATAAAATACAATGATAGATATTATAGTAAACACCTTTTCGTGTATGAACAAATACCTATATATATACTTAATATATAGTACCTATATAAAAGCATATATCATGTACCACCTAACAATATTAAGTGGTATTTATAGTTGCTATTTGTCCATTATACATTTTCGTAGATTAATATATTACGTGTTATTAAAACTCTTTAAACTTGTTAGTTATTTTGGGTCAATGTTTTCAATTCATATAATACATTTCGTATTTTTATGCAATTTTAAAATCCATATTTATAATATATGTGTGCTGAGAAAAATCATAACTAAACGCGCCATCACTACATTTTCTACCTCAAACCCGGTGGTGCCGTAGTAAAAATTGATTGGTAACCTCCAATGTCAGTAAACCCGTTCCGAATAATAGATATTACATTGGAGATCGCTATCGTATATTATGTTGTTTGCGGTCACAAACTCGCAACCACACACGTTTATGCAAATAATTTATCGTAGACAGAGGTAATGGTTTAATAATATTATATAGGTGCCTACTCATAATAATATAATATATACGTGTTTTTTCAGCCAGTTTAATACATCGACATCGATTAGTAAGTAGTACAATATGATATTTCTAAGGTTATAATTCGATTATTAATACGTATTTAGAATGTATTTTTGATATCATACGAATTTATGTTAGATTCTAAGCGAAGCGATTAATGTAATCTGTCTTACAACGATGGGCGATTTTTTTATATTACATATCTATATTTTAGGTTCTAAACGAAGTGAAGAATGTGTTGATTTTACAATGATGTATGTTTTTATTTTATTTTTTATTTTTGTGTCTGTCATCGCGATTTGGAGTAGAACTAATGCTTTGATTTTTGACTTTCTTTGAAAAGAAAATTTATCTAATTAGTACTTTGGGAGAGTCAAAAGTAAAATATTTCCAGTAGTTTTAAAAAGCGTTAAGAAAAACTATTGAAAAGTGACGGAAAAATGGAAATTTTTACGCATAATCAGTTTTTGACAAAATCGATTTTTTTATTTTGTTGTGACTCAAAAACTAATCATTGTAAATAATTAAAATTTTCACCAAATGTTTATATCAGCGTTATCTATTTACAATTAAATTTATAGACAATTTAAATTTTCGATTTTTCTAAGTTTTTTTTTTTTGAAATGACTATAAAAAAAAATTGGATGTTCAAAAATTTTTTAAAATTTAATACAAGGTTTATTATAAGTTGTATTTATTGTAGTAAAAAAAAATCAATAAACCGTTAGTCACATTTTTTGTTTATAAGCATTTAAAGTTGAAATGTTTACGAAATATATCAAAATCACGAAAATTTGCAAGGAAATTTGAAGTTAAAAATTCGTAAAATTTTTACGGTTTATATCTAAGGTCAAAAAACCCAATACATGGTTATCCATAAGTATTCTTTTAAGTAACTGTAAAAAAAAATTCTAGCGTCAAAGAAAACATTTTATGAGTGTATGAAATTAATTTTTTATGAAATCGAGTAAAATAACGATATATATTACAATTTAAAAATTGGTAATAAAATAATATATTTTATTAATTATCCTAGACTGAAAAATCATCTCCATTCAGAATCGTTTTTCATATACAATGTTACCTGTCATTGCATTCAAATTTAATACAGCAGAGCGATATCCACTTACCCACCTTTTTTTTGTTTTTGTATCTATAGTATCAGTTTGTATCGGTATACTAAGAAAAAACAATTGCTATTAAATTTTAATAATCGCTATAGAAACGATAAAATTATTCTTGTTGTTGTACTCGCGTAGAATGTAGAATGACGTACACGTATATTATCATGTGCGCATCATTTCCCATATTGTCTAGTGCATAATATCATGAATATTTCACCGTTTTTAACCCCGGTTATGCAACGATATTAATCCTATGGGGCTATGTCCGATGTCGAAATCGTCAATGTATAACCCCTTAGAAATACGTCACTGTTATAACTGGTCCAGTTCCTATACATTGTGCAATGTCTATCTATTGTATATTTGTACCAACGTCATATGACATAATATCACCATCGCTTCAATAATATATAATATGTATAACAAGATTTACCCTTATACACAAATCGTTTATTAAAATATAGTTAGGTACACGAATAAAATAGCATATATAGTCTTGATAAGTTATTTGTTTTCATATATTTTCAGTTTACATTAGCAATAATAAGTATATTACTTATAAGTTTTAATATAATATTATACAGCGAATAACCGGATGACTATTTTAACAGTAGAAACACAAAAATATCTAAAAAATGTTCTTTTTTAACAAATATAAATATAGTATGTATATTTTAATATAGCGCTAGTAATTACATATTTACACAGAAGGTGGGTAGGGCAGCGGTTCACAACCTTTTTAGTTGTATGGACTACCAATTTTGTAAAAAAAAAATTGCTGAGGCCCACTAATGACTAATAGCGCACCTACGTATGTATATAATATATATTATTATTGGGTATATAATAAGAATAGATACACAATAATATTATTTTAAATATAATATATACGTTAGTAATGTTAATATTATATAGTCTACGGCCCAATTCCACACTGCCCGCTGCTCATGGGTTGAAAACCACTGGAGTAGGGTATATTGTTTACACTAGTGTTTTCAGTCGATCGTAAGCTCACATGCTAGTATACGAATTTAATGAAAAAATTAGAATTAATATTAAACACTATATTGTAGTTATTTCGAAAGATCGTCACTTGGCCCGGCCGGTTAAATAATTAATAACGACGGTGCGAGTGGAGTTCGTATATAATTTTTATCAATGAATAAAATACGCGATCTCTTTCAAAAAGTTGGTGAAAACGTTCAATATATTTTGTGTGTGTTACTAGTATATGATATTGTTGAAAACCTCTGGCTTACATCACGCGAAGACGTTGCACCAAAAATAGTTTTGAGAGTCACATTCCTTTTCTGTTTTCGAAGATAATGTCATATCGAACATTTTAGCAATAGCCAATAGGTATTCTTATTTATACACGTTGACTGTCGTTAAGTTTTACCTAAATCAAAAACTGTGAAAAAATGTTCGTTTTCGTGAAAAAATCGAAAATTATATTTTAATTAAGAAACGTAAAACGAATACCTGGATGTACGTGTATCGTATGTAGTTATGTGTATATATACTAAATTTTAATATAATCAACTGGAGTTACGTGAAATTCTGTAATTCTCAAACTCGAAATATTTTATACAACAAACGAACAATAAAGTAGTACTAAAAGAGGTTAGAGGTTATGCATCTAGTTAATATTATAACCATCGCCAAGTGCTATACAAATGAATGTAGTTACGCATGACAACAAAATAATATAATAAGTTTGCTAAATAAAATTTTTAACAAAATACTAATCGTTCAATTACTTTATGAGCAGCATTAATCCGCAAAGGCGTTTAATGTCATATTTTAGGTACTAAAAACGGAACATAAGCACAAATGTATGCAAACAACCAATTTACAATAATAATATGTCTTGTCGTGTGAACATACTGTTTAAAATTGAAGACGTCAGTACTTAATGTAATAAAATCGTTAGGAAAAATAGCTAACGTGAACTCTTAAAATGGTTTTCAAGGGTAAAATAAAATGCTTAAGAAGGTATATTAAACAACATTTGATAAAAATTAAACAGATGCGTAAGTGTAAATCCACTAGCGTATTATTATGTAATTCTAGATGACACACACACACACACACACACACACACACACACACACACACACACACACACACACATACATACCCACACACGCATGCATTATTTACTAATAAAATTAACTAATAACTTTGTTTTATTAAGCATAGTTAAGTCATTAATAATTATTCGATTAAATTATTAGAATTATTTTTATATAATATCCATCTTACGATGGATTATACTTATGTATATCAAAACATTTTAAATTAAGTACCTATACTATAGCATATAGTTAAGTAATTACAATTGTATGTGTTTCTTTCGATATAAAGTGAGGTATTGTCAATATCGCATGTAATTACACATTTACACGTACGTATACACATATTAATACATTTTATAAACAAAAATAATTAAGATTTTTAAATGTATAATATTTCGGATCTAACCCAAAATAGTGAGACTTGAAAGATAAGGGAGCAAATAAATAAACATATAATTAACAGAAAACAAATAATTTAATTTTTTATACATAAAAGTATTAATTATTATTAAGTTGTAAAGCTAAATTAAAAATCATACAAACATATAAACACAAAAAGACAATGGAAAAAACTATCATTATAATAACTACAGTTTCAAAGTTAAATAATCCATAAATAAAATTTAAAAAAAGTGCAAAATAATTAAGCCTGAAAAAGTTTTCAAATAAAATAATTTAATTTGTTTATGTCACAATTAGTATAGAATCTACACAAAACCATCTGACAGCTAAAATAATTTGCTCTTTATAAAATTATTTACTTTTTACCTTTAACTGTTTAATATTGCCAAAATAATATGTCCGCCGAGAAAACTGAAAAATTAAATTGTTAAACAATAAATTTAATTTGTAAACGTCTAACCAAATAAAAAAAATCTTATATAATGCCTTACATTGTATTAAAGATTCTAAATCGCTCATTATTTTCTCGTTTAAATGTGTTATATACAAATACAATTTATTACTTCCTACACTGACATTAATTTCTTAATGTTTGATAAAAAAAATATATTTTTTTAATGATAATCACGGTATAATATAATATTCGCTAATAAGTATAACATTATTACGATAAAGTATATAAATACCCAAAGTCATCTCAAGGTCCACACTAATAGGGTTAAATATTAGGACTTGATTATGTCTTTAAGTCTTTAGATATTATCAATTCGAACATTTTCCACGCATGGATAAAAAATAAAATGAAGTACATAATTTTAACAAAAATACAAATTTGTTACTAAAACATATTATATAATTATCAACTATCTAGTGTTCGCGCATGGTAAAAATTAAACAACAAACGATCAATAGACTCCAAATGCATTACGTTTGAATAATTTAATATAATTTACTGTATAATAACTGATAATACGGTGAACATGAAAAAGTTTAAGCGTGGTAATTATGTAATATAATAATGAAGATCGATGTCACGCTGTCACATTGTATACAGAGAAATTACAACTCAAAATCCGATTAAATATTCAAATTTAAATCACGTGGTCGTGGTTATTACATATTACAATGAACAATATACATATTATGTATATACGAATATAATAAATTAAAATATTAAATTATTAAATTATCTCTATAGTTATATTAAATATTATTTATATTTTTCAATGTTTTATTGCATAGAGATAATTAACAGCGTTGTGTTTATCACGGGTTATAATAATATTGGATCACTATTTTAATGATGCCTCCTTGAGTCGAAATGTATATAACCACCTAATTGATTATCGTAGTTAAAATAATCGATAAATCAATAGAAAAAAAACACGTAAATAAGAATATAATATACTACAGCAGCAAAAGTCGAGGACGTAGTATTATATTTCTGTGTTAATCAACTATAATAATAATAATGGTGCGGCACATTACTTCTCTTTAAAAATACGGCACGACACGACTCGACGAAATTATTTTTTCGAACTTTGATTACAAATTTTCAAAGTGTCAATTGAAACTGTATAAAATATACATAAAATATTATGTTATGCTGTAACCGCGGGCTGCAGGTTCTATATAATTCGATGTACCTGCGACCTACCGTCCGTCCGAAGACCTGTGAATATATAGTGATGAATAGCCGAGGTACATGAGCATTTTATTGGCAGAAAAAAAGAAATGTTTCGTATAGCCGTGTGGCTGTTATGAAAGTTAACAATCAAGTCACACACGTCATTGTACGATCACTCGTTGATGTTTACTGTATTTCACATAGCCACATAGGTACATAATATATTAAAAGACGGGGCTGAATGGGGCCTGTCCGTTGTTTTCCTTCTGCCGTTATAATTGTGAAAAAAATAATAGCTGCTGTTGGTGGGCAAGTTCAATCAATTGTCAATTTAATTTTTTTTGCTGTACCGTGTGAGTTATAGACGCTATTATAATATCTCATAAAGCATACCTAACTATTATACGAGTATATGCGTGTAAAGTTGGAGTTCTAAGAATATTCTTAAACATACCCATACACAACCTTATATTTGTTTTATACAAAAAAATATATTTTATAGCTGTAAACCTATTTTACGTTCATATGGTTATGAATAAAAATGTATATTGAAAAGGTTTACCTATTATAATAGCATACAAGGCGGAACTCGTTTTATAAAAATTAATTTCTATGAGAAAATAAAAATATTCATCTACAACCTACTATTTAACGTTATATACGAGTGATTATTCTTTGCGAGAAATGTTATTCATGCTATGTTATTGTAAAGGCTAACAAGAATTCGTATTACTTTTAAAGTCATAAAAGCTTATACCTGATTCTTTTCTGCATAACTTTTTAACCCGTCACTATATTATTATTATTTTTTTTCAAATTCTATCTTGAAACACTTATACAAATAATATTGTGATTTATAACAATTTTTATATTTTTGAATTTTTATTAACTAGTAAAAACTTATGCTGAACCTTGTATTAAATTTGCAAGATTCTTTACATAGTGTAAGTATGTTTTATCCACAATATCTTAAAATTTTACATGTCTATAAATAGCTCGATAAAAGTATCAAAATATTTTTAAAATGTGTCATTTACACATTATAGACAATGCTAATATAAAAATTTGATAAACATTTCAAATTTTATTGTTATTCGTTTTTTAATCAAAATCAATTTTATCATTTATTATTTTTGTGTAAACATTTTCGTTTTTCCTTAATTTTTGTTTTTATTTTTCCGATTATTTTGAAAAGTACTGGAAATATTCAATTTCAATATCTTTATCTAACTAAATCAATTTTTTTTTATCAAAAACCACCATCAAAATTTTAAAATTTAATTCATCTTATCTATTTTGTTGTATTACTTGTCGTGAACACAGTACCTAAACAGATACAAAAAAAAACACTAACACACATCAAATATTTGAATTATTTGTAGTTCAGTGTTCTCATTTTGACAAAATCGAACGTTTGAATGAATAATAATTGTTTTAGTTATTTTGTTGTGATTCAAATATATTCTCGAGCACTTAAAACGTTTATTTTTATTATTATCTTATTTTACTATAAGCGTTGACATTTTAAAAATATTTAAATTAATTTTAAGGTATTGCTTTTTTATACAACAAAGTACGAATCTATTCACTATACACTGTTTTACTGTCAATATTGACTCAAAAGATAATAAAAATAATAATATAATATGATATAAATACTATCTATCCGCTATTAAAATAATTAATAATGTAATGAATGGAATGTGATAATTAATTCAACCTATCATGTAATAGTTGTATTAATAGTATAATAAATTACTATAGTCTATAATATCAATATAACTATTATATACGAAAAAATATATAACATAATATTTTATACATATACTTATACTTAGTAATATATGCTGACATACCGTCTCAGCATCGATTTTCGATTTCAATTTTAACACATTCATATTATTATTACAGTGGCCATTACCTACCCATTCACTATCAATGATGAAGTACACCGACTGTATACTCTGTACAAAAGAGTGGTACCTTATACTTGCCCATTTTTTTTTTAATTTGCAATATAGAAAACGTGATAATGCTCACGTTTTTGTATTCAAATATTTATTTTTCGTTTTCTGTGACCTCTGAAAAACAGCAGATGGAAACGAAAGGGGAAGAGGGATTTACATAATGTACAGTGATACAGTGAAATGTGAACGTACTGTTGGAGTAATTTTGGTGTGTGATAATAGTGTCGTCTCCACCTCTCGTAACCTTTTTTTTAATGTTATAGGTAATTTTGTAAAATGAATAATGCAAATGTACGACTATTATTATTGTGTATTTATTACAATGTACGAGCATGTGTAATGTGTTGAATGAAGGTCATATTCTATTATTTATTGATATTTATACTTATAAAAAGTCAAACATTTTGAATCGAAAAACTATATTATCATAATATGTAAATATACTTATATGAACTGTTTAGGTGGTTTCTAATGTTTCTATGTAACTGCCAATTGACTAGTAACTAAACTATATAGGTTTTTATTTTAAAAAAAAAACTACGTTTTTGTGAATTTTGTGTGATAAATAAACATAATAACGTATAGGTAAAAATATTATGCAAGAATCCTAAAAATATCAATGCTGTAGAATTGATACCTAATAATAATTGTTAATGTTCACCTATACCTATATATAATTGTTTTTTATAATTACACTTATATTTAAGTTATATATGTTTACCTATTTAAAATCTCGATTATGAAGTAAATATTATATTTTATGAATTATTAACGAAATAATTATTAACTTGAATAATATATATATTTGTTCGCATCTATTCCGAATAATATTCGAAATTAAAATAATATATTATACAAAATTTATTTTAAATGTCCATTGATAATCTAATAAATATTTATGAGCCAGTGAAACACTCCTTATATACAATGTATTTACTTAGCAATATTGTTTTAGTGATAATGATAAAATGTACTTCGATTTAATCATAGTTACCTACAACCTATCTATATCGTGTATTTGTATAACAGTGCATTCTTAAATGTCTAGTAAATAAGTTTCTAATTATTATTTATTTAATACAAACATTAATTGTATTTATTCACATGTTATTATTATTATTATTATAATTATATAGCTAATTTGAAACGTTAAACAATAAAAGTTTAAGCTTTATAATAGTATAATTGTATAAATGATGACAATTATTAGGTACAATAGTGCAATACTAAATTAGTAAGTGCCGACTGAAATCGAAGAACTAGGTACCTATATTATTAATTTAAACGCAAGTATTAACGATACTCGACGTTGTCGTTTATCTCATACAAAAATAAAATAAAATATCGGTAATATCGATAGTTTCTAAAGTACGTTGAACCTTCCATATTAATTTGATATAGGTACTTAGTAAATAAAGGCAGTAAGAACTAAGAACCAACACCATAAAAATAAATATCAAAACCGATACCAATTACCAAATTATAAACGTTATCGAAGTTAATAATATCTTCAACTGATTGCAAGCCATTGGGAAACAAACGTGATCGGTGGACGACGATTGTTGGCATTTGCAGTGGAGGATCCAAAAGGAGGCGATTGCCCCCCCCCCCCGTTCTCTCTCTCAAAAAAGTTTGAAGTCCCTGATTTTAGTTTTTGACGTAATTATACTTCAAAGGTATCAAAATTATAGTGATATATTTTTTTATTACTATTACTATAAAAAATATTTTTTTTTGTTCTGTACGAGACTGTGGAAAGTAACATATTTACCTAAATAAATACTTTATCAAAATTAATGTGCGCTATTTAAAAATCGCCCCCCCCCCTGTTATCTTGGTCGGATCCGCCCCTGAGCATTTGAGTACTAAATACTAATAAGTACCTATAATTGCAGTGTCAGCATGTGACAAAACTGTGAAAGGGCCTATTTTTCATGTTTGGAACCTCTGCAAGATAAGGATGAACTATTTTTTTCACAAAAAAGCGTATAGCAAAGAGTTTCTAAAAATAACATTATTCACATTTTAATATACGTAATGGTCCTTAAACTGGAATTTAGATCATCCTTATTTATTTATATAAAACTGCACGAGTTAAGTGCACCCACTTAGTTAGTTACTATATATTTATTTTTAAGTAGGTGCGTCACAGGACCTTGTAGTCTGTAGCCGAAATATATCTTTATTATATAATTATTGTCAAAATAAAATTAATCAATATTCAAATTCGTAATTGTTACTGTAGTTGAGCAACGGAAATATATTCGTCCCTAAATCCAGTCTTGTATTCACGTCACCGTCCGCCGCCGTCGTCTGATATTTTACTCGTCGGCCGACAGTCCGTTATGCCTATATATACAGGATATTATTATCATTTTGACGAGGTATAGCCATACGGTCGTTGGCTTCACATTATTAAACCCAACACGCCGTATCTACCGCCAACCGGCCAACTACAGTAGTACACGAATAATAATAATTATCATTAATTATTACGATATACACGCAACGCAAACGTCGTCGACGTTCGGTCGCCGTCGGGACTCGGGGCGCCTCCGACCGTCCGACCCGGTTGTCCGACTGCCCGAGTCTACCACCTGTTGCCTCGTCCCGCCGCCACCGCCGACGACGAATACCCATCACGCACGCACGCGGTGTACACCGCATGCACTTTGGATGTTGTTCCGAACGAACGTGAAACGGACGACAGATAACTATTGTAATAATATCTGTCTATAATACATTTTATTACAATATGATATAATAAAACACACACACACACACACACATATATATATATATATATATATCGTGCGGCACGTATCAAGCACTCGTTGACCGCTGTTATCGAATACCTAATAAATTGTTATCGGCGAATCGTGTATTTCGCCTGTTCACCAGCTTACGATCAGTCAAAAGTCGAAAACGGTTTTACGGTTTTGATTTGATTTTTTTTTTTCTTATCGTTCACCTTCTCCGGACGCGTTTCCGCCGCCGCCGTCATTGCACTCACGGATAACCTTAATAACTCCGCCCGCCGCCGTCCGATCGCACCGGTTTCATTTTCGTCACGTTCGCCGTCCCAGCCGGTCGTCGTTCCAGTCGTTCACCGCCGTCTTCGCCGCCCGTCCAAAAAACACGTGTTACGTGCCCAATAAACGCCAAACAGAGAATAAAAATGGCAAACTACCACAAAATGGAAGCGTCTTCTGTGCAGACGCTCAAGGATTTGGCCAACAAACTGAGGATCGACTCGATCGTAGCGACCAACGCTTCGAAATCCGGGTAAGACGACCACGGCCGTTTTTACATTTAATAATAATTCCGTCGAACTCTTCGACGATAACGTCGATTTTGTTTTCCAGTTTCCAAATTATTTAATTTTTTCAGTCATTTTTATACGTACATTATGTACACTATATATATTTATTTCTCGAGTCGAGGACCGTGTTTTCCTTTCACTTCCCCGCCGGCCGTCATCGCCGTCCGCCGACGGGAGGCCGCGCGTGTTCTATAATACACAGCTGTATTAGCTAGGCCTCGCCGACGGTGAAAGTGAAACGTCGGTTTATAGCCTTCACTCTTCTAGTCTCTACTACTCTTTTCGTCGTCTTACGAGCTTGTTATTGTGTAGACCATACAAACAAGATTAACAAAATATGATTTTGTTTTCTTTGGCCAAGCAGCATTTCTTGCTGTTAACATAATTTAGTACTCTCTTTCTATTGAGTTAATGTTTTTCAAACTCAAAAACCACTCCACTTTCATTATTGCACCTCTACTCCTTAACATCAGAAAACTATGATTTTTTGATTTTTTTAACAATAACATTACCTAGGTACTCAGTATTTAATTAAAATTTACTTTTAACGAATATTTATTAAAATTTTCCAGCCATGTGAGATAAAATATTAAATGAAGACTCCGGGCTGTTAGACTTAAAAAGTTAACTAGTTTTTACGGGGGGCTTGTTTATTTATTTGTGTATAATATCTCTAAATAACTCATATCTCTATCCCTTTTTGATCATTTTAAATTCATCTATAGTTTAAGGTGTTTGTTTATAGTAATATTGTTAATATTGTTGGTATCAAACAAAAAATGTCTCACTCGACTATATATATAAATATATATGTATTACTTTTAAGTCAGTGGCTTACCAATAATTGTTATGCTAGATATACCTACCAAGATCAGAAGAAAAACACTTGACTTAGTTGTTGCTTAACATAATATTGTGGTTCTTTATGATTATGCAAACAATATAAAATATCTTCAACTTTAATAAATCTTATTATGCCGTCACAAAATAATTTTCTTTGTTTTAATCATTTATTTTTGATACATATTTTTATTTAATACACTTACTTAATTAATTATGTTAATTTTGAATATATCTATCTGTAATATAAGTGCTGTTTATTATATAAAAAAGAATCTACAAAGAGTGTCTAGATACTTATGTCATTTTATATCTAGTTTATGAGTAGATACTCATTATGATTGATAACCCTGTTTTTAACTTTTCAATTAATTAGTTTAATTAAACTAATTAGTTAGTTGTCATTTTGACTATTTTTAAAAGTTTTTTCATTTTTCTACCACACATTTCATTTACAATGTATAATTTTGTAAAACATTTAAATTTGGCAAAAAAAACTTAAGTTACAAATGTCATTGTTAAATTAACTTGTCTATACAATTCACTTAAATATCCTGGGAAATATCCTCGTTTAAAAAAAAAAGTATATAATTAAACAAATTTAACTGCTAATAAACACACTTTTGCCAACCACCTAACAAATAGGTTCTTATAAAAAAACTAGCGCAACATAATATACGAAATAATATACTAATTAATATAGTATTAGAAAATATGAAAATAACTATTGAATGTAGATACCATTAGACACAGATAAATCTACCGTTTAAATTAAAACCATACCTATGTACATGTACTTATTTACCTTCAATTAATTGTATATAAATTAAATTAAAAATGATACCTATTAAATCACAATATATTTTGTTCTTTTTAGATACAGGTAAACAAAATAATTTAATCATCTATTTACTTATTTTAAACTTTATACATAAATTAATAAAACAATAAATATTATATATAATATAGGCTACAATTTAAAGTTTAACTTAAAAGACAATTTGAAGAGTAAAAACACCAAGTACCTATCTGTAAAACTAAATTTTGTTTCATCTTTCAAATTACTGAAACTAAATAATTTAATTTATATAAATCAGTTTAATATTTTGATTTGTTGGTTACAAATAAAATACATTATTATTTTATTTTTATTTTTACAGACACCCTACATCATGTGCTTCAATGGCAGAAATCATGTCTGTATTGTTTTTCCATACTATGCGTTACAAAGTTTCAAGTCCAAAAGATGCCGCTAATGACAGATTTATATTGTCTAAAGGACATGCTGCTCCTATATTGTATGCAGGTAATAACAATTTTCAAATAAGCGTATCACAAATATAATTTAAAAATATGATCCATTAATGTAATATTCTTACATATTTTTTAGCTTGGGCTGAAGCTGGTTTGTTCCCAGTATCTGATTTAACCAACTTAAGGAAAATTGATAGTGATTTGGAAGGACACCCGACACCACGTTTGAATTTCATTGATGTTGGTACTGGCTCTCTTGGACAAGGTCTTTCAGTTGCCTGTGGAATGGCCTATGTAGGAAAATACTTTGACAAATCATCATACAGGTAATATTTTTGTTTTATTAAATAATATAGCTATTTCAACTTAAATCTATTATGAGGGAATATAATATATTTAGCCATATATTGGCCTATCAGAAAAATAAATTATTATAATAACAGTGTTTGCCTAAAAACAATGATGTTTATCTATACAAGTTGTGTATACTACTAGTCTTCATTTTCTGAATGTATTACTGTGAAAAATAATTTACTCATCAAAGGATTAAAATTAAAATTTTTAATTTTCTAACTATACCTATATTTACTTATAAGCGAATTTCAAAAACTTATATCTGCAATTTCCAACAGGACTTTCTGTTTGTTGGGTGATGGTGAAAGTGCAGAAGGTTCAGTTTGGGAAGCTTTGAACTTTGCATCATCTTACAACTTGGACAATTTAGTGGTTATATTCGATATCAATCGTCTGGGTCAATCAGGACCAACACCTTTACAGCATGACATGGAAGTTTACAGACAAAGACTGACTGCTTTTGGTCTTAATGCTATTGTCGTTGACGGACATGACATTGAAGAATTAACCAAAGTAATTTAATCATATTTATAATTGTAACTTTTTATAAAAAAAAAATTTTTTTTTTATTATTATTATAGGCTTTCCATGAAGCTTCAATAACAAAAGGAAAACCTACAGCTATTTTGGCAAAAACATACAAAGGCAAAGGTTTTGTCAACATTGAAGATGCTGAAAAATGGCATGGTACTCCATTGAATGACAAAACTGTTAAAGTTCTAGAAGTAAATATTTATACATAGATATTTATAAATTCAATGAATAAATGTAAATATTTTATAGCTGTACAATTTTTTGAAATATAAGTTTATTTTTTAACATTTAACAACATAAAAAATATTTATAATTTTATTATTAAGTTGTTCAAAATGCTTTGTACATTATTCTATAAGATTTATCTTTGTCTATAGGAAATCAATGGCCAAATCAGAAATAAGAAAATGCCAATTAATATACCAAAGCCTGTTTCCGATGTACCTGCTATAAATATTACCAACGTTCATTTATCTTCCCCACCCAACTACACACTTGGTGAAAAGATCGCAACACGTGTAGCATATGGTACAGCTTTGGCGAAAATAGCTGAAAACAATAACAGAGTCGTTGCTTTAGATGCAGACACAAAAAACTCAACATACTCTGACAAAATCAAAGTGGTATGTTTTTGAAAATATATCATTTGATATATTATTCTATTTCGTTATTATTATTTTTTAATTTTATCACATTTATAGAAATACCCAGAGAGACATATTGAATGTTTTATTGCTGAACAAAACATGGTTGGTATTGCCATTGGAGCAGCATGCAGAGACCGAACAATTGCATTTGTTTCTACTTTCGCTACTTTCTTCACCCGAGCTTTTGATCAAGTGTGTTTTTACTTATTTACATTTAAAAATAAAGAACTAAGGAGTAACATTTTGATTTGATCAAATGTAGATTCGTATGGGTGCCATTTCTCAGACCAATGTCAACTTTGTTGGTTCACATTGTGGAATTAGTATTGGTGAAGATGGACCTAGTCAAATGGGTCTTGAAGATATCGCCTTATTCAGAAGTATCCCAGGTAAAATAATTAATATTCTTGTATAATATATTATGAATAGAATTAAATCCCTCTGTCTTAAACATGTCCAACTGAAACGTTTGATGCACTATGTGTGTGTATGTTGTGGTAGGATCATATTTTGATATAGTGTGATTAACTGTGTTTACTTTTACATAAATGTGGTTACTGATGATTATTTTGTGTAAAATTATCCATGGCTAGTATGAAATTCATAAAAAATAAACTTTACCCTCAATGATTTGTCATTGTGTTCCTAGCAATACATAGTTCCAAGTACAAAAGAAGTTCTTTAATAGCATCTAAAAGATTTGTTTAAAAAAAAAGTGTTTTAAACAATGTATTTCTTTTTATTTCAGGTTCTACTGTGTTTTACCCGGCTGATGCTGTGAGCACTGAACGTTCCATTGAATTAGCAGCAAATACAAAGGGCATTTGTTTCGTCCGTACATCCAGACCAGCAACAGCTATTATTTACAAAAATGATGAAGTTTTTGAAGTATTTATAATGATTATTAAGTGTTTTTAATAGAACATTTATTATTGATGCATTAATTTAACTATAAAATTATTAAATGTAGATTGGAAAAGCTAAAGTTGTCAAGAGTTCCCCTTCAGACAAAGTATTAGTAATTGGCGCTGGTGTAACACTCTATGAAGCATTAAGTGCTGCTGAAGATTTGGAAAAATCTGGTATTAACGTCCGTGTTATTGATCCATTCACTATTAAGCCACTTGACGCTGCTACAATCATAAACAATGCTAAAGAATGTGGTGGAAGAATTATTACTGTGGAAGATCATTACGCAGAAGGTATGTAGTATAATAATACTTAAATGTTTAGATGTTTATGATTATTTTAATAAATTTTATTTATGTAATTATATTATTATTATTATTATTCTGTATGTGCTAATAGGTGGTTTGGGTGAAGCAGTTTTGTCTGCTGTTGCTGAAGAAAGAGACATTGTTGTCAGAAAACTCGCTGTTACTGACATTCCTCGCTCTGGACCAGCTAACGTGTTATTGGATCTATTCGGCATTAGTGCCAAAAATGTTGTTGCAGCAGTCAAGAAATTTGTTAACTGATTTTATAACTGTGCAAAATTAATTTATAATTTTAAGATTCATTTCACTTTGGCCAATTGGGTACTTTTTTGTTTTAAATTTTACTAAGATTCAAAATTTTTTTCTACAAGAATCAATTTCTATACATTTTTTGTGTTTATACAAATAATTAAATAATTATATTTTTTGAGATGGATCATGAACATATTTTATAAATAATTTGTTAAAAAAAAAAAAGAAAAATAAGAAGAAATTAAAAGTTGAATTATTTATAATACTGTTTTTGTGTTAATCAATATTAATGTATCGTTAAGATGTAATTGTTATGAGCGGAATGGCTAAAATAATAAGTAACATTAAGTTTTATTCAATGACATTAAATGTTCATTTGCAGGAAATGCTGAACATTTTTATAGTTACAGATAGATTTTACTACTTAAGTTGTAGATCATATTTTTCAAACATTCCTAATCAGTACATAACAAAAAAAAAAAAATAGGATTTATTTGGCTATATAATACATGTTTATAAATACCTACTGTAAATTGATAACTATGTAATAGGTTTATTAATGGTTCAAATGATTGACTTGGTAGAAACTAGAAAGGACAATCAGGTATTGACTCTGTCTGTGTTTCTTGAGTTAAACACGTAGGCAGACATTTGGTTTAATTTTTAGAGAGGCTATAATAATCCAATGTAAAGTGACCCCATACCCCCTTCCTATACTCAAGTATAACATATTAACTTTGATTTTTAGAGGGCTAAGTCCCCCCCCCATGTCCGTCTATGCTTAAACAGTGCTTATGCATTTACATAAATTGTATAAACATCTGTTGTTTTTATTTAACACTTAATAAAATGATTATCGATGTGAATAAATTTTTAACTTGTAAACGACGTTAGCAGTGTACATTAGATAAACTGCTTTACTTGTACAATACTTAAAAAAAGATGGTTTAACACAAATATACATCACTAGTATTGGACATGTTTTATATATATTTCTTTATGGACCTTTTTAGGTTGGTGCAAAATATGCACGTTGAACCAATGATGAAAATGACCACAAAATCAAAATTTATTTATAGAAGCACCTCTTAGACCTACGTCCTACACATTAATTTTTCATCAGTAAATCTGTTTCAATTGTTTTTCTTGTGGTAAAAATTTAATACATAACTTCAACGGTTTTCTTTGTATTGGAAATGTTATTTTATAATAGATGCTTATTGTGACATTAGAAAAAACATTTCTTAACATTTTTCTTCTCAAGTTATACATTAACACCTAATTGTTTCAATTTCACTTTTCCATTAGTTTTAGTTCTTTATCCGAGTTGGTAAGAGCTATAATTTCACACTTAAAGTTTTTAAAAGTTTAAATTGTAATAATTAAGATGAAATTAAATAAATAGTGTTCACATTCTGTGTGTAATAATATTATCGTTTTTTTTTTTCATTTTTTATTGTTAATACAATTTGTAATGATCATCACATCATTACGTTCCAGCCCTAAATATCATAATAAATTAATAACATTTAATATGTCATTTTTAAATCCAATAAAATAACTATACCTTGTACCATTTTATATCAATCAACAGCTATCATACAACTAATATGACAGGACAGTGGTAAAAGTAAGACCAAAGTCATTAACGATACTCAGTTGGTCTTCACTGATTCATAGGTACATAGAGTCATTAGTAAAGAAGCAAAGCTCTGTCTAACTATTGAACCATGACCATCTTTACATCTGCAAGAACTCTTGTTATTGATAAATTATTAATTAGTATTTTAATTATTGCAATATATACAGTTAACTACATCCTTTTTCGATATTCATCCTATCTCGTATCTATAGGATTTAATCCTTTAGATTTTTTACAAAAAAGGAACACACTTCAAGTAGATACACAAGTGAGTGATCATAATAATGTATCTATAAAGGGTAATAACTGGTATACCTTGAATACACAAAACATTAAGATTTTCTAAATAAATAATATAAAATGTTACAGTAAATACATGTGTATAGTATAACCTCTGTACTCGCACTGAATATTTCAATGGTTGGATAGTAGACAGTAATAATTGTAATAATACATTGGCTTTAATAAATAATAAAAGTAAGTTGAAAAAAAGTAACGTTCCGTGCTTGATGCTTCATCATTTTGGTATATTATAGTAAGTAGTATTTACTTAGTAAATCTTGGTTGATAACTGATAAGTAATTCATTATCAATATTTTCTGCGTGTAATCAATAAATTATTTCTAATCATCATCTATAGCCGAACACTTTTAAAAGAATAAATATTTCAAGAAGAGTGAAATTTTCAATTTTTAATTAATATTTCAATTGAAAAATTTTAAGTGAAATATTTCAAATTCATAACCCTACGTTAGTAAGTACATTTTTTCTTGATCATATTTTGTTTGTGACATGAATATTATTATTGCTTTTCCCTCTAAAAAATTATATGTTATAATAAATTAATAATACTACAAATTATTGTAATTATCAGGAGTGTAGGGTGTGCAATTCACAAGTGTATCGTAATACAGCATAGGTCCGAAATGCGGGTATAGAGTTAGAGTATACACTATAATTGAAAATTTGAAACTTCTTTTATTTGTAACATAATAATTATGTTGGTGTGTGTACTGTGTAATGTGTTAGTCATGTCTAATGACAATATTACCTATGTGTCTGACAATAATAAGTCAAAAAACTATCTATCTATAGAATTTTTGTATTACTATCTATTAATAATGAATTGGATACAAACAAAATCATTAATGATTTTGCTGCCGTAAAAACAAGAAGAGTTAATTTTTATGTTTGATCTTATAAAAAAAAAAATTTAACTAATTAAAATTAATTAATACTATGACATGTGAGAAAATAATATTTTTTAAAGTTATAATAAGGTATGACTGTTTTTCATTTTTATTATCAGGTAAGGACCCCAGTCTGGAAATTTTCACATAGGCCCCTTATTGTCAAGTTGCGACATTGAAAACAACTATTAATATAATCAATTAAATTCAGGAGATAATTTATAAACTACACTTAACGATGCCATACTAAAATTTAAAACATCGATCCTAATTATTAACCAGTTTTGTCCAAAACAATGTGTGAAACCCATCAAAAAACAGTTAAAATCAAAATGTTAATACTCGGATGATACAAAATTCAATAAAAGTATTAATTTATTGTCTATATAATATTCACAACACCAACACAGACTCTTTTTTTCTTTTGCATTTATTGTTTTCACCACAGATTCAGTAGTACCTTAGTGTAAGGACTAATCACCAACTACACCACTTTAAATCAAGATAAAATGTTTTATTGAAACTAATAGACAACCAACCGTACACAAATATGAAATAATACGTTTATCGTCAGGAGAACCTATTAGGTTATAGGTAACCTATACATCTATTATAGTTTAATTTCATACTAAAGTGATGATTAAATGATTTACATGTTTCATCAAATTGATATACTCCACTTAGTATCAAATTTAATTTTCCTCCATTAGCTCTATTATAATTAATACAGTCATTGACAATATTGTGTGTTTTAAATCATTACTAATTACCATGAGCTACGGCATTTAAATTAAACTAGATAGTTATTTAGATCCCATTCAACTATTCACTGTCAATTTTTTTCTTTACACACAGGTTGCTCATAAACCTGATGATTTATTTTATTTTTTATTACTATTTATAGTTAAATAACTACAAGATTAATTACTTTATGCCTTCGTTTTTATTAGTGAGTATTATGTACCAAATAGTATCTCTTTTTTATTGTTAATGTTATTAATTAATTTTGTTTTATAATTATCTTTAAATAAAGAATTATATTTTATTCTGTTTTTAAACATTTCGAAAAATTTTCCGATGTTATTAATTTATTATATTATATTATTTATGAAGTTTATAATTATAATAATATGTCAAAATATTAATAAATAAATCTGACTTTTAAAAACACGTTTTTCAATAGTTGTAGATAATCTTTTTCAATACTCCACAAACAACTTTACAAGTTTATAGTAATCATTATTTATTAGCTAATTATTTGAATCAAACTGCTTACATGAATAGAAGGAGTTTGTATAGGCAGATTCAATGTGTTTTTAATACCTTTAAACAATTAATATACAATTTACGAAAAAAAAATGTTTGATTCTTTTATAGTAATATTTAAGAACAAATAACACTACTTTTAATACACAGTAGTTTTCAAATTGTAAACGCGTTATGTATTTCATTATATTGAAAGTTGAAATATTTATTTTTAAGGTATTTAGTATAGGCAATCTATTGTAATTCATCATTTTCGTGATTCGTAATTTTTTCACAAACCATTCCAAATATAAAAATTTTACATTAATTTGCAACCATACAACGTATAGAATTCTATTATTTTCTCATGTCTGTTCAAAAACTCAATTTATTGATTTTGATTTTGAAAAATCGGCTAAAAAAACTTAACCCTTCAATGTTGATCCTACTTTTTGTATAAAACCTTTAATGATCTAAATAGATACGTCTTTAGTTTATTTCCTTCCGCACATATTTTTTTAACTTGATTAGTTTGGTGATAAATTGTGCTTTTAAAATGTAAATTAAAAAAAAAAAAAAATAAGTGGAGTGAAACTTTTTTGGTGTTTTTTAGACCGTCAGGCCGAGTGACATTTTTTTAGGGTCGAGATTATTTTGATTTTTGAGTGATGTGACTGTATTAAATCATAAATGTTTCAAGTCAATGAATCGAGATGTAAAATTCAAAGATTGAAAAATTAATAGCAATTTCGTAGTCACATCGTTGTGAGTACTTAATTGTAGTCATTTATAATGATGAACCTATCGTACTTAACTATTTTTATGTTATTATATTAAATACTAAAATATAAAATGTTAACGTATCAAGTCCATTTTTTAACGTAATACGTTTATACCTGTTTGTAGTGTCGTGTACGTCATGTAATGCCTTGACGTATAATATAGAATAGGCATCTCGGTTTCCGATTCCCAAACCGTCAAACAAGCAGTATCGATACCTGCAATAAGCGCGCTTACTCGACAATCCTATAGTGACCACGATAACGAGTACTGCACAAAGAATAATTTAATAAGACCTCGCAGGGTGTATACGTTATAACTCTGAGGCTGCTTTACTCTCAGAACAACTAACCACGATAGCGAGTACTACTAGTACTAGAAGAGAAATTAAGTATTATAGTGTCTTGCTATTTTTACTTAAGTGTTTCCTCGCCACAAACGCTTTGGTATACGTACGTCGATATGAGGAAAAATACAAATGATTTTTAATCGAAACAAAATAAATTTATTATAGCACAAGAGAAACAATAATTAAAAGATATTAAAAATAAACAGTTGTTAGCCGTGACACACCACGTACTGCCCGATCGCTCCGTTCTTGTCGTTGCCGTCGAGTGTCGACAATTTCATTATTAATTTTTGTTGAATCGGCATTTATTGATTCCCGCTCCGTATAAAATAATATTTTGTTATATAATATACAACATCACAACAATAGATATCGTTTAAATAATTAATATCGTACAATTAACGCAGTGTGTCCTGCATAATGATCACCACAATAATTATAATTTTAGTCGCTTAATAGATTATTAATTGTCTGTGGTCTGTCCGTATAATAATATAAGTAGGTACGGAAATAGTAATTTCTTGACATAATAATATTAATACATTATTATAATATATATTTAATAAGTAGTTATCAGGTAAAATTATAACAAAATAATTATCGTCAATAATTAATAAATACAGTTTATTAGAATTAATTAACATTTTTTTTAATATAAAGGTAAAAAAAAAATGTATTATACATATAGGTAGGAGATAGGTATTACATATTATTTTACTGTAGGCTGCCTCAGTAACTTAAGTACGATGATGGAAAAGTGTTTAATCACCTGCAATTTAATAATAATATTATGATTTAAAAAGGTTACGAAAATAATACTCAGTAGTTGCCTTGTAGTATAGAATTTTTTTACTTCATATATGTGGGTATACAGATATTATTGGATTATTTTATTTTTGAGCTTACAAACAAAATATTTTTTTATAATGTCCATTCGTTGGTGATTTTTCAATTTTAAGAATTTGTTAATACGTTTTCAGAGTTAATCTCAGAACCCTGTCTAGGTAAAATTACATATAATTTATTGATTATTATTATCTACTACATTATACTTTCACGGAAATACGTATCAAATTTTAAATTTTGTGTCCTAAACTCTTAAACTAGAATATTTTTTCGAAAATCTAATTATAATGTATGAAATAATTTCGTTAAAAATGTAAATGATTCTTATTTATTAATAGTTAAATCATCAAAATATTGTTTATTTGTATCTAAACGAGTACTTATATTTCTATGAGTAGTGTACAAGAAACAAAAAATATCACCAATAATCGCTGATACGTAAAAAGAAAACCAAAATTGAAAATTTTACATATCTTTATATATATTATTGAAAATATCATTATTTTTATTATTTTATATTATTTTACTTTTTTGACAAATTACATTGTTTACCGTTTAAAATTATTGTATTTATCCTTTTATTATAAAAGTTATTATTATTTAACTTATTTACCTCCTATTTTATGGATTGGTATTATATACCTATTATGATTATGAATATAATATGTGAGGGTAACTCGTACATTTAGTTGAGAGCAACTGGTGCATAATTTAGCAAAAATTAGTATAAAAAAAGGTATTTTTGAGGGCATCTGGTTCACGTCCTTTCAATGGTATCAAAATATCGCCCAATAAAATTATACAACATCAAAATAACATCAATATTTGTTGATATTGAAAAATATTTTATACGATATGAGAATGATATATTTGCCAATCTCATTGTCGATACTCTACTTTGGGTAATAGAGAATAATGTTCATAATAAAGACCTTTAGGTAAATCATAATACTGTCATTATGACTGAAATTTGTACAAAAACCAGTCAAAAATTAAAATATTTACTTTGTATTCTTGGTTCAATAGGTATAAATGACGTTTGAGCCGGAAACAAATGATGACTTGTCTTGAATTTGTTTATGTCGTCAATTTTATGGATCTGGATTGGAAAAAATAACGTTTTATAATGGGAAAATTAATATGAATTAAGTAATATTACAACACGTACGTCACTGATTATGAGTGAACCGTTGTCCGACGTTGACGAATCGCTGCAATGATTGTGTTCTTCAGGTTTTTGGTTCATCGAAGACCTGATGTGTATAGTTAAGTTACACCTTTTCGGTCCGGTCTGTTTAACTTTTTGCTATAATCAAATTAACATATATTAGTCTCACTGCAGCGCAGCTATTTACAATATACACAAAATTTTAAGTTATAACGCAGAGCGCCTTACGTGGTAAAATTCTAATATATCATTTTTTGTAATGGATTTTAACATTTGGTTTTCGATTATTGCTCGTTTAAAATTATAGTGTTGGTTGACAATCTCCGACCAATAGATTTCAGATTGTTCCGACAAGCTTTTTGGCTTCTCTAACTGTTTTGTGGACAAAGACTCTTTGTTTTTGAGCAATTCTTCATCCGTGAGGTTCTCCAACAACGTCTGTACAGTATCGCGGAAGCATTCCAATGTTAGATATTTATTAGAAAATTAATGTACTAGTATGTGTAGGTACAACCAATCTGGTCAACTTACCTTAATGGTACTTATATAATGTTCAATTCTCGTGTGAACGAATATCGGATCATTCTCCGATTGCACAATGATACTCATATACAGTATTCCGTTGGGAATGTGATCTAAGGCCGCTACTACATATCCAAGTTGTTCCTAGAAATTATTATTGGAAATATTTTTTTCGTTATTTGTTATTGTTTTTATGTATAATTTTGTAATTACTCGACTACTAACAATTGTAATGTAATCACTTGTAAGTTACTCGGAACTCGCATAAATATTATATTAAATATTAAAACATATAAAAATTTTTATTTTTCATTAACATTACTTATACCTATAAAACCCCTTAAAAACCGAGTGTAACACCTAAAGAAGCTTTTAGATTCTTATTGTACCCATTAATTTAATATATGTATACTGCTTATATTTGTTTTAATACATACGTCATCATATTATTATAAATCAAACCGTCTTTACCTGTGTACGCAAAATGTTAAAGCACGACTCTTCGATGATTTGATTAAACAGTTTAACTACCATGTTATCCTTCGTATTCTGAACACCACATTGCAGATTAAAAACAACAGCCGAGCTGCTATGAAATGCAGTTGTTTGTTCGTACACCAAGTTCTCACCTGAAATATTATCGTAAAAAACCAGAATAATCGGAATGAATTAACCAAAGAGATCTAATCTAATATCTCAGTTTATATACAATATATTAACTATGAAATGTGTTCTTAATAACATACATTTATTATTAATGTACCAACAGTTCTGAAAAATTCTACGTTTCTGAACTACATTAATTGTATAAAAAAAATTCTAGAAAATTCAAAAAAATAATGTTTTACCGAATTAAAATAACAAATATAAATCTGCATTTATAGCAAATATTTGAAATTTCTTCTTGAAGTATTTTATTTTTAAAGTTCAAAATTTTAAAAAAAATGTTCTGGATAACCTGGTATACAGTATACACTATATGAGTTATAGGGCGATTACATACATGTGTTCACAAACGTGTTTAAACATTTTTGGGTATGAAATGGACTAATAGACAATAGTAAACGTCGATCATTTTATAATATTTATTATTTATCATAGTATTGAACACTCAAAAATCAAAGTTTTATATTGTTTTTATCAGATTTTATAGCATATTTGCTAAATTACACTATTTAAAGGCCAAAGAAAGTATACATTATGAATTATGATAGATGTTTAGAATTTAAACACCCACACAATTTATTGGTAAAATGTATATTATTACACAATGGCAAGGATTTGGTTGGAAGCCCTAATGTTATAAATTATAATATTAAACAACCTATACAATAAAAAAGTTACGAAACATTCAGAGATTAACGATAAAAATAAACCATTGTTATATTAAAATATGTTAAAAACTAATTTGGTAAAGAATAAATATTAACATTAATCAATAGTAATAATAGTACCTACCTATTTCGTAATACTGGAGAATGAATATCACTATAAATTATGATTTGATTAAAAGCTGTTACTTACCATTGTCAATTTCGACTTCTCTTATTCTGATCATTTCTTGTAGTGATACTGGTCGAACATTTCTATTGCTCAAAAATGGCTTCTCCAATTCGTCGACAAGGTTTTGTGCCATCTAAACAAAATAAAACCAAATATGCCATTAAACAAACTAACGAATTAAATTACCATTATAGTATACCTTATATAAGTTATGGGTAGTCTAAGTCATAGTACAAATTATAATAATATGTACTTACGGATTTATCTATATTTCCATAAATTAATGATTCCATGTGAAAATGTGACCAAAACTTATTCATGAAGTCTCGAACGCTGTCCATGTCAATGTCTAGGGTAATTAATTTTTATAAATTATTCAACAACTCAAATTTATAAAATATGTTGGTATGTATTTACCTTGAATTGATTTTATAATTTCACTAGGACTCCATGCAATGTCTGTTAAAATCATCTCTGTATACTGCATTGCTCTGTAATACGGCTGTTCCATCTCGATATTATTCTGATCTCGAATTTTCTATAAATCAACAATTTGTATAAGTTATTTTAAACGCACGTTATTTTGTTATATAAATATAATTAATTAATTTACTTCTTCTTTACTAAGTTCAAGACGCCGTGGATGAATATTGAACGTCAAAAGTTTTTCAATAGTTTTTTTCAATAATCTACGTATCTTGTGATCGAAACCGTTAAGTATAATCTAAATATTAATTATTTGAAAATTATAAGATTTATACATGTTTATTATAATACTATAACATTACACTGAATCCGTCACGTCCTGATTCAGCTGTTAGTTCAACTTGAGATCTAGTTCTATTGAATGTATTTTTGGAAAAATCTTCATTAAATAATGTCACAAAAATGTCCATAATACACAAATTGAATGGATCAATCGCAACGATAGGACTGTAAGAAAATTTAATAATTGATCAATAAGTTAAAATAATTCAAAGAAAAGTCTAGAGTAATAAACATCAAAACGTATAAGTAAAATACCAATAATTGAAAGATTAAATAAATGTCCTGGATTTTTATTTTTTTTTATGAATGGGTGTATTTAAAAACATATTTTACATATTTTAGAGAAACTATTTAATATTTTTTAATGTTAATGATTTGAAAAAAGTGTTTATTTTTAAAAGGTTCAGGATTTTTATCAAAGTTTAAAAATATCTATTAATACATTGTACATTATAATTTCGTTTATTATAAATTATTAAATTTACCATGAAAAATAACGTTATAATTTTTAAAAATATTCAAACTTTTGAAACTTTCTAACGATAGTTTTCTGAACCTTAGAATTTTTGTGATGAAAGCTATTAAGTGGTGCACCCGGCACCGGTGTCGTTTTAAATCTAAAACTAATAGTTTTTAAAAATAAATTTTATAATTTTGTTGAATAAGAAATGTACCAGGAAGTAGGAATTATACGATTGACAATTTATTATTATTTATATTATTTTAAATATAAAGGCGTTTTACCTGAAAAATTTAACTAAAACATATGCTTTGGGTAATCTGAATTCTGTATCTTTTTTTAACCAGCATCTCAGAATCGCAGAATCATAAAATATTTGTGGGATATCGGGTTCCTTCATTATGGAAGAAAAAAAAAATATTATTTAATAAGTTAATAATACATTGCATAATATTATAGATAATGGTTCGTTACGTTATTTTCAATTGGCACTAGGTTAAAGTTTTTAGCAATGTATTTGTTCTTTAATGGCATTTTAAAATCGTTGCAAATATCATCTTCGAGCCAATACTAAGAAAATAAAAGATTATTAATATTATATATGAATTTTAAGTATCTTATTGCGTTACTAAAAGTACAACAATCAGTTGTTGTAAAACTTACATTAATTGTTTCCACTGGAATTTTAGATAGTGTAAACGGTGTCCCGTAATATTTGTCCTCTGCATTAGTCTGGTCTTGAAATGTTTTGGAAATAACAGTGACTCTGAAATAGTATTTCATTAATGCAATTATTAAAATCAATCACAGAAAAATTGTGTATATATTTTTGAAATGTATTCGAATTTTGAGCGAACGTAAGTCTCGGTGGTTGTGAATTAACTCGTTTTTCTTATATGTATATAATCTACAAACCTAATGATAATATAATTTTCATGTTGGTTTTAAATGAAAAAAAATATTTATTTATGTATAATATTTATTATATTTATTTCTGCTATTAAAATAGTCAACAAATTATAATAAGATATAACGACTGTTTGATTATCTAGTGTTACATGAAATAAATAATTTTAATTTGTGAGTACCATCCTTTCTTGTAGGTATGCCTCGTACTTATAAATTATAATTCTCATTCATACCTCATATTGTTTGGTCTAAAATAAGATAAAAGTTCTGTTATTAAATCTGGTTTCCATTCTTCAATTAAATATCCAGCTGTCAAAACATCTTTCAATGTATATATCTGAACACGAGGAAAAAAAGATTTGATAATATTATAGAGACATTAAATTGAATTAAAACCATGACTTACCATCATCCGAGAAGTAAGATTCATTACATAATGTAATGGTGGTTCTTCGTCTTTATACTGAAATTCTATTGCATTAACATTTTTGATTTCTTCGTGGATCCATTCTTGAGGGCCTTGACGTTTTAACATATTCAAATACTACAGCGCATATAAATTATGGAAAATATGTAGGTATTTTAATTAATATTTAAATTTTGTTGTCGATTTAATTCAATTTATTACAGATCACATTACCTGAAATATTACTTTGATTATGTCATCGATATAATTCAATCCTATTTCTGTCAATTCTACGAGAATTTCATACTGTTCAATTCCTCTAGCTTCAAAAATATTTGAACCTAATGATCCACAAGACCATCCTTTCTTCACTAAAATAGCTGCAAGACCCGATAGACCGTTATGATTTAATATCACGTTCAAATATTCAACAGGCTGATATTATCAAAAAAAAAAAAAAAAACACATAGGTTATTGAATAAAATCAAGGATGTGTTATAGGTAAAAAAATATATTTACCATGCTTTTGTAGTATGGTAGCTGATCTTCAATAAGAAAGTAAACGTATAGTCTCCTGATATCTTTTACTGGAACTACAATAGTCTTGGTTGCTAACTGTTCTTCTTTATAAATTGGATCAACCCATAGTGGCATAGATACATCTTTTCTTTCGATATGTATAAATAATGATGAAACCATGTCTTCCAAAATGTCTAAATCCTCTACAAAAATAATTTTTCAAAAAATAATACGAATTAAAAACATGACGATAAAAAAAATAATTTAGTTTATAATAACTATTATACCTTTTCCGAGTACAGCTAAATACATTAAATTTGAAGAGTACCATTTCGAATAAAATTCCAATAACTTGACACGAATATTATTCTTATTTGTAATATCCCACAATGTTTGCTTTGTACCTATACATACACGTATGTTTTATTAGTTTATACTTAGATAGATATACGTAATATACCAACAATATTTAATTTATCTGTATTTTCAATTTGAAAAAAATTAATCAATTATCTCATGTTATTATACTTAATTTTAACTAATGTGGTAATTTTATTAATAGTAATTCAAATTAAAATATAAGGTACATAATAAAACTAATAAAAATATGTCTCGATTATAGTAAATAATATGTAGATTAAATACGTATATTCTACGTAACTATTTATGTTTTTTAGATGTATGAATTATTATAATTTAATTTGAAACCATTAGAACCATTGGAATATTATACTTTGAAAATAAAAATTCCTTATTAATAAAAAAATGTAAGGTAAATAGATTAGAAGAAAAGTTAAAAAATAGAAATTTTGGGACTGTTCACGCTGACGTTTTTGTGGATTTAAATCGTTATACCGCTTTGGTGTGATATCGGATCTCTCTCATTAATATTTTATGTTAAGGCTAGCTTAATTATTCACCTACTTATTACAACTGAGTTACATTTTTATCATTTTCCTATTTAACAAAAATTCTTGAAGTTAAAAATTCTGACTTTTTTCATTTCAATTACCATACTTACTTGATTAAAAATCAAGAAAGTAAAATGTAGATTTTTTTTAAAATAATAATATATTATAGGTTAGGTATTAATTTTATAGTCTTAAGTACCTGATTTTTTCTCTTTAGAGTTTATATGAACTCAATTTTAACTGTATTTTATCTGGCTGTATTTAATATGAAAAAAAGGTACCTATATTGAAGTTCACATGCCCTCGGTTTTTTCATATTATTAATATAAAAAAAAAAATTGTGCCGAAAGTATTTATTGTGATTAGCGTTTATCATTAAATAAATATTTACTACTAAGGTAATTATTTTAATGAATTAGGTACCTGTTCCGAACGTTTTAAAGGGATGGGTTGGGTCAGCCAAACTTCTTCTTAATTGATTCAAACGCCAATTATCGTCAAATTTATTATGTTCGTGTTCAGCATTAATACAATTAATTTCACTCTCGATCGAACTTAAAGTGAACAATGGTTCGTAGAAAAATCGGGAAAATCTAAACACAAATTTAATGATGTATATAAATGCATGGTTATTGTAGTCTTAATAATATAATAGTAACATGAAAATCTATTTATCAACCTGTCCAATAGTGGTGCAAGTGAATCTGTCTTAGAGGAACAATAATAGTTCGTCTCATCGGATTTTGTGCACCCATCGTAATATCCACCATTTTGTCTTATGAATTGCGAAAATGCATTCTCTTCTGGATATTTTTTAGTGCCCATGAAGAGCATGTGCTCGCAGAAATGTGCTAAACCTGGAAGTTCGTTCGGGTCGTTTAGACAACCTAAATTATATGGAAAATAATAATTTGGTATTATTATAACATGATTTTATAAAATAATAATCTTAATAGTAATTTTTCGCGCCAAACAAGTTTCGTTTATCGCTGGACGTAATTATGCGCGATGGCGATAACTCCTAATCGTTTCCCGTTATTACATTTTCTTTGTTTATATTATGTTCCGTATGAAAAATTATTGGTCGGCTTTTGCCGTATGCTTATTATTATATGTTTTTCCGTATCAACTATTATTATTATTATTATTATTATTATTGTTGTTGTTGTTGTTTTATTATCCTGCGGCCAACGCCCTTTTTTCAATTATTATATATCTTTTTATGAGGTTGCTGTCATAGCACCCTCCTTTTTTTTTGTTGATTCAACGACTCGTCGTCATTGTGACGTGACCACTTGTTCTATTCGATATAAATATTGTCTATTACACGACATCAAATAAAACGACAACGTCTGCAACAGTTGAGTGAGTTCTTATTTTTTCATTATCATTTTGGTCACGAATGTGTGACTGAGAGCCGTGCATTCACTGCTTATCAACTCACTCAACCGTACTTGATCACCCTGAGACCCCGTCGATTTTGGATCTGAACACGGGGGAGCTCACGGTACCAGGTTGATATCCACTTAGAACTAGGGTCCATGGTCGCTGTTCTGTTCCACGTAAGTCCACCAGCACCCATTGTGGGTTGTGTGAGAGGCCGACCCGGTCGTCCAGTCTTGCCAGTCACCAACAAGCTGATCACCTGCCTTAGTCATTTATTTAATATTTAGAATTAATCTTAAGTACAGCCCCATCTATTATATTTGTATCCTGTGGTCATTGCACCAGACCGGATCGACAACAGGGCCCCCGTCTCATAAATAATCTGTATCATCCTGTTTTCCTCATATACATTATAACCTCTTCCAGTCCTCTGTGTCATCATCGTGCATGATGGGTTGCCTACCCAGAAATATGAGGCGTGCATGACAATTTGTCTACCCGCCAAGTTGTAGGGGTATGTTTTCGTTTCTCGGACTTACCGAGTGGTCCCGTGTATGGTCGGGACAGAACGGTAATAGTAATAATATTATAAATCAAGGAATCAGAATTCTATTTAAAAGGTATACACATACCATCATACCATTAAACGTTTATAGGTCCCGTGACTCTTGTATAATATATCACTATTTTTAACTATATTATTTAAAATAACTTACCAACTGCGACAGACAATGATGCGGCTGATACGTTTGTGTTAGGATCATTGATCAACATAATGGTAAGGTCATTATTTAACTTGAGGCCACGGTAGTTTCGCTGATCGCTTGGCGACTTTGTTATATTATCAAAACGATGTTTAACCGGTCCAGACATGGCGATTAAGATCTTTTAGTGCTGAAAAAAACTAATCACAAGTGTACTATAAACAGTATAGGAGGTACTCGTAACGCGTAATCGTAAACGGTACACTGAACACATACAATATGTATACCTACTATTGTTAAATATTTTAATAACACTATTTCTGTTCATAAACGTTAGACGTTTATTGACATTATAAGCTCAATGGTTAATACTAATCACAATATTATACTTGAGGGCAAGGTAACGACTAGCACACACTCTTCGCGGACAATCCCACACCGCATCAGATATACATTCGCCGGACGTGACGGCATAACTAACTCGACAATCACCCACCACTCACTGTACCCCCCTGACCTATCTACAGTGTGGTTCAGTACCGCTATCCTTAGCCTCGCATTCAACAAAATAATATTATAATATAACACTGTATACGTTTAAATAGTGTTGCGACTACGGTTGGAATCGGCCCTGGTACAAAACACGTTTTTTGGGTAACACTCTCGAGAAGAAATTCGACCTTCGGGCCGTACCATTCGTTCGTGCCGAGGGAATATTTTATACATCCTTCACGCGAAGCGAAGGCTAACACACACATACACACACACACACACACACACACACACACACACACACACACACACTCGCGCGCGCGCGTGCATGCGCGTACGAAAAAATTCCTGCAGCTGCCTCGCACCCTCGCGCTATTGTACACATTCTCCCTTTTAACCTTCAACTGGAAACCACCATAGAACTCGTTATTGTGTAGAGATCTGTGACCTATATAGTTATAACAACATAATATGCGGGGTGTTTGATCGGTTGAGAAATGGTCATTGGACTATTATCGGGACTGATGAACGATAATGTCATAATGTCATAATTAATGAGGTTATTAAATAGCTTAAATCATAAACGTATAGCAGTGTTATCTTTTATTGTTCAGCGTATTGTAACATGCATGCAATAATTATTATTAATTTATTGAGATTTTCCAAACTTATTGAACACCCGGTGTATTCGTTTCAAGGTCGATTATGATACGTAAAAGGCAAAACTACACAGCTAACTTTACACTTTATTATATTCAAGTTAACACGCAGAATCATAACACGTTTTATTTATTTATTATAAAGAGAGTTATCCGTGTTAAATAATTCAAAGTGTTAAAATATTTATATCGTCGTGAACATACTTTTCAATGTTATTTTAACTTCGTAAAGAATATTTGTCTTTTCATATTACAGCCATCAATACTATCATATATACAGTGAAATAAATATTTTTCGTTTTAATAATGTTGATAATATCACAGAGTTGTAATACACTTTGATTTATAATATTTACACATTTATGAATATAAATATATAACAGTATGTACTCACCCAAATGTGTGACGTTTGTACAAGCCTTGCGAACGGCAGGTCGACAGCAATGGACTTCTGTTAAGTATTAGCGTTGACAAATCAATAAACTGTTGTCCTCAGTCACAGTGTTAGCAGCAACACGTTGGTAGTTGGCCGCCGCGCATACGGATAGGTGTCCTTTCGCTGCGCAAACCCCCAAAAATTCCTGGGTGACCTCGAGAAATGCTCGCACGAACCGCCATTTTACGGCTTAAAACTATCGATCACAAGTGAAAGGGACTTTTATTTTTTTAACAAAATATTTTATTCAAATAAAACAAATGCCTCTTCTGTTGAAAATATTTTACGCTGAAATAATCAATTAATTATTTAATTCTAATCTCTGGTACCATTAATTTGGACGTTTTTCTTAATCTAATAAATTAAAAATATTTTTGATTATAAACATTTATTTATATAATAATAAAACTTGACATAATATTTTATGAAACACTAAATTATTTTACACGTCCATCTATTGTTCGTGGGTATTTAATCCCGGCCGTGTCTTCTACCAAAATGTATCTATACCATACCAACTGTACAGAATTATCTATTAATAAAATTAAATTTCTAAAAACGTATTTGTATTCTTCAAATTTCAACTTTTTTTTTAACTTGAAAATGACTATACCGCTTTTTAATTGATCTTGTAAATCTAAGTATTTTTAAAATTTTGGTTATTTAGAATTTTAAATTGTTATTACTAATTATTAATATTAATGCCTCAATGGACAATACCAATAATTATATCAAATACGAATACCTACTAATAATATCATTTGACAAAATTATATCTGAAAAATTGATGAAAAATTCCATGTAATGCAAGTAAAATATTCTCTTAGAATATTAATATTTGACTTTTTTTAATTAATCTGAAACCAAGACCCTGCTAATACATAATGTTAATTTTGTTTTTGGTAATATTTTTGTTTAACGCGGTAAACTGTTTGTGTAGTATTTGTACGATTGAACATTTGAACTAATAAATGTGTACACCTGTATACCGGTCGTTAATATGATGATGTGTTTTCGCTTTCCGCAGCAGCCATGACTTTAGTCTTAGTTACATCTGCTAGCGGTGGATAGTGTGTGTTTTGTGGGGATGGTGTAGATGAGGGGGCCATATTCCGGGACGACATTGTATCTCGGCGAGATTCGTCACTCATCGCCTCTCCGCGTCGCGTACACCTACTCACCATCATCCAAAAAGGGTGGAATCTGGGCGGCTGCAGCACAAGGCAACAGGCACCGACTGCGCGGGCGCCGCGTCGTCGACAGGGGTTCACAAACAGCCGATAACAGTAATAAAACAGCCATTAAAGAGAATGTCCACACATATTGTTTTAGTCTTACAAGTGTACAACAGTTTAAGTTTGCGTTCAGCCGAATCAATTGTGTATTGTTAGTTTAAATATTACAATAAACAATAAGTTTACTTCACGTTTTCAATCATATGTATAGGTAAGAACTAAGAATATTATCCGTGTTCTTTTATCGTATTATATATTTTAGTCTTTAAGTTAGAAATAAGTAGAGACATATTCATAGGCTAAAATCTACTAGCATTTCAGAGGGGGGAGGCATTTTTTCAATATAAATTTTTTTATTTCAGTAAATTAATTAAAAGTAATTAAAAATATATGAATAATATGTCGTATGCAAATATGATAATAATTTATAGTTTAAGTTATTTCTTTATAATATTATGATAAGTGGAAATTAAATATACAGAATTGCTAGTCTATTCATGCTATCGTTAGTCGTCCTCTATCTTAAAAATGATATAATTATCTTTAATATAAACAAAAATATCTCATCCAATTGTTTAATTGGACGTCGAACGGAAAAAAAAATTAAGTAAGCAATTAATACAATATAAATTTAATATATTATGAATCTTCGATAGTTATTTATTATCTCATGTCACTTACCGGAATAGTATAATAACCATAAATCTCTATTGTACGGACGTATGGTACAACCAGCCAGTGACAACAGAAAGTACTACAATTTCCTGGAAACCTGTATTTTCCTAGCTGTGTTAACTGCTTTCACAGTGCAAGATTGATATTGTGAATTTTTGCATTAGTTATAATACTAATGTAAATGCAGCACAATATAAGCTAGGAAATAACAATATTTTTATCTACTTACTCTATATTATAATAGTAAATATTTTTGCAACCAATCGGCTAATGCAGATAATAGTAATTACTAATTATAATTTATAAATGCGCATATTATTGTATATTGAATAGGTAAATAATATATTTTAAATTCCAAAGATGATATTAAATTATAATACTAAATAGTTTTAACAATAATAATAATTATTAGTAAGTTTTAGGTACTTTAGTAATATAGTTCTACCGAAATACGACAATAATAAAAAACGATTACCTATTAGATAGTTTAGCTGGTGTAATATGTCAAGTATATTATAATATTTAATTTGAACCAGATACCTACTATAATAGATAATAAAGAAGCGTCAAGTAACAACCCAAACAGTAGGTACATTACGACAACACAAAGTGTATAGACATAACTGCTAATTTAATTAATGTATTGTGTTATCGGATATTATGTCTTCTGTTAAAAATCAAAATAATATAAAATTATTCAGTCAAGTTGCAATAATTCGAACGTCGACAACTCAAAAAACTTAAAAACTCGAATTTTTTTTTTTATTCCCCTAGAAATATAAAGTATATACAAATTAATAAAAATTTGTGTTAGATATTTCAAATAATATATAATATCTCGAATCGAATTTTTATCTCGCTTCAACTTCGGGTTATTGTGACTCGACTGTACTATTTTACGATATCTTAAATTAAAAAATACGTAGTAGGTATGTTTAAAATGTCAAAACGTGAATAATAAATAAAAAAAAAAGGTGGGCAACTGTGTAATGGATATGTTAAATTTGAATGCAATGCTGTATAAAATATAATACATATCAATAACGCATTGAACATAGCACATGAAAAACGATTCAGAACGGAAACGGTCTATCATACCTACTGTAACACTAAGAATATTTCATCTTATGTTTTTTGATATTGCTATTGAGTAAAGTAATTTTTCTTACAACAGTCGAATCACGATAACTTGAAGTTGAAGGACGATAACAATTCACTTTGAGATACCTATGTATTATTCGAGATATCTTACTCGTTAATATTAATTTATATATAATTTATTTATATTTCTAAGGGAATGAAAAAAAAAATTCGAATTGTCAAGTTTTTCGAATTATAGAAGTTCTAGTCATCGTAACTCGACTATATTAGTATTACAATAAGTCGAATAATTTTTTTTCGAAAACATTGCATTTGAAAATATTGTTGTGTATAAAATACATATAATAATATACGTAAAGTTTTATGGTTCATACGAATAATGTTTTTTAACTAAAACAAAATGATAATATTTAACTTTTACACTGTTAATTGAATTTTCCAGTACTTTTCTAATAACAGGAAAAACATACAAAAAATTAAGTAAAAACGGTAATTTTTATATGTTAAACCAGTTTTTGGCAAAATTAATTTCCTCATTTTGTTATGATTCAAATAAAAATAATCATAGAAACTTGGAATTTTCACAAGTGTTTATATTATTATTTCCTACAGTGATATATTATTCAAAATAGACTCTTTTTGAGTTATATTTATAGATATTTGAAATTTAAAATATTGTTTTCTATAAAAACTGATAAAAAATATATTACTGATTAAATAAGCTTGAAAATGTAATATGACGTTTGTCATAAGTTGTCTATTTACAAAAAAAAAAAATCAAATGTTTAACCACAATATTTTTTATAAGCGTTTAAAGTGAAAATGTTGACAAAATTCGTCTAAATAAATTTTTTTTTATTTTTTTTTTCTATTCTTAAATTTTATTTTTATATTATTAAGGATTTTATGTAAGATTCCTCATTATTTTTTTATCCATAACCAAAATTTAAAAGTTTACCGAAAAGTGACATTATTTTTTTATAGCCGTTTAAAATTACCATTTTTACTATAAGTATATTGGATATTCACCCATATAATAACTTTTCCTCCACAAACGATATTTGTTTAATAAAAATTGATATTACAATAAATTGGTACTCTTATTGTATCTGATGCAAACATCTAAGTGTAAAGCTATATCAGACGGAAGTACTGAACGTATAAAACGAATAACAAATTACAATTTAGTGCATGTTCTGTAACTTATACTTACTTAAATTACCTTATAATCATTAAACGGACAAGGAGATGTAAGTAAATGTAGAAAACATGTACTGGCTTCAGATAGCGTTAAGGCTCAATTACGTGTAGCCGTGTAGGCATATTGTGTGAGAAAACAAAACTCTTAATGAAATTTGTAAACATAATTAGTAAAAAATAAATAATAAAATAAAATTATCAAATAGGTGAAAGTGGTAATTCGACAAGTGAGTACTAACACACTGTTAAAGTATTAAGTGTATTACATAATTTATAATTATAACGCCGGTTCAAGTCCACCAAGCTAATAAATGTTTTGAAAATAATATATCGGTTTTCATAGTTTCTGTTTTATTTATTTCTTAAGAAGACGTTATGCTCGCATGCGTTGTCTCTGTTTTACTGACGTACTTCATAGCAAATTTACGTTAAGCAGAACACATTTTGTAAAGTTAGCTTTAATATTAGAGTAAATTTAATTATTATAAAATGTAAAGATAAGAATATTATCTAGACAATATTATATGCTTTAATTGATGTTATCTTTTGCAAGTGAGTTATACGTATGTAAAATATTAAAATTTTAAAATGTCCATAACTCACTTTAAAATTATAATATAAGTCTTTTTTTTAGTAATTTTGAGCAATTTTAGCTTTTTTACAAAGCTTACACGGGTCGCAAGAAATTTAGGCCTAAAAAAGTGGGTCGCGAGTCCAAAAAGGTTGAAGACCACTCTAAATAATATTCTTACTTTTAAATTTTATGATACGTAAATTCATTCTTATATTAAAGCTAACATCACAAAATGTGTTCTTCTAAACGCAAATTTGCTATGATATACGTCAGAAAGACGGAGACAACGCATGCTGATATAATGTCCTCTTAAAAAACAATTTTAATCGCGATACCAAGGCGTATCTCAACGATATTTGGCCCGCCATAAAAAAATAGTTGAAACCCCTAATCTATATACTAAGTATAAATGTAAAGTTTTGGGTTTCAACCTAACATACCTAGTCATTTGTTTTTTAAATAATTAATATTGGCTATTACATCGGATTTAATACCTATTATTTTTTTGTAGATAGCTGGCTATCAAGTCAGTGTACCTGACAGAACTACGGAAGACAAAAAAAAAGAGACAAATTCAGTTTTTATATTATAAATCTACTGCATGTGATTGTAGTACCTACTCTTTAATCTAATTGGTAACTATATCTATCGTGTTGCCAAAACGACGATAACAATGTCCACACACACCACGGCACAACCGTAACTCTACGCCGGTTCGGGACGCTTAATCGACACAACCGACGTGCATCCTCACCAACACGTTTTCGTCGATATAAAATAATACATCACCACACGGTGTTCCGGACAAATCAAAAATCTACTAAGTTTCTGAATTCCAATACATCTTCTCTACAATATTATTATCGTTGTATCCACGTCCGCCAACTTGTATTGCGATATAGTTTTTTTTTTTTATATAACGACCTGAAAGTACTTTGATTGGAAAAATGGAGTCCTCATTGTGTACCTCAATCGTCGTGGACTCCATATCTGGTGAAAGGCTGGAACCGTCACACTCCGCTATTATCACTATCAATGTCTCACCTGAACTGAACAATATAATAGTCGCGCGTGGGAGGAACGTACAATCACAATATAATTTGAGAGAACTCAGCGGACTCTACACAGATGAAATCTATCCGGATCGGTTGGCCATGCGTTTCAGAGAGCAAAAAAAAAACCTGATAGTGCTCTGCCAAGACAAAACTCATATCCGGAACATATTGTTTTATGTCTACGAGTTTATTGCTTTGAACAATATGACTCATGTCATCAACGACGAGTACAGGTTGAACATGGGCTCGTTCTCATGTTTAGAGCGTTTTGATTTCGAAGCAATCAAGTACAATGTAACAAACCTAATATTAGAAAATGTCGTTGTGTGTACCTTAAAAGGACTTACCACTATGTCACACATCCAATGCATCAGCCTGTCAGGCAGCACACTGGGCAGGACACGGTTGGAAAAGGAGACATTTTGGAACTGGATGACTTTTCCTAACATCGAAGATTCGTTGACTGTTCTGTTGCTGGATTCGATTAATTTGACAATGGTACCGTTTGAAATGCAGAACCTGTATAAACTGAAATCTTTATCTATGGCCGATAACAATTTGGTGAGTTGAATTTACTTAAATCTCAGAATACTGAATTGATAATTTTCAGAGTCGTTTAGAGTAATCGGTATACGTAAATCACAGTTAAACTGACCTAATTAGTATGGTATTTATTATGTCTTTGATCATACAATAATATATTTGTAAATAAAGCACCTACTAAGTAATTTGACTCAGAAATCATATCAATTTTGATTTTCGTTTTATTCTAATCTCAGCTTTCAATACTTCTCTATATCTATATCATTATCTCTATATCTATATCTATACCAACGTTTATGCAAATATATTTAATTTAATTTAACAAGTTACAGTACTTATATCAATAGTCAGGTACACAGAAATAACAGAGTGACTTTATCAGTTTTTAAAATTTTAAAATCTATACAAAGGATAAAATATAGAACAGTATTAATTAAGATATGACATTGTTAGAGAAAATACCATTAATAAATTAACTAAAAAAAGGAAATAAATGTTTTAAATTTGCCTTAATAAAGAAAGAACAGGACAATTGATAACAAAAAACTATGGAAATACCAACCTTAAAGGCTAGTACGATAGATAAATGAGAAAATTAAAGACTTCTAAAGACTTCTTTTATTTCTTTAAACAGTGGGATATAATTGTAAATAACTTTCTTATTCAAGCTTTTAAAGTTTATTAGCGAATTATAAATGTAGCAGGAAATCGGAATAAGAACACAGAGAAATAAAGAGAAAAAAGGTGTTAGTGGAGCATATTGTGTTAGGTACTTCAATAATATCAATATTCAATATACTTAGGAATTAATAGTAAAGATATGTATTTATGTATATAGTAAGTACATGGATGTATTATATTTATTGTAATTGTCAAGTTGATATCAATAATCACAAAATAAATTAATCACTAATTTTTTATCAAAAATCGATGTTTAGTTTTTAATATTAACCAATGGACCGGTGAAAATTGTTTAATAAAATTACATTATTGAGTTATTATTACTTAAGTATTTCTTAAAAATTTAAGTCATATATTTTAGTGCATGTCTTAAGATTCTTTAAGTGAATATAAATTTAGACTTTAATATTATAACTTCTAAGTAAACTAGAAAACTAGTAAACTTAGAAGTATTATTTAAATTAGTATTAACTTTTTTTCAGAAATGTTTACCTCATTTTTTTGATGGTATGCCTGAATTGACCTCTTTATTTATTAACAACAACAGTTTAACATACTTACCGGTGATGCTACAGAATACAACTTTTAAAGATATAAATATTGCGGATAATATGTTAAGATTGCCAAACTCTGAATCGTTACGTATTCAAAGACCTAAACCAGAAGAAGAAAGAAAAACTCCAGAAACATTATGTAATTTAGCACTATTTTCCATGGTTAAAAATAAAGTGAAATTTAAAAGACAAGATATAAATCGTACATTATGGGACTATTTTAATAATATTAGTTCTTGTAGAGAATGTGATCGAATGATGGTAGTTACTCAACAAAATGCATTTTATGAACTGGGCTTCGTGAGAGCATATAACTATCAATGTGCAGCAAATATTATTTTATGGCAGTATAGCGAGTGTCTTCATCACTGCATAGAGTGATGCAATTTTCGTACAAGCATACACGCTCGTTTTAGACTTTTGTCATGTACACAATTTTTTAGTTAAAATTATAAAATGTATTTATATTTAGTTATTAGCAGTAGTGTAATTGCGAAACGGTCATTAACGAGGGGTTGGGGACACCTTCTAAAATTTTTGAGAGATCAACAGTATCCATTTACTCTCCAGATGGCAGATATGCCAACAGTATAAACCTTTAAATTTACTAGAGTAAATAATGCATATTATATGCAATATTTTATTTCTCAAATTAAAACATAATCTACATTTATTTAATGTTTCTTTTTCTATGTAATATGCTGACGTATTATCGACAGTATTGAGTATTCTATTATTTGTGTTAAAAAAAACCTAATAAAATTATTTTATAAATTATGAATATAGAATTATTATGAAATTTAGGTAACTTAATAAAAAAAAAAATAAACTCAAGTTAAATTAAATTAAGTTAAGGCAAGATTGTTAAGTTAGAAGTATGCAAATAATAAATTTAACTCTAAAACGAATATGAAAAATATATTAACTTCTCTTAGTTATTAGTACATGGTTAACATAAAAAAAATATTGTATTCTTACTAATTTCTTAAATTATAGCAAAAATGTTTATTAGAATATATGCTGCAGCAATATATATCGTATTTACATGATTATTAAATTATTCACATCTCAAATTCAAATAAAAATTTAACAAAATATATTGATTTTTTATTAAAAAAAAAAATTAAGCTCATATAATTTAAACGCTGTTATTTGTGTTGTTTTTATATAAAAAAAATTGATGAAAAAACGTTTTTAGTTATTATGAATTTAAATATATATATAACATAACTATAATATAATAAACATAAAGAATCATTTAACTTATAAAATAGGTAATATACTTGTATAATATTTAATAATAAATAGTACATAAATTATATCATAGTTGAATGATTGAATATTTAAACGTATAATCGATTAAATCAGTAAAATAAAGACCTACTGTTTGATATAATATATTTTATATTTATTTAGTTCTATGCAGGTTGATTTACCAAGTACGCTTTCCCCCCTCCGTAACCATGTTATTTACGTGGTATATTAAACTGATTAAGTTCTTAAGTTAATGATACTTTTGTACTTAATAACCATTTAACGATACCTTTCTATTGGGTTAGCCTAGCTCATACCTACCTGTTTAAGAGTACATATTGACGATTGTTTTTAAGAGTTGTGTAAAAAGGAATAAATAAGTTAAAGTTTCTATTTAGTTATGTTTACCCCTCTCCTCGTTACATAACCAGTTACGCCGCAGATTATAGGATTATAATAAACTTGTACTTCTCAAAAATAATCTTGTACTTATAACTTTTATAGCTTTATTTTAAACAAAAACAGAGTATAATAATATAATTAATAATTTAATAAATAATAATCTAATTTAGGTATATCTTCATCAAATAACCTAATCTTTGTAATTTAACAATGACAATTTAAATTCTAAAATTTAACAATGTACTATTAAAGGGGATTGCAAACGATCAGTTATTTCAATAAAAAATGAACTAATATTTTGACAAAAATACACCTAGTAATTCAATTAAATTTCTGAAAATTGATATGAATTGCTCATTTTATGCCTAATTAAGGTCGATCAGCTTTGTCAAATTTCGGAAGATTATAATAATCGTTTGTCTTAGCGGTGCAATACATATAGCTTATAATAATTATTATTATTTGTCAATAAATTGTAATCATGGTTACCGAAATTGCTCTTGAACATTTGTTGAGTATCAACATTTCAAGTTAATTATTTGTAATGCATACCGTTTACCTACCAATATACGCGTGTATTAAAATATTTTTATTTGTCATGAATGACTTGAGTCTTGAATTAAATATAAAATCATTAAGAATTATGGGTGGTCACTTATGATGATGGGAATGTGGTAAATATTTGTCTATACCTATACTGTGGACTTAAAGAGCCACTGCTGTGTTGGTTATTAAACATTTTTTAAATGTGATCTGATCGATATCGAGTAAACATATTAATAAGAACTAAAATCATTTTCAGGAATCTTAACTCGTTATTAGTCTCATTGGTATGATTTAAAAAAAGTACATATAAATGAGCATAGATATTGACATATTATTTATCGTTCATTTGTGAGGCTACGCTGCGTTATTTTTTTTTTTGTATACTGTATACTACAGCAACACACTTACACTCTAATGATCACTTGCTACACACTAAAAATATGCCTTCATTGAACTCCTTAAAAATTAACTGTTAGCAATCTCCTTTAAATCATTAAAAACAAATGTAAAAGATTTTTTATAAACTTTACTAAAAAACATAAATAAATAAATATGTTAACATTTTATCATTATTTCTTTTTCTTTTTATAATATTGTAAAAGTAATTTAATTTCTCTTTAAATTTTATTAAAAACTATGCTTTATATTATATATATATATTTATAAAACAAAACAAACTGTGTACATTTTTTTTACATAAGTTAAGTTTAAGTTTGTTTTTTTAATTGATGTCAATATCTCAATGTCTATGTGTTATAATTTTAAGTACCTAATCATAATTTTTATCTTTATCATTTTAATATGTTAAGACAAAAGTTATAGATTATTTTATACTTTACACAACATACAGTTCAAATTATGCTCAATATTTTATTCAAATGGAAAAATTAACAGAATAATAACAAGCGGGATGAAGATAAAAGCAAGAATATTTCGTAATTATTTATTAATGTTTTTATATAACTAACTAGTGTTATTTATATGAACATAATAATTCCCTGAACACTGTTCTACGATTATTTGTCTTCTATTAATAAATATTAATAATTATTAAATGTAAATATTATTATATTTTTATTATAACTACAAAATATTTAATACCCATGTAGTTAAATGATATATTGTATCAATATAAATTAGCTGTCACATAAAAAATTGCGACGTCGCGGACACCAAAAAAATTACAATTTATTATTGAGAAACTACTAAACAAAATATATGATAATCTAACTTGACGTATTATGAATTTAGACAATTTATCTAAAATCTGACATGTGTGCATCAGTCGGTGTACCTTCCGTTCGTGTACAGCTTTGATTGAACAAGACGCGACGCAAATATCGTGCCGCGTTTCTCTCTTTCACGTGTATCATAGAAATCGTTGCTTTGACTATTCGGTTGTTTGCATCCAATGGGCTACCGTAAGATTTTTGGATTTGGTAAACGATTTGTCTTACACGTAGTCATCGTGGGTGTTGTCTTTCGTCCACGAGCGTCTTCCGGCTTCGAGTTCGATCGTTTATTATAATGCATAAGTATATAGATTATACATATAAAATAAAACAACGCTCTTTACGATTTTTCACCCAGCTATGCGTGACGTTGAGCTTGTAAAAATTTTTCACGATTTCGTGTCATTTGGGCATTCAGACGCATTGTGATTTTTTATAAGGTATTCTATACATAGGTAAATCACCAGTGGCGGACTTAACGGGAAAAAATGGACATTTGCCGTCTGGGCCCCTACTCGAAAATGACCCCGGACCCAGTGTCCACCGGTCCTCACTTATTTTCATTTCAATAAAAATGTTTAAATATAATTAGTCATTTCTTAAATTTTTGAAGTTTTAGATTGTAAATCATCAAGTAATAATTGGGATGATAATAATAATAATAATACTGTGTACCTAATATATTCGTACTCGTACGTATTGCCTATGTACAGTCAAATACACGCACACATCAGCATCATTATAACTATTTTTATTTATATTGTTTCGTGTATATTTCATGACGTTACCGCGGCATCCATCGTATCACAGCAGTCTTTTTAGATTATTTCTTACACTCCCTGTTGGTACGGCAAATGCAGATATAATATCTCATATAAGAGTTAGTTCTTGTGCGATAAGGAAGGATTGTGAGTCCTATTCTGACTTAGGTGATTATTACGTCTTTGTCTCTTCATTTTAAATCCAAGGGAAATTTCCATTTTGTAATGGAATGTTTTTTATATGTTTATTGTTTGTAAACTGCACTTTTTTCAATTTTTCTATGAGGCTTTCTTTAATTTGTGATTGATATTGTTGAGTGTATCTAAGTTTGATAAAATATTGTAGAGTATATTATTATTATAATTTATAACTGATAATATGTAATTTAATTTGTTTCCTTATATTTCTTCGAGAAAAAATCCAAAGTGATTATTATTATAGCTTTTTAATGGTCTAGTGACAATTAAGATATGAGAGTTTAATATTTATTTAAATACGATATACGCCCGAGCAGTACGCGATATTAATCAATATTTATTTTTTGTGCCGAAATTTATTTGTGTGATATCTATTTTAAATTTACATTTGAATAAAATTTACAAACAGTTAATTATGAACTATTTTAAAATTATGTGGTGATTTTTTGTACACAATAATACTTTCGTTTCTCTTCTGTACTATTTTTAATAAATAAAATAATGATTTATTCAAAAATTTAAGTTTATAATTTTAATATTTTTATCGACGATCGTTGACGGTTAGAAACAGTTTCGTTATTTTTTCAGGAGTATAAGTTAGATTGCATCATAGTACCAGGTCAAAAACAGCATTATCATTAAATAGTAGGTAAACGTCATATTATTCGTTTGCTTATAAAACTGATAGATTCCTATTATTTAATAGATATAGTAAACTGAATGTATAGTTTATATTAGTTTATTAGCTAATAAACCTTCTAAATTGTGATCTTAAAAACAGTGAAAACTACATACTGACTACATTGTTATTATATTTTATTTTGTTTTTTATATCATTAGTAATGATATCAATGATTCATTACTGGTGTTTATAAGATGATACGTACAAATATTAATTACCGACTACTCTATTATAAAAAAAACCCCACTTTATGTAATGATGATTAATGATGTATTATATACCTACTTCAATATAGGTAAATACTTATTAGTGTAAATTTATATACAGTAAAACTTCTATACTATAAAGTATAAAGTCTTATTAGACAGAAAACAAATCATATCATGTACAAATGTGTTAAGTATAATTAAATAAATTCGGTTCTAATTTTGTTTGATTCTCAAAAATAGTTGTAATGAAGTTTCACTAGCTACATAATATCGATTTATAAAAATATGTATTCAAATATGTCTTGATGTATCGCTATACCACAATGTAAAACAAATACAGTTTAAATCTGATTTAATTATTTGTAATTTTATTTTTACGTTTTTTTTTTTATCCCTTTTACATTTTATAATGGTAAAAACAATGTTGTGATTTGTCTTATTTTTAAAGTTATGAAAATGTATTGTTTGTTCAAACGCATTTATTCGTTGTATACAATTTAGTGAGTTATTAAATACAATATTAAATGATTCTTTCAAAAATTATATTTTATGTATTTATTATGAAGGAATTTCAAAACATGGGCAACATGCACACAGTACACTTGTGAGCACCTCTTCATACAAGTAAGAGTTTGTATGATGTATTATTATAATAACCATAAAAAAATAAAACGTAAACTATCGATTTCAATTGAAACGTTCCAATTATTATAGGTTTACTCTATAGAGTATATACTTAAATCTACTATGATATACTTAGCAAATATTGTACGTTTTTGCTAGCCATGGTTGAAGGACTCAATCACGACCATGCAATAATAAGGAAAAACTGTAGTATGTGTCCGGATGAGATCAATAATCAATCCATGCAGCACCTCAGAATAACTATTACTCTATGTCCCTGTACTCAAATGACTACGACATGATAATATATTGTGTATTATTATGCAATTTGTGCTTATGAGCATAAGTAACTAATAGTGTAGTGTAACTGTTTAATTGTGAAACGGGAAATTTGGTTTAAGTTTTTTAATTTCATACGTTCTACACTTTTATTGTTATTATGATAATATATTAAACATTTTTTTTATTTATATCACAAAAAAATCTTTTATTTGGAACTTGAAAAAGTGAACTTAACAAAAAAGGATTATAAATATAATACACTTAAATTTCACTTATAATACTAACATAGCACAATCTATTAAGTGTATCTATTAGTAATTATTTTCGAGTATATCGGACGTATCATATCTTATATCGTTTTCACCTTATCGGTGTTCCGAACAGTAACGACGTAACGTTGAGACCTTCACTACGTACGCAGATCCGTTTTAATTAAATACTTTGCGAGTCACCGGCCGTAAATCAGACGATTCAGACGGTATATTATAATTCCATACGCGTATATTATATACCTACAATAAATTACGATATTCACTATATCGTGTTGGTTTCCATTTTTATGGGGCCCCCGCCCACAGATTAAATTTTACTAAATTTAATTAAAATATTATTTATAGTTTCTTAGCGATTGTATTGTTATCCATTCTCATAGGTAGTAAAATTAATATTATTTTTGAACAGGGCTAGGTAAATTGGGTCCGCGAACATTTGTGTTCATTTTGAAATCGGTAAGTTTATTTTAGGTCTAAAATATTAAAAACATAAAACTTTAATATTTTATATTCATACAATTTACTTTTGAATAATTCTATTACAATAATTCTCTACGTTATGTTGCACAGAATGTATCTGTTCGGGACAGGAACATATAGTGGTACATCGCACGGACACCAATTAATTATACTCATCAATAGATAAATAAACATTACATCATTTTTAATTATTTATAGCATATATTATTTATTAAACTACATATATTTTAATTTATACCATTTATGCAATATATTTATACCACAATTATGAAATTTGACATACTACATTTAACGTAGGTACTAACATTTTTTTCCAGCACTCAATTTACTGACTATTTTATTTTCCGAAAATAAACCCAATTTACCAATCTCGTTTTGAAGTGTATCGCTGACAGTTTCTAGAATATACGTGTTACGGGTAGGTACTGAAAAAGTGGTGACACAACCGCACAATAATTTGTAGTGACCTAGTTGTAACACAAATTTTGAAATAAATTTCAGTTGATTTCACCGACAATGTGTCTGTAGTAATTAAACACATAATGCGGATAGACAATTTTGTTAATATTAAGCTAATAAATTATATATTAATTAATATTAAAATAATTATTAAAAATTTCGCATCATCACGTCATACTTAAAAATAACTTAATATTTATTTAGCTAAAATACTAGACATGTCACATGTTATTAATACTTTTTTTTCGTATAATTTATACTTTTTGAATACATCTTGTATACGTCACTGCCACCCATTCATAATGGATGAAAGAAGGTACTCTTCAGTGTCGCTTTTTAAATTGTGGAAAAATGTTTTGCTTGTGATACAGTATACCTTTTAACCACACTATTGAATAACTAACTCCTTATCGATTGTAAATTTTTAAACATTTTTAAATGCTAATATATATTTCAAAATTGAATTATTGAAAAAAACTTCACGGGGAGGGGAGGAGCTAAAATAATATTCTAACCTTTGAATATAATTTATCCTATTGGTTGTGTATTATTGTATTATTGAGATGGAAGCAATACAATATAATATGTAGGTATGATATCCTCTTAATTGATATGTTTTGTCTTACTTTCTATAGACAAAAGCAAGTTGAAGATTGAGAAATAAATTGTGCATACACGAGTAATTTAATGTATTAACCATGTGCTTAACTACCGAAGTCGTAATCATTAACAATATCGATATGATAATAAAACTATGGAAATTATGAATTCATCTATGATTATAATCGTAGTAATCATAACACATAATATTAAAATAAATTATCTATAACAAATAATTAAATTGTTTTATGAACAAAAATGTCATAATTCCCCTTCTCCAAAATGAAAAATGTCGGTAGGTGTCATATTTCTATCAGTAGATAGAGTAATTTTAATGGTATCAGTCGTCATATTATAGAAACAATTAACAGAATAGATGATGATAAATTATAATACTTAATAAATAATTTCAGATGATTTTACGTTATACATGAAAAACTGCTATTTTTTTTTTTTTTTTGTTCATAAAGTCGCAGTTTCTCACCAGGTGACATTTTCATTTCTTTTCTTTATTTGTTTATACAATATTAATTTTTAAAAACTGCCCAGTTCGTAATCATACTAAACCATAACTGATCCATTTTACACAGGCGCGGGTCCAAAGGAGGAGGTGGCAAGGGGCTACGGCCCCACCGTAAACTCTGCTACACAGGTAAATTTTAGGATGTCTGTTTTTGATAGCCAATAAAATACGATACACACATTGTATTGACCCACCCTCCCCCCGTAAATTTAGTCTGGGTCCGCGCCTGATTTTACAAAGCAAGCAAACTACTGCGAAATTAGAATTTTATTTTATTACTAGTTCATAGCATTTTATGTATATCGTGTAATTATAAGTGACGGAGTCGTAAATAAAAATACATACTGAATATTATTATATAGTTAAAATCGATGAGCTTGCTACTTAGAAACATTACAGAGCCGCTCAATGTCTATACTATATTAGTTTTAAAGAGCTTGTGGCACAATAATTAGGTTCTTTTTCATTTCTTCGTTCACAGTATAGATGATGGGTACGTTGAACTCTGATGAAAACTATGTCAATACTTTATTATAATTTTTTTGTTTTCATTATTTGTCACAATACGGGAATACATGGAAAATGGTCATGTTATTAACGAACGGATCACGCCGTGCCCCTATTTGACTTTTAAGTTACCTATAAAGCATGTACTGAACAGTAAGTAAATTTTTATTTTTTTTTACAAAAGTAATAAAAAAAAAACTTGGTTTTGTATGAATAATAAGATTTTAACACTGTTTGAACACGCCCGACAGATAAATCTATTAATCGATTAAAAAACCGTGTTTATTATATGTTTTAAGCCACGTGAAGAGGCATAAACGTCAACGATCGTAGAAGTGGACTGTATAGACGGGCGGTCGATAACGCCACACACCGCTATAACTATTGTAAAAGACAGTGCCGTACCGATCGAATTTTAATTGAAACTTCGCCCATATAATAGGTATATTATAAAGGCGGACATACCGCTATTTGTCATTCGTCTGTGTTGAGAGTGCCTTTGAGTTTGGACTCGTTGGCTCATGTTATACGATGGAAATGCATGTACAGTGCGATTATATGACTTGCAGTTATTACCTGTCTATTACTACTTAGTACACAGGTAGTACGATTACGGAGCGCCGCCCATTTATATAGTATTTGGGTGTGCCGCCGAATGAACATCTGATCGACACACACATATATATTAATTTTTTATTTAATAATACGTATCTATCGCTGCAGTCTAATACAGAACTCGAATGCTGAAGGACCGACCAAATTGTTAAGTGTCATCGTATGCTTCAGGTCTAAGTGTGTTTAGTAAAGGACGCGACCTCCACCCCAAAAATTCGATCCGTAAGTACCTAATACCCAATAATTTGTATTTTTGTATTACTAAAGCTGGTTTAAGGCCATTACAGCAATTTCTATATTCATTCAATTTTTTCAAATTTTTCAAATTTTATAAAAAAAAATAATGTATATTGACATGACATTATTCAATAATATTTTTGTTTTGTAATGGACGTAAGTTCAAATGTCTCAAAAAGCTAAGCTGCAAGTGGAAAAACATAACGCAAGAGTTATGTTCACTTTAGAAGATATTTTATAAACATTTATTTAAAAAATTGTAGATAACATCTTGTAAATATTATAATATTTAAATTATTTTTCAAAAAAAGCAACAAACTTTTAACGTCATGTTTTATGCATCGTTTATGGAAATATGAAATGTATAAACGCATTATAGATTCACGAATATACCTACGTTAAAAGGCAATCTCCTCTTTATCTTGACCTTAAAAAAAGGCTAATCGCGCCAATTCAGTAATTTGGTAATAATTGCTTGACGAATTAGCTGGACAACCTGGACGTATGGACTCAGTGGCGTCATGAGCATATTTCTTTAAGATTTGCTCCAAACAATTTTAAGTGGTTTTGTAATTTTGTTAGTGTAAAAATATTTTTTCATTTGTTACAATTATTTTTGAAATATTGAATAAGTAATATGTTGGCATTAATTCCGTGTAATAAATTATATCATTTTACAATGTTTATATTTTACTGATTTATTCAAGGAATCAGCAAGAAGATAATAAAACTACAAAAGTAGGTACTGTTAAGGGAACTGAGGCAATTATATGAAGTTTAGTGCATTTATTATTTTGAAGTTATAGATTATATCAATATTTATTTTAACATTAAAAAAACGTAAATGAAGTCACCCCCCTTCAAAACCATTTTTTGACGGGATAGCAAATGATTTTCAAATTCAAAAAACCATTTTGGAATCGAGTACTTAATTTTCAAACAAAGTTTTGGAGTGATAACTCCTTGCACGTAATTTATTCACATCTAAGCTTTATTATTTTCCCAAGTGGATAAAATGTTCTTGATGTCATAACAATATAATGTTGATGACGTGCAGTCAGACTGCAATTTTATCGGCGAAGTGTGCTATCTATTCGTGTATGTTTAGGCTTCTAATAGTCAATGAATATATTTAATTTTGCATAATACTTTATCATTACATCGTGGTCTAAACTGACTTTTTCAGTGTGATTAATCTACATAATGATAATTTAATATAGTAACGAAATTAAATATTAACAATAATATTTTTTTCAGACTCTTTGTTAAACGCATATAGAATTAATAAGGCTCGGATTTTATAACACAATATGATTAGTATAGCAAAGAGTATGATCCAAATGATGTGATTTGCATAATTTTTCGCAAAAATGTCATCTATAATTTCTTTTATTGCATTATATTAGTCAAGTACTAGCCTACCATATTAAGCCAAAAATCGTTTGAATTATCTTATTGTTACATCTTTAAAATTATTTTATTTTTTATCGATGTAATATAATTAATATTTACATGGCTGATAAAATATTTACCAAAATACAAGTTATTATAGTTTTATAAAAGAGTGTTTTTAAAAAGGAAAAAATAGAAGAATTTTGTTTTATTTTGTATATTCAAACAAATAAATAAAGGGCTTTTTTTTGCAATTATAAATTATTTTTTAACGATTTATTTTGCTTCAAAATTTAAGCTCTATTAATTAATAATAAAATTAAGTCTTCATATTCTAATATATTCATTAAACATATTTGAATTCAAGCGATTTACAGTGATAATAATAAAATTATGTCATAGCTGGCGTATTTCTATTTTAATTTTATATAAAATGCATGCGGTCGTTAGTGTTAAATTATTTAACCATGATATATTTAATCATTGCAATCAAACCAAAAACTTTGATGTTCAGATTTTATTTTCTAATCTTTGTGGACTATGCAGTAGCACGTGTTGCGTATTGGTAAACTTCATATTATTCTCGTAACCATGTCTACTGTCAGAAATTCACACCGTACTGACAAAACGTTGGGTTTATGATTCATTATCGAAATTTGTAATTTAATATCTTACATTGAATATTGCAGTATTTTTGTCTTTTATATTCGTTTAAGCTCAGTAAACAAAATACAATATTATATATTAGGTTAATTAATATTGACCTAATTAATAAGTGATAAGCGAGTGACATTTTTATTAAGTATGTGGCGGTTATTTTGATGTTTCATTGTTATAAAATAAACAATATTTTGTTCGTATTTTTAGTTTCAATGTTCGGTTTCTATCATATTACCGATAAAAAAAAAACCGTTTAGAGTCTATAATAATTAACTAATAACCTTTACTTGGACAATCGCTTAGACGGATTACATTGAAATATTATAGACGAAACAGAATTGGACATAAATAATTAGTTTTATTAATAGTTTCGCAATTATTAATACAAATTAATTATTCCTAAGTATTGCTCTATCTAGTTTAAAATTCTATTATGTATCGTTATTTCCATTTTTTTTCCTTTGATCCTATAAAATACTATTATCGCTAATAATTCATTTAATTCTCCATTGATTCAAAATATACTTAATTTACTATGCATTTTTTGGTTTACGTCATTTTTTATATTTTTAATACGTAGATTTCTACAATATGGAGCATTTTTCTCGAATTTTAGATTTTTAATAAAATTTGTTCAAAAAATAATTGTATTATTATTATTGGTAGATTTTTATTATTACAAGTGTTCTGAGTTTATAACCAATAAATAATAATCGACATCTTATATCGTTATAAGTACTTATTATACACATACACTAATCATACACACTCGTCGAACCTAACGCTTATATTATTTATATTTTAATTTTTAATTTATTTTTAATTATTTCATACATTTTTTTTTTTACTGTAAATTAAACTTACATTTTTTAAGTCAGCATAGTTTTGGGTTGTAAACAGGAATAGGTCTAACATATAAATGCATTTTTTTGTTAACACAGTTATATAAATGTATTATTATAAATTACAATTGTATTTACGATATTAATAACTTCTTACTTTTTAGCAGTATTTTCATTTTATTTTTTTTGATACATAGGTAATATATATTTTTAAATTGTATGATAGATATACTATGAAACAACTTGCTGAGGCATTAGTTCAATGCGAATCAGACGAACAACGTCGCGAACACCTGATTGAATCACTCGATGATCTGTCGTTTGATTATCCCGATATTTACTCAATGCTATTTAGGGAGATGAAAAATAGAGAACTGGCAGCTAACGATCCGAACAAAATCTCTGAATGGTTAAGCACTTCTAATAAGTCAAACTCAATTGTAAAAATTCATGAAGCATTGCTATTAGTTAAAAACGATGACATGATGATTAAAGAAGAACATTTAGATAATTTAAAGCATATGCTTTGCCGCACAATAGAAAATGGAACTCACATGGAGGAGGTAGTAAAAATATGCTATTTGATTGAGAAATCTCCATCTTTGAAAAACATACACGAGTAAGTACATTTGTTTCCAATGTATAAGTACACCATTTCAAATAATACACTCCATTTTTATTTTATAAGTATCATTTGGATTTTGACAGTATAACAATAAAAAAGGTATAACGTGTAATAAGGTCAGAGCAGTCCTTAAGGCTTGTTGAGCGAGAACCTTACCCTTGTAGGGCGTCGTTAAAATTATACACTATTCGGGTGTAACGATTGCGCCAAGCCTATTTTACATGCGAAAAATGCAACACAATTGAGCTATTTTACCCTTCTCTCTGTAACAAACAGGTTAGCTCCCAATTTGCAGCTTTTTAATTTCGCCAAATTATTTAATTTTTTTTTTTTTTTTAACTCCATTAGATTTAATCATAATAGAAGATTAGTCATTAAAGGTAAAATAAGTTTATTTATAATTAATTGAAAATTTATAGAAAAATGTAACTTTAGACGAACTAAAAATGTTGCATCGATCCTAGTAAATTTAGTTGGTGAGTTAGCATATGCAGCTTTAAACTTGTACCTAAAGTTTTAGAGATTCAAGCCGCCAATGATCATACGACACTGATTGTGTATTGTGCTGTTGACTTTGCAGTTATCGCCGCTTGGACACTTTATTCTTACTATTTTACTTTTAATTATTGGGGATTTATTAATCTATAACTTCAGAATTTAGATAGTATATAGTACTATGGTCGTTTCAAATGATAAATATTTCACTGTGCCTCTTTACAAATCACAAATTCATAACCATATTATAAAATAAAAATAATTTAAGATTTTTGCAACGAAATGGGATTAATTTTGCGGTGAAATAGCACAACCGAGAAATGAAAAGGTGACAAACGGGATACGGCAAATAAAAAAATGATGGTTGCACTCGAGCTTATAATATAGGTATTGTCCTTATGGGAGTTTGTAATTTGCACTTAAATTAAAGAAATGTAATTTGCATTTAGCACCACTACAGGTAGTTAAAAATAGTGTTTTAATTTGCACCAAAATAATGGTATGTAATTTGCACCTCTCACAGGTAGTCAAAAATGTAATTTATACCAAAATGATTATTTATTTGTTCGATTATCGAATATTCGATTTTGAAATATTCAATTATTCCTTGATATCCTCGTTGACCTCAAGACTAGATAGATACGAATGACTTTTTTTTATATTCATAATTTTACGATTTTATATAAACTTACAACAATATATGTATAAGCCCAGCTATTTTATAAATTAGAACTTATTTTATATATCTTAAATTTGTATTAGGATATAGAAACTTGTAAGTTGGTACTATCGAGATACTATTGAAAACATAATTGATTTTAATTTTGATGTAAATTACATACCTATCCTTATTTTGATGCAAATTACAAACGTATTTTTAAAAAATGGTGCAAATTACACATGCTGTGTATATATTATTTTAATTTTGTAGCAAATTGACTACAACCGCCCTTATTCCCCTTAGTGGCATTATAAACATCTGTTATATTTTTTTTCATAAACATATTTGCCAAATATGTATAAAATAAATACTAAAATTCTACAAGTACTTAATTTATATATTATATTGGAAAAATACGTTTATGAAAAAAATATGACAGATGTTTATAATGCCATATATTAATAAAGTATACAGTCGAACTTGATAAACTCGAACTTGGTCAACTCGAACTAGTTTAAGCTTACCAAGTCCAACTGTAGTTTTAAATAGCTTATTGAAAAAATGTTAAAAGAGCAATACCTATATTATAGACTCGAGCATAATCGTGGTGTGTTTTTACAGGTAAAGAGGTGAAATAGATTCAATAGCGCTAGTCAGTACAGCACATTCGTATTAATTATACACATTTACTTATAATTATAATATGACTGATTTTTATATGTTTTTTTAATAACAGGAATTGTACTTATAAAATAATACTCTTTTTAATAATTTTTAATAATTTTCTAGGAATATATAACTATTAAAATGAACTTGATTGATCAATGATTAAAAATACAATATATTATTCTTTAAAAATTATTTAGTTATTTGAAAGTGCACAAATTACAATTTGAATAAGGTGAATAATGACGCAAATTACAATTGCTTAAGGTACGAGATGGCGGAAATTACATACTACCCTTTTATTTAGTTTTATGTGACGTCAACTTAACCTGAAAAAATAGCACAAATTAACAAAATTAATTTTTAGATATGGTGCAAATTATATACATATTTTTTTCTTTAGGTTGTTTTTTGCGCAAATTACACACACCCGCGTTTTTCGCATGCAGCTCGAGTGTAATTGTATTTCACCGCACTATTCATAACCACACATTTTAGACCATTCAATGCTCCACAAATTGTTTCTATTGTTAAAAAAGGAAATTTGGTGGGTCAATAATTAAAAATGGCTCACATTTAATAGATAGTTAAAAATTAAACATTTATAGTTGTTTGATAAATCGTTGTAAAATTAATTTAATATACGAGATCTAATAATTTTTATATTAATTTAAATTAATTAAATTTATAAAAAGGTAAAATAAAGTATGCATAATATACTATTATACTTAAATATCTAAATTGAAATAAATGTGCATCCTATTGTTTTCAAATATTATATTAAAATAAATAAATAATTGCAATGCTTATTATTGTGTGATTTTGATTAAATTTGATAACAACTGCGTTCTAAACAATAATGTGATTTTAAATAAATATGTGCCTTATTGTTACATATTGGTACGTGCGCTATGAAATGGTTTGATTAGTGGAAAATTACCTATGCGTAATTTTTGTATAAAAGTGTGTGGATTTGAACGACAGTCTTTTTTTTAAATGTGCAGTTATGATGTAGTTATGACGACGCCGCGGCACCACTAGTTCCGCATTTTCATAAGTACAATAAAAAATTAAAACGACGAGTAAAAAAATATATCATCTTAATCGTGTAAATTGTCTAAATGAAATATACGTAATAGGGACGTATGTTGTGTAAAATTTATATTAATATATTATATACATAAATTGTATGTGTATATAATGTTAACATCTGAGTTATATTTTTGGTGATGCTCGGAATATTGGTACGGTCCATACATTTATAACAAAAGAAATAAAAAACGCGGAAAACTGGTACTATTCAAAATTTAATTTTCAGTGGTCCTAAAATATTGACAATGTTTATAATATAATTTTGATAAATCACCATCGTCAACAAGTTAAATTTAAATAATACTTAAAACAAAAAAATAATGTAAGCAATCAAAATTAACAAAAAACACTTGGAGTTTCTCGTGTTCTTACAGATTTTTCCTTAATACTATTTTTAACAACAATTATCTCCTCTATTTTGTTGTTAGCTGTGCACTTATGTGAAATTTCATTAGTAAAATTTACGTACTGGAATTTCAGTTAGTTCCATAAATACATAAATAAAATAATATTATAGCTTACCGGTTTGATCAAATTAGTTGTTACTTTTCCCGGGCATTTAAAATTTGTGTTTTGTGTGCATTTCCACCTTATAGAATTATTAATCTTCCTCAAAACCACATAAGAATATTTCTTATGTACTATTAACTCACTGCCTCTTTGACTTTCAAAATTGTCCATTATATGATACTTATTAGATATAATTTTTGTTTAAGTAAAAAATATAACACACTCAATCCACTATTGCGAATGATGTACTGGTGAGAACTTGTTGTATATTATAGTTCATAACAATTATCGATTAATAGATATTTATCGTATTATTTTCACTAGTATAATAGTTAAATATATCACTGATTGTAATGCAATTTTAGGCACTGCAGTTTTACTCTGTCACTACTCACGAGCCGCATAAATCGTAAAGGACGGCTCTGAATAAGGTGTATAATATTTACATATATGTATATGTATAGATTTATAAAAAGAAGAATAACAAGTTATAAATTATATTTAAATATAATAGGTATATTATAGTTAATAACTAATATTTCAACTACTTAACTGCAAAAATTTATAATTATAAAAATAAATATAAACTGTGTGACTCATCTTTTTTAATTATTAATTAAAGACATAGCTTTCCTTTATGACAGTATATTTTAATTAATTATAGACTTTTAAAACACCTTGTTGATCAAGTAAAACAACTACCCAACGATAATAATTGCTACACGGACATGGATGATTACTGGAAAGATTATTTCAAACGAACTCAAATCGACTTTTCCGAATCTCTGGATATCCAAAGTGTTCAACAAGAACAAAAACATAAACAGGACGCACGTGTGTGGAAAAAAATCAAACACTTACATTTAAATCCTCTGCACGATCTTCCTAATTTCGACCGTAAGAATTATTAAACACACGCATAGACTAATTTGTTAAATTATAAAGCGTTATCATTTAAAATTATATACAATTTTTATTTCAGTGAAATGTTTTGGTAATAACCATCTCGAAATGGTTGTAGCCGCTCATAGGCGTAATATTTTGGGTGACCAGACGATCGTTGATCAGGACATGGATGGAGCATTCACCAAATGGCTTCACTTTTGTAAGCTAAAAAGATACCAATGGTTTTTCAATAACCTCAGCTACCTTGAAATTGTACTTATTGACGAGGAAAATATCGAAAAGCTTATCGCCAAGGTGAACAAGAACTCTAAGAAGGAAAACAACATTAAGGATTGTGCTCAGAAGAAAATATGCGTGGAGACAAAAGTTCTGAGACATAGACCAATAAAACTGAACAATTTGATAACGGTAATCATGCAGCTAAACGTTTTGAATTGAAGTATTTTTAATGCATTATAGGTACCTACGAATAATATTATATCAATACCCGATTTCAAATGAATTGCAGGCCTTAGATTCCAATGTGGATTTGGATGACATGAGCAAATTTATTACATACATGCGGAAGATACTTCATTATCCCATCCCGAATAAGAACTGTGTCATTGACGAGCAACTACAACAAGATATAATCACCATTATAGACAAATATATGAATCATCTAATGAAAATACTTGACACAGTTGAATTCCTTGCCGCCAAAAGCCGGCTCGGAATTATCATTAACAAGTACCTAGAGTGCATATCGTTAATCAACGGAAATCAGACATTCGCAGATCATCATATCAACTTACTGTGTATTTTCGAAGAAGTACTGAAGAATAAAGTCCTTAATATGCACAGAGACTTCAACTAAATATAATAATTAACTATTCGCGTGTTTTCTAGGTTTTTCTTGATTTTACATTATTGTTTTAAAAAATCGTTGTTTTCATTTTAAATGCATGTAAATTGGAACATAAATATTAATAGAATAAAACTCTCGTCGATTATTAATGATAACTTATAATATATGCTTGTTAGTTGTGTTTACGGCTCTACTATCAGTCAACCATCTGTCGAAAATCTTTTATTTAAATATACGAAATTTGTAGGAAATATTTCTCGATATCTTAAAGTTCGGATTAATGTAGTACGTGGTCGTCGTATAATACGCGTATAATATTTCGTGAAAAAAAATATTTATTTGTTTGTTAAAATTTTAAAATGTATCTATTTTATTATGTTATTAACATAATATTATGTAGTGTAGTGTCGTGTTAAATGTCAATAATCTTCAAACCTATCCTACGAGTATTAAACTTTATTTTAAAATATCATTAATGAATTTGGATGCGTTATTTATCGTAATAGTTAATGCTGGTTTTAAAAGTTTAAAACAAAATATGTACTCAACACAGATTAATTGTATAAATATAACAATGGTGAAGAAAGACAATTATTATAGGCTACCATATTATTTTTAATCTGTATGAACTATTGTTTACTGACTGTGCTAAAATTTATTTTTAATTATGTATAATTAATATTCACATTTATTTGAAAGTTTTGTAACCAAAATAATCGGATTGCGATCGTGAATGTCTGTCACCTGGTGGTAGGATACTATATTTTATACAAAGATGGGACATTTGTATTTAATTTTTACCGTTTGACTATTTTTACCTATTATATTATGTTCAATTCATGTTCTCATCTAATACCTACCATATAATGTGTGTAGACATGGTACACGCGTAATAAATAATAATGTGCCCGTATACATAGTCAATTTATGGGACCCATAGAAGGTATGGGTCTTATGTATTTGTCATTTATTTTATGTCTGTTAAATATTACCCGTATTCATCCATGTGGGAAGGTTGATTTTTCGAAGGAAACATAAAGTTATGCAATCGATTTTTTACAAATAGAACAATTATGTCATCTTTTTACACTAAATAAAATATAAAATTTCAATCATATTTTGTAGTTTATTTTGAAAATTGTCGCTGGCGTGTAATGTAATATTTATAGATTTTATTAATCTACAAATTTCTGTTCTCAATTATATTTCTTCTCCTGCTTAGTTATTCATTACGATATAACATAAGACATTGAATATGATGTTCGTGATCACTAAGGCTCAGAAGTTGTTCCATTTGCATGTTTTTTTTTAACTATTTATTGCTAAGTGAGCTAGAAATTCATTTTAAGACACTACGAAAAACATATCAAAAGATAATACAGCATTTTTTTGCATATTTCTTAATTTTACAATTTTTTAGAGCATATCTTATAATTTATAAAGATTTAGTATTCGTAAATAAAAAAATAAATACATTAATATTAAGAGATATTCTTGTATCGTATTTTTTTTTTTTTTTAAATTATGATTAAAAATTAAAAATCAGAATTATTTTTATAATTTCAATTTTTCCGTGTTTATAATATTTTATAAAATATTTCTGCAAATAATAATTTTGAGCAAAAAAAAACACAAGTGCATAAGTGCATGCATATTTAATACTTTTTAAGTGCATTAAGTTCCGAGCCCTAGTTATAAAGTGATCACGTATAAAGACATGATAAAATATATTTGCACTGCGCAAAACATGATTACACCAAATTTAATGATTACAAATAACACTTTAATACTGCTCAATAAAATTTAAATTAGTCCTGAAAACCATATGTATATTAAATCAAATATTAAATCGTTAAAATTATATTTTTATCGTAAGTAATATCCTATAGCGTAATTTTATTATGTATTCCGTCTATACACAAAAGAAGGATTCATCAAAGTACTGTTTCCAGAGTTCAGGATTGTCGAAAGAATTTCCTATCAGATTTTCAACAAATTCGACTAAAACAAGAGAATATATTTAATTTCCTTAAATAGCCATTGAGTGAAATGTAATGAAACAGACAGTTTATGGTGTTACTGGAATATCTGCAGTTGGTCCTTGTATTGACTGTATAACTATAAAAATATAAAAACCTAGTGGTCCCTATGATACAATTTTTAGAAATCGCTAAGCATGTTTCTCACTAAATATTAAAGTAAAATCTTAAAACCATTTCATTAATCCAAACATTAAATTTTTAAAAACATCAAATAGAGTATGACAGATGTTCATTAACTCACGAATTTTCCCATGCTTTTTTAACTGATATAAACTTACATATATGTCCCAATAAAATTTTAAGCATGCCAAAAAACAATTATAAAAAATACATAATTACTTTTATACATTTACAAGAAAATAATTATAATAATTAATTAGAATTTAGAATAGTACCTATACATCTAATCTATACAAAGGAACGTTTTTTAACGCAAAAATTATGTTTTTATATTAATTTTTTTTTAAATGATCACCATTAAAAAAATAGTAAAAACATATTTTTAACTATTATAAGACAATTCTTAATATAAAACATATCCGATGCTAAAATTAATAATAAGTGTATTTTATTAAAATAAAAATCATCAAATTAATTTTTTTTTATTTCTGAACTACTATTAAAAAAATGTAAGTCGTTTGTGGTCCTCAAATATTAATTCATGATGTGAGATGTGGTGACTTGATGGTTATAAGAAGCTATTATGATTTTTTTTTTTTTTTTTTGATATAAGGTATGAATGTTCAATGCGTGTATTTTCTTATAATAACAATAATTAAATTTACTCTTTTCAGGAAATAATGTTTATTTTAATGTTTGACTTGTTTATTTATTATATAAAATAATAATGTCTAGGTAACATGGCCTTACAACAGTTGCAAGCGTAGGGATCAAAATTTAATAAAATAATATTGGTTAACGAATAAATATAAAAAGAAACATTTTGGCAGACACAGTTGATTGTGGTGTGTAAGGTGCAACTAATTAGAGCGCACGTGTGACGTGTACTAATCCGCTTGAATAGCAACATTCAATATGTCTATTCTGCTCAGAATTCACAATTTATCAGATTCATTAATACATCTTAAAAGTTATTTCAGTTCTAAAACCTATCACATTTTCCACATTTAAAAATAATTAAATACTTTAAAATATAAATTAAGAAAAAATGAATTAATTCAAAACAAAAATGCATTATTCGTGCAAGTTATCAAAGCTAAGGCTGTGATAATAGTAAAAATTGAGTAAACAGTCTTATTAAGTATATATTTTTATTAAAATTAAAATTTTTTTTTGTTTTGGTTTTCTAGATGTATATTTTAAAGTAATACATATTTACTTATATATTATAAAGTTATAAATACTTAATTACTACTTAAAAGTATTTTCCCCCAAAAACTAACTAAATTTTTATTATGTGTGTTCATTCCTTGGTTTAGTTTTTATTCTGAATAATACAATTTTAATTTTATAGAATTAATACAAAAACAAGAATTTATTAAAATATAATATTATAGGTGTAGGTACATTATAAAAAATACCTATTATGTTATAACTTATAAGTAAGCAAATAAAAAATATTTTAAATTTAAAAATACAATAATTAATTACTTTTTAGTCTGATAAATTGTAACTTACAAACATGGCTAAAATCAAGAACTGGCCCAATTTAATAAAATATACGCCAATCTGAGTAATTAATTGCAAATTCATTAGTAATAACTTATAACTAATAAGTATCATGTCCATAATTTAATTAACAATGAAATTATTTGACGGTAAAACAGAGTTCACAGAACTACGTCCATCTACGTGTTATGTTCAAAAGTTAAGCAAGAAAAAATATAATAAAAAATACCATGGATAATTATAGATAATTTTCGTAGTGATTGTGTCAATAATTCATCATTGGAATCGTTTTCAATTGATATTTAAAAACTAATTACAGTTAAATAATGTTATTTTTGACATAAACGTACTTATATTACTATACTAGTAATACATAATATTAATATAAAATTTACTTGAAAATAATTGAATTATAATATAAATATATATACTTATAATATAAATATAATTTAATAACATTTTTTTAGGAGGGGGTGTCTGCTACATTCATAGAGTCTGTATGAATTGTCCTGTGGACTAAAATATGTTATCAACTGTCATCATCATCTATAATATACAAATATATGATAATTAAACACTAGAAGCCATAATAAGCAATTAAAAAAATCAATAGAATTACCCAATATAACAAACAATATTCAGCCAATATAATTTTTAAGCAATTATTATAAAATCGAAACTAAACTTTTAAAAAAGGTTCAACAACAAAACAATAATACACCAAGACTGAAAAGTAAGTTTATATATAATTTTGTCAGTTTAAATTTTAAATAAATAATTCTTTAAAATTTAGTTATACCTAAGTTATAACTGTTTTACGAGAACGATTCTAAATGAAGATAATTTATCAACCTATATATAATATTAAATATACAATATAATTTTAAAATGTTCATGATTTTTATGAATTTTATAAAAATTTGAATTTGAATGCTTATAAAAACATTTTATACTTAACCTATGTATCTTTAATATTTTTAAATAACTATAATAAAAACTTATAAAAATATTTGTACTCAATTTTCCAATTTAATCAACAAAAGTAAATTTTTTATTACCATTTATAAAAATCAAAATTATAAAGTGTCAATTAATAGTACAAAAAAAAGAAAATGCTAATTTTAACATTTTATGAAAATTTAAAGTATGTACATTTATTCGTTTTTAGTTAAAACAAAACAAGAACATAATTTTCATCAAAACTTGGTTTTTCGTAAAAATAATTAGATACCTATTTTTTTAAAAATATTTTTTTTTCAATTATGTTGTAAAATATTAGATATTTAAACATTAATAAAGTATTTTTTCTAATATATATCGTGTATATTGTCGTTCTTTGAAACTAATGATTAATAAAGCTACATTCATTGTATACGATTAAAATGATCTTGAGGATCTATGCACATTAGGTACTACTGCTAATAAAGCTTACTACTACTACAAAAAAAGTTTTTGGATCATTCCAGAGTTCTTTAATAATAAAATATTCATATAAGAAATTATGATACTTAATACTTATATGTTAAGGCAACTCCTTTGCTATGAGAGGACTGCTTTATATTTATAGATTAATCAAATTTTCTTTGATTACAATTAAATGTATCAGTTAATTGACAAATATCAGCTGTGATTAGCTAGCCTTTAGCGTAATTGTATTAGATTTTATAGTTATTACGAGTAATACGCCAAATGTGGATTCTTTACACTCTATTATCCATCAAACAATTGATTAAAACATGAAATATAACATATTACAATAAACAAATACAATAGTGTTGTATTTGATATGATAAAAATAATGTTAACCAACTTTTATGAGATAAGAAAGCAAATTAAGTATTTTACAAACAGTATAATATGTGAAATGTGACAAGTATCGGACATAATTGTTTAAATAATTATTTTGGAGTATATAAAGCGTATTATATTTTGAAATATAAACTTAAAAACGTATAATGGGCACGATTTTGATACTTAATTTTAATGAAAAAAAAATACAAACGAATTATTAATATGCTTTAATATTATTATAAAATAACTATAATAATGAAACTCACGGATCGTCTAAAGTATTAATTATTGGAAATATGCATTAATAGCATATTTTCAAAAGCATTCTACACATTATATTATATTTATATTGAAACAGACAACCTCCAAACATATTACGCAAAACTTAAAAACCATCCGTTAAAACGTGATATCCTAAATTTTCCAAACGCACTGACAAACTAGCAGTAAAATACAGAAATTAGATAAACCTACGCAGTTATAAATACTTTGCCCGCATACAATCCAGTGGCGTACTAACGAGGAGATAACCCCCCCCCCCCACCCCTAAAGTTCAGGTCTAAGTACACCACTGATACAATCTGTCATTTGACTTTGTAAATGCTGATCTTAAAACTAAATATCGTTACCTGAACTAGTATCTAAATCTGAACGACCCAATGAAAGTTTTCTAACTTTTCGCTGCAGTCTGTGGTAATTATGTTTGATTATTCTGTCTATTTCCTCGTCAGCAACCAATACTCGTGGTTTAACATCCATTTTCTGAAAAATAATAGTCGTATTTCATATACATAGGTATCAGGGAACAAATTCTTGGCAAAAAATATTCTTCTTAGTGTTTTATTAATAATTAATTTTAAAATTATTATAATAAAAAAGAAAAGAAAATCTTCTTTTTAATACGAATAAGTCTAAACATTAGAAAACAGTTGTTAAATGTTCTCTTCATAATTTATTATTTACTTAGTTTAAGTTAAAATTGTTGAATAATAATAATTATTATTTATTTTAGCGTTCAATGTAACAATACACTAAATTAATTATTAATAGTTATTTTTTCATTAACCGTAATGTTATGTTAATATGTAATAAATAATAATATTAATACCGTGATAACTTATATTACTTATTATATTTAAAATATTATTGTCTATGAATAAATAATCAAACTAATTATATAGTTAAAATATGTAATGAATACTTATTAAAGATGAAAAAGTATACTAGTATAATAGGCAATAAGCATTAAGTAATAAGTTATATAAAGTTTTTGAAAAAGTTGGAGGTAAACGATAAGATAGAACAGTTTCGTTTACGGTTTTAAGCATAAAATATTTTTTTATTAACACAATTGACCAATAATATCTAAATAAAATGACGTTATTAAATGTATTACTATAATTAATTAACACTATAGCATATAGAGAATACAATATTTTTTTGTTGTAACGGGGTCAACAATCATAACTCTCCCTTCCCACCGCTCTTATAGAACACTACAACAAACGGTTATCAACTAATCAAAGTTGTAACGGTATCATTGTGTCATCACCAAATTAGTATAAAAACAATTGTGTTCAATTAGTGAGTGTTTGATCACTAAATTATATTAACAGCCTTACTTACTGATTACCGTCACATTTGACAAAGCGCTGAAAAAAGTTTAAAGCTCTTATTTTGTATTTTATATTTTGAATTGAGTGGTAAATGTATTTTGTAGGTAGTGTATGTTACACACGTTTTTAATAAAAAAAAAAATGATTTAATCTCTAGCTTTGAGGTCTTGAAGGTGGTTTTTGGTATAAAATTGGATCTAGTTGGTAATTTTGTAAAAAATGATGAATTTGATTTTAACTTAACAATAGACAGTGCCCTAGCTATATTATTTATTTTAATTATAATATTATATCATCTGAAAATCATCAATTAGCCGAAGATACCCGTACAATTGTGTTATATTTTTAATTCACATTATTCGTGTGCGGAAATTTGATATTATTTATATGCCATTGACTAGTATTTTATTACAGAACGATGTTACCCACAAAAGATTCAACTCCACACAACTCCAAATGCATATTATATAACCATGGTTATAAAATACGTTAACAAATTTAACATAGACATAGTGTCTCTGTCTTGGAATGGCGACATCGCAGAATTTTATTAGATTTTCATTTAAGGGATGCTCCAAACCTACTTAAATGTGTATATTATACAGAATATGAAAGAAGTATTTTCCCGACTACAAATAGGTATACCTACGCAATGCGTTTATTAATATACTCTGTTTAACGATGCATTATAATTAAAAAACCGCGCACCTGACTACCTAACCTCCGACCAACTATTATGCGTGTATTCCTACACGATGATTCTATTGTATGCGTGCATATGATGTCATAGAACTACGGAAATCTCAATACTATTATGTTTTGTAGTTTTGTACAGTTCTAAATCTTACCTTAGTGACATATTCGTAGTTCGGTAACGACGCGATTGCCACGGTATTGTCGACGTCAAAAACTGAACTATTTGTAACTTTGAATGGTATCGTGCGCCCAATTTCTTGAATAGCTACGTACATATTATTATTATTATTATCATCAACCAATTATTTAGCATTAGTCTGTTCGTTTTCGACGAATAGACACACAATATTGTACTCACAAGTATTTAATCGATTTAGTGCCTCGGTGGTGTAACTATCTAAACCATAATTTATATTACGCGATTGCCCAACATTAATGTCCAATATGAAATTTTCTCTGACTTTGAGCAATTGACTAAAAATTAAGTTGGCTAAACTATAACAAATCGAATGTGTATTATTAACCTGTAAAATATATAATATATTATTAGGAGCCAAGAGAACGTGATCATTTAGGTGATACATTTTCTAGGCAAATAGCTATAAGTTGTATTATAAAATATAATTACTGCTAACAATAGTTTCTTATGAATAAATTTAAAATTTAAAATATAAAATATAATTAAATAAATTCCCATACAATATACGAGTAATTTAGGTTTGAAAATTCGTCTATTGATTAATGCGTATAATAATAAATTACGAAATCGTGTACATAAACAATATTTTCAAATTCTCGTGCGGATCAACCTTATTCAATAAAATATGTAATATTTATTTATTATAATATAACACCTTAATAGTGGAAGACTTTGCAGTATGGTTATAGTAGTGTTTTATTATTTCGATTATGACATTTTTGCATAGTATAATTAAACAGAAAATTTTAAATTTGACAGATCTTCGTTATCATTCAACTTTTACAAACGAAGTAATTATTTTAAATATAATTATTGTGTGGAAAAAAATCAAAATAAATCGCTACATCTACAAAATTCTATTCCGTTTTTGATATAAATATGATGATTCAATAATATGAAAATTCATAGTAAAGTACTGCCGATTGAGAGTAAGTGTTGGAAGTTGGTTTACAAACAAGGACATTCAGTTTTTACACTCTAATTCGATATAGACCATTTATAAGGAGTTCTATATAGGTCAATTTCTAAGTGAGTGTACATGTAATATAAAATATTTCTACGTAGTAAATTATCATTGAGGTTTATATGTATATTATATACATTATATAATAAATATAATATCAGTGCCGTAGGGCGTAGATAGGTACATGATATATCAATAATGAACTACACAAATATTATTGTTATTGTTATTATTTTGTTGTCAAAATGTAAATAAAATAATAATAAAAATTTTCCCAATTATATTAATTAACCTAGTTATTTTATAATATTTCTGAAAACATATTTAAATTTGTCACGAACTTTTTTTGAAATTAACTTATGTTTTGTAATTAATTCGTTTGGATCGATATTATTAAAATTTCAACATTAAATTCTGAAGTATTTAAACATTCATTTTAAATAAAGCAAAAGCCATTTTCATGTAAACTTCATGAAAAATGTAAATAATTTTTTCAGGAGTATATCCGATAACTATGATGGTAAGTAAAATTATTTTATGATTGATCTATTTTGAAGAAAAACAAGTGGAATCAAATCTCTTTAACATCAGTAAATTGCAATATTATAATAAACTTAACTATGATATTATGCACTTCTTACTTTGTTATATCTAAATCTACCATGTTTTCCTTTTTCAAAATTGATTCAGAAAAATTCAAATAGAAGTTGTATTTTTTGATTAAATCGTCCATTGATAACTCATTTTTTGTCAACTGCTCCATTTTTTCGCTATAAAGGACTTCCATACGAGACAAACATAGCTCTTCGCTTTTGTACAATTCGGCTCGCATCCTATAATGTATATTACATAATAATATCGATTATTTTGTTTGCTAAGAGTTTCTTCAATCACAACACAAAAATCAATATTATAACAAAATAATATTTTTATAATTTATAATATTATATTATTAATAATATTTCCCAAACGGGTAGATTGTTTTAGATTGTTTTCAAATAGATTTAGTATTAGGTTAGGTATACCTAATTAAAAACCTATGATGTAGACTAAATGTGTTTGCAAATATAATACATATTTAATTTTTAAATATTTAAAGTGTAACGTGTTTAAATTTTTAAGAATCAGGTAATACTTACTCTTCAAATTTATCTTTTATACTTCTTCGTAAATCACTCTTCTCGATGTTTAACAATTGTTTACTTGATTGATGATGTACCTTTACTTAATTTACAAAATCTAATATACGATTGTTAAAATAAGGAATAAAGAATTCAGAATGTTGAGATTTATTTTTATAAATCAGTTGAAAAAAAAAATTATTGAAATTATAAACATTTTGAACATACCATAGATCAACTTTACTCTCTATCAAACGTTGCCTAATTTCCTCCATAACTGTATTAATTTCTTTAAAATTATGGAAACGATGGAACAATAATTGGCAAAAACTGCATTGCAATTTTTGGCACGTGACACAATAAACATTAATATATTTCTGTAACATAAATAATTACAAAACTAAATTATGTGGCATTGATAAAATACTATAATACGATTTAATTTTAAATTATTTTAAATAAACAAAAATTATAATGCAAAAAATATGATCAATAAGATGAAATATTTTTAATATATTTTCTATTTGTTTATAATGGATAATTTAGGTAAAAATATTTTTGAAAATTGAATTAGGTCTTTAAACAATTAATGTATTTTTATAAAAAAAAATAATTTTATGATTTTTTATTTAGCATTTCGTTTGCGTAACTGTTTTCGAGGCCGTTGAGATTCAACCTCCTCCCCCGACAAATTTTCTGAGTACGGCCAAGAGTTAGACTGTTCTTATTTTATATTTTATTACAGACAAAAATACTTTCTTTAATTCTTAATTCATTTAATCATATATATAGGTAGCCATTTAGGTATAATAAATTAATAACTTACTTTTTTACAATTTGAATTAGGACACGGGACTTTTGTATTATACACACCATACACTTCTTTCTGGTAAGCTTGATCCATGTAATAATTTCTTAAAATAATCGATAGACAACATACGAATAAAAAATTTAAATTAAATTAACTGTATAATATTTTATACAGGCGCAATTGATAAAAAATAAAGGGTGTGACTTGGTTGTTTATTGTTTGGCCAAGAAATACTGAAATGATTTTAATGAATTAAATAATTCCAAGCGTACCTAGGACCTAGGTACCTCCTCTATATTGGCTCTATATAGTTTTCTATTAAATTGCGACTGTACACTGTGCATAAAGTCAATAAAATTTTGGTGTATAAGTACTCGTAATATAAAACTAATAATTACTTCATCAAACTGTTCACAAAACAAAGTGCAATTTATAAGTCCATTTGAAATACTAGTTACCACTCCACACTTGCAAATAAAGTCACCTAAATTTAATAATAAAAATATTATAATAAATAAAATTGTACATGCGATATGCTGTTATAAAGTATTTAAATATAAATACTTAATTTAATAAGTTTTTTTTTTTTGTACTCGAATACAATTATTTACATAGAATATTCTTATATACCTTGATATTTTAAATATGTATTCTTATAAATCTTCTATTAATTTAAAAAAATGTATCTTTGATACCTATTCTAATTCATACAACGTATAATTATTATGTTATACAAAAAAATTCGTATTTAAATGTCCATCTTCACTAAATGTTGCTTTTAATACTTACACCCGAATACAAAAAAAAAAACAACGAAAATTTAACGTTATATTCAAAAATCAATCTATGAGCAACAAAAGGTTTTATATAAAATGTAAAATGCACTTAATAAATGTTATTTCGAAATAAATTTATTATTAGTAAATAGATGTTATAATTTATAAATCAATTTCGCATGCATAAAATATTATACAAAATTAACGTTACAAGAAACCAGGAAAAAGAGGGTTAATGAAGTTAAAATTTATGGTATTGAATACCTAAAAAATTAAAAAAATATATTATTTGAACAAGGACATTTTAAATATTCAATTTAATCGAATAAATATTTCCAACAGTTTTGAAGTATTCATAATATGCACATAATAATGTTTATTCCATTTAATCAAATATGTTTCTAATTAAAATAATTACCAATTATCTAGTATAGAAGTATTTATTATACGTATGCATAAAGCATGTGAATTGAGATTTAAAATACATTAAACACAGGAATCACTAACTGCAGAAAGAGAATAAGTCCACTTTTTATAATTTTTCAGGAGAGATAAGAAACGAAGTATGGACATGGCCCTTTTTTTGTTGTGAACTGTTATTTCTGAGCGCTAATTTCAGGTGTTGGGACAGTCCGTTTTGTCTCCTTTCTACAGTAAACGATGTATTTACGTGTATTTAGTACGAAATGGTAATACAATTAAAATTGATAAAAATAGACTTGTTTAATAACTACTAATGGTGTATATTTGTCAGACGTCTTTGGCAAATCATTAATCATCAATCCCAATCAGAAAGTCCTTATTGGTTTTGACTTTGATGAATATATATAATTTAGTTTTATTCTGAGGTACCAATAAAGTTGTGATTAAAGTATTAAAATATTTAAAATATATACTGCAACTGTACCTATCTAATAAAATATATTTATATACATTAATTGTTCAAGCACGAAGAAAAATACATATAGTAAAAAATAGACAGTAAGTATCAATATCATACATGTTTACATACATACACTCCGATTACATTATTAATTATTTGATGTACGAATATACGATATATTTGTCTTATTTAAGATTTTTAATGTCTGTCATCATTAGAACATTTGTCATCGGTAAATAAAGCATACAAACAAATATTTTACATATTTTTATTTTAACTTATGATTCATAAAAAAAAAGAATTTAAAATAATCATTAAATCCCCTAAATCTTACAAAAAAAAATCTAAAATACGCCAATGAATGTATTTGATATGTAACTAAATATTCCTTAACCCGTAGAATAGTTTTTTGAAGAAGATTATAGGTATATTAATTTATGCAACAAATGATTGTCTGTTAATTGTATCAAAAGAGTCATCGCTCGTTTGAGTTATTTTGATCATTTTAATACCAACCAGTGTTTGAAAAGAACGTCGTTCGTGAACACACGTTCACGCATTCGTGTTGATATTATATAGACATTAGTGAACGACATGTGAACGTCATTTGTTATTTTCAAATAGAACGTGAATGTGAACGACGTTTATATTTTTAATGAATTTGATCGATTTTTAAGACGTTCAATTTATTTATCATTTAATAAATTTATGTATAAAATATATTATAATAATAATGTTTTCCCATTATAATTCCTATGATATTTATTTGATTGTAACTCAAATAACATGTCAGATATTAAAAATATAATTCAGATAGATACTCTATAAATTGTATATGCTCTAAAGTCTAAATAGTAAATTATAATTTTATTCTTGGGTTGAATCGTATATATTTATAGATTTTTATATTTACTGCAGGTTAACGATTCATTAAAAAAAATTAAAATATTAAATGAACGACCCAATTAACGCGTTCGTTTTTTGAAAAAACGTGAACGTGAACGCGTTTGTTTGAAAAAAACACGAACGTCAACATCAACGAGTTCCTTTTTTAAGGACTGAACGTGAACGTGAACGAATACATTTTTTAAGTGAACGTTTCGAACACTGGTACCTACCTATAGATGATTTAATAGTGCAATAATATAGACAAATTAAATAGCACATTTAACTATTTAAGTCAAGTAAAAGATTACTTTATATTAAATTATGACTATGATTAAAATTATAAAATGCGGAACAGAAAGAATTATTTAATAAAAAAATGTTTAAGTTAACTAAAAAATTATATTTTTGTAATTTATTTATTTAAATAGTTCTTTAATCTTTAATTTGGTTCGAAATATTAGTTATTAATGTTCCACGAATTAGTACTACTATAAATTATAATAAATATTAATATTGTTGATCAAATAAAATATTTATTTATTATTAGGTATGTATAAAATGTATAAAGAATATTATCTTATGTATTTAATTATAAAAAAACTATATAATATACCAAGTGTAAAGATAAACAGATTATTGGAAACATCTTACCTGGATTATTTGAATTCAAATTAATGCATTGGTTGCACACGCCGTGAAGACAACTCAACAATTTTGAAGTATAGTCCAAACCCGCTGTCCAAATCACACATAGGTTCAATTCCCAAAGTTTTTTGGCACTGTCGTCGGCTCTAAACTTTTTTCTATTTGAGTCCATTACGAAGATACTATAATTCGATATTTTTTTTTGTATGTTTCCTGTCATAAATTTGTATAGCAATAGATAATAAATTAAGTACTTTAATGCACGTAGTAAATTATTGTTATATTTACTACGCAAATAAGGTCGACATCTACAGCGTAGTAATTAATAAGTTAACATAACTTTCTTCGTAGAATCTTGTAATTATAAAAAGTGTGTTTTTGAAAAACTCTTTTTTTTTAAAAAAATATTGATTTAAAAGCACCTATCTAAGAAATAATATATTTATCTATATAAATTATATTAATGACAACTACAAATACAACTACAGAAATAAAAATATATTATTATAAAATCTACATTTATATTTTTTTCTAAAATTTTTTTAAACATCGTACGTATATTATATTATATCTAAGTGAAATTTTAATTTATTATACTAAATAGAGAGAAATAATGTATCTCGATACATAATAATGTATAATTATGAATAAAATGAGTGTCGTTTGCATTAGGAATCGAATTTAAATTTTAAAAGCAAGTAACCTTAAGAAACGATTCTGAATCGCTTCAGTAGCTTCAGCTGGACCAGAGAAGGCCAAACAGCAGAATTATAATCAAGCATCGAACGAACAAATAAGCAATACAGCCATTTTAAAGCTATCGAATTATTATATTATAACATGTTCTACTTACAAAACTAACATTGAAGACGATTTACTTATAACACATGCGTTATGCATAATGATCATTGAACAATAAAGAAGAGTCAAAATATAATACATACCAAGGTCTTTAATATGAGAAACTTTAACTAGTTTAATGCCATTTAAATAATATTTATAATTTCCTAAAACACAATATTATATTTCTTCAAAAGTTCAAATTATAAAAAAGGCACGTTTTTTCAACAATCTGATTGTTATAGGGCGGCTTTTAAGATCAGATAAGCACAAATGCAACCCATCACCCATTTACGTAAGTTTGGATAGTTCGGTTAAAATACTTATACTAAAATTAGATGTATTAGTAGGCGTCGCACGTCGTTAAATTGATTATTTAATTTAATAATAATGATACACGCAGACAGTACTACAATACCAATGCGTCGAAAGGTATATCACAAATTCATAATAATTACCTTTTGAACATATTGCCTACATTCGAATCTCCAATACTATTATAGGTAGTTAAATAAATGGTGTATTGTATTATTCAAAATATCACTATAGTCAATCTTATTGTAGATAAATAGTAAATAGTAGATATTCAAACACAAGTTTTAAATTAATAAATTAACTTAATTTTTATAATATAATATAGAAATTTATCGATGTAGATATTTTTAATATTGTTTACATTTTCATATACTGAAATTGTCAAAATTTGTGTGTATCTTTTTTTATTAAAATTTCCATTTTGAGCTAAGTTTAAGTACCTATGTAAAAAATATTTCAAATATTAAATAATATATTATTATTCTTAGATGTAATTAATATTTTTTAATATCAAAATAAAAAAATTATATCCACGCTTCAACAATTTAATGATTGTGAACACTTTAACTACCTATTCAAATATGCTCAGTCAATGATACAATATAACTACCTATAAAAAATAGTTATTCTTAAACAACTTATAGATATAGATAGTATTAATTAAATATCTACAATTTGTATATTAACACATAAACGAAAGTAGTTATAAATTAATGGATTTCAATCTTTAACGCCAACATAGATTTAACAATAAACGCTTAAAATGTTATATCATACAAGTAATATTCCATATTGTACGACTAGACTAGACAATTAGTAATAAGTAGCATGTGAATAGTTTTTTTCTTGTAATATTATATTATTTAATTTTAATTATAATGGATGAAATAAATAAATAAAATACGTTGGGACATCGCTTATGGCATAGAAATATTTATTTATTTGAATTAAAAAATAATAATAACCATAAAACTATAAAAGGGGTGATGATTTTTTTTTTAAATCAATTAATTTAATGGAAACTCCACATAAAAATAAATAACGTAATAATTCGTAATAAACGTAATAAATCACCTACGCCATTCGACGACGAATTACTATACGATTCCTGTTTGTGAACCGTCGTACCGCAAACAGAAATCAATATAGAAAAGAATGAAAAATATAACAATATTCGTAATAAGCAAAGCAGTAATACTTAATAATTTATGAACTTGAAAACTAAAAAATTATAAAACATACTTGAAAACGTCTACAAGTCAGCTTGGTTGGCCTTGACGAGGATCGGCGGCGTGTGATGCTGATGTGAATAACCAACGTCAGGATGTTTACGACGCTAATACCTTCATATTATTATAGCCGTGAACGCGGCTATTCCAGATTTCCAGCGCGCACTTTTCCGCAAAAAAAACTGGTCGACTATGGCGCTATGGCGAAGAGTTGTGCCTACTCGAAATAAGAATTATCGACGACAACTTACTATACGTTACAACTACAAAACATATGATAACCGAACTCTATATATTATACAGGGTGACTCACCAAACATGCTTGCCCCCCTTTTTACTTCAATAATGCAGTTATTCAAAATTTAATTTTTTAAATATACTTAAAGATCAAAATATTTTATAATTCTAGAAATTTTTTTTACATTTTTTAAAGAATGTCCAATGGAAATATAAACTTACGTTTTACAAACGACCACATCTCTATTATACAGTTAATTATTTAGCGGATATTTTTTTTGAAATGTTAACATATTATCAAAATAAAAATCCGAACAAGTAGTTTTTAAGTTATTTATCTAAATATACAAGATAATAAGTTTACAATACTGATTTTGGAAAATACATAACAATTTTTTTTTAATATACACTAAATAATTTACAGTAAAAAGGAAATTCTCATTTTAAAACGAAAATGTGCATCACTATAGGACTATACTGTAGCACAGAATATTTTAAGTATTTAAAAATATGGTGTAGTGTATAATTATTCAAGAATTCCGAAAATCTGCAGAGTTTGAATGAACTCATCATTAAATAAATGAATAGGCGTGAACGCGCTTTGTAATTCACCCTGTATACCAACTTATTTATATCCCATTCCATATAATATTCAAAGAGCTGATATCTATCACCTGGTCTCAGTATAACACTTGGTGGGTACGGTGTAAAAAAATCATATTACATTATATGTCTTACGATACGAACGTAATGGGGTTTGGTAGGTTTCTGCACGAATTACAGTATGCATATTACGTTAAATCCTAATGAAAGACTTTTTTATACATAAAGTTTATAAACGAATATAAAATTTTTTAAATTGTCAAAAAAAAAGGCCTTTATTATATTGTTATGTGCTTGTCAAACTTTAAAAAAAACTACTCGATTAATTATTCTATATAGTTAACTTTTACTTATAATTTTATATATTTTATAATACAATTCAGCAATTTACATTTGAAATATTTTTCTTCAATATTTTTATATTAAAATAATCTTAAATTCCATTAAAATTTGAAAAAATTTAGCCTGTAAATAGGTATTTTAAATAAACATTTTATAAATATTTTTTTTTCTACTACTATTGAAATGAAAAATATACTACCTAAACCACTATAGATGGCTCGATATGGTTTTTGAAATTACGTTTACATTTTATGTACGATAACCTTTCACTGTTATACATCCAAATCCGTGACCTATCTCAAACACATGCATTTATATGTTGTTGTTTTTTAATCTTGTTAAAATATATTAGTTTCTTTAAATTGTTTGAGACTTAACAAATACCTACTAATACTTAATGGTCATGGACTAATAATCGTATATTGTGAACGTAAAGGGTCCAATCCGTACTGTCAGATGACGGTGGTTCGATACAACAAGAGTAGATTATATTATGTTGTTATGGAGAATATTTGTTGTTAAACCGGTCCGGTCTAAATAGAAATGCATAACGTACACCTGAGATTTGTCGTATGCCGGAGCTAGAATTGTCAACAACCGAATAAAATATAACCATGATCCTTTAAAAAATCTTTAAGTTACTTACTTAGAAAGTATAGTACCTATCTAATCTATCTTTGATCTTTATATAAGTAAATATATTTTTTTTTGTATACTTTACTAAAAACATATATAATATAAATTAATAAAAACAAAAAGTAATAACAAACACGTATTATAGATTCTTTCCTACCAAGTAAATACGTATTATTATGTATTTATCTAAAACTAACTGATTATAAATTATCTGTAAATTGTAATATTTATTTTATTTTATCATTTGTTTAATAGTCGCGAAAATATTACAACTATATACTGGTGAACTATTCTGTCACATGGAAGAAACTTCAAGTCCAATTATATTCACTTGTAAGACTAACCTTGAATTATTGAGTCAATCTTCTAATATTTTTGTAGACGGAACATTTTCATATGCAACCAAAAACTTTGAATAACTATATTCAATACATATATTAAAAAATGATTTTTATGTTCCTGTAATTTACTGTTTTTTAATTTCAAAATCAACTGAAACCTATTTACAAATGTGGCACACAATTACTAATTTATGTTTAAGATTTATTGACATAGATATACAAAATTTATTAAAGCATTCAAATTTTGATTTTGATTTTGAAAAAAGTGCTCACATAATATTTTGTAACTATTTTAATAGAAGTATCTAAAATACTTTTTAAGATACAATTATTAATACCTATATTAATTAAAATTATTATTAACTATAAATTATGAGTTATGACTATTAATAACTGGTGAAGTGGATAGTACACATATCTATCTACCTATTTACATTTACTTATTAAATATATATTTTTATTTTATTTGATTTAACTATGATTTAGATATCATAGTCCATAGGTATATATTATTATCTAATTACCTACATTTGAATAGTTATTTTTGATTGACTATTTTGTTTTTGTATTATAATTATGAATTTAATAGAAGACTATATTTGAAAACTAACATAAAGATGATGGTATTTTAAAGTATTTTAGTCTTAAATTCTTAAACTACATTTTTTTTTTTAAATTAAATCATAAAATTACCTACCATATACCACTTGAGGATATATTGTTGATAAGTGTTAAGTTAATACTGAATAATAGACCGGCTGTGAATATAAAATTGAATATTTTTGATTTTGAATTAGAAAATATTCTTGATTCTCTTTCGCTAGATTTTTTGTTGAAGTTATTACATATTATGATATTGATTGTGTTTTTACAATTGACCTTTTTTACTGGTGAATTAATATTTAAAGATCATTAATATTGGGAAAGTTCTAAGAAATTACTTATAGCATTTAAAATCATCATAAAAGCACTCAAATAAGAATTTAAAAAACTTAATTTTCAGCAAAAATATTTAATCAAAAAAAAAAAAACTTATGATAAAAATATATGATATTGTAAAACATTGTAACTATCTAACAATAAATTATTTTAAAGTGTCTTAATTCAAATATCTATAACAAATCAGATAAAATTATTTACATAAAAAATACACTATTAAATATTATCAATAACAGTTTTTAACAGCTTTTGCTTTTGATGTTTTCTTTTTTTTGAACATTTTGTGTAATGTTGAATACCAATTCTTCTTCTTCTTGGCTATTGCTTATAAACATCGACGGGTATAAACTTTCTCCCACTAAATCCTATTTAATATAAAATTAATTCAAAAGTAAATAATTTTTCAAATTCATTTTAATACAATCGAGTGATTATTAATCAATACATACTCTAAATTCATTTATTATCTTTGTAGCGAGTACATTTAATTGCCTCAGAATGGGCATCATATCTTTGAAAGATGATATTGGTTTGTGCAACGTTTATATTAAAAACATGAGTGACCAGACAACTGGCTCAATTCCATGATGCATATGATTTAACAATGGTATTAACGCTCCCATAAAATAACATACACTTGAAAAAGGCATGAGTAATAAAACCTCTTCCAATTTACTATAAATTATATTAATTTAATTTTTAATTACCTTGGTACAAATTATGATTATTGAAAAAAAATAAAGATCATTCTAGTGAATTAAACTTGCCTTGAGCGTATTCTTTTAATAATTTCTATTAATGGTGGTATTTTTGTGATTATTTATTACATCCAAACTTCCCAACAATAATTCAGCCTGAGAAAAGAAAATTTAATTAATCATGAATAATACCAATGGATTGACATTTTATTATATTTTTTTTAGATGTAAAGGTCCTTTTTGTCGAAAATGAAAGAACAGATGGTCCTAGTTCTTTTTCGTCCTCTTGTCTTCTTTCTTCTTCCCGTTCATCTTGTAATACAAGAGACTCTTTGGTTTTTTCATACATGCGTATGACATTGTTTTGACCAGAACTCGCAAAATAATAACCATTTCCACTCACAGTCATATTTTGACATTCCCCTCTGTGACCCTAAATCAAATAAAATGTTTGACATTGTAACAACAAAAGACAAATTACAATTAGTTCCTTTTTATTTACTTGAAGTGTCAAGACTCTTTGGAAAACATCAACATCACAATACTTAATGTTTCCATTTTTTTCAGTAGTGAAAAATTGATGGGTCTTAGGAATAAATTTAATACTGGTCAATGTAGACTCTGTACTTAAATGCCTATGACAGTCACTATAATCCAAGCCCCAAATTCTAATTGTTTTATCAGCACTTGCGGTTATAATAAGTGATGAATCATAATTAATGTCAAAATCATTAACTAGTAATAAGTGTCCATAAAGATTAATCAAGTGCTAAACAAAAAAAAAAATGTTACTTTCATTATATAAAGCTATAAAAATTTTTATTATCACATATTCAAAGAGTAAAATAGTAAAATAAAAACACTCACCTTAAATGTATCCATAAAAATATTTTGACAGTGTTATCCAAAAGAGCAACTGCTAATAATTTGTTATCTGTGCTTACTCTTGAGCACTGTACATTTTCATCTAACTCTAATGTCTTCAAACGATAAAACTTTTCGATCAGAATTTGGCAAAGTTACTAATTCCAATTGCCATAGTTTAACTGTACTGTCACCACCACTCGTAACACAACACGACTATAATGGTTATCAAAAAATATTGTACCAGAATAATAAAAAATGAAAATTAACTTTATTTTTACCTCATCTGGTAACATATAAATTGACTTCAAATCTTTTAGATGGGCAGAAATGCTTTCAATAATATCACCTGCAGCTATGTCAATTACCAACAATTTACCGTCTTCAAGACCAGCTAAAATGTGTCTGTCTCCAGGAAGCACACATAAACACTGAACAGGGCTAAATGTCTCTAGTTCAAATGCAATTAAAAGTTTTTTTATTCCTCATTTTTACAGACTCTGAATCTCCAGTGAATATAGCTAGATTGTCTGAACTAAATGCTAAAACTCTTACATTGGATCTATGGCCATGTAACAAAATCTTTCGAATCAATCTTACTTCTTTACCAACTGCTAATAACACAGAATAAAAAGCTTAAGTGTTATCTGCCATACTCACAACAACCTGTAATACCACATACAAATTATATTAAATATTTGACTATGAAACTCAAAACTTCAATTGATTTAATGTTGTAGTCAGTAAAAATAAGAGGTAAATGTCAAACAACATCCTTTAACTTAGGATTTTTTTCATTTAAAAATACTATATCTTCATATTGCTCTTATTGGACATACAAAATTAGAACATAATAAAGTAAATTCAATAAAAATTTATATGAAAAATCACTAAAATTAAAATGTCCATAGCCTGTATTAAATATAAATAAAATATGCAACGTTAATAAAAATCGGTCTTTTTAATTTCGCCAACCAAAAATATCATATACATGTTATGATTTGTTTTATCTGTAGCTGAAGAAACAACACAGCCAGGACCTTCTCTCATTGAAGATCCACTTTTTTCATCCTTTTTTTTAAGACTAAGAATGATAGAATTCATTATATTTCCATTTTATGTTTAATAATTATAATTGTGCTAGTGAAAAAAAAATACTAACAACAAAATCTAACAAGTTATCTGAAGACAAAAGCTCAGACATTTTAATCTCTGATTCTTCATAATTTGTTTTTGATATCTTCCAAGTACGCAGTTCTGAGTTATTGCTGCCGGCAACAACAAAATAATCATCTCTCAAAACAGACAAGGTCCACACCTAAATAAAATATTAAAAACAAAAATATAATTTTTAAAGTTTAGTATTTATTTAGAAAAACGTTTGAATTAATTTATATAAACATTTATATTTTAACGAAATAGCATTTTGAGAAAAATAACAATACATAGTTAGTTTTATACTCATAAATAAATTTTACTTCAGTTACGTGACTTGCCAATGTCTTAAAACAGTGCCCAGTTGTTAAATCCCAAAACTTAATATAAGTATCCTTCAATGATGTCATTATGAGGTTGTGCTTTTGTTAATAAATTGAATTCTTGTCATCTCATCTTTATGATCAGACAATCTATGTAATCCGTTTTCTGCTACGACATCCCAAATTACTCCTTCAGTATCCTACAAAATTAATAAACCATATAAAAAATCTTGTATATTTTGTAGCTATGAACCTAAAGAACATACTTTGGAACCTGAAGCGAGAATGTGACCATGTATGTCATAAGTTAGTGCAGTGATAGCAGAACGATGACTTTGGAATGTTTCAATAAGTTCACCAGTCATAAAATCAAACGTATTCACTAAACCTCAGAATAACCTACAGCAATGTGTTTACATTCTGGAATAATGGCCAACTTAACAACAGAAGTCTTTTTTGATGTATTATTTTTCATGTCTTCATCTTCAATTGTCATAACCTGATTAATAATAAATAAATGTACATAATGTATATTATGTTCTTAATAAAACAATTTAAACTTAAAATGTTTAAATGTTTAATTAAATTGTAATAAGTTTACCAATTTTTCTAAACGCAAGTCCCAAATTATAACATTTTCACAAGCTCCAACAGCTACATATCTGTCAGGACTCAGAAATACCGTTCAACGTAACAAAGACTATGTTACAGTCAGGATGACAAACAATATTGAAATTTTTCAATGGAACATAACGCAAGTATTACTTGGTTGTACCCATTTTAAACGATTTTGAACTAAAAAAAAAATTATTATTATAACACATCAGTCTTAGTAGAAATTACACGGAAAGCATTATTATTTGCGCCCACTGCACATACTAAAACGGATAAAATTTTGATCGATAACACGAGTGTTGCATGGAGGTGTTAAAAACGACAACGAGCAATAATTGGGTACATTGTCAATCTTCGAGTTATAAACAATGATTTAATTACCTTAAGTGACAAACTTTATCTTCTTTATTTATGGTGTAGCAAACAAGTACGATTTATAGCAGCAACACCGCGGAAATCACGATTTGGAACAATCAAGTGGACGGTTTTTGTTTAATACATAGATGTAGTATTGTATGAAAAACGACTATCAAAATAACGATGCTGTTCTAAACGGGTGTACCACGATTAAATATTTAAAAGTATGGGACGACGTGTCTCACCGAGAATAATTCGCCCGTAGGTACATGTCAAGTCACGTATTTGTGAATAACGACGCATTTTTATCAGACTACTGTGCACTTGTTATCACACCGGTAGCCGGGACCATGCCCAAATTGACCATGACTATAATATTATTATCACTGCAAGCGTATGATAACAGTATTAACTTGTGGGAATGTTGGCTGTGGCGGCAAATATTTCATTATTCCTAGTATTATGCATTGTGCACTTGACTGGCTTCGAGACTCGACTACTCGAGAATTTATCGATTTCATTAACAATTACTATTAATCATCTGTAATTAAATTAAATTATTTATTATAGGGAACTCAAGATTCTAGTTTAGTGTTTTGACATTTAACGTTTCGACTGACAGGGCTATCTAAATCTTACTGTACTCTATATACTTACACTTCATATTTAACTAACTATGGTTTTATATAGTATATAACGCTAAACGATGATAATGTTAATGTTTTTCAATCGTGTAACGAGAGTGAAATACATAGACAAGTTATTATTACGTAATATAAAATTTGTTATTAGTTATTACTAATTAGTATTACCTAGGTACCTATAACTAATAAATTGTAATCTTGACTACCTACATAATTATATCATGTAGTATGTAATAACTACGACTTTTCTTCTATTAATTTAAATCGTCAAATGATTGGATACTATCGAAAACTATTAATAGTATCACATGTATTTAATTGTATCGTTGTGTAACAAACATAAGATTATCTTTACATTTTATATAAATAAAATTTGTTACAGTGGCACCGATCACATATGGCAAGTGGGGTAAATACCCCAAAAAATTTTAATGGGTCATGAGTAATTTTTTTTTATAGATATAGTTGTAATTTGTAAATACTAAATACTAAATATAAGTAATATAGTAATATAAGTAAAAAAAATCAGAAAATCTAGAAATAAGCATATTTTAAAAAAAGCACTTTCAAATTTCATAATTGAACATGTTTTAACATGACATACACTTCTATAGAACTCTGCTACAATTTAAGTCAATTCATAAAAATAAGCAAATGCTTAAGTGCCAACCCCTGCTTATATGACATACAAAAAATAATTGTTTAGTAAAATAAAAAAAAAAGCACTTTAAGTAAATAAAAAGTAAATATAAGACATAACTTATCCAACCTACTGAATATAAAATAAGTGATCTCTTTTGGTATTAAGCTTTTATTTGTTAATAATGTTATTATTAAATGATTTAATAAGTTCAAAATATTTGTAGTTGTTATGTTATGCTTATTGGTTATCCTACACTTAACGCATAACTTATACCCCAAAACTTAAAAAACAATTTTTTATTATATTTTGATTATTATTGAGTGACTATTATCAATTAACACAGAAATTTAGAAATATAGCTAAAAGTAAATAGAGGAATATAAGTACATTTAACGTTCGTCATTATTATAATATGAAAAAATCTTTGAATTATTTAATGTTGTACAGAACTGGTTACTCACAAATGACAAACATATAGTTATCAATGATATGATTATTATAATAATATAATGTATTGACAAAATAATTTTGAACACAGAGTAACAACAATGATTTGCTTAGTATATGGTAGAATGGCCTATGAATACATAATATATTTTAGATAAACAGTAACCAAATAATGTATAGATTAATCAATAGGTTTAAAATTAAGAGTTCATTAAACCAGTGCTTCCCAACCGGAGTTCCGCAAGATCTAAGAGTTCCGTCAGCCGGTGGCAAGGGTTCCATAAAAATTTGGAAAAATGTAAATTAATTAATAATATTTTTGATTTGAACTATGATTCTAACATAGAATAGCTCCAAAAATTGTATGGGGGTTTCACAAGACGTTTAAGCTCCTGTAAAGGTTTCGCAAGTAAAAAAAGTTGGGAAACACTGGTTAATTATGTATTATGAATTATGTTTAAAAGATTTAAGATATGTAGATTCCACATTTTTGTTTTATATATAACTATTTGTGTACATAACAAAAATAAAATTGTTCAAAAAAGATAAAAATATAAACAATTAATCATACAAAAGTATGATTAATATTTAAGTATGATTAGTATTTTTAAACGGTGCTTCTAATGCTTAAATCGAACCAATTTGTTGTTCCCCTTTCTCACTGAAAAATATTTGTAAATTTTAAATTAATAATTAATGATATATAAAAAAAAAAAACTATAATAAACATAGATAGTATGACATTCTGTGTTATATAAATTCATGGACAATTCAAACACTAATGCAATTCTCAAAAAAAAGATATTTTTTTACTTGTCTATCGAAATGTATCAAATAAACTATACAACATATTAAGAATTAAAAATAAAAATATTTCAATGATAGAAAATATAATTGCACTATAAATAATGTATTTAAAATTTTATTTTAATACCCATTTTATTATGATTGAATAAAAACATTGATAGTTATTAAAATAATGACACTTATGTGTTAACTGAATACTTATTAATTTTTTTTACTTTATTACTCTGGATATTAAACATATCTAACATTTTATAGGTCTTTATCTTGATTATCTTGTTTATGGAAAAATAATTATTCATTAACTACTTATTTAAATACATAATTATATATGAATTTATAAAATTTACTTAGAATATTTCACGATTGTAATTAATTATTTTAAACCTAAATAATTGTCACGATATAATGTATTAATATTTATATAATCAGATATGTAATAATTTCGAGACTATAAAATATTGAGTTCAATAAATATTTTGCGTTGCATTAATATCAAATTTTAATGAATTATAGAACATAACAATTTAGGAAAATAATGAAGAAAAGTTTTATTTGAATCATTCTTTGTTCCGATAAAAAAAATTTCCTATAGTTTATGACAAAATAATGTATCTCATACATATTGAAACTAATACTAATAATTTCAAATAGAAATTAAATAATTGCTTTTTTTTATTAAATACACAAATATAAGGTACCTTGATTTGGATGAAATTAAAATGTTGAAAGCTTTTATGTTGTTCGTTTCTTTTAATACTGTGCATAAATCTGTAAATGCTGTTGGGCCCCGACCTTGAATTAATTCGTATAATTTTTTGACTGAATCTTCTTGTGGATCCTGCAACAAAACGAAAAAAAAATTTAAACAATTCTAAATTCTAAATAATACTGTGTAAGAGAAGAATAAAATTAAATGAAAATGTCTCACCAAAATATAATCTTTCATCCATTCATTTATCACATTTTTTTCTAATAGAATATCAACAATAGTTTTTAAATCAAAAGTAACATTTATTAATTCTGACATACAGTTGTTAATCAGTTTTCGATGGTATTGATCCATTTTGACTGAGTCAACGTAGTAGGGAAAATTCAATAAAAGTATATTTCCAAAACTAAGTAAAATACTAAAGTATTGTTCTTAGTAGATACTTGATAACAACACGTTGAAAAAACTTAAAAATTATTAGTAGTTATAATATAAAATACTCAAGTTAAATAGTAATAATTTAACGATATTATAAATAATAATAGTTGTTATAGTTAATAACAGTGACTTGACATTGCCTAATGGCTGTTAACAAAACTTGTTGAATCTAAAATAACGGAGTAGTTTAATGATACTATGCGAGCATGAATAAGCACTTTTTTTCTGTGATAAGTGTTGACAAAACGAAAAATGTTTATATTCCTTTCTTGAATATTAGAGTTTCACCAACAACCTAAAAAAACTAATAAATTCAACTCCATAAATAATATTTAAATAAATCTTTGGTTCTGGTTGAAAAAATGTATTATTTTTGTGTTTTAAGTAAATTATAAGGTTTATAATTTTTTACCATAGTCATATAGAATGTTAGGATTGTGTCGTTAGAAACGGATAGCGAATATTTACAATTTCCATGGCAGAAACAAATTTTATAATGTAGAATATTCAGTAGACATTCAATTATTTTTATAAATTATGTTTTATTGACTACTATTATTTTTTCTTTGTCATTTGTGTCCAAATAATATTATTATACGTTTTATGCCACATAACAATTTTTTACTCAATACCCATAAATACTTGTATGACAATTTAACACCTAAATTGTGTGATGATATGAGATAACAACTAGCAACACTATTCTTGTTTACTGTCTTTTTCTAACATGCCATCTCGGATTCTTGGTTGTGTTTACATAGGTCTTATGGCGGGCAATATGCCAACAACATATTTAAAAATATTTTTTTCATGTATTCGTTGTCATCCATTTTATATTAATCATTAAAAGGGAATCCATAAAAATATATTTTAAAACACTTACCTGTTGGTTGTAATAGTAAGCACTTAAGACAAAATAAATCGTCTTAGATTTAATATTTCTAGCTTTTTAGTTTTCATTTTTGTATAAATTAAAATATTAAATACTTATGCAGTGTTTTGCTGTGACAGTAACTTGTTTTGTAATAAAATAACATTAGTGTTTTTATGAAATATAATAAATAAATAATAAATGAACAATCTTGTATGCTTATCAATTGAACACTATTAGCCATATAAATTAACATTTAAGTATCTAAGTATAGTAAAATTTTTGTGCTAATATGTTAAAAGTAGATACATTTAGTTTTTGAACTAATCACGATCAGGTTGCTTTGTTTTTAATTAAATGCAAGATTTATAATATAAATACCACTTCCACAGATGTCTCAAAATGTTATAAATAAAACTCAGTGCTTCGTTAGTATAATGCACATACCTATTATAGATATGTAATTTATGAATCTGTTAATGAGTTGAAGAATCAGTCTAATCACTTCTTCCAAATTTAAAATTAATAACTTTATGTTTTATCAGTAGGCAGTAAGTACAATGTAACACTATTTATTCGCATAGGCTAAATGTATTAAAATTCAGGTTCAAATCATGACTTATTTAAGATATAATTTGACTTATGATTGTCACTTTTCAAATGAGAATTGGGAGTCGACTTGATGAATTAACTCATTAAAGTAAACTCAATTGATTGAATTGATTCGTCACAGTGAGCGAGTCACAATTCCCATCTTTATACTTATCTAATATGGTTGTGATTAAATGGTATTAATTTTTACTCAACAAAGCAATTGTAATTGTATCTGTTTATAAGGAATAAATATAAGTATACTAAAAATAATAATATACTATACCTTATGTTTTGATACATAATATTCTATGTTTTTGGATTAAAACCTTGAAAATCTATTATAAATTCTGAAGGTTCCTTATAAACATAAGTTGATTATTATATCAAAAATTGATATTTACAATATCTTTTTACAAACAATAAGATTTAAATATATAATACATTCTTCCATACAAGTTTTGCTTACAAAGATAATTGAAAACATTTAAGTGTAAGTCAACAAATATTTTTATAGCTCATATACATTTATAATATCCCATTAATTTGTTTAAGTTTTTTTTATTGTGATCTAAATGCTTTAATTGTAAAAACTTTTAAAATTCCACTATTACTTAAATAAACTTATTATATTCTATACACAATTACATTTTCGAAATATTTTATTTATTTTATGCTTTTTTTAGTATCTAGGTGGAATTTTTTCACTCCTTTTAACATTTTATTATTAATTTAATCGTTTTAATTATCATGAAATTTAGGTATTTAGGTAAGCAGGTACCAATCTGCTGTACATTAGGTGTTGATAAAGGTGTGTTAGATTTTAATTCAAAGATCAATTATTGATAATTATACAAAAAAAATCTTAGAATCTTAAAGTATACATAGACAATTATTATTATTGACATTTTAAGTTAAAAGTTGGACTGGATTAATTATTTAAAGATGTATAATACATATATTTTTTGAAATGTTATTTTGTTAGACAAATTTTATTTAATATAGAGTTGTCAAAATATCCACTTTAGTCCATTTATTATCCAAATCTTATTAATCACAAAACAAATCTATGTACATTATAATAATATATTAACTGCAATATTCTTTGAAACACTATTTAACATATAAAAGTACAAATATTAAATTATTCCATATTTACATAAAATATTACATACATAACTAATAAAAACATATGTGTGTATTTTAAATTCATCTAAACTTTTTTCCAAGTTTAAAATTGATTTCACACCAATATTACTGTATAATATATCCAAAAATGGCAACCACTATGTTGATTTTGGAATACTTTGATTGTATCATCGTCTTCCATATCCATAGAGGCTGGAGTATCAGTCTCATTAACTTGTTGTCCATCATATTGAAATCTTACTGTGCTAAAAGTAAGACCCTGAAATTTTCAATTTTGAATGTATTAAAAATATTTAAAGTTTTAATGTAAATAAATCAGCACATAAACTTAATTATTAATACTAGCCATAGATAAAATATTATTTATTGGATTCTCGGTGAAATATATTCCGTACACAAATAGTTTCAAAATAAAAAATTTTGTGATAAATTAATCTAAAATTTAGTCAGTGGAACTATAACTGTTAAAATTATAATAAAATATTTATAATAATATTTATATTTACAGTTTTTTTACAATAAGCATTCATTAATTTTTACAAAATGTTTTTCATATGAATATTCATCATTAATTTTCATCATACACAACAAATTTTTACTCAAATCATTTTCTGATATGATTATTTGAATGATTTTTGCAATAAATATTTGAATAAAAATATATTTAAATAATTTTCAAACACAATGCTACTACAAAATATAAATTAGAATGTTTTACTTTTTAGTTTCTTCTTTAGATAGTTCTATATTTGCTTCATTTATAGTATTTTTATATTTATGCTAAATATAAGATGATTTACAATTGTGAATTTAAAATACAATGTACAATGCCAACTATTGTTTTTAATATGTAAATGTTTTAATTACCAAAATACCAACCATATATTATCTAATATAAAATTACTGAAAGTTATCGGAATAACTATGTTTAAAAATTATTTGAATTCTAAATAAAATTTTATTCAAATGACGCCCTACTCTGGTAATGACTTTGTTTGCGGACAATCAGCGATTAAATTTTCACAATGTAATCAATACCTAAGGGAATTCTCGATGAAATTATCCCATACACAAATAGTTTTTAAATTAAAATATTTTGTGGTAATTTAATCTAAAATTTAGTCAGTGGAATTATAACTGTTAAAATTGGAATAAAATACTTTTTAATAATATTTATACTTACAGTTTTTTCACAGTAGGCAAACATTGATTTTTTTAGTTGAGTAACTTTCTTCATTTTAAATTGAAGCATTAAAATTATCTTGACCGAGTACTTTTAAATGTTACTGTATAACATAATTAAAAATAGTAACCACCAAATTGATTTTGGAATACATCGATTGTATCACTGTCTTCCATATTTATAGAGGCTGCAGTATTAGTTTCATTAACTGGTTTTAACTTAAACGAAATCTTACTGTGCTAAAATTAAGATCCTGAAATGTTCAATCTTCAATGTATTAAAAATATTTAAATTATTAATGTAAATAATCTTAGTTAATACCAGCTATATAAATATTTAAAAATAACTCTATTAACATTTAAGATTACAATTACAAAATGTTTTTAAATATGAAAACTCATCATTAATTTTCATCATACGTAACAAATTATTACTTCAAATAATTTTCAAATATGATTAATTGAATAATTTTTGTTATAAATATTTAACAAATATGGAAAATGCATAGTAAATATATGAATGTACCTATACTATTTACCCAGTTTTTTCAATTGCATTTATTTCAGCTGCAGCATTATCAATTATAAAAATTTTCGGCCAATCAATACTAGCAAAGCAATTTAGGCATTATGCCACATTCTTTTAGTAGGTAGGTAACTAAAATTCAGTGTTATATGCTGAATATGTCTGTTCTATTCATATACTAATTAAGGATCTAAGTTAACTGATATTAATTTGTAGATATATAATATTAATTTTTGATATTATACTTCATACCTGTTGTAATAACTATTGCTAATAGAACTGCACTTACAGCACAAAGAGTAAGCATAAATGTTATAGAATAATTGTCTACATCACAGGCAGATGTGCTGTCTACAAATACAATGTTACTAGATGACTTTAATGAATGAGCTCTTTGATAAGTAAAGTAACTACAAGTAATGACTAATGCAAACAGATCTTCCTTAAACTTGACTATTATATTTATTTATTTGTATATATCAATCTTTTGTATTATTTTCTAGAAAAAATAGGGACTAATATCAAACGTTTTTGTATCATTAGATGCCTACCTAATTCATAGTAAGGACTACATATTATACAAATCTCAAATAAGAAAATTAAATAGCTTTTTAGGTTTAAGTCTATTAGTTTATTATTACTAACTACAGAAAAAGAAGAAGTCCACTTTTTTATTTTTCAAAAGAAAGAAAAAAAATACAAATTGTACGAAATAAAAGTTATGATATCAGTTTAGAAATTTGGCATTTTTTTTTAATTAATAATGTTAAAATATTGATTCTATTAGAAATAAATAATCTAATGTATTATTTAAATAAGAATTATTTTCTTTTTTCAGTTAGTAACTACAAATCTAACGGTATAACCTAAGCTGCTAACCTAATTTTACCTAACCCATGTATACAAGTAATAAAAACTTTGTAAAGAAAGAAGAAAACAAAATTTTAGTTTATAAAAATACATACCTAGTAAAAACACAGTAATTGTAAATAGTAATACACTCATTAAATTACCAGATTATTATTATATGCCGAAAGTCTTTAGATCTTTTAGGAACATTATTTCAAATGGCAATCTTCTAAAACCAATTGATTCCGTTTTCGGGGTTGTTAAATTATCACAAATCGTGGTCAAAGATGTCCAGGTTCCATAAGAAATCTTGTTCACGTCGCGAAGTGGGTAGATTACTACCTAATAAACTTGGATAATACAATTGGTAAAAGGACATTTTTTACAGGAATTATTGGTAAATCACAGTGTTCCAACACAATAGTTTACTCAAAAACTACAACATAAAAATATCATCAGCAGGCTATAAACGTGATAGCATTTCGATCAAAATTATTTATAACAGCATTATAAGCAGATATGTCCGTCTCGATCTATACCGATGATAACATTTTTCCCGGGCAAAATGATTTAATGTGACGGGATTTATTGTGCAGTTTATCATCAATGTAATGTTCCTCTAGCGGCTCATTGAACTGCAATCTCATTCTTACTCATAGCTTGTATAATGTATATGTCCCAACTCCAACATGGCCGTGTTGTAGGTTCTACCACAGAATATTTAACATTAATAATATTTATTTAATATTTCCGTTCAGGTACATTGATAGCGTTTTCCACCGTTCTGCACTGACGAACGTTTCGCGTGTTCCACCTAACCTAACTGGTGCGCATATCATCACTACTATTTTCTTTGTCTATGAACACTGCACTCGGTCAGTGTTTTGCACCGAGTGCGTTGACGGATAGTGCAGTGTGGTGGAAAACGCTATCAATATAGTACTGTTTTAATTCGTGGCACAGAAAATATAAAGGAACCTTTATCAATTGTCAAATAATTCGAATGCCGAATACCCAAGCCGTTATCATTAAATGTGAATGTATAACAAATTTTAACTCATAAAAGTAAATTTTTTATTAACTGTTAATAACCTACCTGTACTGAGTTTAAGTTCCGAATTTCTGAGTTTTGTTCACAATGTCAAGAGAAAACCCTGTGTTGCAGTATGTTGTTCATGCTCAAAAATTGAAAGGCAACGATTTAGTGGAATTGATTAAAGTAGCTTTGGATTGTGTTGACACATTTGCGTTTGCAGAACTCTTAAAATGTCCCAACATTATTGCATTGGAGACTACACATCATGCACCATACCTACATGCGTTACGTTTGTTTTCACAAGGTACGTATTTGGATTATTTGGGCAAAAAAGAATATTTGCCAGAACTTAGTGAGCGTCAGATAAAAAAACTGAAATTCTTAACGATTGTTACATTGGCCTATAAAATGAAAAGAATACCTTATGATGTTCTTTTGAAAGAGTTGGACGTAAATAATGTCTGGCACTTGGAGGATTTAATCATTGAAGCTATTTATTCTAATGTGATTTCTGGCGAACTCGATCAACAGAATCAATATCTGGAAGTGAATTGGGTAGTTCGTAGGGATGTTAGAACCTGATTATGTTAACAACACAATAGACACATTATTGCAGTAATGTGATTCCTGTAAGAAAGTTCTTTCTATAGTAGAAGCTTGTATTGTCAATGCTAATAGCACTAAACAAGGCGTACTAAAACACAGTGCTGCTGTCGACAAAGAAGTTGCTACTGTGAAAAAGCAATTACAACTCCATTACAAGATGAAGAAATGTCTGCTTATACTATAAAAAAAATTTTTCAAAGGAACAAAACCTAGAAGAGTTAAATTTTGGAACAAGCAAATAACTACACAATAATAATAATTCTTACGTTAAATTAATTTATAGTTGTTCTAATATGTATAAATTAGTGAATTTAAACCATTAGTATATAATATTTTTCCTAATTATTAATTTAGTTATATGGAAAAAATAGGTACTGGATATACAAAATTAATTTTTTGATGTACGATATGCCTAATTACCTATCATAATCTTTTTATTAATAAAGTTTTTTTTTTTTTAAATAGTGTTGATTATTCTAATTTACAATTTATACAAATTAAACCATCATCAAGTGTTATGTTGATATATTTTATTGAATTATTAATAAATAACATGAAGGTTCACATTTAGGGAAATCATTCTGCAGCACCACCTAACTAGGAAATTAATATTTGATTAAATTTCTAGGCCTAATTATTTTAATAACAGTATGTTACGAGTTAAATTTATTAAAATTAATATTTTAATTTATAATACTTAATTTTTTAACAATTTAAGATTTAATTTATACAATCTAAATTATATTATTTATATTTATCTATTTTATTTTAATGAAGAACTGTACCCTATAACTGACTGGGCAAGATTCTTAACACAACAGGTATGCAGTTGTTAAACTTTGGTAAGGATGACAGACCAATGTTGCATGGTCACCGCCGAGTACATAAGAACCATAAGGTTCATAACTATTAACGTGTATACACTAATCATATTAACATTTTATGATGAGATAAAACCATAAATTAAATAATTAATTTAAAAAAAAAACCGATATGTTAGATATTTTACAACAATTTTATTGTCATTTGTTGGATACCTATTAACAAAGTGAATAATTAAAAGTAGTTACAATCTTACGAAATACACAATAAAGTGCAAAATAAACAACCTAATACCATATAAAAAAAAAAAAAATTTATATTTTACACAATAAAAACTATAAACACTTGAAATAATTTAATAAAATCAAATGACTAATAAATAATAAAATGTGATAATTATTTTATAATAGACATGTATGGAAGAACAAAACAAAATTAGACAAAAAAATTTTCTTTATAATTCAGTACTATCTAGTGTCTAGTTTAATTAGTACTATAGATAAAATTCAAATTTCAACTACAAAAATATTGAAATATCACATGATTGAAAAATAGTTGTTAGGTACACGTAAGTATTAAATTATTGTAATGTCACCTCTGGTTCTTTATTTTATACATTGATTTATGTAAAAAAATTATTACTAAAGATAGTAATCATCATTTGTTTTCTATGTCAACAAAGACTACGAGGTGAGCTTAAAGGGTTGCTGTGGATATTCTTTGTAAATAAAAATTGAACAATTGATGAACATTCTTATTATGTACACAACACTCACGTTCACAATTACCTAATCAAAAACGAATGTGTATGATGTTGGGTGACCAAAGTTGGGTTTTTTCATTGTACATATTGATAGTTGTTACCTTTGCAGTTTACATTAGCTAATTAAAAATTTAAAGATGTTATTTGTTCGGATTAAAGTACATAATACATATATAAAAGATCACACTTTACGGAAACTTGTATGTATTCTACTATTTACTATACTGTAGTTTAACCATTGTTTGAAAATTGTGGTATTTTATTTAAATGTATTATTATCTACACAGTGATTTAATACTATAGAACTAGATATTACAAAATATCCTAGGTATGTAATTAAGAAGGTTGGAAATTTGGAGTTATAAAATAAATAATTTTTGTAAGTAAAATATATAGGAATCGGGTATATATCAAATTGTGACTTAAATTAAAATGTTATATTATATAAAAGTAAAAACTTTTGCTAACATTTGGTTTAAGGTAATATTGTATTAAAGTTATAAGTATTTAAGTTTTCAATATTACTTATTTAATAGTTAATGTAGTTGATTATTAAAATTCTGGATCTTAATTGGCTTCTAAGTATTTATGTTTTTTCTGCAAAATATTTTTTATATAGGTAATTAATACTTAAGCATAAGTCATATTCAGACATAATTATTTATGTTCAAAATATTTCATTGAATAATTGAATAAATGAGTAAAAAATAAAGTTTCTTATGAAATGATAATAAAAAATATGACAAGTAAATATATAAGTAATATGAAACAATATCCAGTCACAGTTCTAATCATTGAAAAAGTGTTGTGTTTCAACTTGCAAGCTCTTCCCAATATAAGTTGAATGATAAGATTACCGTTTATAAACCGTTTATCACAGTTAATGTATTGGTTATCACTACTCTAGAAACAACCAAGCAAGTAAATACAATTTGCTGTTGTAAAATATACCTCCTTATTGTATTTATTTTTTTAATTACAATGGCATGCAGTCTATATCTACTATTCTAGTATTATGGCACAAGAATACATTGTTGAATCTACTATTGAACCAACTATTATTGTACCCTTTTTAGTCATACAACCTCAGTTAAAATGATATATGTGTATTGTGTAGTATTCAGGGACAGGATGGTTATTTTTTAACCAAATTGATTATGGGCCAGTTTATTTTTTTTTAACTTACTAAAATTTGGAGAGTTCTAAATCACAATAAAAGTTAAATTTAAGAAAAGGTCTGACATTGGTAATCGAGGGCTGGATCATAAATATGATTGACTCTCTGAGTGTTACTTGATTTATACCACCTGGGCCACTCTGCCCCTGCTAATATTTATTGTTTAAATATTCAATATTTGAAAAGCAACAATCGTCAACACAGGCATCATAAAATGAATAATTTTTGTAGAAAAAATACTTTATTATATAAACTAATCTTTTATTTTAAAATATACGTCCATTTTCATAGTAACATAATTTGTTAATAATTAACACTTTTTTTTCGATTTAAAATTATCATGTGTAATATTTTGTTGTATTATCCATGTAGGTTTGCCAGTGTTATTGCATTGTCACTAGTTTAATGATTTCTAAAAGTATAAGATGTATGAATGCAGTAATATTTATATTTCATTTTAAAATTAAAATCTATTTATTTTTCAGGCGCAAGTGATCAAGGTTTTTATTCACATTTTTTCTGGCTTTTTCTTTGTGCTTTCAATTCGGTTTATTCCTCGCCCTTTCACTTTCGTTTTCTGCGGTTATTCTTTAGTGTTATTTCTTGAAAAAAAAATATTAATTGTTAAAAATAAATTATTTTAAAATTAATACTGTTAAATTTTTAACTATGTATTTATTTCGAACAGTTTTTTTTATTAAATTCCTTTTATTAATATCTTTTTTTTTAGTGTTAATTTTAATTTTAAGCTATAAAACATTGATGAATTACTATTCAGATAGTTATAAGTATCGATGGATATTACTATTCAGACACAGTAGGTAAACAATTTATAAGCTTAAAAATGAGTTTAAAAATAAATTGAATGAGTTGGCTCATTATATTAAGACTAAATATCCAGAAATAAATTTTGAGAATGTCTCGGTTTCTGACAGTAGTGTAATTAATATTTTCAATATCGTCTTTACGAAAGATACTGATCACAATTTGAAAAAATCAATAGTAAATGCTATTAAAAAAAATACTTCATCTCTTCGTAAGTGTATTGAACCTATGAACAGTGATTATATCGATAATATAACAGAAATGAATAATAGTACAATAATAAAATGTATTGAACATTGTAATTACACGTCAGACAATTTTGTAAATTACAATCACAAAACTTTACTTGACATATGAAGACACTTCAATGCAGTGGTGATAAAACGGGAAGGGGATAGATCCCCTCCATGATTTTTTTCTTTAATATTTATAACAATTACATTTATGTATATTATACTATAAAGTTAATGTATTACATTTTATTTTAATTTTTTCTCAAAATAACGCTTATGAGCGTATATTATTATTTAGATTCTAGACTCATTCTAGGAACAAGGCTTTTATTATTATTAATATTTAGTAATTAGTTACTTATACAAAATATACGGGAATTACTTACCCAGCTCGGTGATTGTGAATATTTAATTACAACACACTCCTCCCTTGACAGTATATTTGCTATGATCTACATCAATAAGACAGACAACACATGCGAGTAGAACGTCCTCTTAATACAATAAATAATAATACGTAGCTATGTCATTATAGTTGGCCAATTCATTGATTACTATTACATTTGTCACAATATTTTGTTACACAAACCACAGTGTTTTGGCGTTCGTACTCGTATCTCGTACAGTCATACACTGTGTCGCGCATTATACATATTTAAACTGTCTTCTGTAAATTGTAATGTAGTCTATTTTATAAATGTATAATGTTTAATAAAAGAAAAATTACCACCTATTTTACTTGCTCTACCACTAAACACTCGGACTCGGATGAAAAAAATAATATGATCCCTAAGATCATTACAGAAAATGAAGTTGTGGACTTGCCGATAATTTTGTTTAACTAATTAGTGTAAAATGTTTTATTTATGTCATCTCAATGGTTAGTCCACTATGACTGTTCATCGTGGGATTATAAATATAACCTCCAATGAAGTATTGGATACAAATATTGTTAATATTACATTGTTATAAATAGGGCTTGGATTTATATGCAAATGCATATTTTTCTATAATTCACCTAGAAGGCCAGAGATAGATTTCGCCAGAGCTAAACTTAAAAATGTTTTGACAAAAAATCGTGAATATTCAACATTGCAAAAAATCAATAGTATAATCAACGGCGAGGTAACGGAATGTATAACGACGACGAGGAATTGTCAGTTGAAGATCTATCTAGTTTTAAATATGCACTAATATTATATCTTGTGACTAGGAAAGAAGTTTTTCCAAGTACAAAAGTATGCTCCGAGATAATCGTAGATGCTTTCAATTCAAAAACTTAAAATCGATATTTATTACTTCACGCTGGTATTCGTCTCAAAATAATAATTTAATATAAATAGTATACCTAATACTTTTAAACACGATTTTATAAAAAAAATGTTATTGGTTATTCCTAAATTTTAAAATAATAATTTTATAAAATACTTTACTTAATTAATTTATAATATTTTTATATATTTACACAATGTAAGTGTTTACATTACCTTAATTTAAAAAAATTAATATTAGGCATAACCATAAAGTATACCTAATTTAATGATTAATAGTAGTGCATATTAAAAAATCAGCCATATCCCCCTCCCCATGACAAAATCATTTGACCACCACTGCTTCAATGTAATTGTAAATCATCTTAATAGTTAATAGACATAAATTGTACACACGATTTAAAAATTACTTAAATATACCCTCACATCTATCAGTGGCCAATGGATAACACAGACAATAATGATTCAATTAAGTTTAGTTTTATTAAAAATTCTGGTAATGATTACGATACTTTTGAAAATTTCATTTCTTATTCTGTACACACGGAGTCTAAACTACAAAATTACAATGTTTTATTGGAATATACGAATGCATCACCAGAAATTTATTTCATTAGAGCAAAAGAGATCCACTAATACGTATAGTAGCAGTACTCCAATTCTATCAAAAAACATGATCGATAAATCTATTTTTGTTACCCCATGTAAATGTAAAACAACAAACAAAAAACATGAAACAAGTCATTTGCATAGATGTAAATTGGAGGGGGGACTTAGCCCCCTACATTTTTTTAAATTTTTTCAAGAAATTTTAAGTTATTTATTAAAATTATAAAATATAAAATGTAATTCCTAATCAAGATATGCGATAGCCGATAGGTATATATGTGTTATGTTAAGACATTTAAGCTTCATGTATGAATTTTGTATAGTAAATTTATAATAAAATTAAAATTTATTTTAAAAAGTTTACTTTTTGAGGGAAAAATCGAAAAAATGGTGGAGAGTTGGGACACCGATTTTTGATGCGATTTTAAATGGTAGAGTGTAAATAACGAGCTTTCAAATTTTTTAAATCGCGACAAATTTAAAAAAAAAGACGCTCGCGCTTGAAACGCTGCGTGTGTAACCAGCTGTAACTTTAAAAAGTCTTGGATCCTAATAATCGGCGCATCTGAGTGGTCCCGAGTACTAGGGGTTAAATGCAGGTAGTGTATTAGTTAGGTCCCGAATTTTTATAGGTACTACACTAGTTGGGTCGTGGAATTTTATAGGATATCTACTATACTAATTAAAATAATTCAGGACCCAACTGATGTAGTACCTATAATAATTCGGGTCCCAACTCAGATGCAGCCCTAATAATACCTACGTCTTTTTAGGTACTTATATCATTGTCATATTGTTCTTATTATTCTCAATTCATTTTTATTGGGCAAATAAAAAATAAATATTAAAAGTTTTTAATCGTTCTACGTTTAATAAACTTTAAACATAAGTTGTTTTTGATTTCATTATTAAATATTATAATTATATTGTTTTTTTTTAAAGTATGTTCATTGTGTGAGTTATATATTTGAATTTGTATTATAACACATAATAATTTTGTCAGTTTAAAATATTTTAAATGTTTTTAATAGTTACTAAATTATAATACATTGATGCCTGATGATGTGCTTAGTATTAGTGTAATTTTGGATTAGGGAGAAGGCATCATCACTGAGGTTCGTCCATACAAAATGGATATACCATCACAAGATTAATAAAAGTGTTTACTATACTATTTATACTATTTAACAAATCATTGTTTTAGTAAGTTTACACGACAAAAAAAATAACATAAAGGTGGTGTGACCACTTCCCCCTTGAATAGGTACCTCACTCGTGCCTGTCATCACTATTGTTTTTATACATAATATGTTTCATGGATTATAGATTTGAAACTATTGATTAGTTTTATGAAAATACAATATTTTGATTAGGTATATATACTCCGTGATCGATAGATACGGCCACGATGAAGGCATCATCACTGATATAAATCTATTAAGATTTAATCTATTCTGTGGCAATATAACCAACTAGTTCCGATAGCGAACAACTTGTTTCGGCTTCAGACTGTTAGTGACGCTCATGTCCGAAAACAACGAGTTTCGGTCAGCCGTCGTATACGTTCTATCGTGGTACGTAGTATAGATCCTTATATATTATACAAAAGAACAGGCTTTTTTATGTTCCCATTTTGTGACGGCGCTATTTAACTTTTTTCCAATTTTTTTTCATAGAGTTGTTCCAAATAGGTTACAAAACCTTCCTTTATGAGTGTCACCACGTCACCTGATTTTCGAAATTTTTAAAGGGTTGAAATCGATGAAAATAAAATTTTATGTGTAATTTGTACATCAATATTCATATAATAATAACAATAGTAGTCGGCCGATAACGGGAATACGGTTTGGCACGGCGGGCCGGAGGTTTCCAACTACCTGTAACCCCTGACATTTTTTGTGTAAATCGCTCTGTAGATATGAATTGTTCCGAGTCGTGAAACATCAAGTAACTCAATTATTTAAATTGTAAAATTAATATTTAGTTTTTTTTATACAGGAATGTGTGTTGATTTGAAAATTTTATTTTGAGAAAACAAAAACTACACACGGGCATTCAGCTAGTATTATATAAAGTAAGGAATAAAAAAATTTTTTTGATTCAATACCTACTTAATTAATAAAACATTTTAATTCTTTATTCGAGTAGATAAATATAACAATGTTGTAATATATTTAAGCTATATATAGTATCTATGGAAATTAATTTCAGGGGGGTTAAAAAAAATGTCCATTCTTAAATTCTAATTAATTATACAATAAAAATCAATGCTCATACCAACCATACGTTTCGGGAGGGATTTGAACCACCAACACCCCATTTACAACATATACACGCCATTGAGTATCTATCTAATAATTATACAGTAATACTTTTTTTTACAATAATCTGTATCTACATACTTTCCAAAAAAAATTAATCTCTAACTGTATCTTAGATAATATTGTGTAGGTATTTTTATAGACGTATCCGAAATACTTTTTAAGATAAAATTATTACAAATAATATTAGTTTAATTTATTACTATAACTATAATTCATGATTATTAATAACAGGTGAAGTGGATAGGACACATATTTATTTACAATTACTTATTAAATCAATATTTCTATTTAATTTTGTTTAGGTATTAAGTATGAGTTAGAAATCATAGTCCATAGATGTATTATCATTATTAATTATTAATAACCTACATTTGAATAGTTATTTTTGATCAACTATTTTGTATTATAAATATTAAAATACTGTTTGCAAAGTTACATAAGTATTTTAGTATTAAACTCTTAAACTTAAGTGTTTTTTTTTTAAGTTAAATCATAAAATTACCTACCAAATACCGCTTAAAGATATATTGTTGATAAGAGTTGAGTTGATGCTGTAAATTTAAAATTGAATAGTTTTGATTTTAAATTGGAAAATATTCTCGATTCTTTTTTGTTAGAATTTGTTGTTGAAGTTATTACATATTATGGTATTGATCATGTTTTTACAATTGGCCTTTTTGACTGGTGAATTTATATTTAAAGATCATTAATATGATCTATGAGAAAGTTCTAAGAAATCACTTATAAGATATACAAAAAAATAATATTTATTTAGTCAATTAAAAACAAATCACATTAAGTAAATGTAAGGAAAGTATAAAATCTAATTTATCCAAACTAGTAAATATAAAAAAGTTATCAAATTTGGTATCAAGCTTTTATTTGTTAATAATGTTATTATTAAATGATTTAATAAGTTCAAAATATTTGTAGTTGTTATGTTATGCTTATTGGTTATCCTACACTTAACGCATAACTTATACCCCAAAACTTAAAAAACAATTTTTTATTATATTTTGATTATTATTGAGTGACTATTATCAATTAACACAGAAATTTAGAAATATAGCTAAAAGTAAATAGAGGAATATAAGTACATTTAACAATCGTCATTATTATAATATGAAAAAATCTTTGAATTATTTAATGTTGTACAGAACTGGTTACTCACAAATGACAAACATATAGTTATCAATGATATGATTATTATAATAATATAATGTATTGATAAAATAATTTTGAACACAGAGTAACAACAATGATTTGCTTAGTATATGGTAGAATGGCCTATTAATACATAATATATTTTAGATAAACAGTAACCAAATAATGTATAGATTAATCAATAGGTTTAAAATTAAGAGTTCATTACACCAGTGCTTCCCAACCGGAGTTCCGCAAGATCTAAGAGTTCCGTCAGCCGGTGGCAAGGGTTCCGTAAAAATTTGGAAAAATGTAAATTAATTAATAATATTTTTGATTTGAACTATGATTCTAACATAGAATAGCTCCAAAAATTGTATGGGGGTTTCACAAGACGTTTAAGCTCCTGTAAAGGTTTCGCAAGTAAAAAAAGTTGGGAAACACTGGTTAATTATGTATTATGAATTATGTTTAAAAGATTTAAGATATGTAGATTCCACATTTTTGTTTTATATATAACTATTTGTGTACATAACAAAAATAAAATTGTTCAAAAAAGATAAAAATATAAACAATTAATCATACAAAAGTATGATTAATATTTAAGTATGATTAGTATTTTTAAACGGTGCTTCTAATGCTTAAATCGAACCAATTTGCTGTTCCCCTTTCTCACTGAAAAATATTTGTAAATTTTAAATTAATAATTAATGATATATAAAAAAAAAAAACTATAATAAACATAGATAGTATGACATTCTGTGTTATATAAATTCATGGACAATTCAAACACTAATGCAATTCTCAAAAAAAAGATACTTTTTTACTTGTCTATCGAAATGTATCAAATAAACTATACAACATATTAAGAATTAAAAATAAAAATATTTCAATGATAGAAAATATAATTGCACTATAAATAATGTATTTAAAATTTTATTTTAATACCCATTCTATTATGATTGAATAAAAACATTGATAGTTATTAAAATAATGACACTTATGTGTTAACTGAATACTTATTAATTTTTTTTTACTTTATTACTCTGGATATTAAACATACCTAACATTTTAGAGGTCTTTATCTTGATTATCTTGTTTATGGAAAAATAATTATTCATTAACTACTTATTTAAATACATAATTATTTATGAATTTATAAAATTTACTTAGAATATTTCACTATTGTAATTAATTATTTTAAACGTAAATAATTGTCACGATTAATGTATAAATATTTATATAATCAGATATGTAATAATTTCGAGACTATAAAATATTGAGTTCAATAAATATTTTGCGTTGCATTAATATCAAATTTTAATGAATTATAGAACATAACAATTTAGGAAAATAATGAAGAAAAGTTTTATTTGAATCATTCTTTGTTCCGATAAAAAAAATTTCCTATAGTTTATGACAAAATAATGTATCTCATACATATTGAAACTAATACAATTAATTTCTAATTTCAAATAGAAATTAAATAATTGCTTTTTTTTATTAAATACACAAATATAAGGTACCTTGATTTGGATGAAATTAAAATGTTGAAAGCTTTTATGTTGTTCGTTTCTTTTAATACTGTGCATAAATCTGTAAATGCTGTTGGGCCCCGACCTTGAATTAATTCGTATAATTTTTTGACTGAATCTTCTTGTGGATCCTGCAACAAAACGAAAAAAAAATTTAAACAATTCTAAATTCTGAATCATACTGTGTAAGAGAAGAATAAAATTAAATGAAAATGTCTCACCAAAATATAATCTTTCATCCATTCATTTATCACATTTTTTTCTAATAGAATATCAACAATAGTTTTTAAATCAAAAGTAACATTTATTAATTCTGACATACAGTTGTTAATCAGTTTTCGATGGTATTGATCCATTTTGACTGAGTCAACGTAGTAGGGAAAATTCAATAAAAGTATATTTCCAAAACTAAGTAAAATACTAAAGTATTGTTCTTAGTAGATACTTGATAACAACACGTTGAAAAAACTTAAAAATTATTAGTAGTTATAATATAAAATACTCAAGTTAAATAGTAATAATTTAACGATATTATAAATAATAATAGTTGTTATAGTTTATAACAGTGACTTGACATTGCCTAATGGCTGTTAACAAAACTTGTTGAATCTAAAATAACGGAGTAGTTTAATGATACTATGCGAGCATGAATAAGCACTTTTTTTCTGTGATAAGTGTTGACAAAACGAAAAATGTTTATATTCCTTTCTTGAATATTAGAGTTTCACCAACAACCTAAAAAAACTAATAAATTCAACTCCATAAATAATATTTAAATAAATCTTTGGTTCTGGTTGAAAAAATGTATTATTTTTGTGTTTTAAGTAAATTATAAGGTTTATAATTTTTTACCATAGTCATATAGAATGTTAGGATTGTGTCGTTAGAAACGGATAGCGAATATTTACAATTTCCATGGCAGAAACAAATTTTATAATGTAGAATATTCAGTAGACATTCAATTATTTTTATAAATTATGTTTTATTGACTACTATTATTTTTTCTTTGTCATTTGTGTCCAAATAATATTATTATACGTTTTATGCCACATAACAATTTTTTACTCAATACCCATAAATACTTGTATAACAATTTAACACCTAAATTGTGTGATGATATGAGATAACAACTAGCAACACTATTCTTGTTTACTGTCTTTTTCTAACATGCCATCTCGGATTCTTGGTTGTGTTTACATAGGTCTTATGGCGGGCAATAAGCCAACAACATATTTAAAAATATTTTTTTCATGTATTCGTTATCATCCATTTTATATTAATCATTAAAAGGGAATCCATAAAAATATATTTTAAAACACTTACCTGTTGGTTATAATAGTAAGCACTTAAGACAAAATAAATCGTCTTAGATTTAATATTTCTAGCTTTTTAGTTTTCATTTTTGTATAAATTAAAATATTAAATACTTTTACAGTGTTTTGCTGTGACAGTAACTTGTTTTATAATAAAATAACATTAGTGTTTTTATGAAATATAATAAATAAATAATAAATGAACAATCCTGTATGCTTATCAATTGAACACTATTAGCCATATAAATTAACATTTAAATATCTAAGTATAGTAAAATTTTTGTGCTAATATGTTAAAAGTAGATACATTTAGTTTTTGAACTAATCACGATCAGGTTGCTTTGTTTTTAATTAAATGCAAGATTTATAATATAAATACCACTTCCACAGATGTCTCAAAATGTTATAAATAAAACTCAGTGCTTCGTTAGTATAATGCACATACCTATTATAGATATGTAATTTATGAATCTGTTAATGAGTTGAAGAATCAGTCTAATCACTTCTTCCAAATTTAAAATTAATAACTTTATGTTTTATCAGTAGGCAGTAAGTACAATGTAACACTATTTATTCGCATAGGCTAAATGTATTAAAATTCAGGTTCAAATCATGACTTATTTAAGATATAATTTGACTTATGATTGTCACTTTTCAAATGAGAATTGGGAGTTGACTTGATGAATTAACTCATTAAAGTAAACTCAATTGATTGAATTGATTCGTCAAAGTGAGCGAGTCACAATTCCCATCTTTATACTTATCTAATATGGTTGTGATTAAATGGTATTAATTTTTACTCAACAAAGCAATTGTAATTGTATCTGTTTATAAGGAATAAATATAAGTATACTAAAAATAATAATATACTATACCTTATGTTTTGATACATAATATTCTATGTTTTTGGATTAAAACCTTGAAAATCTATTATAAATTCTGAAGGTTCCTTATAAACATAAGTTGATAATGATATCAAAAATTGATATTTACAATATTTTTTTACAAACAATAAGATTTAAATATATAATACATCCATACAAGTTTTTCTTACAAAGATAATAGGAAAAATTGAAGTACAAGTCAACAAATATTTTTATTTAATTATTTAAAAATATATTTTACATGTATTTTATAATTTAAAAATATTATTCATGGGATCTTAAGACTTTTACATTTATTGAATTATTATGAATACTACTATAAATAATGACATTTTTGATAAATTTCAAGAAATTACCTATTTCTACTATATTTGATTTTACTGTTTACAGACAAATTGTATTTAATAAAGTGTTGTTAAAATATCCACTTTAGTCTATTTATTATCCATTTGATATGTAAAAATCGTATTAATTACAAAACAAATCCATGTACATCATATTAAATTATTTCATGCTTACATAAATAAATATTTTTATAAATATTAAATACTAATTGTAACCTCAAAATTAACATTATTCTTAAAATAAAATAAATAACTAATTAATTTAAATCCATGATAATTTAGTGAATTAACTTACAGACACTTAATATATTTTTATGAAAATCATTAATGATTGTATATAAAAAAGTATTTGAACACATTAAACATAAATTTACAAATAATTTTAAATATCAATATACAATATAAAATTTCATAATTTAATTTCTTGCAACATAATACAATGATTAATATGTATTTAGTGTTTAATAATTAGTTATTGGACATACAAATTACTCGATAGTGATGCCTCACTCACACCCCTTACCAACTTATCTGCCTATATTCACTTGATTATCTTACCCTATAACTTCTATTTGTTTCCTAGACTAAAAACTACAGTCAAAACTTAAAAGTCAAATTTGTGAATGTTATTGAGATGATAAAAAAAAAAGTGTGCTTAAAGATATGAAAATCCAAACGTAACTAGTTAAATTAATAATCTATTTTGTCAAATGTTCATATTTGTATTTGTATATATATAACAACAAAGTGCATAAGTATTTAACAATGTTTAACAGCTCTGATTGTTATGATTATTTATAATATTATTACTTGCATTAACAACATGTATTTCAAAGCTTTTAAGTTCTTCGGGTTTGTGTACCCAAGTTCCTAAATTTAATGACTTAAATGTTGATATTAATTCATTTTTAGCAGCTACATAATTTTTATTTTTATTTTTCAATGAATCATAAAATATATTTGTTTCATTTTCAATAACAGTTGATAAAGTATTTGTAGCAATACACAGTTTAATATATTCATTAGCCAATGAGGTTTTACATACTCTGGATAACTTGTTTTCAATTGTTCTACCTAAACTTCCTTTAATAATTTCAATTCCTTCGTTTATAATCCAATTTATGCAGTGAGGTGATTGTGTAGTAGATCTACGGGGAAGTATACTATAACCACGGAGTTGAGGTTTTTGTACTCTGCAAGTAAAAAATAATTAGATAATAGAGATTTAAAATAAGAAAATGGTTAAGTGCTCACTTATAATCTTGTGGTAATTTATTAATGCTGTTCTCAACACGACCATAAATTGTTCGCTTCATATGATTTATATTGAACATACTTCCGATTGATATTGATTCTAAATAAATAGGTTCAACAAAATTTGATAATAAATTTCCTTGAAGTCCAAGTACAGTCCAACGTGTTAGTTTGTCTGAACATGACATAGTAATAAGACGTTCACCCTGAGAAACTCCATCGTATGTTTGATATTCTCGACCAAATACAGATACAGTGCCAGCACCATTTTCTATTTTTGATCGAAGAGAACCACGATTTAATCGATTTAACTGGTGGTTTGAGTCAGAGAAGCTATAAACTCTAGCTTCACCACAAGGAACAGTGTTTATGTATAAATGAAATGTAATATCTTTTGCTAATTTGAACTTAGATTTGTTATCATCTGAGATAAATATAGAAGGTTGGCCTTTTACCGATTCCATGAGTTCATTATAAAAGTATTTCATTAGGCATCTACGAGTCAATATTTCTGCATGACAGTCATGTAAAGATTCACCAATTAGGCTCAAATAATTACCAGATAAACATTTTGTACCAGTAGCCAAACAAATTACTTGTGCCGAGTTCAAATCTTCTTTGGTCATCTATATAAACAAACAATAAGTACATCAATATATGTAAAACAATTCATTATTATTATAGAGCTCAGAAGTTGATGACCTTAAACATTCAAAAATGACTTTAAAAAAAAATGCAAATATGACATAAAAATGACAAAAAATGTCCATAAAAAATAACCTCAACAAATTATAAATATTTGTTTTAAATAAATAAAAATATGTTTTTTTTTAAATTGTTGTTAAATTATTTTACTATAACATTATATATACATTTATCAAAGCTTACAAATTACTCAAAAATGACATAAAAATTACAAAAAATGTCCTTAAAATTAAATTAAATTTTTTTCGACATTTCGAAATATTACAAAAAAAAAATAATAAAATTGAGGTAAGTATATAATATTTACTACAACACTACAATGACTACTGTAATTGGTAAGATAAAACTATCTTAGTTCATGGTAGTTTCAAAGTTCTAAGTAAGTTACCAGCATAATTATAAGAAGTGAACTAATGTAAAATCAGTAAAATTGACTTAACGTGTGGGAAAACGACCTACAAATGTCAAAAAATGACTTAAAAAGTAATAAACACCAAAAAATGCAAAATAAAAATTAGTTATTCAGATTCCCATACTAATGAAATACATTTGTAGCTAGGAGAGCATCGTCTAAAAAATTCTAATTAAAAAAAATGCAAAATGTATCAACTTCCGAGACCTATTTATTAACTATTAATTCATTTACTTTGATAATACTCGCTATAACTGAGTATTCTTTAAATTTATTTTCAATAAATTCTAATTTTTGATATATTTTATCTGTGATTCCAGCAAAATGATCAATAATTTTAGAATCACCATAATCAGTGAGCAACATTTCTATTTGGTTTTTGTATTTAATATTATCTATTGGCTGTGACTCGTACAAAGATTTTAAAGCATTACGACATGCAATTTCTTTTGCTTCTTTTTTATTTTTCCCATAACCTATATATTTATTACCAGAAACAATGACACTAATTGTTTTCATTAGACCCTGAGACTGTTCATGTTCATACGTCAAGGTTTGTCTAGGAAATATTTCATTTAGGATAGATACTGCTGATATTTGATGTACAGCAACTTGGGAATCAATTGCAAGTTTTTTTGAAAGTGAGTTTTCAATAGAATCATCTGTACATTGTCTCTTAAATACTGGTATAGCTGATGTTTGATGTACATCATCTTGAGATTCTATTGAACATTTTTTTGAAGGCAGGTTTTCCATCAAATTGTCTGTATGTTTTTTTTTGAGAACCGCTTTATCACTCTCTATAGTATTATTGGTCTTAGAATTAGCGTTATAATTCATGGATGACGATTTGTAATTCATTATTGCATTTATTTTTGCTCTTTTCTTTGAAGAGCCACAACCATCAAACAGAGAACCATTTAAATATAACGAAACTTTGAACATAGGCAAATGTGAAGGTCCATAGCATACAAAAGGAGACCACTCTTGATTAGGTTGAGCTTCATTGAAATCTCTCAATAAAGTTGTATTATCAATACTGGTTGACTTGTCCATTATTGTAAATAGTTTTAATTTAACAACAGAAACCACAATTTTTGGTAGTCTATAAAATAAAAAAATATAATGATAAATATTCTTAGTTACTTAACTTTTAAGTAGATAATATATTTGATTAGGTGCGTACATAATTAAACTAATAAGCAAATAAATAACAAAATATAAATCTATAGTAATGAACAGGGCTTGTAAGTTCGTGCACTAAAAAATGCATAAACTAGCATGCATTCATGCTCTAAACATCAGAAAAATATGTATTAAAATATACATTATGTAAAAAAAATCATAGGCACATTTTAAAATAATAAGATATAACATCAATTAATTTTAAATGTTTTATTCCTTTTAATTTGTATATACTTTAAAATAGTCGGAAATAAAAAACAAAATATTTAAATAAATAAATATATTTTTGTATATAATATGCGCTAATGACCCTAAAAAATTACTATGTATGACAAATATGCCTTTACACTCAAAATATGCAAAAACATGCACTATTAAACTTTATATAATTTTTACTATTGTTATGAAATGGATTTGTAGTATCTCAGTTAGCATTTTTTCCTGTGTAGCAAAAAATACATGTAAATGCATGAACTTACGAACCCTGGTAATGAATAAACAACTATTTGAACAATAAACTCATTCAATTAAATTATATTTTAAACTTTAATAAAAAAAATGCATAAAATATAACAAAATGATGAAAAGGGTAGTTAATTTCCTTATTATATAAATAATATTATGATTGAATAAATTAAATTACTTTTATAAGTTATGTAAAAAGAAATATGTAAACATATATATACCTATTTTACTTTTTTTTTTTATCTAATTGACCATATTCAAGAGTACTGTTGAATTAAATCTTACTTTTTTTCCTAGGTAAGAACCTGTAAAAAGAAAATAACACAAATTAAATAGTACATTTCTCTGAATTTGAGTATAATAACTTGGTAAAATGTATATTAAATCAATATTTTATTAATCTATTTTACATTTCATTAAATCATTTTTTGGTACTACTAATACTATGTTAAAATAATATTTTTTTCCATCAAATTAAATTATACACAAATTAATCTTACATTATTAAATTATAATTTTAATTTTAAAGGATTAATATACAATCTGTATCAATTGACACAATAAGCATATTAAAATTTAAGAGTTAAAAAATATACACGATTATAATTGTATAAAAGAAATAGCGACACTTTCAATTTGAAGAGCATGAAATACTCATGTTAATTACATGAAAGATCTTGACACCACTTACATTTCAGTTGCTTAAGAGGAGAATTTCTGGTTATGGTAGCCGACACTAAGTTTTTAATTAGAGGATTTGTATGAGAAGTTAGTCTGCTGTGAAAAGTTTTATAATAATGCTTGGCTTCTTCATATAATATTTTTAGATTTAGATCTGCGCGGAGTGTATAATTTGATACATAAGAAATTTTATATTGAGAGCAGAGTATTAATTATAACATAAAAAGTTTTTAACATTTGTAGTTAATTATTTAAAGTCAACCTTTTGGATTTAATGTGAAGGGCCCAAGTTAGTCAAAGTATAGGCACTGTTGGGTTGGTCTGAGGACTGAGGTATAATGTTATAAAAAATAGTTAAGAGAATATCTCCTTGGGGAACATTAGCATTCATAGTAGCTGTCATAGAAGGAATAACTGGCAGTAATATTTATTGGAATGATGGGAGAAATGCGTTTGAGAATAAACTTTTCTAACATTTTAATAAAAAAGTATTAGAGGTTGATAGGTTTGTAGGAAGTTAGCAGGTTCGGAGGTTTATAGAGCTTAAAAAATATAATAATTATTAAAAATATATATAATAATATAATAACATAATTGTAGAGAATTTCCAGATTAGAGCAAAATAGAAGTTTTAAAATTGTGTTGTTACATTAATAATTTAACAATATAAATTGTACATAAATACCTCAACACTTATACAATTAAAATATTTTGCGATGAACTGAAAATTAAAAGAATACCAACACATAATAATATATCATATATTATAATTATTCATTCAAATTTTACTAATAGAGGTACTGGCAGGCATGCAATTCAAATATCTGTTACTGTAATATTTTTTATTAAATTGTTTATTAGATATAACGATGTAAAAGTAAAAAAATAAAATATTCATTTTCAATCTGGATAAATCTGTCAACTTGTATAAAATATAGATTATGTACAAAAAAATGTTAAATCTCCAACATTATTTAATATCCCAGCATTTTTACAAGTAAAATTGATAGTATTGTATAATAATAATTATTTATTTATACTATTATTGACGTTATTCGATTTCATATTATTTATTATTATTATATGATAGATAGTATGTGGCCAACAGCAACCTCTATCACCTTTTAGTCTTAAACAATATACTATTGATTATAGCATAATAAAGTAAATAGTCTATTCTAAAATCAATGCTTATACCAAGCAGTTATCTGCGAGTTAAGATTAGTAAATATTATAAACTTTTTATTATTAATATTATGCCTGATAAATGGCTTATGGAGTAAGAGAAGGATATTATATACAAAATAACGTCGGAAAAGGGAATATTTTAGTTAAATTAAAAAATTAACTCTGTCATAGATTCACAGCCCATTGGTAAAACGCTAGTCACAAAACTATTATTATTGTACAATAACGAATAATATATATAGATAAGTAATAAATGTATGTACATTGTACGTGTAATGAATACGTGAAACTGTAAATAATTACAGGTGCAATAATGTGCGCCATCACAACACAATACTAGCTATAAATATTAGTGCTTAGTACTTACTCTGAACGAATGGCGAATTATTTATAACTTATACCGTGTAATGCAGTACAGTAACTAGTAAGGTTAGGTTAAGTAGTTTGGTCTTGTGATCAATCAAAATCCTTATTCTACAGGTATTCTGATATTATTTATATAATATTGTAGCCGTGACAGAATAAATGTGTTTGTAGTTTTCAATATTATTATCTTTATTATGCACAGTTAGAGACTTGTTATCAATCAACTGAGCTATCGCCGCGGTTGTACCATAGAATAACTTAACTTAACCGCCTTGCCGCGTCGCCCGTCAAACGTGTTACCCACGATGGCTAGATGATCATTATAGTTCAATGACCGTCCGTAGTTCGGTGGATAGTGAATTGTACGCAGTAAAACCAGTGCTGGTGTGTCTCTTGTTAGGTTGGTACCTCCGCCGACTCAACACAAAGCCAACAGGTCGTCGCTTCGTCAGTCACCCCACTTCACCACTCGCCGCAGCGACGTGTCCCCCGCACCGTAAAGGCCAATGGTAGTATGGTGGGACTCGGAGACAAGTCGATCCGGACGAGTGCCGTCTCGCTCTTTTGCGCGAACCGTCTTATCGTCTGTTGACAACGGCGACAACGACGACAACGTGTGATGTGTCCTAGTCGTAAGACCGCGTAAACCATAATTTATTGTGTATTCCGTCTTTATGTCGTCAACACGTCCTGACATTGTGACATTTGACAACTAGCTGTTATTGTGCACCGCTGTTTATCATCAACACAAATACATCGTATAAATGGTGAAAACAAAATAATATGTAGCCGTGTCTGAGTATTGGGCTCTTTGAAGTTGAAACATTGTCCGTTATCTGATAAGATGTCGGTCGCGTGTATTTGTTATGATATTATAGAAACGGAAATAATCCATTGACCACTTATAGGACTGTAGTACCTATAGTCACTGTAGTGCCCCGTCTTAGAAATGGGAAAATCGTACACATTAATATAATGTTAACGGCGATATTCTTTGAAACACTGATTTATCATATAAAAGTACACACGGGGTTGGGCAAGTCACTTTGTTTATTGTAACTGGTTACAAGTTACAATAGTTACTCCAAGACTGTGTAACCAGTTACAAGATAATATTTATATACTTTTATGTTGTGTAATTGGAATAATTGGATGCAACTGATACAAGTTACAGTTATGACAGTTATGTAATTAAGTTACATTTATAAATAAAATATGTTTGTATTTATTCATTCATTGCAATACGATTAATACATTTTAAAAGTTTAATGTATTAACCATAAGATGACCTACCTATACAATAAATCACAAAAAAAAAATATGTTTTTATAACAGTCTTTATAACATTTGCCAATTGTCTAACGCAACAGTTATAGAATTAGTGGTCATTCTTCTTATGAAATAAGTGCATGCAACATAATAGGTATAGTAATGGTAATATTTATAGTAATTAAATTATTAACTAAGTCAAAGGTATTTATATAATATGATAGGTAATACAATTTATAAACATGTAATTTAATTTAAAATTAAATTAAAGAATCATATTAATTATTTTTTACTAAAATTAATTTGATTAATTTTCTTAAATATTTTTTTCAAAATTGTGGTCAGATAAATTTCTTGTAGTAGGAAATAATCTTTCAACTGCAGTAAGATTTGTATTCAAGTTTACTAATAGTTTTTTTATTGTGACATATTTGTTATTTAAAATTGATAATGAATTATTTTTATCATTAAAAAATTGTCATTATGAACATTTTATTCTGTATTATAAATATATTAAATACAGTCGATTACGGCCAAAAATATATAAACATACCTATAATAGGTATTATGATTATATACCTGTGATTAAAGCACCAAAATGCTTTTTTAATTTAAATGTTTTTATAATAATATGAAATTATACAGTCATAGTGATAAACATTAAATATATTATGTATGTATTATATACAATGTAACTTTTAATTGTAATTTTAATTTTAATATGAAGTTACAGGAAGATTACCAGTTACGTGTAACTATGATATGCCCAACCCTGAGTACACATATTACATTATTTCATATTTACATCAAATATTACATCCTAGTTAACTAATATAAACACTTGTAAGTATTTCAAATTCAACTAATTTTTTTTTTTAAGTTTAAAATTGATTTCATACCAATATCACTGAATAATCAATTATATACATATAAACATATTAAAAAGTATTAAAATTATCCCTGGGAAGAGGATATTGTTAAAAATAATACCTCAATGCCCATCAACAAAATTTAAACCTCAAGTGAATTGGTAGTATCGATTAAATATTTAATCAATTATCTAAAATAGATCTGCCTGATCGCCTCACTAGGTCGAAGAGCCAGGGCCCAAGCAATGTCCTCGTCCACCAATACACAAGAAAAACAAAATAATTTAGTCAAAAAATGTATATCATATATTCTACTATAAAATATGATTCCACAACTGTGTTACTTAAAAATTGCATGTAAATTATATCATTAATTAAGTTATAGAGCTAATTTTGTAATAAATATCAATTGTAATCACAAATATAAAAGTTATGATAAATTAGTCATTATAGTTCTTTAACTTAGAACTCTTATAGTAAAATAAGTAAAATAAAAATAATATCATAGTATAATAAAAAGTTAAAAAATAATAATAAATTAATAGTTTAACCTTTTAAGTTCTAAAAAATAATAAAATACGTAGATATCCGAGCGTATAGCGATCATATTATTATATTAAAGCCACGTCACGGTTTCATTTTTAGCCATTTATCTTTGATCATGTCCGCGGCTTTCTCGGCGATCATTATGACCGGCGCATTAGTGTTAGCAGTGACTATCGTGGGCATGATTGACGCGTCCACTACTCGAAGCCCTTTGATGCCGTACACCTGGAGCTGTGGATCCACCACAGCGGTCTTGTCCCACTTGGGGCCCATCTTGGCAGTCCCCACCGGATTGTTCATGGACACGGTGTATTGCCGGACCATGCATTCCCAGTAGGCGGTCGTGAGGAACGGCAATGCAGCACAACCGGGGAACGGTATGTTATGCAGAAGGCTCCCGTACTGACTGAACGACGCAGACTTGGCCATTTCTACCACAAACTTGATGCCATTCACCAACGTGTTTATATCCTCTCGGACCGTCAGGTAGTTGGGTAAAATCCTGGGATGCTCGAATGGGTCGGTGGTCCGCAACAGTATTTCACCTCGGCTCTTGGGTCTCAACAACATCTGTTTAGATATACATGAAACGTTGATTATCACTACGGAGAAAGGCGAGGGTTGTGGGTATGTCTTATATTATTGAATTTCAAATATGATTCATTTGCGTTAATATACACAAATAAAACTTTAGTAAAGAATGTTCAAAACTATAGCGGACCAATATAAAATTAGTGAACATAACTTCAGTTATAATTTTAGATAAATGAAATAATTTTTTTTTTTTAATTAAACTTTACTATCATAGTAAAATAAAATTCTTCATATTATGGTACCTAATTCTAATAAATACCGAGAACGATCTGCGCAATGAATAATCTTTGTTAGGTCTAGTCGATACATGAATATGAAATTACGTGATTAGTACCTATAAACTATATGTTACTAATCCATACAATTTTTAATCATGAAAACGTTTTAATTAAGTCGACTCTGATAAATTGTATTCAGTATGAAAATAAAATATAATATTTTCTTTTTCCATGTTTCTTTAAAGACATTTTACTTACAGGTATAGCAGACCAAGCTTCCTCGTTATAAATTGGTCTATAAACGGAACTATAGATATCTTGATTCAACCCGTGAGCTTTCCACAACTGTGCACCAATATCAGTGTTGGCAGAAACAGACATGAACTGTAACCCTATGTCTGGTTGTTTGACCGATAGATTATTATATTTGGTATTGATAAACGCCAATCCCTCAATACCGCCCATAACCGTCAAAGGACCTTTGCCCATCGATGCGTAGTCCATTATTGTATCAAAATTTTCCGCTTTCCGCTGCTTTAGTGATACCTATTAAACAACGAAAATGCATGTGGTTATATTCTAATTCTCTTCAGCGTGTTTTTATTTTCTACATTTTCATCTGATAAAAATAAAATATATTTTTAATATTATTAATTTATATAATTTTACCTCTTTGTTTAACAAAAACGTGAGGCCACCGAGTCCAACGTGATCTTGAAGATTTTTGCCCACATTTAAATCGGCTATAATTGGTATACCCATTTTTGTTAGATGATTTAAAGGGCCTATGCCCGAGAGCATAAGTAGCTGAGGAGAATTAATGGAACCCGCAGACAGCAGCACCTCTTTATTGGCATGAATGGTATACAGTTTTTTATTTTTCATCATTTCGACGCCGGTGGTGATTTTTGTGTGAGGGTCAATTATCAAGCGTGTGACATGACTATTGATGGACACGTGTAGGTTCCTCCGTAGTCTGGCTGGTGTCAAGAAAGCTTTTGCCGTACTGCATCTGGTGCCCTTTCTGATGGTACCTTGTGGTGTCATGAAACCGATTTGATGTTCACCATTTATATCACGTACATGATAACCCATTTCACGGCCAGCCGTGATGAACGCGTCAGCCAACGGCGTTTTGTACGGCGCTTCAGATACCGTCAGATAGCCGCCAATCGAATGGTACGGAGTCTGAGATAGAGACTGTTTTTGGTTGTCTTCTGATTTTTTAAAGTAATGGAGCACATCGTGGTACTCCCAACCCGAATTTCCTTGCATAAACCAGTTATCATAGTCCATTTTGTTTCCACGCGAATACAGCATATAGCTTAACACGCTAGACCCACCTAAAACTTTGCCTCGTGGCCAATTGCAGCGTTGATTCTCCATAGCTGAAATATATATGTAAATAAATATAAGAATATCTGTACTTAATATGTCAAATATAATTATATGCTATATAATGTTTGTAATAATTTTTAACATATAACGAGCAATGAATGATACTTTGTAGGCATTATGTTTAAAAAATTTAGTAAGAATATTTAATAAAAATGTTTCAATTCTAAACTTTGAGGGAGATTTCTGGTAGCAAATTGGACCTATTTGGTACTTAAGACAGTCAAATGTAAACAATTTTTAGTACTTTCTATACATAATAAAATTAATTTTTAAATATTTGAAATTTCAATTTTTTCTTAATTAGACAAAGAGCTTAAATATAAACAATACAAATATTATAATAAAGTCTGTAATAAAAAAATAGTAGATAGCTAATAATAATTAGTAAATATCTAAATCATCATTAAATATGTAAACTTTATATTTATATTTAATTGTCTAGCCAATTTATATAATTGTATTCTTTATAGATGCTGATTTTTATTTTGAAACACTCTGAAGCTCAAATTTAAACTAAATCACGAAAATTTATAACTGTAGGGCTCGCAAGTTGATGACCTTAAAAACATTAAAAAATGACAAAAAAAAATTAGAAATATTTGTTTTAAATTAATAAAAATATATATTTTTTTAATTTTACTCTATTTTGCTATACAATTCCATATACTTTTATCAAAGCTTACAAATAACTCTAAATATTATAAAAAAATTACAAAAAGTGTCCTTTAAAATTAAATAAAACATAATAAAATTTAGGTATAATATGTAATATTCACTACAACACGACAACGACGACTGCAATCGGTGAGATAAAATTGGATAGGTACTAATTTTAGTCTATTGTAATTTCAAAGTTTTAAGTAAGTTATCGGTATAATGATAAGAACTGAACAAATGTGAAATCAGTAAAAATGTGGGAAAATGAGCTAAAATGTCAAAAAATGACTTAAAAAGTAATGAACACCGAAAAATGCAAAATAAAAATTAGTTGTTCAGATTCACATGCTAATGAAACACATTTATGGTCAGGAGAGCATCGTCTAAAAAGTTCTAAAAAAAAATGCAAAATGCAACAAACTCCGAGCCCTATTTATAAGTAATTTTATAATTTAAGATATACAGAGTAAAATAAAATAAAATAGATAATTTTAAAAGCTGAAATTTGGAAATTTAGTTATTTTGATTTTCAGTATTTCATACTATAAGCAAATCATCTTTAAAAATAAACACAGTTTATTTTATACAAGTTTAACTTTAGATAAAATAAAGGATATTTAAATAAAGATTTATTATTGTAATTATTTTGTTGTTTCGAGGGCATTTAGAATTTTATACATACAATTTTATTTTCAAATACAATGTTTTCAGTAAAAATATATCATATATTTTACTTTAAAATGTTGATAATTAGGCTTCGCTAAAATCGATTATCGAATGTGAAAAAATATTATATAAATTCAAATTTAATACAATGTCTTATTCTTCAATGACGAAAAAAAAACACTTACAATACTGAAAATATGTTAGCTACTATCCCCCCCTTTTTTACAATCATAAAATAAAATAGCCTTAGTATATTTTATAAAAGTTATTAAACCTAAATTTTCGGTAAGTGCAGTTAATAATATCACATTTCATATTTTAAAATACTCACATGTAATAGGAAACTAAAAAATATAACACTTTTATAGTTCTCAGAATATTAAAGAACTCTATGAAACTTTTAGATAACTATTTATCAATAGACTATAACAATTATACAACATTTAAATAATACCATATTATGAATTTAAAACCAAAGTAGGTATATATTAGAATATATATATTATTTATAGTATTACTCACCCAAACATGCTGTATCCTGATATTCGGTTTTATATTGCCAATCTAACTCAGATAGTTGCAAGTTGGCGGACATCAAAGGTATGTCTGTTAGTACCGTTTCATCTCCTCCGGCTTCAATTAGTAGTACATTCCAGCTTGTTATTTCGGTCAACCTATTCGCCAGCACCGCACCTAAGTAATTATTGTTTTTTTTTTATTATGACGTATTAAATATTTTTAATTTCGAAGAAATCATCTACACGATATCACTGTAATAAAAATATTATAATTCGTATTTGAAGTAATATTCACCTGCCGATCCAGCGCCGACTACAATGAAATCGTATTTGCGAAGTAGCAAAGGTCCAGGTTGATCTATGATCCCTGATCCCGTATACTTTAAATCGTGTTGAAAATAATTAATAGACGCAAATAAAATAGGCAAGAAAGCCACCGTAGATGCAGCCTTTACAATTGAATCCATGGGTATCATTTGCACCCCACTCATTATTCTGTAACACAAACGACGATAATATAATGTACACTATATTGAGATGAATTAACGATTATGTATATTTGTTTGATATTTTAAGTTTGAATCCACTTCTACATGATTAATGATGTAAATTTTCAAGAACATTTTGAAAATGTTATAATTTACCATATTAATTTCTTATCAAATAAATCTTTTGATATTATATAGTTATAGTTATAACTTATAATTATATTATTATTCATATATTCATAATTATATTTTAAACTATGTTTACTTTTATTACCATTTATACTCATTTTAATATTATTAAATTGAACACAATAATATAGTGAATTCAAAATACAAATCATTAAATATATATATATATATATATATATATATACCTATATCAATATAGAATATTTAATTCGCTAATAAATGTACATTTTTTTCTTTTAGTAAATTTTTTTTATTTTTACTTCAGCATAAATGTCGAGTGTATAATCGTTTTACTACAATAATTGATTTCAGGCTAATATGAAAATTAAATTATTAGATTCTCGTGTACAATTATTTTAATTTAATTTTAAACATACATATAAATATAAACCCATCAATAAAAAAAAAATGTTTTATGGAATAAATAAAATAAATATTGATTATATAAATAAAATCAAAATAATCTAAACCAATGTGATCATATTATGCGGAATTTACTGTATTACTATGATATTATCTAAGAGCTGAATTAAAATATGTAAGTTATGTTATCATATTATAATATTATTATTTTTCTACGGATTTGTATGTTATTACATATACATGTACATTTAAATCATTTTAAATATGTGTATAATACCAGCTATAAACAGTATAAACTATATATCATAGAAATAAATATATTATAATAAATTATGTTCTTCGTAAAAACACTTTCACACATATACTACTTGCATACACATTTTAGAAGTTATTTAACCATTAATACTGTGTCAATAATTATTCAATACAAAATATTATATTTTGTTAAAATTATAAGAAAAAATGCGTTTTTTATTAACAATGTCATATGGGATTTATTGGTTTATATTTTTTTAACATCGCTTCATTGTATTACAATGACTTTCACTGCAAGTAGTTCGGCAACGTTAATTTATTCACCAAATATTTTTAATAAAAATTATGTATACTATAAGACTTACCCATAAACACTGAATAACGTTTAAAAGAAATCGATAACAAATCATTAACAGATAAATGGTATAATTATTAATGAGTAATATAAAATATTATATATTTTAATATAATATACACAGGTTATTTTTTGCTATTAACATTTAAAAAAAATAAATGTAGCCAATGTAAGTTCATTTTTTATCTAACTATTTATTCAATGTATAAGATATAAAACTTCAACATAAGTGTGTATGAAATTAAAAGTTCTTAAAATATTTTAAAACAAAACTAATAGATTGTTGATGGATATATAAAAATTACTGTATAATAATTAGGACTAGGATTTCTATGCATTAAAAAATTTTAAAATATGCATCATGTTCAAAATATGTATAAATGTGCAAAAAGAAATTAATCGAGAATAAGCCAAATCATGGACATATCTGACTACCAATTAATTTGGACTTAAGGAAAAAACATAAAAATGCATAAAAACACTAGCCCTAATAATAATATATGGTTTATACTATTACATATTATTCTATAAAATCATTATGAATTTCTTCAATACACCTAATATTTTCCAGCTTGAAGATTTAAAAAATTAGGTGGACTTAACTTACAAAATATAATTATTTTGTTTTTGTTCCAGAAAAAATAATAAGACACAAAAAAAAAACAATTTTTTGTACTTAACCGTTTAAAACACAGGATTTCTTCCGGTCGAAAATATAATTTAATGTCTATAATATAATATTTTTACTGTTTGTTATTAAACGTTTTTTTATTTCTAATGGTTTAACCATGTAGCAGTTAATTAACTAATACATAATACATATATTAAATTTGGCACCAATTCCAATCTTATTCATTTTTAATAATTATACATTTGTATTATTATAATAATTTTTTTTATAAATACTTAATATAAAATGTGACTATAAGTTTAGTGCCTATTTAATATCTACTTATTCTATAGGTTTTGTTTAATTTTATTAAGTCTTTATATTAGGATTATTATTATTATTTTATTTTAACATAGTTATAACTACATATTATTATTATAATATTATGTATAATGTATTAGAGATATAGTGTATGAATATGTATTCCTGTTCAGCTGTTCCTATATAAATAAATTATATGATAATATTTTTATTATAATTATATTTTAGGTATAACATATACATATTAATTATTTTTTTGTTTAAATAGTAAAGAATCTTATAATTTTTATTTTTTCTATGAGATCTTATAATTATGTTAAAAGGGTATAACATACAAAATAGTGATATTTAAATAAATTATATAGTTATTGTATTAAACTATTAATATATCTCGCTGTATTTATAATACTATTATTACTTATTCTATAATTTGTTTTGTTTAAATATTATCAATATTGAAGGATTTTATAATTTTTTTTTTTTTTTTTTTAATGGGATTTTGTGTTAATAAGTATATATAACAGTTCATCATCCATAATAATTAATAATATATCATTTTTTTTTTTTAAATATACTAAAGGATTTTGTTTATTCATTATTATTATTATTTTAATGATCATAGACGTAGTGTACAACCTTCTGTATAATTGCACCCCACTATAATAGTGCATATATTATACATAATTATATAATAATAAAATATATAATATATTCAACGTCATATATTATATTAAGTTGTCGTACATTATTGTTTATAACAGATATATTGCAATTTTATGAAACAAGCATATACACTATTTACATATATAATATTTATCAGAAACATCTATAATTTTTAGCATAAACATAACAATTATTACCAAAATGAAATGAAATTGTGTTGTTAGGGTATACATACATTCAGTGGTGCACACTAGAAGTTCTAGTGTAACAGTTGACACCCCTGAAATTTTTGGTGGGTCCCCGGCCTCAGAATACCTATATCATAAAAAATCTACTACGTATAAAAATATACTATAGAATAATATAGTCAATATAATGGGGCTGTTTTTGAAAGCGTTTTTGTAGGTGGATGGTATATGTTACATTGAACATGCTACTTTTATTTATATTTGAGTGCACACCACAGTATACATTTATTATCTTTGAAAAATATAACTTGTGAGATTTAAATGTATTGTTGAAGTAAAAATTGTGCGTAAAGGAATGTGTTCCCTTGCACCGTCAAATAATGGAACAGCATGACGTCTGACCAGATGTCGACGATAACCGCTGCAGAGAAATCGTAAACCACCTTTAGAAGTAACATTATATAAAATTTAACAAATAAATAAGCCACATGCTTAATATTACGCGTGAGGCGGATGTTCGCAGAAAAACTGAAAAATCGTTACTGATTCAATATCATCTGCTCCTAATATCCTACAGCTCTAACTTAAAAGTATTAAGAATATTATTTGACGAGTACTATGATAATAAATAACCAAAAAAGTTCTATTTTATTACGACGTGACTAAAAGGTACTGTTGTGTGACAGTAGCCAATAGGTTGATGTGAATTGATACACGAGTATTTAATTAATATTTAATTTTAATTAACAGCAGTGGACAAAATAATAAATTAATGACACGCCACGTATATGTAAAATATTTTCTTATTTTAAATATTAGTGTATTTTACAAAATCGTAAGAAATGTGAGAAGTGGGTGTATGTTAAAATCTTAATTTAAAAGAAAATATACAATAAAACTAGGTATATGTGGAAATCTCCTAGCCTCCCACATGAGTCGATAAGTGGCATACGTGAATCGAAATATAATAATAAAAAATACACTAACAATAATATAATTTATGATGTGAAAATCTATCGGTAAACATATATACTCACAAGTCACGGTGGTACAGAACTACAGCTACAGATCAACGGTTGACTCCTGTGTGGATCGCTCGGTGTTGTTAACGTGAAGGACTGTTGCAAATGAAGTGTAAATGCCGATTGTCGAAATGTATGACCGTTGATCACACGCGCTACCTGTGCGGTAACCACCATCTGTTTTGCCAGATATCACCGTGGTGGGGGTTGTTTTTGGATCGGTATGTTCCATATGCTGAGAATCCCTGAGAAAGTCTACTCTTTGTTAATAAAAATGCATAACTCATAAACTATTCGTCCGAAATATGATGGAAACATATCGGATATACCTATACTCAAAATAATATTCTGTTTTGGAATATGAAATTAAAAATGTATGTTATTGTACAAAAAAGTAAATACTTATAAAAATAACGTATACAAAATATTAAATGAACATTGCAGGGATTTTTAAAATAAATTATGTTAAAATTATCATTTTGTAAAAATGATGCAGTGCTGTGCAACTATAACTCGAACTAATAAAAATATAATTTTTAGTGGACTATGGAAGTAATATTTATAATTAATTATAATTATTTAACAAATAGTAACATATAATAGCTATAGTAATAACTTATATTTATAATTTTTTTATCTGAGAAACCACACGAGGAAACAGATTGTAATAATATGCTAGACAAATACCAGATTTTATAGCCAATCACTAAGTAAATAATAAATTAAATATAAGCAGGGATCGGGACTTATAGCACTTAAAATCGTGCTAAAAATCGCTTAAAAAGCGCTTATAAACATCATTATAAGCACTCAAATAATCATTTAAAAAACTTAAATTTGAGTAAAAATATTTAATCAAAAAAAAAAAAACTTTCTTTTTACGTGATAAAGTATGTACTAAATTTAATTTGCAACTATGCTAAAAATAATATAATTAAAGATTACATAAAAAAGAAAAATCTTTATACTATAAAAAAATCAAACTTCACTTCCTAGACATTTTGCCTTATTACTTATAGATTTTCCAAGAGATTTTCCTCAAAAACCTTAAAAAGTAGAAAAACTCATCAAAACAGCAAAAATAATCAGAAAAACTGGAAATAGGCATCCTTTTAAAAAATCGTTGAAAAAAGCAACAAAAAGCACTTCAAATTTCATAAATGAACGTGTTGTACTGTTGTAACAGTACATACACTTTCCTAGCGCTTTGCTACATTTTAAGTCAATTTATAAAAATAAGCAAATGCTTTAGTTCCGAGCCCTAATTATAAGTTATACTTTGTTTTTAGTACCACTCTTAAAGTTTTATTTAAAATCTTTAGAATACAAATTATTAGTTGATAATAATTACTTAAATATATATTATAGGTAAGATGTAATATGTATTTATTATTTAAAATAGAAACAAATAATGTTGTACCCAAATGCTAATTTAATATTATATATGAATAATAAGAAAAAAATATCAAGTATTGATCAATAAAAAAGTGAATTAATTACATCTTAAAAAGTTTTTTATTTATACTCTTATATATACCACAATTGTCATTATTACACAGTATATAATACCTTCTAATACTTTTAAAAGTATAAATTTACCTAGAATATCAGATATCTTCACATTTGAAAATACATTTGTGATCCATCATGTTAGAATTTTCATTAATTTTAATTTTATTCAAAATAGCTGATTCAAACAGTGGTGAATTCATTCAGAATAGATCATCTATAATGATAATTATTAGTATAAATAATAAGCATAATTTTTTTAATTTAATAATTTTATCAACTATTAGAATGGCTTTGAAAAGGTATGCTGAAGTATGAATTGTATCATCTAAAATATAAAATAAATACGTATTAACTACTATTAGAACAGCACAATAGGTTCAATTTTTTTTTTCAATACATTTTATAAATTGAAGTTCTAAATATTTAAAAAATATTAAAATCTCAATATGAATGTATTTATTTTTTATTTATGAATTTTCAAACTTTTTCATCAAAAATTATAAAAATTGTGAAATGAAAAACTATACTCTAAAATCTAAAAATCACTTAATATGCAAATATTATTATGCATTACACTTTTTGATATTTTGTTCGTAATGTCTTGAAATATATTTCTAGTTCACCATAAACAATAAATTTAAAGTAAAAAAAAAAAAAAAAACAAGCAACCAAGCCCAAGCCCTTACATCACTTATTAATTGGAATATTGGATCCATTTTGGTTATTATTATTATTATAATTTATAATTATTATTACTATACATATTTTCATTGTTTCATAAAATAAACCAACCTTTAAAAATGTTCACTTGCAATTGTATTATTTGTGATTTAGTTGTAGGAGGTCAGTGGTTATATATTTATGCTTAAATAAATTGATATTAAAATGAATTAAAATAAATTCAAGGCTTAAGTATTCAAAAAATTATATAGAAACTAAAATTAAATATTAAAAAAAATTTCTTTGAATGCAATATACCTATGAAGTACTATGTAAATCATCTTTTATTTATTTTGTTAAAACTGCGATGTTTAAACGAACAGTATATAACGTTTAGGTACATCTGTTAAGCCTATAATACGCGAACGAACGACAAAATGTTTTAACTGGGATACTAGCAAACTAATAAGTCGGTTTCCTTAAAATTCATATTTCATGAGAATATTTAAGGTTTTTCTTTCTAATAGAGCTATCTATAAAACGACTTATTAATATAAAATTATTTATGTGAGATCTTATGTAACATTTTTAAGACTTTTGACCCAGTGATTAATATTTTTCATGGAAATTTATAAAAATATAAAAAGGAAAATGTCTATGAATTTCTCAAAAAAACTTAAATATTTTAAAAACTGTATTCTATTATAAAATTAATCGTAACTAGGGCTATGAATTCTATACAGTAAAAAATTATAACAAAATATGCGAAAACAATTTTTTTTTAATATTAGTTAATATTATTACATGCAATTATTAAATTATGTTTTTTAAAATTTTCAAATGTGAACGACTAGCGATTAAATCGAAAATTTGTACTGGTTGAAACCACGGTAGATTAGAATCTACCGTGATTGAAACTTTTGCAGTTTCCATATCACACGATGTTGTTGGAGCATATTTAAATGACGTGATTTGTCTCGGATTTAAAGTAATATTAACATATTTTTCAAGCATATTAAATGTTTTGAATCCCTTATTCTTCTTTAGTATTAAAACCATTTTAGTTTAGATAAGTATATTAGTATATTTACAATAATTCGACAATTAAACCAATAAGTATAGACGTTCGTTAAATAAATACCATTCTCAAAATATAAATAGATTCTCAAAAATATATATGAAATAATACAATATGCATTATGTTCAAAACATGCAAAAAAAACTGTACTATTTAATCAAGAATAAGTCTAATCGTGGACATATCTGACAATCAATCAATTTTAACTTAAGGAAAAAACATGCAAATGCATAGAAATTGTAGCCCTAACTATAACTATGTAACCACTTTTTATTTATTTTGTAAAACTGTGATAGTGTGATGAGTAAACGAACTATATAACGGTTAGATCATATAAAATACGCGAACAAACGACAAAATGTTTTAACTGGGATTCTACGAGTATTTAAGTACATAACATAAGTTTTTACCGAATAAAGAAAATATTATAGACATTATTTATTTTGTATTGATGAAAATTGGCCAATGGGACGGATTGCTTATAAAAGAACTAGAGAAGTATGATTGAATTCAAAATAATATTTAACATTTACATAATTGTTAATATTTTCTCGTATCAAATCATAATGTTTTTTTTTTTTAAGTATAATTTAATTACTGCAATTGTGTGATATAATTTCAGCTGATGATGCTGTAATTGTGTACAAGTATGTTGAATTAAATTATATAGAATAATCATTTTTTTTTTTTTTTATTGTACTGAAATGTATCAATAATGATTTAAATAAATGTAATTATATGTCATAATTTTATTTTGTATGTATTTTGGTGTAGAATATAATTTACTTAATTATTTAAACATTGAAAATGTCTACAAAATAATCAGGGATTGTTTATATAAACTAAAATGTGAAAATTATCATTTCGTAATTTGAAGTAATTGTATTGTCTGTGCTATTATATAAAAAAACTCTAACTAATAAAAATATAATTTTTAGAAAACAATGTGAAGGTAATATTATTAATTAATTATAACTATTTAACAAATAGTAATTTATAATAGTTATAATAATACAAGTATTATTAAAAGAATTAAAATGCATGTACCTATATTGCTATGGATTCTTAATTGATATTGGTTAAGATTAATATATTATTTCATGAAAATAATAATATTGAATCTACTTATAAATGAAATTATTTTTCATTTTCAATTCTATTTTTCGGATATATATTTTATTATATTAATATATTTAAAAGCATTTGTGAAATTTTCGATTTTTCATACTTTTCAAAGAATAAAATAATATTACTTCTAAACTTATAAAATTGTTTTATGTCTAAGAAACACAAGGAAACAGATAGTGTTAATATGTCAATTACTAAATAAATAATAAATTAATTGTAAGTTATGCTCCTTAAAATATGTTTTATAACTATAGTATATTTTATTCCGTTACATTAGTTGATTTAGAATAAGCAAATGAAATCATTAATGACTAAACTGTTTATATTTTTCATGAATATTTTTTTGTAATTTAATTTTAATAATTTTAAATAATCATAGATTTACTAAAGTATGCAGTATTTAAATGTAAAAAATTATAATTCACAAACAAATAATTTTATTGTTATTGTAGTTCCTATATGACATTTTTATATTATTCATATAAGTAATTCGTAGACCGTGTTTTATAGTTTATCAAAATTTTGGATTGTTGTTCTTATCATAGGTACTAAAAAAAAAGATTCAACCGATTAATTTATATTTATCGGTGTTCAATTTGTATTTTCTTACCATAAATTATAATATTTTAGAGAATTTTGCTGCTGTCTCCATCACTTACTCCGCTTTAATCTTTTAACTATCACATTTTATAGTTATTTGTCTTTTTTTTAGTTACAAAATTATGTAAAAGCTTATCATAACTACTTAGAACTGGGGTGTTTTAACACCCATATCACCCCCCTAAAATATGCCCTTGTCATTATACACCTATTGGCTATTTCATTATTATTAATATAATGATTGGATATTGACAATCAATACTTAAGTATATTATATACCTACATGTCGTCCGTATCGTACTCGCTTGGACGTTGGGCCGTGCTAACCTGCCAGCGCCACGCCGTCCCTCACCACCAACGTGTCATATTATTCGATAAACAAAATAATGATATAAAATTTCGGGTTCTACGTCACTTTGTACGGTCGAACATCAAAAGTACTAAACGCAGACACATATTATACATTATACATAAAGTATATGCATATTTATATTGTATATATTATATACAATTTTATTAAAATTGTTATAAGTTTAAATATTATTTGGTAAATCTAAGTATCTTATACATTCTCCGAGTTTTTGGACAATTTTGCGGGCAATAAAATTGGACGAATGTGGCATTAGGCTACATAAGAAGCAAAAATCTAATTCTGGTGAAAATAATAATAAGCTATTAATTTTATGTAACCAGCACCAAAACAAAGAAATAATTTTGAATTTTTAAATTCCATGTATTATATATATGTCAGTTTTAACATTATTTCTCGTTTTTGACATATGAAATTATATTGTACACATTTTTAATTGATTTAAACTGATTATTTTGATCAATAGTAATATATATACTATATTTTATAACGTTTTTAATAAATTTACCTTTTATATTTATATTTAACTTTTACATTTTAATAATTTACATTATATACATATAACACTTAGGTATATAACTATATACATTAATAATTAATACATGCTTTATGTATATAATAGTACAAAGAGCCAGCGTTCTGCAATCTAAAATTTTATTTGATCATACTAAGTGCCCGCGTTATGCAGTTTTTATGCAGTATAAACAAAGTGACCGCTTACCAAAATTTCGCGTAGGTATCAATAATATATCATATATGACGCGTCACTATGACTGTCTTGGTATTCCGCGCTACGGCGACGAGCCCGTTATAATATATTATATGACAATAAAATAGGCAGAAATTCCCGTGCGGCCGTGCACTACAATTTTAGTACAGTGGAACCTCGATTATCCGGGGTAATGGCGGGGAGGGGTCACACGGATAAGTGAAAACCACGATTAATCGAGACATTTTATAATAATGTAATTTTTTTTTAATTATAATTAGAAATACGTAGGTACAATTTTATAATAATGAAATTTTGAACATTTTTATTTAATTATAATTATAAATACATAGATACATACAATTTTGAAATTTTTTATTTAATTATAATTAGAAATATAAACAATAATTTTATACATAATACATCTACAGTCCATAATTATTTTTAAATTTTCGGAAGAGTGATCACGATTAATCGTGAACACGGATAATCGAGGTTCTATTGTATTCAGTTTTTCAACAATTATCCTAGAATTGTATGAACTGTCGTCCAATTTTAAGTATTTTTTTTTTTTGTATTGCTTCAAATTAAATTTAAATTATTTAATAATGTCTGAAAACCTACAAATACAAAAAAAATACTTAAAATTGTTGAAAAATTTAATAATTTTAATCGAAACTTTAACGAGTTGTCATTTAGTCAATTTTGGTTTTAGAGCTATGATAAAAAAGACCATAGGCGTGCGCACGGGGCGAGCCGGTCGAGCCCGGGCTCGACCGGAACTTTTTTGGGGGGCATAATATATTTTCAAATGTATGTAGGTATATATTTAATAACTAATTTTAACAATATGTTCGAGATCATGAAAATATTATTTGTGAAATAAGATTAAAAATATTTGTGTACCACTATAACAATTTTATTAATTTATTCATAAAACAAAAATATTGCACACAAAATAATATTATATACTATGACTATGGACATTAATAGGTTGATTATACTTATACATAAATATATCATTATATTTTTATGTACATTGTGTTTATTTAATATTAAGATAAGCGGACCTGCACCAGCAGAATTGTGTAAAAACCAATACGTTTATTCGTATTATTCATTTGTCAAATGAAAGACCGTGAACGGCGTGAACTATCCGTTCTGCAATAATCTAATCGGTTAACTGTTTACTTTTGTTACTTGTCTTGTCAGTGTCTACTGTGTGTCTGTGTTATTGTGTTAACTTTATCAATTAATTTTTATAAATTTATATTATTCAAACATGTCAAGTCAACGAAGTGGTTGTGAAAATAGAAAACGTAAAGCTCTTAAAGAAGCCAAACTAAAGAAAATTAAAAGTCGTTGTTCAATAAAAAATTATTTTTTATCAAATAACACATTACATTTTCAAAACTTTAAGTAATGTATAAGTATAAATACTAAATACTATATTATTGTATTTTTTAATAAATTTCTCAGTTATAAGAGTATTCAAAATAGGTACTCAGTTAAATTTAACTAATTGAATGAGTTATCTTTAATAAAAGTTTATAAAATAAATGGTATAGCCATATAGGTATTAGAAACCTATTTAAAATATTTAAATATTTAGGTATGTTATTTATGTTATATTATTTATTTGTATTATAATACATTGACAGTTAAATTTATTTTCAGTGATGTTTATAGTAAATTATATGTTTATTACTAGTAAGTAAGCTATACAAATTGAATTTAATTCTAATTCTTAAAATGTATATAAAAAAATAATAATTTAGTATAAAATTTAAATGTATTTATATTATTTATGTTGACAGCTAGTTCAGCAAATACAATGAGTTCTATATCTGATGCAAAGAGTAATAATATAAGATCTAATGAGTCGAAGAAAAATGAAAATAAATATCTACACAGTGATGGTATGTACTTTACATAATTATGTTTATATCATTTTATGTTAAACTTCAAAAATATATTTCTAGAAATTAGCACATTAATATTGTGTGAACATTCAACTTGATTCTATTTACACAGTTTGTAATTTACAATTAGAATGTGTACTAATGTGTTTAAAAAAAAAATTAGGGGCATTGTCCAAGTATTGGGGCATTAAATTGTTCCAGGCTCGACCGGAAATTGAAGTCTGCGCACGCCTATGAAAAGGACCAAATTGACTTAAAAAATATCGGTCTATCCAAATCTGTTGTTAAAAGTAAGTGTTGCCATTTAAAAAAATGCAAGTTGTGTTGCGCATGCGCACAATAAAAGAGTTAAAAATTTGCAAACTATAGAAAAATGTGTGTTTAGGCATTCCCTATCTCCTCCCAAAAATCGCATATCAATCCAATGTCACTGGACAGAATAATTTAGTGTTACCTTTAATAGGGATCACATTGTATATAATATAATTATCTATCATAGTAACTACGGTGTTCCGTTAAATGCATTAACCCACACTGTTATTAATTTTTATATGGCTCTTAAGTAAAAAAAAATTGAAGACTTCTGATTATCGATCAGGTTTCAGCCCGGTTAAGTTTATTTTACTCACACTATTATCTCCAAAGCTGCCATACTGGAAACTGGCCTTTTGGATGTAATAAGTGTTATCATATTCATATACAAAATTTATAAAAATCGTGAAAATCAGTAAGTTATTTTGTAGTTAAAAATTCATCAACATTTTGTTTTTAAACATATGATTTAAAAATTTAATTCAAGATTCTTTATTAGTTCATCAATCTATATGTTAAAAAATATTCTACCGGAAAGTGAAATTAATTTTTATGAGCATTTCAAGTTCAAATATTTACGAGTTTTGATATTCATCAGTAATCATCTCCTATAAAATAATTATTCTCCTCAAACAATTGTTGATATTTAATTATACTTAAAAAAAAGTGATAATAACAATATAGATACTTGAAATTTTTACTTTTTATTATCGTTTTCATTATACTATAAAAATAATAAAAATTATTGAAAGGAATGAGAAATTTTCAAGTTTTTTTATAATTTTTTTTTATAAATGTAAATAAAAAATTATTTGCTGGGTCTTAATTTTTGAAAATTTAATAAAAAATCCAACTAAAGATACTTTTATATCTGCGGAAAGATATTAAAAATACATAGGAATAATTTTTTTTATATGTATTTAAAATTAAAATTTTTACAAATTTCGTCAAGATATTTCGTTAAGTAATTAGTATATATGGTAATATGGTATACACAATGTACATTATTATAATAATTAAATACTATAATAATTTAATAAAATAAATGTAATACTTCCGAAAAATAGTCATATGTAGATACACGATACGTAGATTATATTATATTGTAATAAATATATTCTAGTGGTTTTACTATTTAAAATTGTACTAGTTATACTAGTTATCAGAGACGGATTTACACAATTGCCACCCCTAGGCAAATTTTATTTTGCCGCGACATTAAACTTATTAACGAAAAAACATATTTTTAAGTACTTATTTAACATAACTACTAAAAAAATAAACCATAAGTACTGATACTAAACAATAATATATTGGTTATGTTAATAAACTGTTCTAATCAAGTAAATAGTACTAATACAATATTTTTATTAAAATATAATATATCGCCATATTTTTGAATAAATTTGCTCACCAATTAAATATAATTATTATATAGATATAATTAAGTTCCTACAACAAACTAACGTGTTCAATCAAATTTAAATTATATTATTATAAAAAACAATAGCAAATAATCAAACTTAAAAATTCATACTTTTTATTATACAACATGCAAATAACGAGAAAAAATAATGTAAAAAAAATAAACTATTTAATTTGTTTGCGTCTTGCTTTTAGTACGTACGAATATATAATATAAAAATATTCACAGTGACTGGTTTATAATTAGACTATCGTTCCAATACGAACCGATCGTCACCAGTGTTCGTATAAAATATATCATTTATTATGTATGTATTGTGCGTGTAGTGAGTACGCCATGCGATCGAACGACCCACGACCGATTATTAATAATTTTTACGAATTGGTAAAAAAAAACAAAACAACGAAACATGTTATCTATGGTTAGTATTTAGATAATGGATATACTTTCTGGCAGTCGTTCAATAATTTATTTGGACGTTTATAGTTTATTGTTATGTATTATAAAATAAAGAAGAAATGTTAATTATATTATCAAGAATAATATGTTATATTTAAATATTAAACATTTTTATTGGCCATCCTTAAGGGTAATCTCCCTACATTGGAAAATCAAAAAAAAAACCTACTATTCTCAATAAAATGTTGGCCTAAAATTGCCGCCCCTTTAAACTTTTCCGCCCTAGGCAACTGCCTACTTTGCCTGACGCTAAATCCACCACTGCTGGTTATAGATTATTGTGCATTAGCGCTCGGTAAAAAGGTTGTTGCATATTTGGACAGATCATGTACTTTATTTATTTTCAACGAGGCCGTGTCTCGTTCCAATTATTGTTCAATTTATTCTGTTTATTCATTTATTCATATAAAGGTGGCCACCAAAAATTGTAATACAATTTACGACAGATTTCAACATGGTTCTATTGGTCACTTTGTACGGTCCTGTGTTAAAAACGCATAGCGCGGTATTATACACGCGCGACGGGCCGTGGGATCGGTGTGGCTGGGTGCAAGCGCGGCGCGGCTCGTCCCTCCCCGACGACTGTCGGTTTCTGTGACACGCGTCAAAGGAAATGTTGCGCGGCTCGTCAAACGACCAACGTCAGTCCCACGGCCTGTGTATTGAACGTGCCCGTATACAGGTGGGTACCAATTGGTTTTTTGTGTTTTTTTTCTTGTCAATAATTTTGTTTAAATTTTAAATGTAGTGGTCAAATGATCTCATTGTTGAGTTTCTAGAATTATGCGAAACAGAACCTTGTATACTATGGAAGCCAAGGGATCCTCGACATAAAAATCGAAATAACGTTTCCAGTTTTGATGGTTTTGTTTCCATGTTTAAATAATAGTATTAGTTTTAAGTGGAATTAAATTATTATTAAAAACGCACAAGCGCTAGATGTCTACACTCCATGAACCATAGACGTATAATGATTGTCTGAAAAAAAATCTAGAGCGAAAATTCCTTTCCGCGCCGTGGGATCCCGGCTCAATGCGTGTATAGCTCTTAGAATCGCGTCGAAAACCGCGGTCCCCGACATTTTTCCGATTTTCCCCACAATAATGAACGCACATAATGCGGGCGTTGGAAACGTTTCGTGCGAATACAGAATTGTAGACACCGGAAACCCGTAGTTTAATTTTAGCGTACGATCGCGACCGAACGCGCCTGTTTTTCCCCGATTACATATGATATACACGTCTAAATACACACACACTATTTAGGTCTTAGGGCGATTGTTGTCCGCGATTTAAAAACGCGGAAGCGCCGTTTATCCGCTGCAGCGTGTGCAACCTACAGCTGGTTGACATTATGAAGAACGAGAACGATTGCACCTGCTTACTGAAATATCCAAACCACCGTATTATTATGGTATGTATTGTCGTTAACGCAGTGGCGGCTCGTGTGTTAAAAATGGTGGTGCAATTATTATATAGGTAGTTGAGTACCAAGTTGCATTGGGGTTCGCGGTCTCCCCCTCCCCCCACCATTCACCGACCATACGTATTTTATACGGGCGCGCTGTCACAGTTTTGCGCACCGATTGGTGTGCGCATAACTCTTTTTACTTTGGGAGCAATAATATTTTGTGACGACATTCTTTACCGAAAAATATTTTTGAATACCCCGATATCTTTAATGGACAGTTAATAACGACCAAGTTTTAAAGAAAATTAAAATATTATTATTTCGATAAAATGGCATGTGGCACGCTTGCACCTGCGCACCTACGCCACTGCCACTGCGTTAACGACGTGAACCCGCATACGCTATGTTTTCCCGCGACGTACACTCGCGCGCACTGAAAACTGAATACCAACCATCGAGCTGACACGCCGCTGTTTCTTTTACACCAGTAATGAATAATGATCACTTAAAACTTGCGCACGCCGCACACATTTATACGCACGCACGCGTTTAAAAATTGCTTATATCTATCTCCTTATTCCTTAAAAAAAAAAGACCGTCTCGAATCGGCATCGACCGCGTCCAGTCGATAGCTATTAGCTTTGTCATGCGTGCGGTTTTTATTGGTTTGCACGCCAGCCGTCCAAATATAATAGATCATGATCACGAATTTTATTTATTTATTTAATTTTAGTTTCAATTGATATGCTTAACTATAATAAAAGGATTTGAAAGGGGTAAGTCCCCGACTTCATTTTTAGCCCCCACTATTGTCATAAATCCTAGTCATCCCACCAACAGTAGTTACATTTTTAAACATTAATTTAGAATATCGTTTTATTTGTTTTTATTAAATTGGAAAAATATTTTTATTTTGATTTTGATTATTGACAAGCTATGTATTATATATTATATTATAATGTACGTGATGAGCTGACGACTCTCAGTAAGACGTATCATGTCGTGCAGTTTTTACTAAATAAATTCTACGTATAAGTTTTCAATAAAGTAAACACAAAAATAGTCGTCGCTCGTCACGCGGTAGAAAAACGTACGATTTTATTTTGGTAACATTTATGTATAGCCGTATAGGTAAATGATAATAACGACTATCGGATAACGATCGTTGTGCCTGCAGATAATTTATAATAAATTATCGGCAATTAAACATTGTTTTCCTTGCCGTGTTTTAAAAATATTAGAAATATCCAAGTCCATAAAAGAGTATATATATATATATATAACACAATATATACCTATCGCTCACCACTGTACTGAACCATATCTACTTCTAAAATTGTACTAAAAGTAGGTATAGACGATAAGAAAAATCCAAAATGATATAATCTAGGTACACGAACGATTAGAAATAAGATTAGCAATAAGATTTTATTGCCATCAAATACTTGGTAACTTATTATACTGCAGTAGTGCAGTCTGTGACGATATAACTATAATAATATGTGTCCTTGAGCACAAACGAGTCGTCCGTTTTCAGATTAACGACGGACATCGTTGTGCAAACGTGTTGCAGCGGTGTTATATTTTACATTTTGTGGTACAGTCACGTGAACTAAGTTATGATCCCATGATTCCGTTGGGTACCAACGATTTAGGAAACATAGAAACAGGACCGTTTCAACCAAAACTTCAAGTAAGGAAATATTTTTCTTTTTTTATTAATTTTAATATATACGTATATATTCAAGGGAAAATGCACTAAAAAAAAAAAAATGCTTATTAAATATTACCTAATAACTACTACATATTATAGTAATTTTTAACATAAAAATAGCTATAACAATACTTCTTTGTTAGTAGTTAATTGTTAAGTATAAATGTACTTTCTATATTATATTATAATATCATATAGATAATTGTTGTGACATGACTGTTTACTCAGAAGTATTTGTAATTAAGTTAAAAATATTTTATAACACCTTTAAATTAATAATTTTAATTCGACTTGTATTGTTTGGTAAATTGAGCAGATACCAAAACATTTTCAAAATAAAAAAAAAATTTAACTATTACCTATACAATTATTATTTTTTCAATATTTATGAAATATGTAGAAAAAAATATAATTGCCATTTACAAATAAATAAGTGATTAATATATTTAGCACGTAAAATAATAAAGATTGGTATTTTGAAAAATATTTTCAATTATGCGTTTTATGGATCTTATTACTAATATTAAAAAAATCCAAATTCAAGTGTTCATTAGTTAGGGAAGAAGAAAAAATACTGTTTCCAAAGTTTTTGAACACCTCATACATTATTATATTTGTTATATTTCAAAAATATTTTATGACATTATTTTAATTGTTTTTTAAATGAAAATAAACCAAATATATTGAAATTATAAATACATGTAGGTTTTCTATAGTTGTATGCCTTACACATTATATTATCAATAGTACATAATAACTAATAAGTTATTATGTGGTATTACTATGATTTTAGTACATGCATTTGGAAGGAAATATAAGGTAATTTTTATAATAATATACGTAATACGTATGTCATACTGTGTATATAATAATTAATTAATAATGATGCGCAGTGCTCGGAATGGAAAACTTTTTGAACCGGAACGCTATACAGGTGTCCCGCGAGGATTTACCCATTGCATATCTCCTGAAATAATGGAGATATCATAATTCTGGTTTTTTAATAAGATTCACAGGGACAAGAACTACAGATATTTCATGTTTTAATTTATTTTTATTTTATTGTAAAAAATTAAAAATTAAATTTTTTATTTAATTATTAAAAAAAAAATTGAAGATAGCCATTTTGTAGAGTTTTTTTTTCTGAAAATATTGACGTTTTAACATTTAAATTTTATCAATTTTCTGATTTTTAATATTTTTTCTAGTTTCGAAAAAGGTTAGAGTAGGTATGGTATTTGAATGAAAAATGCAAACTTTCTTAATATGATTGTATGGTACTGCGGTCTTAATCATTTAATAAAGACACGACAACACACAGAGCAGGGGTGTTAAAACGTTTCATTCGAAGGCCATCATATAACAAATTAAAAGCCATTTAGTTGACCAAAATTATGCAATTCCATATCAGTTTTAATCGAAAAAATGATTTTAAATAATGAGACAGGTGAAAATACCTAGTATTATGCAAATGATGTAACACGTCAACATACGATACGTGGAATATGGACACATCATACATGATGGTTTATGACTAGTCACATGCGATAATGATTTGCAATATATATATTTTAAATAAATGCATCATTGTGTTTTGGAGGTCAGAATAAGAGTTGTTTGCTGGCCGGGTGCAACCCGCGATCCGTAATTTCATTTTGAAGACCTCTGCTGTATAGGTCTATATCGTTTAAGACTCAAGATTGAAAGAATAACTATCATTAAATTTACAAAATGCTTATGTAGTATATATAATACATACTTATACAGTTATACCCAGTGCCGTATATAGGACGGGGCAAGTGGGTATCCTTTTTTACTATAGTATTAGTATATACTATACTTAGTATTTTACTAAAATTATACAGCTTATAATCTGTAAAAAATAAAACAGTTATATATTATATACATGAAACAGCAAGAACAACATGGAGCGTATGTCAACGATATCATCCAAGCGGTTCGAGGAAAAATAGTTAGGATTAGATTAAATTTAATTTATATCCAGGTTTAAGATATATATAATAAATATATAAATTATATATATATATATAATTAAGACACGAGTGGTGTTGTTGCCGCCGGCGCACTCTCAACACAGTTAGCTAGAATATTATTTATACATTATTTATAAACACTGATATACAGTTGTCATAATGAAACGAGTACTTTTCAGATTTTCTACTAATTGTCTACACCATAGCGCGCTGTCGTGTTTTGTGTAAGAATACCTATAACAGATACAATTTTGAATTTTAGTCTCTGTTAATGCGTTATTCAAATTTCATTTTCACTTAGGTATACAATATAAATTAATAGTTAGTTAAGAATAACAGTAGTTAAATCTATAAATCTGTAAATTAGATATTTTTATTTTAAGGCGATTTTTAAGAGGCACACATTAATTTTAATAAAGTATTTATTTAAGTACATACAGTAACATGTGTTACTTTCCACAGTCTCGTACAGAACAAAAAAAATATTTTTATAGTAGATAATAGTAGTAAAAATATATATCACTATAATTTTGTTACCCTTGAAGTATAATTACGTTAAAAACTAAAATCAGGGACTTAGACTATTTTTTTTTGAAAGAACGGGGGGAGGGCGATCGCGCCCTCTGGATCCTTCACTGTTTTAACTATTTGTATGCATATTATGATTTATAGCACTAAAATATTTGTTAAAAAATAAAAAAATGCTGCTCTTATTAAAAATGAAGAAAAACCGTAGATAAGTAGGTATTTCAAAAACTATTAAATATAATTAAACAGTTAGATTTTGACCATCACACTTACTTTTGAAGATATATCGAGAAAACTGGTAGTCAATTGTTTTTTTTTTTCAAAAAAAAATTACGATAGGTATATGTATCCTTAATGAAACTTTAAAAAACTTTTTTTATTGTATAGGTACTACTGGTACTAGTTTTTTCTCCCAAATTTCATAAGGAGTATAAAAACATCACAATTTATAATTAATATAATATAGTAATAAGTTTAAGAAGTTTCGTACATTGTAGATTTGACAAATATTGATCAATTTTATGAAAATACAATATGTCATAATAAATAATAGTTAGTACCTAAGTACATTATGATAGATATTATAAAAGTAAGGGATAAATAATTTTTTTGTTTCAATACCTAATTAATTCAACATTTTAATTTTCTATCTGAATATATATATATAATAGTGCTAAATATATCTAAGATATCTATATGCGTCTATTTAATAATTAATATTTGGTATTAAAATACTTTTTTTACCGTGATCTGTATCTACATACTTTCCAAAAAAATAAATCTCTATCTGTATCTTAGATACATAATATTCTGTAGGTATTTTAATATATGCATCTAAAATACTTTTTAAGATACAATTATTAATACCTAAATTTATTAAATTTATTATTAACTATAAATTATGAATTATGACTATTAATAACTGGTAAAGTGGATAGTATACATATCTATCTACCCATTTACATTTACTTATTAACTCATTTAAATCTATATTTTTATTTTATTCGGTTTAACTATGATTTAGATATCATAGTCCATAGGTATATTATTATTATTAACTAATTACCTACATTTAAATAGTTATTTTTGTTTGACTATTTTGTTTTTGTATTATAATTATAAATTTAATATAAAACTATATTTGAAAACTAACATAAAAATGATTGTATTTTAAAGTATTTTAGTTTTAAATTTTTAACCACAATTTTTTTTTTTTAATTCATAAAATTACCTACAAAATACCACTTGAAGATATATAAGTGTTGAGTTAATGTTGTATAATAGCCCGGCTATGAATATAAAATTGAATATTTTTGATTTTGAATTAGAAAATATTCTTGATTCTCTTTTGCTAGAATTTGTTCTTGAAGTTATTACATATTATTCGTATGGTATTGATCGTGTTTTTACGATTGGCCTTTTTGACTGAAGAATTTATATTTATTATTTAAAGGTCATTTATATTAAGAAAGTTCTAAAAATCACTTATAAGCAGGGCTCGGGACTTAAAGCACTTAAAATCTTTAAAATAAGCACTTAAAAACATCATTATAAGCATTTAAAAAACTTAAATTTGAGCAAAAATATTTAATCAAAAAATTCTTTTTACTTGATAAAGTAGGTACTAGACATAATTTGTAGCTAAAAATAATATAATTAAAGATTACAAAAAATATTGGAACAAAATGATTATAAAAAGTTTCTAACTAAAAAATAAAAATAAAAATAAATAAATCTATATATTATAAAAAAATCAAACTTCACTATCGAGACATTTTGCCTTATTGTTTATAGATTTTTTGAAAAAAACCATAAAAAGTAAATAAACTGGTCAAAAAAGTAAAAATAATCAGAAAAATTGGAAATAAGCATATTTAAAAAAAATCGTCGAAAAAAGCAAAAAAAAGCACTTTCAAATTTCATAATTAACGTGTTAACAACATAACGTGTTTATCATGACATACACTTCCATAGAACTTTGCTACATTTTAAGTCAATTAATAAAAATAAGCAAATGCTTTAAGTCCCGTCCCCTGCTTATGAGACATACAAAAAATAATTCTTTAGTTAATTTAAAAACGGGCACATTAAGTAAATAAAAAGTAAATAAAGTAAATAAGTAATAATAATAATTTTCGTACCAAGCTTTTATTTGTTTATAATGTTATTATTTAATGATTAATTGAGTTCAACATATTTGTGGTTGTTATGTCATGGTATTTGGTTATCCTATCCTCAACGAGGACATATCTCAAAAATCAAAACTCATTTTTCTATTATTTTTAAGTTATGCAGACATTATATACTATACCTACTGGCTACTGTAAATTGAGGAATATAAATACCTTTAATGTTTGCAGATATTATACTATGAAAAATCTTAGATTTATTTAATGTTGTACAGAACTGGTTACTCACAGATATATAGTTATAAACAATACAATTATCATAATAATAATATAATATATTGACAAAATAACTTTGAACATAAGGTAACAATAATGTTTTGTTTTGTACACAGCAGAATGGCCTATGAATACATAATAATATATTTTAGATAAACAATAGCTAAATAATGTATATATTAATCTATTGGTTCAAAATTAATAAGTTGATTAAACCATGCAAAATGTTTAAAATATTTAAAATTTAAGTTCAGACTCCACATTTTTGTTTTGTATATAACTATTTGCACATAACAAAATTAAAATGTATGAAAAAGTTAATTTTTCAAAAAAAGATAAATAACAAATCTAACAAAACAACATAAAAACAAATAAATGTTTGTAGGATTAAAGTAGTCATTCAATTATGATCTGAATTATCGTGGTATAAGCCTGGATTAAAGTAAAAAATATTGTTGAAACCTCTGCAAATCCATTCTACTGTTTGAAACCCACGCTCAATGCTATTCAGTTTTTCTAATTCAATGTCCACCTAAAAAAAATAAAAAAAAATAATAATATTTATCATAATAATAATAGTATAAATAAACTTTTAAAGTAAAAATGTATTATTCACCAATTGAATCATTTGAAACAAATCAGTATCACAAGCTTTTTCCCGAAACACTTGACACAATTTTTGTACAAACCATGACCCATCTAAAGGATCATGTTTTGCTGTACACCCTTGGAAAAAAAGAAAAATACTACTCTTAAAACAGTTGAAAACATGGTAAGTAAATCAATACAAGCAATCATTATATCAATTTATTATTGTATTTATAATCATTTTGATTTACCAGGAAGTGTGGCATATGCTATGAACACGTCTCTATAATAGAGGTTTCTAATTGTAGTCGGAGGTTTATTCCTATTTTGTAAATAATTATTTCCACCATCACAATATTTCCAGCCAAATTCATGATTTCTTCCTCTTCAATAATTAAAAGTATTTATTGTATATATTAAAAACACAACAAAATTATGTACACCTTACCGACACGCATCAATAAAAATTAACTTGGGTATATTTATGGTTAAGCCTTTATTTACGAATTGTTCAATGAGCCAGTCAGTATTAATAGTAAAGCCATCCGTAGTAAATACATCCGATAATCTGGTTGAATCTTTTCCAGAATAACCATGACACATTATAAAAACAACAATGGAGTTAGCTTTTCCATTATAGCATATATTTACAAATGCATCTATAACATTTATAATTTCCTATAGACAAAAAACAATTTCAAAGTCAATATTTTCAAAGAATTTCTTTTTATACCTTAACTTAACATACATTTTATTGGCTTACCTTTTCAGTTACATCTACTTTTGTGTGAACAATATATCCTAGGCCTTTAAATAATCTATTTAAGTTTGCCATGTTAACATCTAATCCTGTTCTTTCATCATTATCTTTTATATCATTAATACTTAAAAACAATGCATGACCCTTAGGATTTGATTTCATTGGATAGGTCTGTGAAAATTAATATTTTAATGTTTTAATATTTAACAAAACTAAGTACTATAATAAACATACACCAATCGGTAAAAGTGTTTTATCATTATCCATGTATTTACGTTCTGGATGAATTTTGACATAAGGGTGATCAAGTTCCAGTATAGTATTTTTAAACAGTGCGTCTAATACTTTAATCGAACCAAGTTGTTGTTCCCCTTTCTCACTGAAAAATATTTGTAAATTTTAAATTAATAATTAATGATATATAAAAAAAAAAAAACTATAATAAACATAGATAGTATGACATTCTGTGTTATATAAATTCTCGGACAATTCAAACACTAATGCAATTCTCAAAAAAAAGATATTTTTTTACTTGTCTATTGAAATGTATCAAATAAACTATACAACATATGCTAGGAATTGAAAATAAAAAATATTTCAATGATTCTTGGTTGTGTTTACATAGGTCTTATGGCGGCAATATTCCAACAACATATTTAAAAATATTTTTTTCAAGTATTGGTTGTCATCAAGCACGGCACTAGAATTATTTTCCAGGGGGGGTCAGAGTGGGGCAAATATTTTTTTTTACATGGGCTAAGGTTTTTTCAGCAATCAATGTGGTTATTTAAATAAAATATAAATATTTTCGTATCATATAACATAACATAATATAGCTATTAGCTATATAGTACAAACTTTTGAATAGTTAAAAATGTTTTAAGAATAATGTCATATATTTTTTATGTACCTTATGTAAGAAAAATGTTAATCACAGACCTTCAACAACTATATTAACAATGATGTACAAAAATGACAATTTCTTTATTACTTTAATATTACATACCTTCGTGAATGAATGATTATGCTTTTTTACTTACGTTTCATAAATATAAATTAAAATGATTGTGTTTAGTAATGAACAGAATTTGTTTGACTCAACTATAATGCAATGATTTGGGATACATTTGTTTGTTTATTTTTATCCAGTTATTAGTACTCAATAAAGGTAATAATAAAAAAATAAAAGATTTTTTCCTTATTAGACAATACTAGTGGGTCAATCCATAATAAAAAGACCAAAGATGTTATTTGTTCAAACTTCATTAATTTAATTTATTCCACTATTTATAATGTTTTATGACTATTATACATCGTACTTATTTTTCAGGGGGGCTGGCGAGGGGGCTAAACTGTTTTCTAGGGGAGATAGAGTCCCTCCTTGCCCCCCCCTTGGCGCCGTGCCCGGTTGTCATCCATTCTATATTAACCATTAAAAGAAAATCCAAAAAAATATATTTTAAAACACTTACCTGTTGTAATAGTAAGCACTTAAGACAAAATAAATCGTCTTAGATTTAATATTTCTAGCTTTTTAGTTTTCATTTTTGTATAAATTAAAATATTAAATACTTATGCAGTATTTTGCTGTGACAGTAACTTGTTTTGTAATAAAATAACATTAGTGTTTTTATGAAATATAATAAATAAATAATAAATGAACAATCTTGTATGCTTATCAATTGAACACTATTAGCCATATAAATTAACATTTAAGTATCAAATGTGAATTGGGAGTTGACTTGATGAATTAACTCATTAAAGTAAACTCAATTGAGTGAATTGAAAAAAAGTCAAAGTGAGCGAGTCACAATTCCGATCTTTATACTTATCTAATATATGGTTGTGATTAAATGGTATTAATTTTTACTCAACAAAGCAATTGTAATTATATCTGTTTATAAGGAATAAATATAAGTATACTAAAAATAATAATATACTATACCTTATGTTTTGAAACATACAATATTCTAAGTTTTTGGATAAAAACTTTGAAAATCTATTATAAAGTTTTGAAGGTTCCTTATAAACATAAGTTGATTATGATATCAAAAATTGATATTTACAATATTTTTTTACAAACAATAAGATTTAAATATATAATACATCCATACAAGTTTTTCTTACAAAGATAATAGGAAAAATTGAAGTACAAGTCAACAAATATTTTTATTTAATTATTTAAAAATATATTTTACATTTATTTTATAATTTAAAAATATTATTTATGGGATCTTAAGACTTTTACATTTATTGAATTATCATGAATACTATTATAAATAATGACATTTTTGATAAATTTCAAGAAATTACCTATTTCTACTATATTTGTTTTTACTGTTTACAGACAAATTTTATTTAATATAGTGTTGCCAAAATATCCACTTAAGTCTATTTATTATCCATTTGATATGTAAAAATCGTATTAATTACAAAACAAATCTATGTACATCATATTAAATTATTTCATATTAACAAAAATAAATATTTTGTATAAATATTAAATACTAATTGTAACCTCAAAAATTAACATTAATAGTACATTATTTTTAAAATAAAATAAATAACTAATTAATTTAAATCCGTGATAATATAGTGAATTAACTTATAGACACTTGATATATTTTTATGAAAATCATTAATGATTGTATTTATAACAGGGAAAATTTAAGTACAAGTCAACAAATATTTTTATTTGATTATTTAAAATCATATTTTACATTTATTTTATAATTTAAAAATATTATTTATGGGATCTTAAGACTTTTACATTTATTGAATTATCATGAATACTATTATAAATAATGACATTTTTGATAAATTTCAAGAAATTACCTATTTCTACTATATTTGTTTTTACTGTTTACAGACAAATTTTATTTAATATAGTGTTGCCAAAATATCCACTTTAGTCTATTTATTATCCATTTGATATGTAAAAATCGTATTAATTACAAAACAAATCTATGTACATCATATTAAATTATTTCATATTAACATAAATAAATATTTAGTATAAATATTAAATACTAATTGTAACCTCAAAAATTAACATTAATAGTACATTATTTTTAAAATAAAATAAATAACTAATTAATTTAAATCCGTGATAATATAGTGAATTAACTTATAGACACTTGATATATTTTTATGAAAATCATTAATGATTGTATTTATAACAGGGAAAATTTAAGTACAAGTCAACAAATATTTTTATTTGATTATTTAAAATCATATTTTACATTTATTTTATAATTTAAAAATATTATTTATGGGATCTTAAGACTTTTACATTTATTGAATTATCATGAATACTATTATAAATAATGACATTTTTGATAAATTTCAAGAAATTACCTATTTCTACTATATTTGTTTTTACTGTTTACAGACAAATTTTATTTAATATAGTGTTGCCAAAATATCCACTTTAGTCTATTTATTATCCATTTGATATGTAAAAATCGTATTAATTACAAAACAAATCTATGTACATCATATTAAATTATTTCATATTAACATAAATAAATATTTTGTATAAATATTAAATACTAATTGTAACCTCAAAAATTAACATTAATAGTACATTATTTTTAAAATAAAATAAATAACTAATTAATTTAAATCCGTGATAATATAGTGAATTAACTTATAGACACTTGATATATTTTTATGAAAATCATTAATGATTGTATTTATAACAGGGAAAATTTAAGTACAAGTCAACAAATATTTTTATTTGATTATTTAAAAATATATTTTACATATATTTTTTTGAAATGTTATTTTGTTATAATTTAAAAATATTATTCATGGGATCTGAAGACTTTTACATTTATTGAATTATCATGAATACTATTATAAATAATGACATTTTTGATAAATTTCAAGAAATTACCTATTTCTACTATATTTGTTTTTACTGTTTACAGACAAATTTTATTTAATATAGTGTTGCCAAAATATCCACTTTAGTCTATTTATTATCCATTTGATATGTAAAAATATTACATATATAACTAATAAAAACTTATGTGTGTATTTTAAATTCAACTAAACTTTTTTCCAAGTTTAAAATTGATTTCACACCAATATTACTGTGTAATATATTTAAAAATGGCAACCACTATGTTGATTTTAGAATATTTCGATTGTATCACTGTCTTCCATATCCATAGAGGCTGGAGTATCAATTTCATTAACTTGTTGTCCATCATATTGAAATCTTACTGTGCTAAAAGTAAGACCCTGCGATTTTCAATTTTGAATACATTAAAAATATCTAAATTATTAATGTAAATAAATCAGCATATAAACTTAATTAATACTAGCTATAGATAAATATATTATTTTGTGTATTCTCAATGAAATATATCCCGTATACAAATAGTTTTTAAATTAAAATATTTTGTTGTAATTTAATCTAAAATTTTGTCAGAGGAACTATAGCTGTTAAAATTGGAATAAAATACTTTTTAACAATATTTATACTTACAGTTTTTTCACAGTAGGCAAACATTAACTTTTTTAGTTGAGTAACTTTCTTCATTCTTAAATGAGCCGTTAAGTTATTTTGATCGAGTACTTTTAAATTAATTTGATCAGGAGATACCTAAATAAAATAAACATTCTTAATTAATAACTGAGGTTTATAAAATTAAAAAAAATTACATTTTATATCAAAATAATTCATAAACTAACATTCTAATTTTGCATACAGATTTTATGAATGTTAAACGACATAAACTTCATATCAACACACTGTATTGTATACAATATATTATAATTGATTTATACAAAATCAGATGATTATGAACTAATATTTGCTAGTCGTCAAAAGTCAGTATTAAATATAATCAATGTTAATGATAATAATTATCAACTGTATACATGTCATAGAGTAATATAGAGAGGGTGTTTCTTTATAAGGCCCGTATTAAATGGAGGATATCTTTCATATACTGATTGTGTTTCCACAAAATTTGCAGTTATTAGATTTTTCCACGCAATTAAAAAACATTACTATTCCGTTCATCTTAGTAACACCAATAACGTGGTCTGGTTCATGTTCACGATCAAAACTAACGTTTGGAGGGTCTACATTTGATTTAATTGTTTCATCATTATGATAATACTCCTCACATTCCGTATCAATAACTTGTTTTTTGATTTCTTCAATTTTACTGAAATAGTAATTAAAAACTAATTGAAAATAATGTTTATAGATTTTATTTTGTAAATCTAAGTTATGATTAATTCATTTTTATTTCATATAGGTGTATTTTTACATTTTATCTATTATACTGAGTGCAAAAATTAAACCTTTCAATTACAGACGGGACTAGGTACTTTAATTGTTTAAAAAAAAATTCAAATACTCTTGTTTTAATTTTATGGTGTCTATGTGGACCCAAATTAGGATTACTGTTTTTATGCATTAAATCTTTAAATGTTAACCAACATTATAGGTACCTTTTATATAGGTGCTGAGTTTAAGAGACTCGATAAAAGTATAGGATGATGAGTAGTATTTGGATTTCATATGTATATATTTATATATAATATAGATGGGTACTTATAAACTATAACAACTTAGTGAAAACCAATAGTTAGTAGGAATCTACTATATTCTGTTTATAACTAGCATGATATTTCAAATTTGTTACACACAATCAGTTTAATATATTATTATATCTTCTAAATTAAATTTCTAATTATTTAGAGAAATTTTTTTTTTTTATAGTTAGTAAATCTCTCCAATATTTTCTCTTGAGCCGATGGATAGGATTAATGGGCTGAGTACTTAATGCGATTTGAGATACTAATGGGTTAATGTGGTAATGTAATTTGGAGTAAAAAGATCTGTAATGTTTGGTGGCTAGTTTGTCAATAACTGATTCGATTTTTAAGCAGGAATGTATTGTTTTATTTAATTTAATACGAACCAGGGCGCGGAGGTTATTTTAAGGAGAGTAATCGATTGAAATGCTTGTATGATGAGAATTTGGGATGGTTTAGTTAGCACAGCCCCAAATTTGGATGGCATATGTCTATATTGGTTGCAAAAGGGATTGTACAGAATAAGTTTGATGTGAATTGGGAATTTTGTTTTCAAGATTGGACAAAGTAGATGTAATCTGCTGTTGAGGGTTTTTCTTTTTGCTTTAAGGTGGGGGCCTCAAGTTAGTCTTATATCAAGTGTAATGCCAAGATATTTAACATTAGGATATGATGAAATTTGAGTACCCTGAAAGTGAATAGGTGGAGGGTCTGTTCTTTTTAAAATTAATGGTACATAAACAGATTTGCCTAGATTTATTTTTATCCACCATTTAGTTGCCCAGTTGTCAATAAGTCTAAGTGGATTTGTAGAAGGTCGGATGTTTTGTCAAGCTCGTCACTAGCACAGAGTATTGCGGTGTTGTCTGCGTAAGTGGTCATGGTGGTGTTTGTTGTGAAATTTTGTTTTAGCACTTTATTGATCTTTATGGACACACATTACCAGTTAATTATTTGGACATAAGTTATGATTCATCACTTATTATAACCGCAAGTGCTGATAAGACAATCAGAATTTGGGGCTTAGATTATGGTGACTGTCATAGGCGTATAATTACAGAGTCTACATTGACCAGTATTAAATTTATTCCCAAGACCCATCAATTTTTCACTACCGATAAGAATGAAAACATTAAGACTTGATACTTCAAGTAAATAAAAAGAAACTAATTGTAATTTGTTTTTTGTTGTTACTATGTCAAACATTTTATTTGATTTAGGGTCACAGAGGGGAATTCCAAAATATGTCTGTAAGTGGAAATGTTTATTATATTGTGAGTTGTGACCAAGACAATATGATACGGTTATATGAAAAAACCAAAGAGCCTCTTATATTAGATGATGAACGGGAAGAAGAAAGAACACAAGAAGATGAATAATAATATATCGGTGAGTGGCAATAGATTTTTGATAGCGAGTTATGTGGGCAAGAAAATAACGGTTATATCAAAAAACAGAAGAGCCTCTTGTACTAAATGATGCGGTGGAAAAAGAAGAAAAACTAGCCACAAGTGAAGAAACCAATGTATATAGAGGGCCATTTGTTATTGCATTGGGATGCATTGGGTCAGCTAAATTGGCATCAGGTGGGTGGTCTTCTTTCGGACGTTTAGCAACAAAAAAATAATCTCTGTATCCAGAACACCAGAACACGTAAGATCTTTTTTTTTTATTATATATTTATCCTATATTCAACGTAAATAATTTATTGAGAAATTAATTTACTTGAATCATAAATGTAATAACTAAAATATAGTGTGACATACCGCCACATAAATTGCCATGGCTAGATGAAGAAAACAAACCATTTAGTCCCCATCATCAACAAAGAGTTGTTTATAATGCCGGTCGATTTTTGGAATGCCAAATCAAACGAAATATTCAATAATATCATAAATGAATTGGTTTTAAAAGCCGAGTAATTTAATTTTACATATTATTATCTTAATTTTAATTTCCATGTTTAAATTCTGTTACTAAATGTTATCTTTTTATATTTATTTAAACTGACCGACGGGTTTGAGGCAACCGTGATACCGAGACAGATAATTAAAAAATTCGCAATACATAAAAAAATTATTTTTTCGTTAAATACTGAAGAAAATGACAATTTTTTTTGGACTCTGGAAACCCAAATCAACCAGACTTTATCATTGGGGCATGGTTCGTCGATTTGGGTATTTCCCTAAATCCGAAATGCCAAATTATTATTGATTTTTTTTTTTATTGGTTCGATTCTAACGGACCGACAATAAGCAAAACATTCATCGTATAATAATATATAATCCGGCAAACATAATGTAAGTTAGTTTTTCATCGAATTATTTTTAATTATACATTTATGAACTACTATATATAACAAAAAGTTATTTGGTATTAATTTTCACTTATTTATAAGTTAAGTTAAGTTAAGTTTTATTTACTGAAGGTCCGCGCCGAATAGCAACACTACGGGAAAGTAGCTACGCGGAAAATTCCACGGTCTTCGCTTGTAAACACGACCATTGTACCGGTAGGAGCGTCATCATACATTGCAGATCGAGAATGTTTTATACGTGATCGTAAATTATGTCAGTCGGTGAGTTTCAATAATAAAATATTTTAAAAATTATGTTATAAAGGTAATAAGTTATTAATAAATAAATAAAAATGTTATACTATAATTTAAATAGTGCAAATGGCTACGAAATATGCGACCGTAGAACAAACCAAAGCGGCACGGCATCATACTACTCGCGGCAGCAACCAGACTGGGGACGACCCATCATGTGTCATTTGTGTAGGAAATTTAAAGATACACGGCGGGACTGCCACCTAAACAAATGGTATGTATCTGGACGAATAATTTAAATTTATTATTTATATTACATTAAAAACTTCAAAACGTATATTTTATGGATCACTTCGCATTTGTTTATGCCAAACAAATTATTCATTATTAATTATCCTAGTTTACACTTAGTCGGCTATTGTCTCCGCTACATATTTGTAAACTATTTATTATTTTTAATAATAACAAAATGTAAAATGCTTATGTTAATATAAAATTAATTTACAGTTCACTCGTAACAAAATTACATTGCTGAAGTAGAGTATTACATAAGCATATAACTTAAACTTTACATAAGAAATCTAGGAAAAATTAACCCAGGAAGAATAAATACCCATGGAAAAAATACCCGATAAAAAATATCCGACGAAATAATAACCGATAAAAAAACTCCGAAGAAATAATGGCCGAAAACAAAATAATCATGGTATTAGTATTTAATATTTAGTATTCAAAAATCACAACACAAATAATAACTTACTTTACTTGTAGTCGTAGCGAACGAAAACATGTTTGTTATTTTGTGACATTATTGGGCCTCAGTGTTTAATATTTTCTGGTGTTTTTCCCTATTTTTTTTTACGCCACCTTTAAACTTTCTTTTTTTATTGTCATTATGCATAATTAACTTGCAGGCACGCCTTCAAGGCTTCAATAATATAATTAGAATATCAAACAAATTAATTTAAATTTTAAAGACTCGTTCAAAATATTGTTATTGTGAATTAAAATTTTTTTATCTAATGATGTGAGAACTCAATAAATAATATTCAAATAAATAAAGAAAGATTTAAATATATTTATATAAATATATATTTTTTAGTTGAAATAAATTAGTTTAAAAATCATAAGAGACAACTATAGTGTAGAATACATATATTAATTAACTAAAAATTTCCCTGGGGTATTTTTCTATGTAGTATTTTTTCCTTGGGTATTTTTACCGATGACCATCAAAAAGAGACATATTTTATTACACGTAGTCATGTAGGTACATTGGTATTATTATTATTACAATTTAAAAATTGTCGTCCGGAACGGAAAATATTATAATACAATTATACATATATTGTGACAAAAAAAGCAAATCAATACAAAGTAAAATATATTAAAATAGTAAAATAATATGATTGAAATATTTAGTTTTTTTACAGAATGTTTTACAATTTATTTAGAAAACGCCAAAAAAACAAAAATAATACAGTAAAAATAATAAACAATAATTAATGTATTTTAGTGTTAAGTTGATTTATTTTTTAGATTAGTGGTTTGATGCCAGTTTAAATCTATTAATTTTTTTATTTAAATAATCGTCAAAAATTGCTGCTATATTTTTTTTTATTTATACGTAATAATTGACTAATTACTTAACTAACTACAAAATAAATGTTCATTTTTTGATGAACCTGAAATTTGACTAATAACTGATAACTGATGGTATAAAATAAAAATAATAAGTGTAATAATAATAAAAAATGAATGATTAAAAAATAATTAAAATAATTAAAAATGTGTCCAAGAAGAAAATCCTCAGATATTAATTTATTTTGTTTTTTTTTTCAGAAATGAAAGAAAAACACCAATTATTTATCAATTATTAATTATTTTATTTATTAAATTTACAACCATTTTTACAATTACATGGTTCGGCAAAAAAACCTCCCGTATTAAGAGATAGCGTAGTGTGAGTTGTGGTGGTGGTACAACAGTGGAGAAGGTATCGATGCATTATAGTAGTATACGTGCCATTTTTAGAGTATATGTAATGGCAAGGAATAAAAAAAAAAAAATGGAATAAAAACCAACAAAGAATAAATTAAATAAAATGTAATTTAAAAAAAAAAATTGAATTTAAATTTTTTAACGCGATCACCCTATGATTACGTTCTTTTGGGATATTTAAATGCAGTGTACGATCATCGCCCTGTATCCTTGCAAGCACTTAACGAACCAATCACCAGGCATGGCAGCCATTATACCAAAAATGACACGAAGAGTTATAGACAACTATCGAGAAAGGCTTCGTGAATGTATTAACAATTGAAAACACCACTTACTACCATTACAAACTAAATAATTAAAAATGGCATAATATTTATTAGTAAAAAATAAAAGAATTTTTTTTAATTCTTTGTTTATTTGCAACTACTTCTTGAAATATTGGAGGTTTTTTCGCCGGACTTTGTATTTTTATTAAATTATTACAAACATTTTAAAATACATTTTTTAATATATTTATACTCTTTTAAGGGGTAGTATTTGTTATCTCTCTCTAACCCACGTGCAACATGGCATACTTTACGTTCAAAAAAATGACTATAACCATATTAATTTCTCAAATTAGAGTGAAATGACCTATTATAAAATTTAAAGTTAAGAACATTATCTAGGGCATCTCATAAGCGTTTTATTATATTTTTATTTTAAAGAGAGTTATGAGTATTTTAAAATTGTAAATTGTTTATACATCTTAAAATCTTCCTTTTATCATATTTTTAAATGATTATTTAGAAAGTATGAAAATAACATACATTTTTATGAGACATGCATAAAAAATATGTAGGCATACTATTTATTATATATTTATTAATTGTATTATACCAATAGTTTTATGATATAAATATCACCTATATTATTATGTAAAACATTTATGATTGTAACTATGCATATTGAGTTTAATTATTATTTAATTTATTACACAGAAACTTATTCATGTTACTGATAAATTTACATGTTGCTTATTTATGAGACTTCTATTTTAATTTTTTGTATTACATTTAATGTTAATAATTTATATTAATTGTTCTAAAAAACAAAAATGTGTTTTAAAATTAAACCTTGTAAAACGTACATTATGATTGTATACAATTTTATTTTGATGAATTTCATTAAACTGAACAAATATATAGCAATAAAATAAAAGGTATTTTAATACATTCAAACATTTTGTATTATTTATATTTGTATAATACAACTATTTTTATGATTATAGAAATCTAATGTTTTAATTTTAATTTAATAAATGTATACCATGGTATAATAACCTAGTTTTGGAACAACAAACTCTTTTTCTGGAGCCTCTCCGAAAACTAAAAATTTCGAATCTACGTTGGTTGCCCTTTGGATTAAAAATGGTTTGAAAAACAAATTTTTCGGTGTTTATTTAAAAAAATTCATCCGAATACATAGTACAGCATAATGACCGTTAAAATCGTATTAATTTATCATATATGAATTTTATTTTATGATTTTTTTTGTAGCCCAAATCACTTAATAGCTGCTTTTATAATGCTTTTAAAAAAAATTCCGGGACGCTCCGAGCGCCCTGAAATGATGATATTCACTAGTAAATGTCTATATTTTTTTAATCTGTTAAAATTAAATTTAGGATGTGTATGTCGTCATTCACCTACTGCCGCATACGACATTAATATGAAAACAGATTTGTGCGTTTTAATACAATGAAACTTATTTAAACTATTTAACTGCCACGCATATTTTAACATTTAATTCTTAAAACCAATAAAACCATAGTTTAGAAATCTAAGAACTTACAAGCAACGGTTTTCTCACAAGATTAAATTACTAATTTCTGTATTACTTAATGTTTTATTTAATACCTATATAAATAGAATATATTAGAGAAAAAATATAAATAGAGAAAATATTATCTTAAATGCAGCTCTGGTAGTCTGATCGACTGAAACGACTGTGAATTACTATAGGTACCTGTTGTACTTATCGTATTGCGTACACGAAATTTCTTAAAATAAATATGAAAACGCTATATATATATTATATATATGCGTGTAAATTATTTATTGTAAGACTCAACCAATCTGCCTTGTTAGTGTATTGTTGTTTTTTCGAGGATTGGTTAGACGTTAGACAATTTTAGACATGTCGTTCATCTTATTCATTTTTTTTATAACTGCGATTATTTATTATTTAAATGCGCCACTGGTCTTAAAATCGCATACAAATAATAGAAAACTAAAGCCTTTAGTCTAAAGGCAACAATGTAACATGAACAATAGTCTGTATTCCATATGGAGTGAGCTGGTCAGACTGGTCAGAGTATATTATACGATTTAAGTAATAAAATGTGTGACGATGTTGTTCTCCTAATTTTTAAGTCAATACTGAATTATACCATACTAGAACTTAGAAGTACATATATATAAAAATATTACAATTGTTTAATCGTTACTGTATCTAAAGTAGAAAAATAAATATTTAAAGGGATTTTCGATTATAAAAATAAATAATTATCTATAAATGTAGTTGTTCTTTAAATGTTTTACTTTTTAATTTCCTTAAACTATAACCTATTTCATGCATTGGCAAATGCAAGGGATAATTTTTATTTTTTACTTTTGCATTTAATTCTTTTCGTGAGTTGTGCAAAGTTTAAGTCGACATGTGTGTGTGTGTGTGTGTGTGTATTACAAGTGCTAATATTAATTTACGCATCTACAGTCACATTTAAAAATATCTCAAAATATTAATAGTTTCAAAATTAATTCTACGCCGAAATAAAAATTAACAATAAACGTCAAAAATTGAAAATACAACCTTGTTTTTAAATTTTGTTTTGAGGTTTATTATATTATACATGTCTTTGATACCATGAAGCCATCTCTTTTTATTATTGTCATTACATCTAGGGAAACCAGCAGTATCTAAGATTATTATTTTTTTTTTTTTTTGGCTAACATTTTTCATATTGTTATATATATCATATAATTTTGTAAGCACAATATTTAGGCTTTAATGTTAGGCCTTACAAATATCTGTCAAGCACTCCCTTGAATCCGTCACTGGTATAAACCAAAGATTTGATTTTTTTACTAAACTTGTATAATGAATTATAATGACCGTGATGGCAGATTGCAAAACATAAACTATACGTTTTTTCATCAATTTTTAAACTAATACTAGTGATAATTACAATTTAAAAAATTACGTTAAATAAAATATAATATATTTAAGATTAGATTATTTATCTAATTTAAATTTTAATCAATATCTAATTTAGATATAAATTGAGTTACAGAGAACACGTTAAACAGTGAAGCACACCTACGGGCAAAAACATAATGAAGCGATATTGTTATTGACGTAATGAAACAAATAATGACATAAATAATAATAAATACGTAAAGTCGTGAAATAGCAATATGTAATGAAATGTGTTGTAATTTTCTACCATCTAAGCCACCAAGGTCTTGTACATAAATACATAAATGAAATGGAGTAATGGAACTAGTCGGCATGGCAACGCGAGAGGCGGCCGCTGTGATTCCAGACTTTATTATAATTTCTCATTAAAAAGTTTATACGTTTCCTTTTATAACTTAATTGCTAATAGTATGATTTCGATGATTTTTCCAAAAGATCATCTACACAATTTTTCTATTTTTTTTTTCAATTTATTAGGTATTAATTATTGATTCAGTAGATAATTAGTTAGGCCCGGCTAAAAAAACACCAACATTTACACTGTTTAAAGAATGGGAAATTCCTGCATCAAGATAAATATATATATAAATATACACCGTTGTACCACACTGCCACCGTTATTATTTTTTTTACTTAACTTTGTACTCGCGCCAAGACCGTGGATAAGACACCAAACCTGGATAAGGCACTAAACATATAAACAAATTATAGAATAACATCATTATATTTTTGATCAAACACTGACAAAGTGACAACCAAAGGATATCGTTGCATTTTAAATACCTATTATGCACATTTGTTTACATTTTTACTGAAACTTTTTCATATCACAGATTATGTTTTTATTATTCAGATCTTGAGATTGCGCCATGTATTCGTTGAAATTAATCTTTTTATCATTGTGTCATGTTTTCATTTTATATCGGTCCACCATTTGTTGACGTATTGAACTTTAAATTAACAAGTTATAGTGTATAAATATGTAATACTTAATATTTAAATTATTGAGGATTGAGATAAATTATACAATACCGAAAGTTTGTATTTTTAAAGATGTTTAGATCATTTATTATGTTTTTGTCTTCTTTTTCTATATAATCAAATACTTGAGCCCAATTTACTTTTTCGGATCTATAATGGCTGTTATTTATGTGATTAATAAATTTTTCTTTTTCAATTTTAATGTTTAGCATTGATAATTTTTGAAGCTGTTTAGATATTATGTTTGAATCTTCCAATTCGGTGTTTCTTTTTAAACCAGCATCGAATGTCTATAAGTATAAGTGTCATATAACGATTTAATTTGTAGTTAAAAATTGAAAGTAGTTACATTTTCGTCTGTAGCTAATAATTTATTTATAATGTCCCTATACTTTTTATCGGCTTCGGATCTGATTATTAAAATCTCTTCAGATTTATTATTATTTCTATTCATAATTTTATAATAATAATCATCAATTTGTTTTTGAGTGATATTCTTTTTTTCCATCATGGCCTTGACCATATATTGACTTTCTCTTTGTAAATATTCGTCTTTCATTTTACCCAAACGTGTTTGTGGCCCTCTCCGATTTATATACCAACTAAAATCATTGATATGGATATGAGTAGGTATTTATGTCTTATATTTGATGCACTCATAAAATAACAGTTATTAATTTACTTGAACGTTTCGTTACAAATTGCTTTTTTTACTTGATCTTGTGAAAACATTGGTTGGATGTGTTCGCTTTCAATCACATGCAATTTTTCAAAAGATTGAATCGACTTGTAATCATGTTCGTCCACATCATTTTCTCCCGATACTCCGAACTCAGATTTATACTTTTCATTCCAAGCATCCAACTCTCTTAACCAATCACACTCTTCTTGGAATAAACTTCCGACTTCCTCGATTTCGTTTGATTTTAATATTGTCGCGCGTATGGTCATTATCATTACCGTCCCGGCGGAATCCGAGAAACAAATTATCCTGTTTTTTTTATAGTTCACCATATCGTTTACACCTTTAGCATACATGACACTATCTGTGCCTATATAATTATATGGTGGAGGCGGGCACGACAATGCTACAGAAAGTATATTAAAATTAATTTTATTTATAACGACGATCAACGTTAGTAGGTTATTTATTTATTACATGCATTATATTTTTTAGTATATTCTGAGAACTTAATTTATTACTTACATGCTATTAGCCCATCTTTAAGGAATATATCCGCCGTATAGTACGGTTGATGAGTGTGCACTAAAAAATTCCAAAATTGTATAACGCCACTGTTGTTGAAGGACACACGAAATTTCGTGGGATGAGTAGTAGACCATAAAACACTGTTTGTAAAATCATCGAAACGTTTCCACCAAATTGGACCATTCTATAAGGTAAACTTTTAGTTTTAAATCATTTCCATAGATTAAATAAATCGATAACTCAAAACATATACATTTACTTACAGTAAAAGAATAACAGCTTTAGAACATATTATGTAATTAAATTTTAAATGTGAAAAAAAATGTATAATAGAAAGAAGATAAATATTTGTAATGTAATATTAACTGAAGACCTCGGGACAAAAACGATGAGTACGAGACATGTCCATATTTTGGCCTAAATCACCTTTACATGTCATAAAATAGAAAAAAACCTGTACCGATTGTTGATTACTATTGTAATTGTTGTAGTTCATATTAATTGTTATTTAAAAATTGTTATATAATGTTAAGTTTCTCTAAACTTACATTGTATTTTAAACTCCAAACTGACACTACTTTCCCGCCACATACCAAATGAATATCCGGAAAAAAGTAATTTCTTTTGATGCAGTTGATTGGACCGTCATGTATTTGTTTCCACCATATATGTTTGCACTCTGTAAATTATAAATTCATTTCATGAAAAAAAAAAATATTAATTTAATTTGAAGTTGTAATACATGCCTTCTACGTTTCCATCTCGTGGATATGTATCATATCCTTCCCAAGTGACAACTCCGATTTGGCCCATGATAGTACCAACGACTAAAATATGGTTTGGATCGCTGGGTTCTTCCGGTACTATATAACAAGATAACACAGTGCATAAAAAAGTTATATTTAGTTATCGACCATTTACGTACGTTTTATAATACATACTAAACATTCAAAACTAGGTATTATGTACAGAAAATATTTTTCACATAGACATAATATTAAAACATTTAAAATAATACATTTTAATTATAATTAACTTGTCAGGTGGCACCGCTAGGAATTTTCTTAATCTAATTCTAAACGTCATTAGCATATTGTTATCATACTTACTTATTGTACCATGTTTATTGTATGTGTAAATTGTAAATATATTGATTTAAAATTAAAAAAAAATTATAATTAATGATTATGAGGTGTTATTATTATGTTTATGTATGATTTTACAAGTGGACCACATATTATTATAGTTCCATCATAATTTTTGATTCTGAATGAAGTGAGGAATGTGTTTACCATTATAAAAATATAAAAAAATATATTAAAAAAAAAAAAAATATATATATAAAAAAAAATAAAAAAAATAAAAAAAAATAAAAAAAATATTATATAATATATATAATATATATATATATATTATAAAAAAAATATATATATATTTAAAAAAAAAAAAAATATTTTTTCGTATTCTGTTGACGAATACTTACCGTATTCGAATTGCCGTTTGCCGATCGTCAAGGGTTGATCAGAGGTGTATTTATACTGCATTAAGGGTATCTCAAAGGACAACGCTGTTATAGGGCTGTGCGTGGTGCTATTCATTAGGTCTTCTGCAGGTTCTCTGATAATTATCTAAAAATATATTCATAGACTACATAATACAGAACACACGTATAAATAATACTTAGATTATTGAGTCATAGGTATCCATTACCCAAGTATCATAAATCAAAGCAGTGGCGTGCTCAGCTTTTTTGAAAACCTCCTGCACTTTCATACATTTATTTTTGAAATGTCACAGACTCTAAATTTTTTTTTCATGTAGATAATATATTATATATATATAAATATATTATTACAAGACAATCCAAGGGGAGGGGGATATGACACCCTGATCCCCCCCGTGAGCAAGCCACTGTATCAGAGTACTTGTAGATACATTTAGTATATGCCAAACGTATGTGCGGTTGGTGACTCCGCATCGCTACCGGAAAATTATAAAACCTGACATTTTTCATGCGCATTTCAAATGTAAATGATTAAATGAATTAATTTTTTGTTGACTCCACGTGAGTGAATACTACCTTGTGGAATTGAAAAAATGTGGTAAAACGGTTAATAAAGATATTTGTTTTCAAATATCCCGCCAACAGCTGCTTGTATTGGAAACTAGTGTTGTGCAATATCGCCTCGAAGTAGACGAAGTGACCAACCGCACATACGTTTGCCCGGTACTCTAGGTATTCATCTGTGCAAGACTATTTTACATCAATTGATCGCTGGAAACTTCAAAATTACAAACGAACAACATTGTTTTTTTATATAATACACTACGCGTTGTTCAATGAACGAGTTGTATGTCTATGTGGATAAGACTAAATATAAACGATAAAGGAAATGTCAATAATAAAAAAAAAAGTACCAAAATTATACAAATACTATAGCGAAATGCCGGGAAAACACGCGAGAGTGGTGATTTGTCTATTCAAAACATCGAAGTATAGTAGTACGGTGATTGTCGTAAATCGACTGTATAATAATAATTAATAAAGATAATAATAGATTAGAATTTGATAGAAATTGATTATTAGCAATTGGCGTATACACAATAACATAGGTAGATATTGGTTATTGGTTAGTATATACCTAATGTCGTATGTCTTTCGTGAGTATCGTTTTCGTTTTGTATGTTTTACACATGTGGACTAGTGGATTATTAACTGATAACGAAATTATGAATTATAAATACCCATATTTCAAATAGTAACGAAATCGAAAATTGTGTAGACCGATGAGTCTCAAAGACAGTCGAAGAAAAGCTTTAAATATTTTTATAATATCATAACAATAAGCAATCTGTCGAAATCGTAGTACATTAATATTCGAAGCAGTAGGCAAATAAGAAGATATCGTTAGTAAACAACCGAAAAATTTAAAATTAATAACCAAACATTTTTTACAGGTAAATCATTATCTTTTTAAATTTTTGTGATACAAATTATTTATTTTATATTTAAGTAGGTAGGTACTATAACGTGTTTTTTTATCATAATTCTTAATATTTTTAAATTTATCATGTTCTTTATCGTAAATTTTTAGAATACAATTATATTAAATACTATAATATAATTTATTAATAATTGTATTTTATTATATCTCGAAGTTTTGACTGTTTTGAATATCATATTTTTGTATACATCATATTGTAGCAAAACTTATTAGATCGAGTATATTAAATTCTTACCGAATACGATGGTTTTAGTTGGTTGTTGTGAATGCTTAATGGTGATATATTAGATGACAAAGATTTTGGATACCCGAAACGACGATTCGTTGAATTTTTTTTATAGGTTTGCATTGACTTCGGTTGCAAGTCCCAAAGTTTTATAGTCCCATCCAAAGAAGCTGAAATAAATTGATTTGAAAATTTACCTTGTTCCGTCGATATAAGTTTGCCCAATGAAGTTATCTAAAATAAAACAAACGTTTAACTATATTTATAAATATATTTATAACAGTCAGAACACGGTAGTATTATCATGTGTTATAAAATTAGAATATAATAATTATAAAGGTGATTTGTATACATATTTTTATTTACAATCGACGCGTATATTGTAATACAATAAGTACATTTTATCAGAGAAAATATCCATTGATATTACTATATATATACCTATAGTATATATGTATAATATATACATATACGTATACATATTAAATATTTGAGTTAAAGTAATATTTGTTAGCTTTTTAATTTTTTTTAAATATATTTTTGTGTATATGAATGATATTTATAGATTAAAAGGTCTTTGAATCATTATCTTTTCCGTTGACGGGTTGTATTGATTAAGTTCAAAGAGGATAGATTTGATATGAGAGGATTTGAATAATTATTTAGATTTTAAATTTAGATGCATGATCAGATATGGTAATTATGGAGGATTAGATTACTGACATACCATGAAATATTAATGATTGTTCTAAGTTTTAGAACCTAAGAAATATCGAATGGAAAGATTGTATATTTTTTATATTTGAATTTTTAAATACAAAATTTATTTTTAGATACTTTTAAAAATTGCATTCTGTTCATAAGATACCAAAGAGAAGATGAATTGAATAATATTAATATATTCTTTTGCAGTGATAATTTGGATTATAATAAAGTACATAATTGATGGTCGATAATTTAAAAATTTAACTTTGATTTTAATGAGAATAAAATATTATTATTTTTAATTAAATAGGTACCAAAAATGTTATTATGTACATCATATCTCAAATATTTATTTTGAATAGCTAAATAAGTAATATAAATTAAACAACTTCATTTTTGGACATTTTATTTTATTTTAGTTAAAACCGTATGCAACTATATCTTTTAAAAAGTTCAAAGTAAATCTTTTATTATAAATAAATTTAAAGCATTTGGTATATAAATAAAAAAATAAAAGTTTAATATTTACACTCGCGAATTAAAATGTGATATATCTTAAAAAATTAATCGTGTTATTTGTGTTGAATAAATTTACCATATTTTTTTTTTTTGTCGAATCTTTTTATATTTATCAACAGTGTGGATTCAATAGTTTTTCAAATGTTTTTATTACATACGATTTTGAACATAAGCTGAGGTTGATAACATTTTAATATGTAAAGAAAAATGTTGATCTGATATCTATTTTTCAGCTATGCCAGGTACTTTTTAAATTTTTCTCCACAAACACTGAATGAAATTAAAAAAACATCCATAATATTTGATATTTGGGAATACGTTTTTAAAAGTGATTAAACTGCTATGTTTGAAATCTATCATAATAGTCTCTGAATTAAAAGTGGGATTAATTTCTTTTATTTTTAAAAGCAGCAATGTATAAATATTAATATCTCGTGTTTTATTCGGTAGTAATGTATATACAATGGGAATTATAACATCGTTATTTATTAACACATGCATTGTATATATGGTATATATACAATATATATACATATATATATATTGTATATATTGTATATTGTATATATTGGTCATTACTGAGTAGACATACATTTTTCCAGATAATTGTCAGAAAAAATGAAAAACCAAAAATGCAAGTATCGTTAATCATATACTGTGTAGTAGAACAACATTAGTGCATATTGTGCAAATAATTAATAATCATAAATTTTCGTAAATAATTTTTTTTATACAAGAAATTTAAATAAACATCAGCTTAATTATTTATAATTTTTATTATTAAACAAAAGTGCCTAATTTCATTTAATATAATAAGACAGGAACAGGATTTTAATTTTTAGTTATTATTTAAAAATTTTAATATAGATTTCTGTTATGGATTAATCAGAATTTAGTATTCTACCTTTTTTTTTGTACGTTCTTTTACGTAAATCCTAGTGTCTCCCGTATTGTTAATTTGATACGATTTTAAATTCACGACCGTTTAAATAATAACTTATTGTGCTAATGACATTTTCCCACTAAACTACAACGAATTCCTTATTCCGATTTTCTGCAGTACCATTTCGTACATTACTTACGCCACACTTGTATACACATTGAAATATTCACTAACTTTGTTCATAGGATGAATCCATTGAATCGCAGTGACTGTTGTCTCGTGAGATTCTATGACGGCGCTTAAGGCTGCCGGTCTGATTCTAGTTTTAAAATTTACGTCTAACGACCATTTCATGTGCATATACTATTATTTAAAAAATAAATAAATAAAATACGATTATTCTATACTATTTTGTTATTTGTACTTCAATAACGAGTAGTTGATATATTTTTTTATTTTTTTTATAATTCTTACCAGATGTTTTTTATGTTGTTTTTCCTTTTCAGACATGCTCAAGTTTAAATCCGTTGCCTCTAATTTTCCTTCGATGTCCCATATGCAAATTTGTCCATTTGTCAACCCTCCTATGACGGTGTTTCCGTTTCTAGGGTTAAATTCAACACATCGTACTTCTTCGGGGCTTTCCAATCTCAACTACAAATTGATTTGAAAAAAGTTGATAAACGTCAACACAATAAGTGCAAAATAAAAATATTAATTTATCAATACTAAAATATAGTTAAGTACCTTTGGGAATACATTATCACTAATTGACCAAATGATGACTGCGTTATTCTGTTCCTCTATTAATGGTGTACTTTCTCGTTTGATCATAGATTCTTGATCATTTTGTAACAATGCATATTCTTTGTTCAGTTTAGTTTTATTTTTTTTATTAAATTTAGATTTTTTACATATATCCCCAGCTTCGAACATATCCTTGGTTAATTTTTTTATATTTTTTTTAGTTTCCTCATTTCTATATGTTTAAATAAAACAATAAATAATCGCAATATATATTTGTAAATTTATGATTAAAAAAAACAATAACAAAAGAAATACATTTTTTGTTTGTCAGTTTCAGACATCAAGAGCTCAAACAATTTTTCTTCTTTAGCTTCTCGGTTATATTTCTTATTGAATCTCCTAATTAAATTATTTTATTAATAAAATATTAGTACAAATATATTTTTATTACCTATGTAAATCTCTAACAACGTTCCTCAGTTTGTTATTATATAACCATTCATCGTCTCTGCCCCAAATATTATAAAAGCTTTCAGTATCGTAATCATCGTGATACACTTCATCAATTTCACTTAGATCGTTAATAGGCGTTATTTTCTCATTGCTTACTGAGTTATCAGTATGATTGCTTGGTACGCCTTCCTCATTACTATGATCTTCTCCGGCGAACTCATTGAATGCGGAAAGTTGATCATTAGAATTGTAAATTAACGAATTGCGCGAATATTTATCAATGTCATCTGGAGGTTCTTTGTTCATATTTTCTTCTTCGGCTAGTTGAAGAATTCTCATTTTCTTTGGATTATATATTATCCAACTTTAATAATTTTGATTATTTTCTATCTAAACTTAATATTAATATACCTGTACAAATTCTTTATTTAAAAAAGACATAAGTTTTTCGTTGTCAATATTATCCAAAAGTTTAACATTTGGTTGTTTATTCCAATCATCTTGGTCATCGTCGTCTTCATTGTATGATATAATTAAATCTTTGCTTTTTAATTTGACATCTGACACAGTAATTTTTTTGTCTTTTTTTTCTAAGCTTACAGGTTTTAACAATTCATTGCTATTAGCCATGTAAGAAACTGCGAAAACACCTACAAATATAATGCATTCTACTTTCATCATTTACACAAATCAATTAGTATTAGTATATAGTCATAATTTTACCAGGTATTGTAGGATGCCAAGTATGACAAGAAACGTATTTTTTTTGGGGTATCTCATTCTGGTATCCAGGATGAATTTTTATGAGCTCGTCAATATGATTGACTTCAATTTTACTTTTTTGTTTCATCAGCTTATAATCGTCACGGTATATATCGTACAATTCGTTGTATTGTAACTGAGTAATTACACTGATAAAGACATTATACTATTCTCAATACCATATATATTATAAATGTACAACTATAATAGTTAAATAGCTAGTTTAAGCTAGTTTAAAGTTATTACAGGTGTACACTTTACAGTATACCACTATACCATAAGCTAAAATATGTACCTATACTTGGTTTTGGTATGTATGAATTGCCGTATATGACGTATTGATAATAATATTAATAATTAATAGGAAACACATTATGTGTTTTATATTAATCGTAGTGAAACTTCTTTACAGAGGGTACAAAAATAAAAAGGCGACGGTCGGCATTACGGTCGGTCGTCCGGGTCGGGCCGTCACGGGCAGCCGTAACGAACCGCGAACGACTATGATACCGGAAAAGTTGTTATATTATTAAAAATATTGATTATTATTATTATTAACTTTAAGTTTGGTTGATAGACTGTTACCTTGTCAACCAAATCGGATTAATGTGTTATTAAAATGCAACTGCTTGTTTATGTAATAGTAATTTATTTACACCGATAATCTATTATATTAACTATGACTGAAAGAAGTTTCACTTCATCCGCGCGTTCTTGTTACACAAACAATTTTTTTTCTACTTGAGTATAACCTCATTATACAATAGTTACAAATATTTACTCAGGAGTATTTTTTAGTAAAAAATCGTCCAGCATTTTCTCTGATTTAATTTTAGGCTGTGGTTGATCAATTAGTTCTTTTTCAATGATCGACTGAATGCATTTATTATCTTTTAATTTTGGTATTGTTTGCATTTCCCTATTGACTGTTTTTCTTTTAGCCTAAAAATGAACAAACATTTTATATTTAAAATTTAATGTACTATTCTGATAATAAAGATTTGCATAAATACTTGTATATTTGACTCCATTATTAACATATCACTCATTTCAAATATTTCTTTTGGTTGTGGTTGTAATTTAACATATTGGTTTCTCATGGATTTTGAATTTGAATTTTCAAATTCTGCTTTAGCTCGAATTCTTCTTTTTGGAACTGCCCATTTATATTTTATCTATAAATTAATTATTAATTGTATTAAATAATACAATTTGAACATATTAATATTGTATTCGTGATGACATACACGGCGCACGCCACATATTAGGTATTTTAATGTCTCTAACCTACAGAGATAAATCGTACATAAGAACATTGCATTTCCTGGGGAAGTTAATAAGATAACGCATAGGTACCTTTTCATGCGTTAAAACTGTTTTTATATCTTCAATATCTTGTTCACTGCCTTTGGAATCCCAATAACCTATTTTACGATACATGGACCTCTCAACTTGTTGTTCAAGTTCTTTTTGTGCTTGTGTTTGTGCTTCTTCGACATATTGTTTAGCTTTATCCGTGGTGCATAAAAAAAATTCTTCGTCTGTATTACTTGATGATTTATATCCAATTAAAACATCATCGGTTGTAAGGGCCTGATGAAATTAATAACCGAGATAATCATATTAATTTATAAAAAAAAGTATCATTATTGTTTAGCGTGGATTGGAAAAACATCGTCAATTTATTTTTACTTCGATTTGTGTTCGAAATTCCCAAAAACACGAGTTGGTTTTTTGTATCTGTAAATTTTCAATAATTTTTTTACGAGATATTTTTTTCCACGGGTTATTTATAAAAACGTGTTTGTCTACGGCACATTGAAAATGATCATGTAAATATTTTGGTATGAACACAGTTTTTACATTTTCTTTGAGAAATTCTATTATTGGATCTAAAAGATTAAAAATATATTCAATTGTTTTATGGTACCATCATTTTAAATTTATCAGTTAAATTTAAAACAAATAATAATTACCTTTTTTCAAAATAACTCTTGGTGGTTCAATATCCATTTTGAGCATATTTTCCTAAAAAATAACTCATTTGAACAAAAATATACTAAGTATAGCTCGTTTATGCATAAATTAATAAACAAGAGATATATTTTTGTAATCTTTTAATATACTCTATACTTACTTATGGTTTTCATATTATCCTATACACAGTGTACTTGGGATTTCAAATTTAAAAATTAAAAATTAAAATTTGCCTGTTCAGCATTTTACTACATTGTTGTTTAAATTGAAAGAATATATTCATTATTTAAATAACTAAAATTCTTTGTCAAAAAAAAAAATTATAATAAAATATTTAAGCGCATAACATACCACACAAATATTTCCTTATGAACATCAATCAAAAATGTTATTAAGGTAATTTATTTTTGGATTTGCAATAAAGTTTTTTTTAATATAGTCTTATTTTTTTAATGCTTATTTTTTGTGAATATTAAATTGTATTTTGTTTTTGTTAGTCAATTCATTTTTAATTTTTTATAAGTATTCAAGTTTGAATATCTATTTATTTGATGACAATTTGAATAAACCACTTTAACAAAGTTTCTATTGTATGCAAACCAGCAGTCATAATGGCTATATAAAATTAATTTGTGTCCTAAAACTATTATTTACCACAGTTTCGTTTTCCATTGAACCCTCGTCATTAATGTTCATCGACGAATTTTCTGACATCTGGTACGACATTTTGGTTTAAATTGTTCTACAAAAAATTAAATATATCCGTTGTGGATACAACGGTTATGACATGTAGGTGTGACAGAGTATTAATATACAAGTGTATTGTGTAACTCGCTATTAGTTAAATTACGTACGATAACAATTACGTACAAAGAACAAAATAATTGAATAAGTAGTATATAAAAATAAACGGTTAATCACAAAAAATGTTACTATGGTTACAACTGTGGAATAAAGTCAATATTCTTAAAAACAAGCAGGTACGAGTTGTATTAGAGAAATTTAATGGTATTTTCTTAGTTTTAATTTGTCAATAATCCTTTTTCTGATATATTTAAAACAATAAGTATTTGGTGATATAATTACTATTACATACTTGATTTGTCAAGGGGAACGAGTATGGTTATCACTTATCACTTATGATCACTTACTAATTAAGCATTATCATTTGACCAACCTATCACTGAGTATTAAAAAAATGGTATTAGATAACGAGATTGGATACACATCATTTTATAGGCAATATCCTTGGCACGTGCTTAGGATGGTGTATACTGTATACTTTACTGCTGCGTGCTTAACCATGATTGCCACTGATTCATTAACGTTTTTGTGATCAAATCGAATAAAACATTTTGAATTTATCTTATTTATATTTTGTTGTATGATATTTTGACAGTATATCAAATTTAAGTAACTATAAGTTACACATTATAGAGAAAAATTAAGTTAAAGTAAACGTTGAAAGTAACTTTTTTCAAATAAATACCATCATATTAGTCATATTTAATTATTTTAATTAGTATTAGAACAAGTTTTATTATTTTAATTTTTATATATACTACACCGCATGGTTCGTATGTGATCAATACGGAATATAGAAATATAATGTCCATTATAAAGGGATCATACCAGTGGCGTAGCGATGAGAGGGGCCCACTGGCTATGCTCCCCCTCCTCATCGGCTGTATCAACTTAAAATAAAAATGAATTGTTATTGTCAATTGTTAATTATGTTTTTTTAGTATTTTGGGTTTGCCCCCCCCCCCATTTTAAAATCCTGACTACTGGATCGCTACTGGATCATACAATTTTATGCTCATATTGTTTTTTCTTTATTATTACAAATGTATTTAATTATATAAAATAAAATTTCTACCATACTTCTAAACATTTCTAAACCATACATTCAATATGCAACCGTATAAATTTCAAATTAATTATTTCTAGTTATTTTTTTCAATAGCGTCTTGAAAGTTGCATGCCAGGTCGGTGTGTAATGCTATTTACTTGATCTGGGTATAACTACTATATTTTTTTTAAAAGCAAAAATGTTTGGCTGTGAAGAGATTATGACCTATGAGAGTTTCTATGGTATTTATCCATATAAATAATATAATTTTTTTACGATTCAAATTGTTCTTATTATATAATCAAAACTATGAGCAATATATTAAAAGAATGGCTTATACACCAATTAGGCGTAGAGGTCAATTCTCTACATCCTAATAACTTGAGCTCCAAGTTTCAAAATGGAATGCTAATTGGGAAAATACTTCTTAACTATGGTCTAGTGAGTTCAAAAGAATTTTCTCTATTGGTCGACCAAGAAGATGAAGAGATAAAAAAATCAAATTTTCAGCACCTCGAAGTGTGGTTAAACATGTTACATATTCCGTTAGATAAAGATACTGTTACTGGAATAATATGCGGAGAAAGCTCAATCATTATTGCATTTTTGTATAAATTGTGTTTTTTCCTCGAATGTCCAAATAATTTAAATATAATTGGACAAGCCAAGAAATTATACAAATCGCTCGGAGGTTATGATTTTTCACATAGCTTATTGACGCCCGGAAAAATTGTCAATTTTTCATACGAGAAACCGAAATTAATTCAGAAACGTATTGATAAAAAATCTGATGGAGATCATTGTACATTGTACAAACTTGATAAGATAGCGTATTTCGAGAGTAGTTTATCACAAAAAATAAATAGATGGACTGCTAGAGGATGCCAGTCTTGTGATAGGTAATTAATAAACTACCATAATTAAATATATTTGTCCGGTTAAATATAGTTTAATACATTTATAAGTATATATTTTGTTGGCTATGCTTGTGAATAATACTATTGACACATTTTTTTTACATTTTTTACATGTTAATATACTATTATTGTACATTTAATATCATGTAAATGGATTTTCAAAAATTTATTTTAAATGGAAATTTACATTTTAACATTAGTTTGAAGTGTTTACAGTTGTTTTATTTGTAGTTTACCAAATGCTATATATTAAATAAATTAAATGTATTTGATATATTAGTTCCGTAGATCTCAAATAATAGAACTTGCTTATTGAGTAGTTATTAGAGTTGTAGAAGTGGCCGGTCTAACATACAGCAATGATATAACCTAAAATCTCACCATTGTGTTTATAGTTCATTATTATTATTATAATATCCATTTTTAATACTTACACAGAATAAATAACAGTATAATATGATACACGAATATATGTAACGTATATTATAATATAATACAATAATACATGATGCATGTTCAATGTTCATATATTATACTTACTATGATTAGATTTGTACAAAATGAAAATTATTATGTATCAATTTTGAGTTAGTAAAATACCGATATATTAGCATAAAGTCTATATGACATATATAAACTTACTTCTTAAGTAATTCAATAAAAATTATTTTGTCGGAAAGCTTAATATACACTATAAAATTAAATAATGTAATGTTTTCTAATTTTATACGATTATGTGTTTTATTGTTTTTCCTAATTGTATTTTTATTTTATTTAAATTATGATTTGAAATGATGGGATAAGATATTTGTTTGACATTAAAAATCGGAAAGAACACGCAAAACTATATGAATTGTGGAGAAAAGAAACCATTAATAAATATCTGACAAAAAATTTGGAGAAAAATAATCGTCATAACCAAGAAGTTTTGAGAAATAAATCTATATTGAATAGGCTTGATTGTATGTCTGAATGTGAAGAACATTTGTTAAATAAAGTGAATGATATGAGAATCGCTACAAAAAAACATAAAACATTTATCGCTAAGAATGATGTGGAGTTTATTAAAAACGATATAGTTCACAAAAAATATGAGATAAGTGAAGAAAACAAATTAATCATGAAAAAAAAGGTTTATAGAGACATTATTTTTATTTTGAGTTACTTTGTATTGAATTTGTTTTTATTCCAGCTCATAGAAAGAAATAATGATTTGGAAAACAACGAGAAGACGATAATAATGAAAAGTGTAGTCCGATATATGATTGATCTTAGTATCAGAAATGCTGTTTACAAAAAAGCATATGGCGATAACATTCCTAAATATTTACAGAGTAATTGGACGCACATGTTTATCAAAGGAAGACCGTTGTTAAACACGCTAGACGATACATTGGGGCTTTTATTAGATAACGTTTATGTAGCCGAGAATAAACCTTTTACTGATGAAGAATTAAAAACCCAGTCATTACTTGACCATAAAGATGTTATGGAATATTTGGAAAGAACGAACGGTTGGTCTGAAAAGCAACTAGGTTTGAAATCTGACTCTCACACAATAGTTTGCCGAGCACTCGGGTTCTTGGTCTACGATGTTTTCACTTTGTATTATACTCTACCGCCGTCGTCGATTTCCGTGGACGATTTTGTAATTGGACCGGTTTTCGGGGTTTTAAGTTGTGAAATCAAGGACTCGTTTAAACAAGATATTTGCAATGCACTTATTAAACGGGATATACTTCCTGTGTTACCAATAGCAGCTTTGCAGTATTGCTCGAGAGCTTATTGTCAGCTAACAGATAATGATGAATTAATAGATATGTTAGAAGATCCGGACGATCCGGACGAACTAAAGGATCCGGATAGTCTAGATGATTATGATAAAAAAAATTCAGATAGTAATTATTTTTAAATTTTAAATTAATCTTAATTAGACGTAGGTAGTAGGTACACGCTACATGGTAACTATTACAGTATTGAATTAGGTTTAGGTAGGTAGCTGACGACTTGAATTGGTAGTATATAAAAACATCAGTTTAATTTATATTGACAATATTAATTATTCATACATTTTTAACAAAACAATATTACCATTTAGTATTTCTTTTCTATTTAACTACCAGCGACGCACCCGTGCGTCATAAAAACATATACGAGTACGCAGGCTAACGACGCACTCGTTGTGTTTTCGATAGTAATGTACCTGTCACCATACACAGAATAATTACGTATAAATAATAATCGTTTTGTGGTGATATTTCCGTTTATTGTTTATTGAGACAAAGTCACTCTTGAACATATAATGTAAATTTAATCGTGGACAAATTCAACGGTATCGTTTTTCAGATTCGTATGGCAATAGTTTTCAAAGAAGATACAAGAAAATGTAAGATAGTTCTAATTAGGGGTTATAAAAAAACAATAAATATTTAATAATTATTGTAACAAATAACACGATTACTATAGATGAGGAAACCGATCCTAGCATCGCCACCACAATTCTTCAAAACCGTCACAACAAAAATCGCACGGTTAAACTGCCACCGGTAACACCACGGTCGTTTGCATCGCAAGTACACCACGTTGTTTAATTAATATAAGAATAAATTATGTCATTTTAGATTTTTGATCGTGACTCACCAAATACTTTTTAAGTGGTTAAATTAGGGATTTATGCATTTTTGTGTCATATAACGTTATATTAATTAGGAAGTATTTATTATATTATTTAACACAAATATGTCTACATAAATGTTGAAAATCGAATAATTTATTATTAAATTTAAATCACATCTGTTGTTGACTTCAGTTTTAATGCATTTTGGCTTCAAATCTTGAAGATCTGTCTTGAAAAACACACATTTGTTTACATTTGAAATTTATAAAAATGTAATAATTATCACCTAGATCAGTGGTCCTCGATCAGTTCAAAATTTGAGTCATGATAAATCTTCTTTTAAAATAAAAATTAAATTTAATAGATAAAGTAAATGAAAATACGATTTATATAATTTATATATTCCTTAATATAATATTATAATAGTATAAATCACAATATAATTTAGTACTGTTATAAAACATTAATTCAATTTTAATTTAGCTTACGTGTGTCGCGTAAAATGTAGTCCTAAAAAAATAGATCACAAGTCAAAAAAGGCTGCACATCACTGACCTAGATAATAAAAAAAAGAAAATATTTTTAGAATAAGTATTCATAAGTATAAATTTATAATAAAGACCAGCAACAAAATGTATGTAAGTAATTTAAATTTACGTTATTCTCAAATTATTTTTTTGAAGCTTTATTTGAAATACCTACAAACGATTATTGAAATATTTACATTTTAGTTTAAAAATTGCTTTGCTATCTATATTAAATTAATAAGAAATGTAAATTGTTTAAGTTTTTTAAATTCCTTCTTTAATATAGCATTTATAAAACTACTAATCGTATTTTTTTTACACAAGGTATCCGTACCTATTATTAAAAATATTAATTTATCATTTATGTATTCATTAGCTAGTAAGTCAAATTAAATCTTTGATACTGTCTTGTTTTCATTTTCTAATTAGCCGTTTTACAAAGCGTACATATTGTTGTAAAAATGTAACATCTGATACTTTTTAACAATCAGCTAACAAATGGTAATGATTCTTAAATGTATGCTAATCTAGGTACACACTAACTATAATAATATTTTTCTCAAACTCATAGAAAATATATATCTATCATCAAAACTCAAAATGAAGTCAACAGACTACAAGTGTTACCGGCTTGATACAAATAAAGTAGTAACATTTCAATAGATATTGAATTCAAGAAATGAAATGATAAATTATTCAATGTATTACTTTTATTTATGAATGCAATATATTCAGTTTTATAGAAAATATTCATAGCAATGAATGACAGTTTATCAAAAATTAAATATCCTAAAAAAATAGGCCTTTGATGATGTTATATGATACACATTTGGATAAATTCATAATTTTACTATTTAAAAAAATGTAATGTGTAATGATCAAACGACTAATAGATTACCAATAACAGTTTAATCATGAGGTTTTTTCAGCATTTTTTCAAATTGAGTTTTTTTTCCTTATCTATAGTCTTTTGATTTATAATTTGTACATTGTTATAATAGTATGTATGTACATCATAACATTTATATATTTTGGACTTTTTTGGATCTTTATATTTTGACAAAAATATAATTATTAATAATTCAATGAATAATTTATTAATTTTTTTTAAAATTAATTGTTTAGGAAGAAAAATAAAATTTTCGGAAAGGGGAAATATAAATGTTTGTGATATTTTCATTAGCTGTTTAAATGTAGGTTAGGTTCATATAAAAAATATTTAATTAAATAATTTAACAAATCATAGGCTACAGTAGCAATATTTTTTAATGTCTTATAGGTAGGATATCTAAAAAAACTCAAAAATGAAAATTTAAAAAAAGTTAATAGTTTAAATTACTTCTCTTATTTATATATTACATGTTTAATAAGTATTATTAATAATAATATTGTTGAATAGAATACATCATTGTTGACAATAAATTAGTTAAAAAAAATTCAACGTTACTAAATGAAGAAGAAAAGTCAAAACAAACTCAAACAAATTGGAAATTTGAAAAATATCATGAATTAGTTGAAAGTGGAAAAACTGCATACCTTAATATTTACAGAGGCAAACCTTTACCAAAAAATTGCCTTATTGACTGTGTATTATATTATATAAAAGCAAAAAAATTGCCTGGAGGTTGTGTATTCATAGAATTTTCAAAAGAAGATATAATGACATTAGAAGAAAGGTTGTCTAATAGGAATTCTCCACCTTTTGGGACACACAACTTTATGAAAGACATAAATCCAACTATATTAGCTCCGTTCAAAGGCCCAGATTTAGTTGGTATAGGGCGATATGGGTCTTCATTTACTAGATATTTAAAGGTGAGATATCCATAACTATAAACTATTTATCTTTATAATATTTATATGCACTATTTTAGATTGTATCTGATGAATATGATTTGGATACATTTTGTGATTTATATGAGTATTATAAATCTCATAACATATTAATATTTTTACAAAGTAAAAATAAAAATATAGATTTGGATGAATATAAGATTGAATTAATATGTAATGCTTTAACTGGTCAATATGTGAACTGGTCTGAAGAGAGTAATTGGGTGAATTGTATTTATGATATCCACAATGATCAAGAACAAAACGAAGCACCTACAAATTCAAGTAAAGATAATTCAATACAGCCAATAAAAGTACAAAAAAGTGTGTTTAAAAGAAAAAGATTGCATGGCAAATCAGAATTTGAATATTTGGATTATATATCATCCAGTAAGGTAAACATGATTTCAAATGAATTAGTCGACTCTGTAACTGTTATAACTAAACCCGAAGAAGTTAAATCAAAACTGTTTAATGTACAAATCAATGTTGAAATTGGAGCGGTATTAGCACAGTTTTGGATATTAATGGAAAACAATTTTGTTCAGAACATGGAATGGTGTTTCTTTCATAGAAGAATACTTATTTCTAATCAATTGCCTTACATGGCTTCAATAAATAACTACATTAATGAAATACTAAAACAACAAAATATAGAAAAAATAGAACTCGTTAAGGCATTACAATCTGATTTGCTAAAAATACCTAATGATGCACTGATGAGCTCAGATTTAATTACACAATTGCTTTCAACTGTAGCGGATACTAGAGTTATCTTAACAGAACTAACAAATCATAAAATAAAAGATTGTAAACAATTTATAAGAAATGAAAATATTGATAGGAGTCTCGATAATACAATGAATTCCATGATTTTAGTTTATAAACATATGTTACAAACCGAGGTTTGTTAAATATTATGTTTATTAATAATGTAAATAATTTACTTAAAGTTAGATTAATTTAAATAGGTTGATCGAACAGTGAACACAATACTTTTCATTCATTCATACATGTCTAAAGTATATAATAAAAAGTTAACATTGCAAATAATTCCCAATCATATTGGAGTTTCATTGTTGAAAGATCAAGAATTCAAAGAAAAAGGGGTAGAACACATGGCAAATGTTGAATATTATTACAAATGGTTTGATGCCACTGTAATCACAGTTCAAAATAAACTCAGAGGTACATTAAAATCCACATATGAATGGTTAGCAGAAATGAAGAAAGTACATAGTGAAAATTCATTAGATAGCAGTACTGTATATTTGAAAATATGGAAATTTTTGGTAGATAAGGAGAATTTTAGATCAGCCGATCAATTAAAGTTGATATTAACTAGATTTCAAATGGATATTAAGGTGGTTATTTTTTTTTTGTCTTTTAACACAATTAAGTATTTTTTTTTTTTAGTCATTCATCTCTTCATCTAACTACACAACCATAAAATATTTTTAGACAATTAAATTAAATGTATGTATAATCTGACAATAGGAGATGGAAAGTTATATCATACAACACAAATTAGATATGAATCGACGAATAGATGATTGTTTACAAAAAGAGATTTCTGGAATTGAACGTATATGCAACTTATTTGAAGCTGCTATAAATGAGAAACAATATGTTCGTCATGAAATTATATTTGTCAACAATAATTTTTATTTGAATACCAAACATGTTCTGCAACCAAGTAATCCTCCACCACATCCCTTTCCTTTATTGGAACCAGAAGATCTATGTATTGTAACTATTCATAATCTAAAGAAAATTACAAATCAATTGATGGTAATTTGCCCAAACAAACGTATTTCTATAGTTGCACTTTCCGGTTGGTTAAAATCTTACTTAAAAAATCATCCTGAAATTGAGTAAATATATGTTTAAAAATAAATAAATATTAAATTTAATACTAAGTGTTTAATAGGTGGTTTAATACAGCACATTTTGTATTACGCACCATGTTTGGTTTCAATACTAACTTTATTGATTGGTCTGATTTTATTATACATTGTTTGGAACTTCCTTACCCTAATGTTGATGATTTGTTATACCTTAAAAACCAATATTTAGAATTGGAGAAAAAAAGACAAAACAATTCTAATCAAAACTACGTAGAAGGTATCTATTTTAAGTAAGCTATTTTTACTTGTAATTAATTTTATAATTTTCAGGCACCGTAGATAAAGATGAATTTGATTCAGTTTTGTTGTGGTATCAGAAAACATTACCACCAAATCCTTCGATTTATTTTCGGTTTATAAAAATTAAAGAGTTATTTTTTGAAATATTTTCTATTGGCGGGAAATTAGATTATATTGCAATGTTACTAGTTCTGTGTAAAGATAGCCATTCGATTATGGGATTAATAAAAGCTATCAGTTTAATAATTAATCAAAATATTATAAATGACGAATTTGATAATTCTAACCGTGAGAATGAAAGGCATTCTATTCATTTGCCTATAGAGACAGTATACAAGATTTTAATGATTTGCCTTAAAAACTATAAGGTAATTATTTTAAAAATTTTCTTTTAAAATCAAATTGTTTAAAATATCTATATGCATGAAAATAGGATCCAAACAATAGTGATATTGAAGATTTGGTAACTTCGATATTAAATGTAGACAGTGATATGCTTCGAAATAACGGTGATACATATTCCGTATTAAAATTACTTCAGAATGATAAACTTAAGTCTGTATCTGAAATTGGATTCAGATTTAATTCAAGGCCTTTGTCCAGTATTGTAAATAGTCTTAAATGATTATAGTGTTGACGCAATTATTATTTATTATTAGTAAACAATACAATGAACAATTTATTTTTTAAGGTAACGTCTGTTTTAATAATGTAATGTTATGATTTATTCAACATATTATTTATTATTTATGCTATAATGTTTGTCATAACCATAAATATTTATTTATTTATTTATGTAAATTTATGAACAATTGAAATTACCTGAACAAATATTTAAATACTATAATTAGTGGTAATTTAAATTAAATCAAATTAAAAATTAATAAAAATATAATAAATTTTAATTTTAAGTGAATAAATGCCTGTAATAGTTTAACATAGTTTTTGTTTTTGACATAACTAAGGACTTGGGTTCCATATTTTTATAAATAATTTGTTTATATAATATACTACATTTTAGTATTTATTAAGTGAATTCTTTGATTTGCCTATCATAATTTGATTAATGATTTAATTGATACTATTGAGTAAACATTGCAAAATTGTGTATATTATAAATTTATGTTATTTGTCCCAGTTTTTTTGTCCAAATAAAAATTATAACATAGCTTATATAGTGTTTTACAGATAGAAAACATAACATAGTTTTGTACATCGAAAAAGCGTTTATTAAAAATATTCCTGCACATCATGATGCTTAAAATAACAATAACTCCTTATATACATAGTTAATACTTAACATTAAATAATTGGCCTCTCAGTTTTTTTCTTCATGATTTTGTACCGTGTAACAAAAATATATAAAATAAAATAACTAAGGGACACATATTGTCGAGTTTAACTACGATGGCAATTTAAAAACATTAATAAATGACACATTTTTTTCTAATGGGAGAAAAAAAAATCAGTAATAATAATAGTAGTAATAATAGTAATAATAATACAATAATAAGTCGCTCCGACAACAAATATGAGTACGGTACGCACTTCCAAATCGCATGGACGACCGCGATATAATTTATATAAATATTAAATTATAATCCTAATAATAACTAAAATAATAATAATAATAATAAAAATAATAATAATATTAAAAATAATAATATACTGTTTAGTAATACTCGTCTGCGACAAATCAACACTCGGGGGGTGTCCCCGAAACGGAAAAAAATGAATTAAAATTTTTTTTTGTCGAATAATAATAAGTTATACTACAAATTTAAGCACGAATATGTGAGTGTGTATTTTTGTTGCATGTTAAATTCTTTTAGCAATATTTCCGAAAAAAAAAAAACGAACAGATAAATCCAAAAATGTTTTTAAGAGAATTTATGTTATTAATATTGCATTGTAACTAATAATGTGATGCACTTGAAGTCGTAGTCGACTGTCAAAAAAAAAAACTTTGGGAAACGGTTTATTTGCTCGTTTTATACAGGTTAAACGTGTAGATAAATATTATTAGAACGTCTTAAACAGACGAGTGCAGTCGTCCACATATCATTTAAACGGTCACTCGCATAAAACATAGTTTTGTACATAGTAATATATACTTAATTTTATCAATAATATTTATAACATAATAATGTATATTGTAATATTGTGTATGCTTGTAGTTTTGTACTTATTACATTATTATATACTACACAACAATATTGAAGTATCGATTTATTGAAACATCACGTGCGAATTATGTAAATAAAATATGAATATCGTAGCCGCTGGCAGCGTACAAGGGTGTAATGTAAACGGGATTTTTTTGTTTGTTTTTAAAAGATTAAAATATTTTTAAGACTATTGTGTTTAGCAACAATAATTGAGGATCGATCGATCAGACAATTAGTTTCCAGTTATACCGGAAATCAATTAAAGAATCATCGAGTAGCTAATAAAATCACTGGTAAATGACTTCGTTTTTACTGTCGGAAATATTCGAAATATTAATGATTCATTCTAAAATAATTTAATTCTTGTTAGATTAATATTACGTTTATGATTAATATTTAGTAGGAATCATTTGTTGAATATTATTAATTTAAATAGATTATTCGGTCGTAAAGTTATTTCATAATCGTTCGTTTTAATTAGAATTATGGGTACAATTATTTATAAAATTTATTAATATTATGTATGTTTTGGTCATTTTAAAAATACACGTATTTGTGTCTAAAGCACACATATATCTATATAATTTATGAACTCAATGATATTTCAATTGATACTTGGTAAATGCAAAAAATACGTTAACAAATCAGCAACAAAAGAAATTGGAAAATTCAAATTATATGTAATTCACAAGATGAATGTGTAATAATAAAATGAAACAGAAAATAAAACTTAAGTATAAATGTATTATATTATATAAGTGTGTATCACTCGACGTGTCTTCGCCTGCTCGTCCGAACACAAATTCGCGATTAAAACTAAAAACGACGAAATCATATCTATTCTATAATATTAAAATGTAGACATATCATATAATATAATATTCACATAAAATATATTTTGAGCAAAAATCCAAACAGGAAGAACGCGGCAACGGAATCTCTCCGCGGGGCAGAGAAAAAAATATAATTAATAATGAAAATACAAAATATAAACGCCCTCTGCGTGTTACAGTCCTGAGGCACGTTTTAACGCATAATATAATATTAACTATAATAGATTTGATTTTTGTCGATGGCTTTTTTTCTTTTCTTTTATAAAAAAAAAAATATTTTCCCATTTAACGTAACATTTATAACAATTCGTATAGGAGTACATTGTGTGTGTATGTGTGGGTGTGTGTGTGTGTGTTATTACGCGTTAATTATTATTTACAACTGCAGTCATTTTCTCCAGTTCCTTCCGTTCGCATCGCCGCTGGATGTACGGTATGACGAACAGCATCAGACCACTGACGGCGATGTTCGATCCCGAAAGGTAGAATCCCGGGTTGTACGAGCCCGTTATGTCGAACAGCCACCCTGTACGCAAACGAAACAATCAAACGGTTATTAAACATCTCATACACGCGTTTATAATACCGATATCGATGTGTGCACTGGTGCGTGCAGATATTTCTATCTCGATATCGTAATAATTATAAACATGACGTTATCGTCGTCGATAATAAATAATAATGCATCACTATATAATATAACAGAAACTTATAATTTATAACGGTCGTTAATATTTTTGTAGCCATCTGATGTCTCCTAAAAACTGGGCAATGTACACAGGGCCTCCACAAGGGGGGAGGGATCAGGAGGACCCATGGTACTGGGGCCCGGACTTTCGAGGGACCCGACTTCCGTGCAGGGCTAATAATAATTACTTCAAAATATATTAGAAAAATGTTTTAAATACTTAAATTTTTTTCAAGATTCAAGTATAAATTATCTTAGAATTTTTTTAATTAATTCGAAAATCATATGCGAAATCTATAGCTTATGATCATATTCTAAATATTATGATATCACACCACTATTAATAACTTGAAAACAATTGATCGCCTATGAAATTTTTCTTTCTCTTTCCTTAACTAGCAACCTAAGTAGGTTAATTTATAAATGTATATACGTGGTATTTTTTTTCGTAATAATTTAGTTGTGTCATATTAATTGAATAATATTTTTGTAGATATAAATGTTAGTTCATATTTATATATTATATCGTTATGTTATATTATTGTCGCATATTTATTTTGTGTAAACATGCAGTTCTACACATAGACATATTAAATATTAAAACATTTATTGATTTATTAATATGTCTATGACTCTTCTTTGTCCCACAAAAATAGTGGTTATGTCTACGATGTTCATAATAACTAATGTATAAATAAATATGATACGAACAAAATTTATAATTGGTTTCATTTTAGTTTTTACTATAACCGCGTATCGTATAGGAACGTCATACGTTCGTAAAATTGTAAATATTATAATGTCTTCAATTTATAAGATACCTATAAATTTGTTGATATTTTATTTTTTAATTATACCTACTCCTATAATTTATACTTAAAACTAATATTTAAGGTTAAAGGTATATTCATGTCGAAAAATGTATTGTTATTTAAGAGAGGACCGGATTTAGTTGTGTACCACGGCCAAAAATATAATATGGGGGGCCTGGATGTACATATTATTATATATTATACGTATATAAGATATCGCAGTGATTACAGTTATGTGCTGTGGGTGTATTGATACATACCTACAGGATGATATCTCTCAGCGTGTTTGTTTCTACCACTGGGTAGAGACAAATCCACCCATTGGAAATACCTTCATTTTCGATTAATCGACGTAAGATTTTTTGTATAACGTGTTGCAGCTTAAAAATCCGAGACGGACAAACGCGGCAAAACATACCATAATATATATTATAATCGCGTGGTAACAATTAATTTGTATTTTATTTTTTTTTAAATAAACTCGTACTATTTTACGATTATTATCTTATAAAAAGACAAAAGTTGAGCGCCTATATTTTACCAAAAATTGTTTTTAATAGTTTTGTTGAAAACATGGATGATTTTATTATCTTGCCAAATATTAACCTAAAAATATTATTTTCTATATTAATTTTCTAATATAATTTTGGTCAACTCGGACTCAGATTACACGTATTTTTAATAATATATCACGTCCTAAACAATACTATGAATATTTTTTTATCCTTATCAAAAAAACAATCAATATCATATTTTATACTATATTTTACATAAAATTATGTTTTACGATCTTATAAAAAAATAATATTTAACTGTGTAATGAAGAAGTTATAATAGTAGGTAAGTACGTATAATATTATAGTATGAGAAACGTTAAGTACTAAAGCTTCTTTATTAGACTTAACTTTATAAAATGTTCTATGAAATAATTTCACAAATATTTTTATCGTCAACATTTACGATAAACTTAGACATATTTATTTGGTCTTTACTTCAGAGGATTTTGGTGTATTGTACTATAAGTACAAATACATAGGAGATTTCGTGTAATAAAATATTTAGTTGAATCTTTCGGTCGACGACATATATTTTTGTTTAAGCTCAGTTGAAATTAATATTAAATCAGTTAAGTATTGTAGCGTTTGTATAATATTAGATAACATCACCACGACGTCTGAGAGATATTGGGATACTGATGCGACGGCTAATATCGTCCAACGTAAAGCAATCGTAGAGACTTATTATATGATATATATCAAGCGAACCCGTCACAAGAACAAATACCAGGGGGCAGCGTCTTCTTAATGGATTTACATTAAAATTATTGCAGCGGGATTAACATATACTAGGAACGCATATAGATAGACATTGGGACGAAGGTCAAACTTACTCAGTAGACCCTATTCCTACATACCATTATTAATTATTATAATAAATTATCGATCGTCGTGTTTACTTAATATTGTGGTATACAATGCGCGATGGATTAGATAAATAGGTTACCGGCTATGGGTGGTCCGACGAGCGAGGCAATGCCTTGGAACATCAACAGGATTCCAAAAGCGTTTGTCAATTTGTCTAGGCCCAGGAGGTCCACCAGGATCACTGATGTCAGACCCACGTACGCACCGATTGTGGAGCCAAAAACGATCGTGTACAAAGATAACGAGAGTATGTCCGTGCAGTATGTACTCAGCATTGTAGCTGCACCGTAAAACAAATGAAAAAAAATATTTTGTGTTAAATTAGAAACATATTAATATTACTAAAATATTACAATAAACGCTTCGTTGTCATCTGGCAGGTACCTAGCAAGCGATGTACTTAACAATTGTATACGTAACAAATACACTTTTATATCATTTTTAACACATTAAATAAGAATAAAAAATAAAAATACAAAGAATATATTATGGTTTATAATTAATAGCCTGTTAAACTAAAAAAAAAAAATCAATGAAACTACCACACTTTGTACCTATATTTAAAAATCGAAATAGAAGGTTTTGCCTTACGAGTGTACCTCGTCCTTGAGAAAGTTACTGTAAGGATGATTTTAATTTGAATTTAATGATAAAAATCATTGAATGCAAATAACAAATCTGAGCGGAGGCGATGTCTCAGGATATCTAAAATGTATATTGATAAAATATAATATCCTCGTCGTATAACCTATCTTGAAAATTGCGTTGTATAAATAATAGTAACATGTTAAAAAAAAAAAATAGTAAAAATGGTAAATAATAATATACCTATTAAAGTATACCTGGTAAAAATGTTCAAACATAATGTTCTTTTTATAACAATTATAAAAAATTCGTCAGAGGTAAGTTTAGTATGATTTATAAATATCCATTTTTATCAAAATTTTAAACTCAAATTTCTATAAGACTACTGTGTATTTGCATTTACGATATTTTTAAGTTGCTATAAACAGTTTATAAGTTTAGTAACCTCTTGTAAGAAAAGTTTTGACTAAGTATTTTTTATTTTCTAAAAGAACATTATACAAAACAAATCCATTATGTTAAATTAAGATTTTTAATGTAAAAACAAAAAAAATTATGATAACAAATCGAAAAAAGTCGAGAATTTAAATTTTCCATCAATGAATATCAATAATATTATATAAAATTATTTTATTATTTAACTCTTTTAAAGTAGTTTATGAAAAATCATTTATATAAAGTTACAAAATATCCTTTTTACAGCAAACCAAACATTATATTTAAATATTCTATTTGTTATAATATACATTTCAATATAAATTAGTACAACATATATTTCAAAATAAGGTAAAAATAAAAATTTTAATACCTAAAACTATAGATATTTAAATAATGATTTATTTATAGGTATAATTAGTTATGGTTTAGTCTTAAATAAATGTTGAAAAAAATCTTTAAATTTAATGCTGGTTATGCTTAAGCGTAGAGTTTTGGTTACAACACAACAAATTTGATAATGATTTACTGTGGGCCTGTGGCCAATAGCAAATGAATAAAATAAAGACGATAAATGTCTACTAACGTCGTCATATTCTGAACATGTAGTAGTATAAATAATAAATTAATGTAAAATAATTGACAATATTCAATATGCATTGTCAAGACATCGACTACCACACAAAGCTACGGCCTTGTTTGGGGAAGTTATATCTATAAGATGTCACCTACAAGACGCGTCCATAAAAACGAGACCTCATTGAGATGTACATATAGTGTATTGCACCCTAAAATTAGAACTACGACGGTTGTATTTATTAGGAAAAAAATGAATAAAAAAATGTACACTTACCTATACCACAAACTGTCAAGCACAGATTGTACACCATGAGCCTGTTTATCCACGGTTTGTCTGATATAAATCCGAGTATGATCCTACCCAATGTATTGGCGATACCCAACAACGCTAACAAATAACTTGATTGTTTGGATGGTATACCCATTATGCCGGCTTGAGGCTGGAACATATGAAATAGTATCAGAGTGATATAATAATAATGATTGGAAAACAACATAGCTTGTGATTTTCACGTCGGATGATAATAAAATTAATAGTAAAACGAAACTATATGCAATGAACTCAATATATAAAAGTTTTAGTTCATATATCGAACCAATACAAAAGTTTAAATTAAATATATTAATAGCATTGACAAATTTCAACAAAAAACAACAATTTTTCAATTTTAATTCTAAGGTTTTATATTATTTATTAAATATATATAATATAATACATATATATTATAAAAGTATTAAATGCACAAAATATAAATCAATAGAATAAGGAGGGTTATTATGCAGTTATTAAATGAATGTATCACACATACAATATTTAAATATCCAAAAATTTGAATGCTCAAACTAAATGAATTGCATTTATATTTCATATAATGTACGGAAATGCACATCAGTTATAAACACTATAGTGTATACATAATTTACATATTCACCAAAAAGTACAAGTTTTTTATTAGCTTATAAATACTTACCACTAAGTACAAGTACGGTATATTGAAGCCAATGCTCGTCAAGAAGTTTGAAATTGTGTACAGTATGAAGACAGGATCTTTAAGCAGTGAGAAATCCAACATTTGTTTTATTGTATTCTTGGCGTCGGCGGAACAACAGATACCATCCGAAAACTGGTCGCTTTCTATGATTGCATTGGTCATTTCGGTGGCATAAGCACCGGCGTTGGTCGACTGTGATATGGTTCTAAGAGAACATCGAGATATTAGATTTTCTTAGGTATTCTATAACTGTTAGGTACATCAAAATATTGAGAAAGGCATACTAGATACAATTTAGACATAAAATGTTAAATAACCTACAGACGATGAAAAAATCGAAATAAAAACTGGGTTTCACCTGGTTAGGTATCTATTCACACATTACTCACAACCACACAGACATACCTCAAATTGGCAAATTAGCCATGTAATATTTATTTTGAATTCTGTTTGAATAACGAATATTTATATGTTAGTTTAAAATAAAGCTAATTAAAATTAATATTATTTGATTTATAATGCTCAATAGTATTTGTTGCACATTCAATTTTACAGACAAATCGTAAAATGTTTTCTCTAATTAAAATTGAAAATTATTCTAATTTTGTATTTTAAAAAATTCAAAAAAAATTAAGGTTTAGCGCATTTTTTGGTTATCTTTAATAACCAGATTTGAGATTTTTTCCAACGTAAATTTTATCGACATGACTATAATACAAGTCCAAAGTTGCGCGGGAGAGTGCGCTGAGCCAGTTCTACTCAAGTTAATAAACCTAATTTATGTTTTTATGATTAAATTCATATATGAATTATCCCAAACATATATTTATGATATATAAGATAATGTAATAATTTTGTTTGGAATAATAAAAAGTTCTAAAATTATAGAATTATTTAAGATACTTTGTTGAAAATATAATATGTAATAAAACGTTTAATACATCATGCATTCGTACTAATGCAATAAAGATAATATACCTATATAGGTAACCTATTTAGTTTTTCTATTTATTTATGAGTTTTAGTCGCACATTTTTGTTAATTTCACGATCAAAAAAATGTATTTCTATGGATAAAAGAACCTATTTAGTAACTATTTGTAAATATGTACAAATGTTTTTTGATCAAGTAAAAAATTAAATAAAAACTATTATAAAAAAAATAAAAATTATATTACAAAAATCCAAATTTAAAAATACCTCTTAACTAATTTTATTTTGATAACCTGATTGGTGACATTTAAATAATTTAAAAATGATTGTTATAACTATTTTACCTTTAAAGTCATATTGTAACCTTTTATAACTTATAAAAATGTATTCAATGATAATTGTACATTTTTCGAAATCACTGTCTCTTGTGCATCTTAGACCGAAGTAAGTAGATTTATAATTCCACAGAACTCGAATACGTAAAAATAAATGTGAAATCTATAATACACAGTTTCATATACAATTTAATGATTTGTGTACGTGGTGGAATGTGTTTACATTGTGCACAACAACTCGATAGAAATCGGATAAAAAGACCATTCTTAGACAAACTGTCTTTTGTGATAGAGCACGAAAATAATGTTTTATTATTTTGGTGTATCTACATTGTTTTTGTTTTCAATAGAACAACGTGTTTGTATTTCATGGACATTAATATCAGTATGAAATTAGAACGCGAGATGATAACGAAGAATTTGTATAGTCGAACAATCGAGAAGTATACTACCTATATATAGTGCAATGAGCAATCGTTTCCAAATTGTGATCAGAATATACGCAGTGCAGAATTATTAAAACGATAATAGGACTTTGTTTTTATTATTTGGGAAGACAAGGGAAACATGTCTACAAAAATAGTGATAAATAATAGTAGGTAAATACTGATCTAACGAATAATATATGACCTACGCGTTTCGCAAAAGAATCATAAATCACATACGTGAAAATATAGTACTAAAAACCAGATTAGCACTTGAAGTAAAATAAATACTATTTTGCTTATGATACAGTCGATACAGATTGTAACATTCAGGTACTTTAATTTTTAGTTTTTAAAGCATGAAAATAATCACTTACAGTTATTTTATCGTTAAGTTAATAAATTTGAAAATATTTTTTTTATTATAAATATACACAATTTTAAGAACAAAGATATTTTTTAAGAAAAAAAAATACATTTGATTTTTATCATATTAAGTGTTTTATTTCTTTAAATTAAATACTTTTATAACATATATTTTTAAATTTTCTATTTTAAAACACGATATTTTTCTGAAAATGTCGATGTATACATTCATTATTTTAGGTAGGTAATAATTTAAAATTGTGTAATAGATATTTTTTAAAATTGAGAAAATGACAGCGTATGCATATGACATCAAATAAGAGTTTTTGCAATGTCCAGGGTTATCATTTATTCTTATAGTCATGGGTAAATCTTAGAAATGCTATTTCTGACGCATGTCTGATGGTTTTAATTTGAACTCTTCTTTTTAAAAACAGTAAAAATTCAAAAATATAATATTAAGTCCAATAAAGGTAATATACCTTATCGATAGGCATACACCAATGACTAGAAAAACATGTTACAAACGTCGAAGTTTGCATAACACCTGTTTAAATTTTTAATTTTTTTAAAACAGTGGTTTTATTTTATCGTTATTTTAAGGGGTTTGATTATAAAGTACACATCACAATAACGAATTTGGATTAGTTTTAAATTTTTAATTTATTCAAAATGTACCAAAACAATGTACCTTTTGTAAATTGTTATGCAATATTAAAATGATTTGAACCACTTAAACGTAGTATTTTTAATAAAATTTTAAAAATGTATTTACGTCGAGCATACGTGAATCATCCACTTTTAAGATAGTAGGAAATGTTACGATTTTGTCAATCGTTGGAAGTGATGGTACCAATATGATAGAAGCGCTTTACTGCACGGCGTGATAAGTTGAGACAATCAAAAAAATTCAACCATTTGGACGGGTTTATGTCGATTTTGTCCAATGGACGTACCGCAGCACTATACGTGCTTTAATTTAAAAAAAAATATTAAGCTATCTTCATATACTTGAAAAAATAGATGAAAGCGTTCATGTAGGTACTCACTAGTCACTACACGAGGAGGGTGGCCTATACCTATATAGTACAATAAACACACACATATAAATATTATTATAAAGGTTATTCGGATACTACGCGAGACAACACTTGATGATTGTTGCTCACAAAGTGTACAAGTCATTACCTATCT